>NC_047572.1:9844319-10495228 GCF_011004845.1 Esox lucius
CACATAAAATTAAATGGTATTTCAGAAATGGCAAATTGGTCACAAATGACCCAAACAAAACATGTGGGTTAAGTGGTGAAACGAGCGCATACAGCCAATACGGGCGCCTCATGTAGTGATTGGCATTCAGAAGAAAACATCATGGCTGGCTGTGTTCTAATATGAGAGAAGTTACAGTGGGGAGAACAAGTATTTGATACACTGCCAATTTTGCAGGTTTTCCTACTTACAAAGCATGTAGAGGTCTGTAATTTTTTATCATATGTACACTTCAACTGTGAGAGACGGAATTTAAAAAATAAATCCAGAAAATCACATTGTATGATTTTTAAATAATTCATTTGCATTTTATTGCATGACATAAGTATCCAATATTGGTTTTCAGTCTTGTCCCTTGCATACATAGACTCCTCCGTCTTTTATTGATATTTTGTACCGTAAATGATGAGATCTTGATACTTTTACATTGCAATTTTACGTTGTTATCTGTTATTCTTGAACTGTGGCACCACAGAATGGTGAACCCCTCCCCATCCCCACTTCTGACAGACCCATCCTCTCTGGAATTATATTAAATACCCAATCATGTTACTGACATTTTGCCAATTAACTTAATTAGTTGTTTGCACAATTTGCACAATCATTTAAACATTCTGAATTCTGTTTTTCTTTGCATGTTACATAGCTTCCCAACTTTTTTGGGTTGTATTTCTATATTATCACTGTCGATTCCACTAGAATGTTTATTTATACTAACATATTCCTTCCTTGTCCTTGGCCCTTGAGCCTAGTCTATTGGTTGCATTAAAAAGCAGTCTTATTTTATACAATTACAGACAGCATAATTCTGTTCTAGTAATTTTAACCAATCACATCAGGTATTTTTCCCAAGATCCAAATTATTGTAAGCACAGAGTAAACTGTTAATTGGTGGGTTTCAGCCAATGTGTCATGACCTAGCATTTTATAAAATGCATTTATGTTCTATGCCATTAAACTTTATGAAGACAGATGCCCGCCAGCACTGAATGTAAGGTCCCATCACCTTCCAAATCCTAATTTAACCACTACATATAAGCACAGTTCAGTAAGAAAAGAAGAGAGAACAGTATGAGTTACTAGAAAATATGTATTAAATGTGTATTTGATTGGACACTGAAACATATTGTTTGGTTCACAATGCAGACAAGTAAATAATACCCATTGAGGTTCAACATCTTCTAATTGATTTTTTGAGAGTGGAGAATAATAACTTGTTGTAATGTAATGTTGCAAATCATATTTACCCCAGATTCCAAAACAAATAAAAATCCACTAACTCCATGAATCTCATTCAGAGCTTTTCTTCAGCTTATATCAAAGCATAGTTTTACAAATCTGTAAATATATGGGCAATATTATTATTGGCACAGATCTAGGAATTGCTTAATATCTCTTAAAAGTCAAAGAAACTATTTACATAACTTCATATTTTATATATATATTTGGATTAATATATTTAATATAGATGAATATACTTTATGCTGTGCCTTTAAAAAGAATTCAGACCCATTTACTTTCACCAACTTTTCTTGTGTTATGGACTCATACAATGAATAATTGATTCCATTTTTGTTACATCAATCTACACACAATGACCTATAATGACAAAGCAAATTTATAAAAAAAAATAAACTTTGTGTGTCATGTTAAAAAAAAGTATCCCCCAGTGTGAGTTTCTTAATACTCTCGATCAGGTTCTCTTTTTCAGAAATGTTTGAAAATGGAAATGGTTGAAAATGAAAAAGGTTTTGAGTGAGGTTTTCTTTAGGGACTGCTCTGTACTTTGCTCTGCTCATCCTTCCATCAGTCCTGACTGGTCTCTCAGGATTGATGCTCCCAAACATTGATGCTCCCAACACAATGCTTCACTTTAGGGATGACATTAAGCAGGTTATAAGAGGTTCCTTGTTTTTGCTATATAAAGCACTTGGCATTCAGGCAAATAGTTCAATTCAGGCCAAATAGTTTTGTCTCATCAGACCAAATATCTATTGCCTCAAGCTCTTAAGAGTCCTTCAGCCAGCATATTATATGCCTTTTACCCATGCCTTCTGTTTAGCCACTTTACCATGAAGTTCTTCTAGCAGGTTGTCTCCCACCTCTGCAGAGAAACTCTGAGGCTCTGTTAGAATGACCATTGTGTACTTGTTCACCTCTCTAACCAAAGCCCTTCTTAGTTTTGTGGTTTCATACTTCTTCAATTTCTCAATGATGGAGCGCACAGTGATCCTTGGAACTTGGAGTTTTTTATTTTTTAGGACATCCCTATGGACTTTTAGCTCTGTGCAATGTAGGATCAATGTAGACATGTGTGTGCCTTTCAACATCATGAGCAATCAATTGAAGTGGACAACAAACAAGTTGTAGAGATATCTTAAGGATGATCAAAGGACATATAATGCACCTGAGCTCAATTTGGAGTGTCACTGCAAATTATCTGAATACTTATATTCCTGAGACACAGCTCCGTAAAAAAGAGACCACTGCACCTTTTTCTTTTTTCTTCTTTCCATTTGCAGTGGTCTCTTAATTTAAACCCTTCTGTTCCTCACCCAAAACCGTTTTCATTTTCAACCATTTCTGAAAATTTATTTTTGATGTGTCATTATTGAGTACTGAGTGTTGATTGAAAGCAATATATACCGATCAGCTATAACATTATGACCACCTGCCCTATATTGTGTATATCCCCCTTTTGCCACCAAAACATCCCTGACCCGTCACGGCATGGACTCCACTAGACCTCTGAAGGTGTGCTGTGGTACCTGGCACCAAGACGTTGGCAGCAGATCCTTTAAGTCCTGTAAGTTGCGAGGTGGGGCCTCCATAGATCGGACCTGTTTGTCCAGCACATCCCACATATGTTAGATTGGATTGAGACCTGGGGAATTTGGAGGCCAAGTCAACACCTTGAACTCGTTGTTGTGTTCCTCAAACCATTCCTGAACCATTTTTGCTTTGTGGGAGGTTGCATTATCCTGCTGGAAGAGGCCAATGCTATCAGGGAATACTGTTGCATGAAAGGGTGCACATGGTCTGCAACAATGCTTACATAGGTGGCACAGGTCAAAGTAACATCCGCTTTAATTGCAGGACCAAAGGTTTCCCAGCAGAACATTGCCCAAAGCATCCCACTGCCTCGGATGTTTTGCCTTCATCCCATAGTGCATCCTAGTGCCATGTGTTCTGCAGGTAAGCAACAAACTTGCACCCGGCCATCCACGTAATGTAAAAGAAAATGTGATTCATCAGACAAGGCCGCCCTCTTCCATTGCTCCGTGGTCCAGTTCTGATGCTCACATGCCCATTGCAGGCGCTTTCGGCAGTGGACAGGGGTCAGCATGGGCACCCTGACTGGTCTGCAGCTACGCAGCCCCAAACGCAACAAACTGATGCACTGTGTGTTCTGAAACCTTTTCTATACATTCCATTTGTACATACAGTACATAATACTTACTACATAATACATTTTCTGCACTCCTCTATTTGCACATCTGGTTAGACGCAAACTGCTTTTTGTTATACTGTACTTGAAAATATATTTGAATGTAATATAATCTAATCTATCAGTACCAGCATTAACATTTTCAGCAATTTGAGCTACAGTAGAATGTTCACAGAATACAGAATGTTCACTTGCTGCCTAATATATCCCACCTACTGACAGGTGCCACTGATAACAAGATTATCAGTGTTATTCACTTCACCTGTCAGTGGTCATAATGTTATAGCTGATCGGTGTACACTCACCTAAAGGATTATTAGGAACACCTGTTCAATTTCTCATTAATGCAATTAACTAATCAACCAATTACATGGCAGTTGCTTCAATGCATTTAGGGGTGTGGTCCTGGTCAAGACAATCTCCTGAATTCCAAACTGAATGTCAAAATAGGAAAGAAGTATGCAGCAAAGCATTTGTGAAGCCACAACATGCACAACCTTGAGGCGGATGGGCTACAACAGCAGAAGACCCCACTGGGTACCACTCATCTCCACTACAAATAGGAAAAAAGAGGCTACAATTTGCACAAGCTCACCAAAATTGGACAGTTGAAGACTGGAAGAATGTTGCCTGGTCTGATGAGTCTGGATTTCTGTTGAGACATTCAGATGGTAGAGTCAGAATTTGGCGTAAACAGAATGAGAACATGGATCCATCATGCCTTGTTACCACTGTGCAGGCTGCTGGTGGTGGTGTAATGGTGTGGGGGATGTTTTCTTGGCACACTTTAGGCCCCTTAGTGCCAATTCGGCATTGTTTAAATGCCACGGCCTACCTGAGCATTGTTTCTGACCATGTCCATCCCTTTATGACCACCATGTACCCATCCTCTGATGGCTACTTCCAGCAGGATAATGCACCATGTCACAAAGCTGGAATCATTTCAAATTAGTTTCTTGAACATGACAATGAGTTCACTGTACTGAAATGGCCCCCACAGTCACCAGATCTCAACCCAATAGAGCATCTTTGGGATGTGGTGGAGCTTCGTGCCCTGGATGTGCATCCCACAAATCTCCATCAACTGCAAGATGCTATCCTATCAATATGGACCAACATTTCTAAAGAATGCTTTAAGCACCTTGTTGAATCAATGCCACGTAGAATTAAGTCAATTCTGAAGGCGAAAGGGGGTCAAACACAGTATTAGTATGGTGTTCTTAATTATCCTTTAGGTGAGTGTATATTCATATATAGTCAATGATAAATCAAGCCTATAATACAACAAAATGTTTAGAAAATGAAGGGGTCAGAATACTATATCAAATGTTGGGCTACCTACTTCAGACAGAGACTGACATCACTGAGGTTGTATCTGGTGACAGAAAAGGGAAGGATTATTTTCAACCCCACCTCATGCGATAATTTCAAACTAAACAGGGTACCAGTGACACCTTAAATCTGATGCTTTAAAAACAGATTTATTTCTTGCTCTGGCCAAAATCATTGGTTTCTGGGAATGATTACAATGTGTTAACTGACATTCTTTTATAAATATTCCAGGTATGACACAATACCACAATTTTTTACTTTATTACCATACAAGAGAATTTACACGAATCTCAATAATCAATTTAATACCATGTAAAAAATTCTAATACATCAAATGAACAATTAATATTAAAGCATTTTATTAGTTTCAAATTCTTATTCTAAAACTGTTATTATAGAATCAATTAGTAAAATAAATGTTGGCCTTGAATGAGAGTGCTTACAGTGGATATAAAAAGTCTACACACCACTGTTAAAATGGTAGGTTTTTGTGATGTAAAAGAATGAGTCAAAGATAAATCATGTCAGAACTTTTTCCACTTTTAATGTGACCTATAATGTGAACAAATCAATTGAAAAAACAAACTGAAATATTCAAGGGGGGAAATGTAAAATAAATACAATAACCTGGTAGCATAAGTGTACACATCCTCTTTTAACTGGGGATGTGGCTGTGTTCAGAATTAACCAATCACATTCAAACTCATGTTAAATAGAAGTCATTACACACACCTGCCATCATTTAAAGGGACTGATTAATCACAAATAAAGTTTAGCTGTTCTAGTAGGGTTTACCTGCCATTTTCTTAGTTGCATCTCAGAGCAAAATCCATGGCCCGCAGAGAGCTTCAAAAGCATCAGAGGGATCTCATTGTTGAAAGATATCAGTCAGGAGAAGGGTACAAAATAATTTCCAAAGCATTAGATATACCATGGAACACAGTGAAGACAGTCATCATCAAGTGGAGAAAATATGGCATAACAGAGACATCACCAAGAACTGGACGTCCCTCCAAAATGTATGAAAAGACGAAAAGAAAACTGGTCAGGGATGCTTCCAAGAGGCCTACAGCAAAATTAAAGGAACTGCAGGAATGTCTGGCAAGTACTGGCTGGGTGGTACAATCTCCCGTATTCTTCATATGAATGGGCTATGGGGTAGGGTGGCAAGACGGAAGCCTTTTCTTACAAAGAAAAACATCCAAGCCTGTCTGAACTTTGCAAAAACAAACATCAAGTCTCCCAAAAGCATGTGGGAAAGTGTGTTATGGTTTGATGAAACAAAATTTAACATTTTGGCCATAATTCCAAAAAGGTATGTTTGGCGCAAAAACAACACTGCACATCAACCAAAGAACACCATACCCACAGTGAATCTTGCTTTGGCAGCATCATGCTTTGGGGCTGTTTTTCTTCAGCTGGGACCGGGGCCTTAGTCAGGGTGGAAGGAATTATGAACAGTTCCAAATACCAGGCAATTTTCCCACAAAACCTTCAGGAATCTGTTAGAAAGCTGAAGAAGTAGTTTACCTTTCAGCACGACAATGACCCAAAGCACATATCCAAATCCACAAAAGCATGGCTTCACCAGACAAAGATTAACGTTTTAGAATGGCCCAGACCTGAATCCAATTGAACATCTTTGGGGTGATCTGAAGAGGACTGTGCACAGGAGATGTGACAGATTTGGAGTGCTTTTGAAGAGTGGGCAAATATTGTCACGACAAGATGTGCCATGCTGATAGACTCCTACCCAAAAAGACTGAGTGTTTGAGAATAAGTTTTTGATTTTAGATTTTTCCCCCTCAAGAATTTCAGTTTGTTTTTCAATTGTTCCTAATTATCCTTTAGGTGAGTGTATATGGCAGTTTAGTTTATTTCACTGTTAAGCTATTGACATTTCATTGTGCTTTTTAGCTTCTGATAAACGTCTGACTGAAAACAATGTGCCGAGGGCACAGCTGGCTCTAAAGTCAGGTAAAAACAAGACCTACCGTGAATATGAATCTCCAGCACGACCAATATTGCTGCTAAGCTGCATTACTGTATTATTTTTTTTAACTGCTGCTATGTACAGTGTTAAATATGATTGCATTATCCTCTTAATATATTTATAGCTCTTTGTGACTGTTCTTAATTCTGACTGTAGTTGTGTTATGCCACCATTCATAAGCTTATTGCACTGATGTATGTATGATATTCAATAACTATCGATTGCTGCTAGGTGATACTTATGTATATTACTGCCATTCTGGCCCTTGTTTATTTTGTATTGAATTATGTTTATTTTGTACTTTCACATTCAAATTCTGTAATTTTACTATGTCTGTTGCTAGACACGTTTTCTTGATTTTGTAAAATGTTTATTTCAATTCATTTGCACATGTTTATTTTTTATGCTTGCTGTATAATGCATGTTTTTTTTAATGCATTTTGCACTATTTGAAATAAATTGTTTAGATTTTATTCAGTTCATTGTCATGTGAGATGACCAAAATTGTTATAAAGGATAATAATAAATAAAACCTAATATTGGGGCGTGAGGCATCCCGCTGGGTTTAGTGCATAAAAGCGGCTAGCCGCCATCGGGCCGCTGGTGAGCCGCTGATCAGGGTATTGTTAGAAGAATTGTCATGAAAGTGGCCCGACTGCGACGCACGCTATATAAAAAAAGTGGCTGCCGCCGGCTGGCCGGACGCTTACAGACGCCCTCGGCGGCCACAGCAGCAAAAAGCTAGTGGGCCGCCGGTGGGCCACTGGTGTGTTGCTTGCTGGGTCATAACTACCCCTAGCTGTGAGGGATCAAATACTTATTTCACTCATTAAAATGCCAATCAATTTATAACATTTTTGACAAGCGTTTTTCTTGATTATTTTGTTGTTGTTCATTGTTCAAATAAACCTACCATTTAAATTATAGACTGATCATTTCTTTGTCAGTGAGCAAATGTACAAAATCAGAAGCGGAAGAAAAAAAAAATAATCCCTCACTGTAAGTGTTCAATAGATAGTTCCACAACAAATATGCCTTTTGAACATTCCTTTGAACATTTTTATATGGAAAGTTGAAGATTTAATATTTAAATCAGCTGTGCTGGACCTTGTTGGTTGTTTTAATGGAACATTTAGTCCATCAAGCATTACATGTAAACAATATTACATATACAGTAGTAGTATATATAAAAAAATATATATTTGTGAAGCTTGCATTCAATTGACACACCCTTTTCACATGAACTTCCATTCTTGTAAATAAAGAATACAAATAACCATCAAAATTGAAATAGCAAAATATTTTAGAAGTAACTTAGTAACTTTTACTCTGAGTACATTTTTAATGTTCTACTTTGAACTTTTACTTGAGTAGTTTTTTATACCAATACTTTTACTTCTACTTGATTAAAACTTAATTAAAGAAACAGTACTTCTACTTGAGTAGAATTTTACAGTACTCTTTTCACCCCTGGTTCTTAGTATATTAACTCAGTACAGTTTGACATACAGTCTGTACAGCCGACCAGAACTCCTCGGTATTGGAGCACAATGCTCAAAGAGCATTTTCGACCACTTACAACTTCCACTGGAGATCAAAAGGATGCCCCGGGAAATGCTAACAACATCGCCGACAGGAAGTGCATAGAGGTGCCATCGTGATCATAAACAAAGCCGAGGGAATGGGGTGGCCTCCGGGCTAGGCTAATGCTAACCCCCATTGGCTTCCACTACCTAGCCTATTCCTCGCAAACATCCGGTCACTGGTGAACAAAATGGATGAAATACAATTAAGAATCATCTCAATAAATTTTTTTATGGATTGCATTGTCATGATTTTCACGGAAACGTGGCTTAACAACAACATATACAACAACGCAATTGAGCTAGAGGAGCGGGACATCTTCAGGGCTGATCGGACGGCAGAGGATTCTGGAAAGACCAGAGGAGGTGGGCAAAAACAGTAGGGAGTAGAAACAGTGAAATCTGATCAGACTGCCCCAGGTGGGGGAGGGGAATAGCTTTGTTAGCCTCCGGTAATTGTGTATTGTCTCCTCTGGTGGGGCAGGAGACATTTTGGTGGAATTTGGGAAAAACTGTTTTGTGGTTGAAATCCCTTGCAACAATATAAGCACTAACTAGATGTGCAGTTTGCAGTTTGCTAATAGCAGCCTGCAGGTCTTTCATTGCTTATTTAGCATCCAGGGTTATGGAGAGTAACAACAACAATAGATGTAAACTCCCAAGAAAAGTAAACTTAATCAATGATAACTCCAGCAATGATAACTCCAGATTGGTTGAGCAGTGACTCCTGGTTATGTTAGTGTCTGAAAACCTTGCTTTGTTTACAACTCAACTCCCATACCTACTGCCAGTTTCTGGAAGATACTTTCTTCAAGCAGTGGTACAGGAATAAGTCCTCAGCATTCAAGAAGGCCATGTTCTTTATGCAGGACAATGCTCCATCACGTGCATCCATGTACTCCACTGATTGGCTAGCAAGCAAGGGTCTCAGAGATGCCAGAATAATGAGACGGTCCCCTTCCTTACCTGACTTAAATCCTACTGAGAACTTCTGGACCCTTCTCAAACGTGAGATTTACCATCAGGGAAGACAATGCACCTCTTTGAACAGCATTTGGGAGGCTGTGGTTGCTGTTTCAGTGAAAGTTGATCGTGAATAAATAAAGAAACTGACAGACTACATGGATGGAAGGCTCATGGCAGTTATTAAAAAGAAGGGTGGCTGCATCAGTCGATGAAAGGCCAGACATTTTATTTAATTTTCATTTTGTGTTAATTATTTGTTGCACTTATTGTAAAAATTTTGAATAAACAAGTGAGTTGGATAAATAATTTAGTTACCTAATAATTCTGCACACTAATTGTTGCTTAATAATTGTGCACACTTATGTATTCCCCTAAGAAAGATCAAAACTAATGTTTCCTTAGAAAGACCTAACTAATATTTTGGATTGTTTGTTCAACAATAAAATAAATCTTGAGGAATATGATTTGCTTAATAATTGTGCACAAAGTGTGTAGCTACTCTTGTTTTTTTTTTTACAGGTATTTTTGTTATCTGTCGACTAGCCTGTAGTGATAGGAAGTCTGTGTCTTTTTGGTGAGCAAGCTCATCTGGTTCTTTTCACTAGAAAGAGATGGCTTATTTGTTTCCCTAACAGTTCTTTGTTTAAAATGCTTAAAATTAACACCGAAATAATGAAGAAAAAAATTATACATCCAATGTAAAGACAAAAGGGTAAGCTAGAATTATGTTAGAGTGTGAAATGTATGTTAAAATATGTTACATATTTCCTGTTCTAACTGGACCGCATAAGTGGTGAGTGACTGACAGACTGACTGACTACCCCTTGTTAAATAGCGTAGTGGTGAGTGACGCGGACGGCCATATAAGACAACCAGTGTTCGTGTAAAGTTTATCTTCAGTCTCGCTAGAAATTGTTCAATTCTTATGACTATTCAAAGTAGTTAGTAGATAGTAGTAGGCCTATTACTGGCTAAAAAGCTGTTAAAACAGCCAGTGGCAAAAGCTATACAGTACATAGATGCTATTTGTGGTGGAAGTATACTTAATATGAAACGTTAGTCAGTTTAACACAATGCTTAATTGTGTCTAACGAAATATTCAAACTCGCCGTAATGTTAATATGTGACAAAATTATCTAATATAGAGATGCAACTTCATGAAGAGGTAGTATGTCTCAATCTGTCCCAATACTGGCATACTAGCTCACTATAATCAAAACAGAATGTGCTTCACCATCATCCGCCAAGTACGTGCTTGTATAGCTTAGCGGCATAGTGGTTAAAGAGCCAGTGTGTCACATAGGAAACTCCGGTTTGAATCCAGGGAGGGTAACATCATTCACCCCTTTTAATCACAGGCTGGTGGAACTAGGCTGCCTGGTTCCTTTTCTTGTTTTAAAATGTGATTTGGAATGGAAGTACCGATGATCGGGACACCTTTAAATCTGTCATTGTCGTGATATAATGTCTGGCTGGAAGATGGATAGGAGGCAGTATTTATCTGTATTTTGAAAGAAATTAAGTGGTACATCTTTTTCAAAAAGGCCCTTGCTGTCTGTTGTTGAATCATAGATTTAAATAGGCTTTTAGCATTTTTAGTAGGCTGTTCTCCACTCATTACCTGTATTAACTGCACCTGTTTGAACTCGTTACCTGTATAAAAGACATCTGTCCACACACTCAATCAAACAAACAGACTCCAACCTCTCCACAATGGCCAAGACCAGAGAGCTGTGTAAAGACATCAGGGATAAAATTGTAGACCTGCACAAGGCTGGGATGGGCTACAGGACAATAGGCAAGAAGCTTGGTGAGAAGGCAACAACTGTTGGAGCAATTATTAGAAAATGGAAGACGTTCAAGATGACGGTCAATCTCCGGGGCTCCATGCAAGATCTCACCCCTCGTGGGGCATCAATGATCATGAGGAAGGTGAGGGAGCCCAGAACTACACGGCAGGACCTGGTCAATGACCTGAAGAGAGCTGGGACCACAGTCTCAAAGAAAACCATTAGTAACACACTACACCGTCATGGATTAAAATCCTGCAGCGCACGCAAGGTGCCCCTGCTCAAGCCAGCGCATGTCCAGGCCCGTCTGAAGTTTGCCAATGACAATCTGGATGATCCAGCGGTGGAATGGGAGAAGGTCACGTGGTCTGATGAGACAAAAATAAAGCTTTTTGGTCTAAACTCCACTCACTGTGTTTAGAGGAAGAAGAAGGATGAGTACAACCCCAAGAACACCATCCCAACCGTGAAGCATGGAGGTGGAAACATCATTCTTTGGGGATGCTTTTCTGCAAAGGGGACAGGACAACTGCACCGTATTGAGGGGAGGATGGATGGGGTCAGGTATCGTGAGATCTTGGCCCCATCCTTCCCTCAGTAAGATGGGAGATGGGTCGTTGCTGGGTCTTCCAGCATGACAACGACCCGAAACACATAGCCAGGGCAACTAAGGAGTGGCTCCGTAAGAAGCGTCTCAAGGTCCTGGAGTGGCCTAGCCAGTCTCCAGACCTGAACCCAATAGAAAATCTTTGGAGAGAGCTGAAAGTCCGTATTGCCCAGCGACAGCCCTGAAACCTGAAGGATCTGGAGAAGGTCTGTATGGAGGAGTGGGCCAAAATCCCTGCTGCAGTGTGTGCAAACCTGGTCAAGAACTACAGGAATAGTATGATCACTGTAATTGCAAACAAAGGTTTCTGTACCAAATATTAAGTTCTGTTTTTCTGATGTTTTAAATACTTATGTCATGCAATAAAATGCAAATTAATTACTTACAAATCATACAACGGGATTTTCTGGATTTTTGTTTCAGATTCCGTCACTCAAAGTAGAAGAGTACCTATGATAAGAATTACAGACTTCTACATGCTTTGTAAGTGGGAAAACCTGCAAAATCGACAGTGCATCAAATACTTGTTCTCCCCACTGTATATTGCCTTGAAAGAATAGTTGTTTATTTCCTGTCACTCTGCAAGCTCAAATGCAACTGTTTCAACAGCGGGAGTTTGCATTCATTCAAGTTCCTTTTTGATATTCGGCAGACTGATTGTTGTGACCGTTTGCTAAAGGCCATTCTGCAAGGATACTGTTCCATAACCTCATCAGCTGGCTGAAAAGCCCTCATTCATCAATGTATTCATTAAAACTAATGAGCTCTGTATTGCCATTGACATGATTTAATGACCAACAATGCCTGGAGAGAAACTGTTTTGAGGGCATTGTTTACAAAAGATTCAAAGGAAGTAATGTATTCCTGTTTTGTCATGTAGTTTGTTCTCCCTACTGTTTATATGGGCTCCGATAAAAATAGTAAACACTGATATACAGTTGTTGTTGGAGATAATGAATCCAACCAGATAAAGAGTAAATTACTGTTGTTGTTTTTTATTTGTCTACTGTTGTAATGAACCATGCTAGCCACTACCATACTAATATGGATTTGGGTGAAAGCGCTGAATAACAATAAACCAGAAATTAAATAAACCCAACGCCCTAGGCAAGGAAAATTGCTGTGTCAAAAGTTCATCTGAAAAACCTGAAAGCTCAGCAATTTCAATTACCGACAGCCTGACATCTGGGAGTCAACACAGGACACCCAGCTCTGGATAAAATGGCTACTGACAGTGTGTGGCTTAATGAGCCAAAAAGCCATTAGTTTGGTGACAAACACAGCAACGAATTACTCAACCACTGCTGACTTCATTAACAGTAAACCAACGGAAGAGTCTGTAGATAACTCAAAGTCCAAGAGATCCATTCCCAACTGGAAATATCTGTTTCAGTAATATGCATCAAGACGGTAATGTACATGAAGGCTTTCAAAAACCCATTTAGTTTTGAATACGATACTGCAATGTGGCATACCACTTCCAGAAATGGCTGTGCAAATGGTATTCGTGCATCTTAAAGAGATGAGAATGAGGATGGAATGGTATTTCTCTGCTCAAGGTTACAAACTCCGAATGAAAAGGAAGTGCAGCCAAACTGTAAAGTATGTGGTCGTGGTCTCAGAAAAAGCTTTGGGCTGTTTTTGCAAAGTTCGTTTGGGATGAAAGAAAGCTCAATTTATTCCACACATCATTAATATAAATGTCCAAATCATTATTATTAACAACAAAAAAGGAATGGTTTATGATGCCATTACAAGCCAATACAAACGGGCACGCAAGACTCTCAAGCTTGGGTCCCTTGGAGATGCCTCATATTATTTAAAATGATTGTGTTTCACGTCTCATTTGTCATGTTTACACATTTATTATGCCTAGTGATGCAACTCTGTCTTTACAGTAATGTATGAGACCGAGGAAAATCTGAATTTCTCCTTTTTTACAAACTGTGGTTAATGTCCATGTTTGCTTTTAATAAAGTGAAGTCTGTCATGTTTATGAAGCAGTGGCTTCGCCAGAGATAGAAAATGCATCTTTCCCTTTTTTATTCCTGACAAAATAATATATAACTCTTGAAAGTGAATGGTAAAACGTTTCTAAGATGTAAACTTTCACAAAAATAGTATTTCCCTAGTATATGATCGCTGTGATGGCAGCATAAGCAATATGTTACCTTTTACAAGGCTTATACAGTACAGTATGCTGGAGCCGCTGTTGTATTTGAGAGTAGTTACTGTAAGTGGTAAATTGCTAAATCACACATCAAGCTTTAAGTGCAATCTTTTATGACACGACCATACACTCATTTAAGATCATCTGCATGTTGACTTTGAACAGTTTTAAGGACATCGCCAATCCATGACATATTTAAATAAATAATTGGGTTTCCGGTTCTGTCCATTGAACCGGTTTAGACCAGAGTATATCCTAAAAGTCTCTTTTGGCTTAGCTAGCCATGGTGTCTGGCAAGATAGGGAGAAAATCAGGGACTGTTGCTTTCTCCTCAAGTATTTGTCATCATCCTCAAGTATTTTTCATAATTTAGCAGGAATGATTATGGGATAGAAGCTGTTCTTCACCCATTTTTAAGTACTTAATGACTTGGTATTATAATTATACAGTTTAGAGCTGCAATTTTTGCATTTTTGCCCTACGTTGACCTTTAAATCCTCCCGAAAAAGTAAAAAAGCCTCAATTTTAATGAGATGATCAATGTGGACAGAAATGAGCACGACTAAGAGGGAGCTATGCTTGACATTTACTAATTACATCGCTGGTGTAAATAAAGTCATCCACAGTGGCTTTACATTTGTTGTCCACTGGTGTAAGTTTTGTTTGTCCCTGCCTCACACAGACTGATCTGATAATCAGTGAATAAAACAATTACATTAATATGGGGAAAAAAACAGGTTTTTACATTATTACAATAATATCAGGAACCAGGTTTTTATCTTCCAATTCAAAAGGACAGACTGTCATGAATGTTACTTTGTTGTTGCAGCTTACAAATCTGCTGAAAACATTGGAGAGCTTCACACACAGACGCATATAGAAAACATTTCATCTCAGCCACTTGCCACTTAAACAAGTGCAACCCTGCTGAGGGAGATGGAACTTTGTCTTCTACTGCAAGATAAGGAATGTTTTCGTTTGTCAGAAATGGTATTACTGATAACCTGCATTTATCTCCAGCTGTAACATTACCTAGAACTGAATTACGATGGATTTGCTGTACTCCATCCAATAATGTTTCATTTACGTTTTCAGATAAATTCATATCAAGGAGGAATGAGTGTGCAATTTTCATTTTCATGTCCCTTTTTTAATACAGTTTATCTTCCATTAGTCAGCAGCTCGACAAAATTGAAAATGCTGTTTTATTTGTTTACATCAATGTACATCAAAGCTTCATGCATATGCAGTACAGGCAAAGACAGGAACTTTACATCATTTCAACACCCCCCAGGAAGAGGAATCCTAGTGCAGTGAAATCCGGGCAGTGAAAGTTTGGAGTGGCTTCGAAAATTATTCAGACACTTGTTGTGTTACAGGTGCATCTCAAAATATTGTGGAAATGTTAATTTATTTCCAGAATTCAATTTAAAAAGTGACACCTTCATACAGTTGTGCTCATACGTTTGCATAACCTGGCAGAAATTGTGAAATTATGTCATTAATTTTGAAAATATGACTGATCATGCAATTCTTTTTATATGTTATTTAAGGATGGTGATCATATGAAGCCATGTATTATCACATAGTTATTTGTCTCCTTTCTAAATCATAATGATAACAGAAATCACCCAAAAGGCCCTGAGCAAAGGTTTACTTTATGAAGATGGAAAAGAATATAAAAGATATCTAAAGCCTTGCAAACGCCAGTCAGTACTGTTCAATCACTT
This sequence comes from Esox lucius, assembly GCF_011004845.1. Taxonomy (NCBI): domain Eukaryota; kingdom Metazoa; phylum Chordata; class Actinopteri; order Esociformes; family Esocidae; genus Esox; species Esox lucius. The sequence continues at coordinate 9,859,978 of NC_047572.1, forward strand.
ATTAAGAAGTGGAAAATTCTGGGATCTCTTGATACCAAGCCAAGGTCAGGTAGACCAAGAAAGATTTCAGCCAAAACTGCCAGAAGAATTGTTCGGGATACAAAGAAAAACCCACAGGTAACCTCAGGAGAAATACTGGCTGCTCTGGAAAAAGACGGTGTGGTCGTATCAAGGAGGACAATACCACAATACTTGAACAAAAATTAGCTGCATGGTCCAGTTGCCAGAAAGAAGCCTTTACTGCGCCTTTACAATGCCACAAAAAAGACAACACCTTGACACGCCCCACAGTTTCTGGCACATCGTAATTTGGAGTGACAAGACCAATATAGAGCTTTATGGTCACAACCATAAGCACTATGTTTAGAGACGGGTCAACAAGGACTATAGTGAACAGAATACTATCCTCACTGTGAAGCATGGTTGGGGGTATGTGAGCTCTAAAGGCACAGGGAATCTTGTGAAAATGTATGGCAAGATGAATGCAGCATGTTATCAGAAAATGGTTGACAATTTGCATTATTCTTCATGAAAGCTGCACATTTGATGCTCTTGGACTTTCCATCACGACAATGACCCTAATCTCAAGGCAAAGTTGACCCTCCAGTGGTTACAGCAGAAAAAGGTGAAGGTTCTGGAGTGGCCATCACAGTCTTCTGACCTTAATATCATCATGCCACTCTGGGGAGATCTCAAACATCCTGTTACAACCTACAGTTGAATATGAATCCCATAAGAAATAAAAGACATGTGTTTTGCCTGCCCACCATTTCTTTACAAATGGTACATATTTTGCAAATTTTTGAGCACAGCTGTATATTCTAGATTCATTACACATTGCTGAAAGAACTGGCTTCTCACAGAGTGCAGTACTTGCATATTCATGGAAAGTTTACTGGAAGGGAAAAGTGTGGTAGGAAAAGGTGTACAAGCAACAGGGATGACCGCAGCCCTGAGAGGATTGTCAAGAAAAGCCGATTTAAGAAGTTGGGGGAGCTTCACATGGACTGGACTTAGGCTCGAGTCATTGTATCAACTGCCAGCACGCACAGATGTGTCCAGGAAATGAACTACAAGTGTTGCATTCCTAGTGTCAAGCCACTCCTGAACCAGAGTTAACTTCAGAAGCGTCTTACCTGGGCGAAGGAGAAAAAGAACTGGCCCGTAGCAGTGGTCCAAAGTCCATTTTGCATTTCATTTGGAAGTTCCAGAGTCTGGAGGAAGAGTGGAGAGGCACGGAATCCAAGTTGCTTGAAGTCCTGTGTGAAGTTTCTACAGTCAGTGATGATTTGGGGTGCCATGTCATCTGCTGGTGTGAAAGTGCGAGTATAACGAGGGCGTAAAAGAGAGGCAAAAAGGGTTAACAAACAAAACAAATTATAGCGATTCAATGGTCTTTTTTAGTTTTTTTCCCAGTGGAAACCAACACGGTCAACGACAGACAAATAATAATCTGTGAGGTGCGGTGGGTGAACAACACAATATGAACACAACTAAACAGTGATTGGAAACACTTGTGTCCTTGGGATGCACTGCCATCACTCTCCTGACGGTAGTTAGTACGCCGGCGAGTTGGAGCGCCAGAGAGTAAGGGGAGCTGCAACGCCATGCAGAGGAGACATTACAGCTGGTGTTGGTCCACTGGGTTCAATGCAGCCTTCTACCAGGAGAATTTAGAGCACTTCATGCTTCCATCTGCTGAGAAGCTTTATGGAGATGCTGATTTCCATTTCCAGCAGGACTTGGCACCTGCCCACAGTGCCAAAACGACTGGTAACTGCTTTGCTACTGGACTTGGAAACTTGGGCTTCCATGACACCTCAGCAGTGCCACGCCGCAGTGCCATGCCTCAGCAGTGCCACAAGGCAGTAATTCATGCAAAAGAAGCCTTGACCAAGTATTGAGTACATAAATTAACATACTTAGGAAACCTTTGCAGGTGTTTTGAGTTCATTAGTTGATTAGAGCTCTTCTCAGGTCGCAATTTTGTATTATACATTTTTTATTCTAATATTTTGAGATACTGGATTTCTGATTTCCATGAACTGTATATGCCATAATCATCAGGACTGAAATAAAAAAGGTTTGAAATGTTTCACTTAATGTGTAATGAATAAAGAATATATAAATGTTTTTTCTTTGAATTATGAAACAAAATGAACATTTCCCTGATATTCAATTTTTTTTAGATGCATTTATAACAATATAAATATATTGTTGCAGTCAATCTAGTTATAATACCTGATATTGACAAAGTGTAAAAATTGTATTAGACAGATAATATCTCATGTACCTACTCAAAGTGTTCTGACATTTTCTCCCTTGACAAATTGAGCACAGATGCATCTTGTTTCCTTGAAATGTCGGTAGAACTTGATTGGAGTCCACCTGTGGCTAATTCAATTGATTGGGCATGATTTACAAAAAGTATCCACCGGTCAATATATGGTCCCACACTTCACAATACAGGTGCTGGTCATAAAATTAGAATATCATCAAAAAGTTGATTTATTTTAGTAATTCCATTCAAAAAGTGAAACTTGTATAATGTATACATTCATTCCAAACAGACTGATATATTTCAAGTGTTTATTTATTTTAATTTTGATGATTATAACAATTATATTTTGATGATTATGACAACTAATGAAAATCCCAAATTCAGTATCTCAGAAAATTAGAATATTGTGAAAAGGTTCAATATTGAAGACACCTGGTGCCACACTCTTATCAGCTAATTAACTCAAAACACCTGCAAAAGCCTTTAAATGGTCTCTCAGTCTAGTTCTGTAGGCTACACAATCATGGGGAAGACTGCTGACTTGACAGCTGTCCAAAAGACCACCATTGAAACCTTGCACAAGGAGGGCAAGACACAAAAGGTCATTGTTAAAGAGGCTGGCTGTTCACAGAGCTCTGTGTCCAAGCACATTAATAGAGAGTCGAAGGGAAGGAAAAGATGTGGTAGACAAAAGTGTACAAGCAATAGGGATAACCGCACCCTGGAGAGGATAGTGAAACAAAACCCATTCAAAAATGTGGGGGAGATTCACAAAGAGTGGACTGTAGCTGGAGTCAGTGCTTAAAGAACCACCACACACAGACATATGCAAGACATGGGTTTCAGCTGTCGCATTCCTTGTGTCAAGCCACTCTTGAACAAGACACAGCGTCAGAAGCGTCTCGCCTGGGCTAAAGACAAAAAGGACTGGACTGCTGCTGAGGGGTCCAAAGTTATGTTCTCTGATAAAAGTTAATTTTGCATTTCCTTTGGAAGAGAGGAGAGGCACAGAATCCACGTTGCTTGAAGTCCAGTGTAAAGTTTCCACAGTCAGTGATGGTTTGGGGTGCCATGTCATCTGCTGGTGTTGGTCCACTGTGTTTTCTGAGGTCCAAGGTCAACGCAGCCATCTACCGGGAAGTTTTAGAGCACTTCATGCTTCCTGCTGCTGACCAACTTTATGGAGATGCAGATTTCATTTTCCAACAGGACTTGGCACCTGCACACAGTGCCAAAGCTACCAGTACCTGGTTTAAGGACCATGGTATCCCTGTTCTTAACTGGCAAGCCAACTCGCCTGACCTTAACCCTATAGAAAATGTATGGGGTATTGTGAAGAGGAAGATGCGATACGCCAGACCCAACAATGCAGAAGAGCTGAAGTAATATTCAAATTTTCGGAGATACTGAATTTGGGACTATCATTAGTTGTCCGTTATAATCATCACAATTAAAAGAAATAAACATTTGAAATATATCAGTCTGTGTGTAATGAATGAATATAAGATACAAGTTTCACTTTTTGAATGGAATTACTGACATAAATAAACTTTTTGATGATATTCTAATTTTATGACCAGCACATGTACATGTTAAAGCAAAACTAAGCTAGACAGTCCCAGGAAATCTTTGTAGATCTGGTGAAGATTATAAAACATCTCTACAGAATTGACAGTTCCCAGATTCACAGTGGGACACACACTTCGGAAACCATCAGGACTCTGCTTAGTAACCGGTCACAACAGTCAGGGAGGTGACCAAGAACCTAATGGCCACTCTTAAGAGCTCTAGACTTTCTCTGCAGCGATGGGAGAACCTACCAGAAGGACAACCGCAGTGCTCTGTTTTTCTGGCCTTTTTTGTAGAGTAGCTAAAAGGAAGCCACTCTTGAATAAAAGGAATATGACTCTACCTGAAGGATTCTAAGAGCCTGAGGAAAAACTTTCTCATGTCTGACCAAAATCAATTAATCAATCAAATTTATTCATAAAGCCCTTTTTACAACAGCAGTTGTCACAAAGTGCTTTTACAGAGACACCCGGCCTTAAACCCCAAGGAGCAAACAACAGTAGTGTTGAATTTCAGTGGCTAGAAAAAACTCCCTAAGAAGGCCGAATTTTAGGAAGAAACCTAGAGAGGACCCAGGCTCAGAGGGGTGAGCAGTCCTCTTCTGGCTGTGCTGGGCGAAATATTAAGAGTCCAATTGGAATAATTAATACATTTATCTGGGCTAAATCCAGAGTCTATTTGAAATTAGACTAGGTCAGAAGTATGACCAGATGGACAAGACCAGGGACAGCAATGGGCCCCCCAAACCAGGTACTCCGCAGGTGTGGACCAGGACCTCATGTCCTCCTAAAGTTTAAAACGGGAGAAGACTGGGAAAATTCAGAAAATGCATTCATCATATCAACAACGATTTATAGTGGAGAAGGAGAAGTTTGTGGGGAAGGAGAACAGACCCAATCCCCCAGCACAATAGTATAGCAGCGTAAGACCTAGGAAATTGATTTGTTTGGCATGAATGCCAAGCTCTGGGAAAAACAAAGTAATGTTCATCACCGGGCAAAGACTATGTCTACAGTGATGTATGTTTTTGGAGCATCATGCATTTGAGATATATTAATCTTTCATCATGACATTGATGTAGGCAGATGTAGGCTGACATAACTAATCATGCTTAAGTTAGTTGCCTGAAATCGAAAACACGCTCAGCGTTGTTTTATCCATTGGTGATGCAGTCAAATATTGTTATACAAATAAACGTTATATGCACATTTCAGGAACAAGAAATCAGGCAATCCTTGTTCAACTGGACCGCAATAGAAAGTATAGCCCTCTTGAGATTTGAACCCAGGTCACCCATGTTAAAGGCTGTGTCATTAACCACTACACCACAGAACTCCATTTATGAATTATATTAATACAGTTAAACTGACTGACTAACGTTTCTTACTAAGTTTACCTCCACCACAAATAGTGTCTATTGTTAGCTTTTGCCACTAGCCGTTTGAAAAGCTTATTAGCCAGTAATAGGCTTTACCAGTATCAACTAACTTACTGAAATAGTCATAGGAATTGAGCAATTGCTAGCGAGTCTGCCAAAGCTATTTCATTTCATGCCATAAGAACTTATTTAGTTCTTTCATGGCATAACAACTTACTTTTTTATTTTATTTGTGAATGACATTGATACAATAACTATCAAGAAATGTGACGATAACTAACTTTTTACGTGGTCCGGCAAAAATGGGTCCTAGCTACCTACAGACTCCAATCAACCAGGCTCCAGTCCGGATATTCCATAAATCCTACCAAGCTAGCCCTCTGACTGAAACCACGCAAGGAGAACTTGTCGATTTGCAAATGTAAGTCAACACTTGTAAATGTTAAGCAACAGTTGTAAATGTTTTACAGATTTGTGTTTTATTTGTGAATTAAATTTTTATATATTCACAAATTGTATTCATATTTGTGAAACATATTTACGTATTTAAAGATAATGTTTTTATTTTTAAAAAAATTTTATTTGTGAGTTGTGATGAATATATACACAGATTTTCTAGATATATTTACGAATATTTAGAAACATCTAACTCCATATGTGAGGTATGAAAAAACTAACAGTATAATGTTATACTCTTTGTAAACAGCGTCAACTTTAGTACAAATAAGAAACACCGGCTTTGCATTCAGAAAACTAGGTAGGATGAAGGCATAGTTGTCTTTCCATTCATCTTTAAATGCCCTATTTTCGCTGTCAACTTTCTTCTTTAGACTCTTTGATAGAGCCATTTTGTTTATACAGCTGGCTTAACTGTATAGCTCTGCACACAACGTAATAGCGTAACCTACATCCAGCACGCAAACAATAAAAAAATGCAATGTAGTACATGAGGATGCAAAGGAATAATTCTGAGAGTAAAAGTAGGCTACATCAAATAATTCTTAACATAAGTTAGGCTCCAATGTGTAACAAAGAAGCAAATTAAAATTATACACATTTATTATTCACAATAGAAAGAGGAAATAAAACATAGGTCGTTAAAAGCATGACTCAAACAGGCAATTAATGGGCTTATTCAAGTCCTCTTTTATTTTCTTTTTATCCATTACACATTTCCCACATATGTGTGTCTTAGAAAGATGGTCTGTGTTGCAAGTTGGTGAATGAACACACTTGCCAGGTTAGGCCTACCTGTCAGTAGTACTATATTAATGAATCCAGCACAAAATTTGGACACCGTCACACAACTGTGCATTTTTGTTTCTGACTGTCCTACAGGATTTAACAAGGTAACCACAGCTGACTAAGCAGTTACAAAAGACACTGTAAAAGTCTGTAACAGACTAAAATCTAGAGTCCAATTGACTCCAACAGCAAAGAGTCCAACAGCAAATCTAGTTGCATTTTTCATCAATTAACTTCTTAAATTATCCTTTGGCTATATTCTGGCCCACTAACTAGTGGCTTAAAAAATGTGATTTAAAAGGTGTAGAGTTAAACTCTTTCCTATTATATCAAACATTTTGACAGGGAACTGCCAACTCTAGCTTCTCCGCTTTGAATTTGGCCTGTATTAATAAGGGAAAAACATAAATAGGAAATGATTTAAAGCAGCCAAATGTGCGATATGATTTGAATGTTATGATACTTGAAAATATTAAAAAATATATATTTTTACTAACCTTCATCTTAGCAAGCCTCTCGGCACCCCTTTCAAGGTCTTTCTGCCCAATTATTTCGGCAGCCCTGCCTGCTCCTCTGAAATGTCTGCTGCTCTTCAAAACCAGAAACCCACAAAAGACGAAATAAAACACAAGCACACGGTTAATGTTTTACAGAAATGTTTACAACATGGTATATATCTGGTATAACTAATAACTTGATAAAAAACAAATTTTTGAAGACTCAGTGTAATGCATTAATGTAATCCACAGTCAACAGAAGTTGACTGTGATGTTTTGAACAATGCACTCTCACTGCAATGTTTCTTTGTAAGAGCGCTTTCAATGTACAATATTGCAATCTTAACTACAGTATGAGATGTTTTGACACATGCCCTGTCAGTGTCTATATTGGAAAAAAGCTAGTTATCAAAGGAACAACTGTAACAATATATCTGAGACAACAGGTGGTGAAGCGACTATCAATGGGATGTGTTGTTAAATGGAAATAGCGTTCAAATATAGAAAACAAATACAACATTCATGCCAAAGGGGTCTCCAAAAACACAGCAAATTCCAATATTAAACAGGGCAGTTGTAATTGCCCGTACTTAATGCAATCCAAGATGAGGGATGAAAACAGATCAGATTGACTTTAAACCTCTTTGGGAGCCAGACTAGCAACTAGAAGCATTTCAGATTGGGGAAGGGGAAGATAAAGTGGGGTTGGGGGTGGTGGTGTGGGTGACAGCAACTCCAAATGGAGGATTGAGACATCTGTAAATGAAAGGCTTTTGGTCTCCGGCAGGAAGCGTAGCATCGTGTATTAGCCGAGGCCTGTCTCCTACATAGTGCTAAGGGCCACGGCTTTAAAGTCTCTGCGCTGTGAAAGGTGTGTTACTGCATTGTGCTTTACAGAGCTGCCGCTGTGAAACATCCATGAGCAGCTGAAAAGCCCATCAAAAGCACACAGCAGTGAAAGGGTGATTCAACTCGCTATCAGTCCCGCTGCCAGACAATTCATTCGGTCAGGAGAGTGTGGCCATTGACCACAGTCTGAGGATGAGTGTTTAGAAAACTGGTCCGATTTATTGTGGGTCTAATTTTCGAGTGTAATACACCCATACCATGAATACTTTTGTGTGGCACTATAGACTACAGGAAAGACCATTTATTTTCCATAAAGACAACAATGGCATTATGAATCAATTATGATATATGAAGATAGACAGATACGGAAAACAAATTGGGTTAAACCCATTGGATCATTCAATTAGTGACATGCAGTGGTTTCTTAATAACTTCGGAGACTGACATTGTAGTACACCCAACAGAATTGTAGTGGATATTTGCTGAGTTGCAGTGGGAGTATGCCAAGAGATTTCATTCATAAATGTGTTTTCTTCTGAAGTTTCAGTTTCTTTTTCTGTCCCTGTTGTCGTCATTTTTAATTAAGCATGTAATGCTACAATGATTTCCCTGAGATGTGCATCATTTGGAGATAAGACATAAATCATTTACTGACACATAAAGCACTCATTTCATTATTTCAGGATTTGCAAGTTAAATATCGTTAAAATAGGATTAGGGAGGCAACCAAGTGTAAGAAACATGCAATTATTATGAATGTATTTAGTTTTTACCGAACAAGCCTTTTCAATAATTTATATTTCCAAACCAGCAGTCTACAAAGAACATGAGAAAGTAATTGGTTTTTCAATTCAGAAAGTTTTCATAACCTTTGATATCTTCAAGCTTAAGGGGCAATGTAATTGCCTGCTTAATATTTGTACGTTCAGTGGATAATTATCATGTATCTTATTTCTAAATGACCTCCGGTCAAGACTACAGAATTTTTTTTTGGAATTTAACTTGGGACAGTGGTGAACTCGCAGTGAAATGTAAAATGTGATTAAGAAAATACAATTCTCTGTTACTAATCAGCATTATCCACCATATAACCTTAATTGCATTCCCTTCAGACACAATCATCAATATTTGTGTGAGGGTGTGCACACATACATTTAAACGCCCACACACACACTTGACAACAGCTCCAAGTTGTTGTGTTGGTCCATGAAACTATTACACCGCTATGCTAACAAGCATTAAAGAAAGCTATAAAATATACAGCTAACTCCTATCTTCAAATATCACAAATCATCTGTCTTGTAAGCATTCAAAAAATGTAATCTATTTGGCTTTGTTGGCACATTTATAAGACACTCACTTAACCTGGGCCATTGACATTCTGTCAGTAGAGAGCCATTCATTTCCCCACTTGGTAATGAACCAGTGGCCTCTTACAATTATGATGTTCACAGAGCTAGAGGATCATGGCAAAACTCTCAGGGTTTCAAACTCTTTGTGTGCATGAAATCCATTTTCATGGCTGTCTTTTATCTGTCACATTAATATGTAGAAGACTTTCAATTGCCTTTTCGCTTTCCTTTTTGGCTCAGTGAGCAATATCCAACCTGCAAAGTTTTTCAGAGCAATTCTACCTCACCAATCAACACAAAAAATGTTCTGCCCATTAGAACTTTCAAAAATTGTACTTCCTCACATTGACTTCCTTCATAACGCCCTTGCAAATCTGTCACCATCCTACCAAAGTAGCGGCCATGTAGCATACATCAGCTGCTATTGCAGTATAGTAATGTCTTCAGTGCCCTACGACAACAATCCACATGTTAAATAAATTGATTCTTTCAAAAGACAGCCATAAGTAATGATAACCTGGCTTTATCATGTGTGGCAGGCAGTGTGTTGCCAAACGGTGGCTAAGCACATCATTTCATAGTCAATCTTTCCGGAGTACATTTCCCTGCGTCTAACTGACTGATAACTGCGACGGATTGTTTGTATTGATTGGATGATTTTTCTTCAAACTGTGCATAACATTTCATTTCATTTGGGTGCTTCTTGAAGCTCACATAATGATGGGAACTATATTAAATGTGGTGGATAAGGGAGAGTTGGGTAAGTTGAGATATTTTTTGCTTAAGTTGTCCCACAGTCAAGGGAAAAGAGACAGAAATAAAATGTATAAATCTACCGTTATTTCAGAACATCCCCTGTCAGGTCAAATGACAATAATGCACCTATGACAAAGGGCCATAAAATATGATTGCTCAGGGAATGAGGCAAAAAAGTGCCCAACTTAGCATTAACTCAGGGCTAATCTTTTGCAAAACAGTGCACATGTTTTTATACAGTGGCAATTCATCAGCATGTATGATATATATCTTTAGGATAAATCTGGATAAATTAGATTTGATTTAACAGTGATTATACCATTTTGGGGTAACAATTTTCTTTTCTTCATAACTGCCAGTTGGAAATGATCAGTTCTTCCTGAATATATGGTCAAATGGCAAACATTGTGAGCAGTTGTCTAGATACAGGGGCTGGGTCAACTTACTCACTGGCTCATCTTCCCCGACTCTCCCCTAATGGTCATGTTTGAAAGATCTGTAAAAGTTGAAAAGTTTGGCAAAGAAACATGAGTTGTCATATAAATTGGATTAAGCAAAGGGTACATGGTACCTTTATTTAAAACACAACATGCAATATACCAAGGAACTGCGCTGACCCACAGCAATGTATGCTACCAATGTGCTTTGCAGGTTACATATCGAAAAATTGTTTGGTCAATCCATCCAGGCATCAGAGTATGTATTAGCAGATATTGTTGGAGACAAAACTTTATCTTATGGCGGTAAACTTTCTGTAGTTGACAGTTCAGGGCAAAGTCTTTTTTTTATCCTTCCTCGGTCTCTACTCTTCAGGCGGGAAAAGCTCTCAGATTTAAGTGAAGATACTTACCTTCCTGCAGGCCATAGTAACAAAAGAACCCACCTAAGGGAGGACATTAAAAGCCTTTCTTCTCTTCTTTCAGTCCATCCCCTTGAGTCCACCACAGTACACCACTATGACCACTGATTGGTTACTGAATTGTGACGCTATGACGAATCTGCCAACTTTGTGAGGTAGTGATCAAGCTGTCAGCGGCAAACTGGATTCACTTCACAACGAGGACCAGTTCTGTGCAGTGGGCAGGTAGTCTTGGGTGATGCTTAACCTTTCAGCAGAGAAGCAGGAGCCCCTGGGGAGAATGTCTTTAATGCCGAGCATCGTCTCCAGAGAATGTCATCTCTAATTGCTTCAGAGAGCCATCTCTCCTTTCCTTCCTCCCTCCCTCCTTTATCCCTCCAATTTTCAACCACCTATGAGTTGTTCTGGGTTTTGCCAAAGGAAAGCCTCTTTCATGCCCATGTTTGAAATCCACTTAATTTTATTTCCAGGTGCAGTTTGATGGGATAGCATTTGAACAGCCAGCCACTAATGACTAACCGAGGTACACAATGTTCCTCCATGGCACTGACTGCACTTCTACACATTACTGTGTTACTGCAGATTGAAATGAGAAACTCAGAAGCCCAACACAATGGAACTTGACTCATCATGCCGTCAACGTCCTTTCGTCCACTCAAAGCGAGTGAGCAATAATCAAAAACTCTTTTGTGAACGTAGTAAAAGTGCAATGGGTCTTTACGTCATGCGGAAACAGTAATTAAGTCACTCCAATCTTCCACGCAGAGCTGCGTTTTCAATCATGACCACATTGAGTCTAATCATACCTGATGTTTGACAACTAATTAAAATCTATAGAATGGGATCCTCTATGAACTCCTAGTTTTATATAGAAATATATTAAAATATAATTACAACACCCCCATACTTCTCTGTAAATCCATACAGCAAACAATGAAACAAAGGAAATAAAATTGCCCTGCGGTATCAAAACATTTATTTTATTAATGTATATATATATATATATATATATATATATATATGTCTTTCATTATTGTTATTACTGTTATTAAAATTTTAGGCCAACTTCCCACAGTCATTTAATAAATAGTCCCCAGTATTTTTCGATTCACAAGGAGGGGTGGTAGGAGTCATATTAGCTGTATAAACCATTGTCCCGTCAATTGAACTTCCCCTCTAAATGCAGAGTGCGACCAGCAAGTGAATCTCTGTGCTATACGCCCCACCCACTCTTTGTTCTGTCAAAACGTCTATTTCTCTGCTCTGGTTTTCCTGCCCATGTATTTTAATGAATTGCAATGCAAAGATATGATGGCTTATAGTTATACTGTATATGGGTGTGTTTCCACAGTTGCCATGGGGTCTTGAGAAATATCTCGATCATTATAGCGAAGGAGCTCATTTTATGAAATACTAGTAAGATGGCACATTTTGAATGATAATACTGTTTTTAACTGGAAACATTAAATATTTTGTGTAAATAGAGCACACATATTGTACTTTGTCTCCTGTATATTGATTTAATCCTCAAAGTAGTGAACAAGTAATTGAAATTCCTTGTTTGAGACATACAGTACTTACCATCCGCTACATCCTTTCTATGATGTAGAGTATATACAATAGTAAGCTGATACTTGTAGGCCTTTACTCGTCACCTAAGAGGAAATCAAAGATCCTTCTGTCCCCGGCTTCGAACCAGGAAACGGGCTGAAAATGTCACTAGGAAGGTAAAATGTCTTAAAATGTACCCTAAATATTTGTGAACAATATGAATAACCCCACAACATAATCAATACAACAATTGTAAAAAATAATTACAGATTTGTCACTTTGCTCTGACTATGAGAACTTTATGTGGTTTGGATATATAGTGACTTGGATTATAGCCCAAAAGTCAACCCTAGTACTCAATTAGGCCCTAAGCCCATATATGGCAGTTGTTTAGCTCTTCTATATGGTCATAGGGCTCGTAGCAGTGTGATGAGAACCAGATGTTAGAAGCATATGTAGGCAGTAGCCTAAACTGTGTTTCTTTGTCATATACTATGAGGCGTACACCCTAGAGTGTACTCCATCTGTGTATCACCTACAAGCTTGTAATAAACTATTTAGAGGTGAAGTATTGGTTTCCTAGAGTTCTTGTGTTTGAGAAAATAGAATGAAGCTGACTCAACCCTCAAACCTGAAAAGTGGACAAGAAATATCTTCAACAAGGTGTAAAATAGAATCACTAACTACATTATATGCTCCCCATTAAAGTTCTGAGGTGAAAAATAAATTGTGGATGTTATAATGGAGTATCATTTTGTTAAATGATCCAGACATGGATACATTGCAGATGTTCTGGACCTGTTCAGACCGTCATTTCTGTATGAGGTGTGCCCTACAAACGTCTCAGCATGAATTCTTGCCCACACCCGGCAGTTTTCTAAGCCCTTACTCCTCCCTCCCCTTTCTTCTCTGGTGAAAAGAGGGAGGAGAGAGGAGGCTAGAAGAAGATGGAGGACACAAGGATAGTGAATGTGCATGGCAATGCATTTGTATTAAATCCACATTTTGAGCCAACTTTGTAATGTGCATGCCATTAAACAAATTACTGTTACAGGGTGGAATTTAAAATACATTTAAGTGGTGACTAAAACTTTGCTAACCAATACATTTGATTGCTAAAACAAAGTAGCACACGTTTATTAAGCTTGAGGGTAATATTGTGTTTTGAGAAAGAAACAAAGCTCAATGAGTGTGTGGCAGAAACTCTTTTGCGAAAGGGGAATACATGGGTACCCTTGATGAAAGATGTCTTTTTGGGAGAGAAGTTAACTAGTCTACCAATAAGTCAAATCTCTTTAATAATAATCAATAATTGTTTCTGGGTCTTGGATGAAGGGAGTGAAGCTGTCCACCAGAGTGAAAATGTCCAACGTGGTGTATGGAAAATTAAGTGTACAAGCGTGATTACTTACCACCATTATTTACTGTAGGTAGATATACAACTCTCAGCATTAACAAATAACTTGTATTAAGAAATTCCGTATATATAACTCAAGTAAGACTACTTTCTCTAGGTCAGAGAGAAATGGAATAAACTCTTTGTTAAATCCTAAACGACACATTTTAAAAAGTCTCCAAATGATTCTCCCAACGTTTGGAAGTGGTTGATATTGTGAATGTAAACAACTTCAGATGAAGCTATCTAAAGTTGGTAGCTAAATACTATCTATTATTATCGAGCAATATTTGAATATTCCATGAATATTGCACTTTTTAGTTTGTGCTTTCTCAAATAATTGTTCTGAAAGCTCCATGTATACCAGTCCAATGTTCATCTGCTGTTTCACTGGGGACATTTAACAGTGAAACAGACATCCAAAAGTGGAATTCCCATCACATCCTTTCTTCCATTAACTCCAAATACTGGAGTAATCATAAAGCCTAAATAGACCTCAGACGCAAAGACATAATGGTCTGGCATCCCATTAAGACATGGCTACTTCATGGCTTTTGTCTAGACCAGCACAGAGCCCAAATAGCTTCTCTCCAATGCTCTTTGTATGCCCCTTCCATTTATTTGAATGTGTTGACAGCTTGAGCTGTGCTGACAATTTGAACAAGAATGAAAGCCAACGGTCAAACATTCTATAACTATGTTGTGCTGAATGCGTACACATTTTGGACTATTTCTGTCCATAATGTACTGTGCTCAGGATTTGCCGTCTCAATTTAATCTTCTGACAAAGAGCATACTAATAAATATGCGTTACAGGTAGTGCAGGATTCCGTAGCAAGCCTGTTTCCACATAGCAGCCCCATAAATGCATTTCTTCCAGGTAACACAGTTGGTGGAATGCCACATTTTGGAATTGTGTCAATAAAGAGAACCAACTGGCATTGTGCATGTGGCAGCATTTCAGTTGGGCTGAGGCAAGGCATATATCTATCAGAAACAATAATGTTAAAACCAGTCTTCAAGGCACAAAAGAAAAGTTCAAGTTATCCTTGAAATTGTTGACCTCTTGCTTTCTTGCTGTGGCAACCTTGTGGTTAGTTTAGACTCATATTATAACTCACACAATCACAATCTGGTCGCGATGGATTTCTTTGTCACAGCAACAGCAGCCAAGTTCCATGTTTTTTTAATAAGCTGTACATTGGTTCTCTGGTGTTCAGGTGACATGAATTGTATAACTATCAGCTTGGAAGTTGGAAGTCAACCACAGAAACAACAACACAAGGCAACAACCCATCTGTGGTGAGTAAGAAGGTTTTGTCTAGATGTTAGCAGGATTACTCCACATCCCACCAGTCATGAACCAGACATGAACATACATCCAACAAGTAGTCAAAGAAAATGTATTTCAATTATTCCTACATCCATTTTGTAGTACTGATTTAATACCAAATTTGTCATATTACAAATTCATAGGACAAACAGATCTGGTCAAAGAATAGAGTGCATTCCTTTTTTCTGGCATTTTATGCTTCCTTGGACAGAAAAGGTAGTAAAAGACAGAGTGAGTTTTTACTGAAGGAAAAGGTCAGACTCAAACACAGCCTGCAATATTTAATCTGCATCGGAGGAACAGGCTGAGACCTCTGGATATCCCTAGGCCACAAGTTCATTCTAAATAGCAAACAGTTGGCCATGCAATAAAGCATCTGGTTCAACTTTTCTAAACCAGAAAATGAACCAGGCAAGCCTAGCAGTTTTTTTTGCTACTGGCTGTTGTAGCCTTACTTTTCTCTACTAACTTACTACTTGGAATAGTCATAAGAATTGAGCATTTGCCAGTGAGACTGAAGATGAGCTGTGCACTGCTTAAGCTATTTCATTTCATGGCACAAAAACATTAATTTTTTTATCATTCATGAATGACATTGATACAATAACTATCCATATAGGTGATGATAACCAACTTTCACGTCAAGTGAAAAGACGAGAGAATCGTGGAAACCCCTACTCTTTTACTGCCCAAGGCGTTTTGATAAAGCCTAGGGTGATCACATTCTCAAACCCCCAAACCGAGAGCCTTGTGTAACAGCACGTTAATGCACGTGCACATGTATGCGCTTATGCACGCATGTTGGTCTTCACGCATGCTTGTGGTTGGTGGAGCTTTGAACTTTGATGGGAACTGTTGCTTTGCTATGCCGTTCTACACAGTTGTTTGTATTATTATTAGCCTCTTATCATTTTTATTGTGGTGAAAACTGGAACAATTATGTAGTGAATGTTGGAAAACCGGGACATTTTTGTGTTTTATAGATATTTGTCGGCACCCGGGAAACTCAGCTTAAGAACGGGACAATCCTGGGCAACCCCTGGTCACCCTATATATTACCCCAAAAAGCATGCACGATGAGAACTTCGAAAACCCACCAGAAATAGTCGCAATACAGTACAACCATAAACAGTTCTATTTTAGGCTTACTAAAACATAGATTTGTACGTGGGACCTATTGCTCGCTGGGCTGCTTCTCTAAACAGTACGCTGTTTAACAAGGGGTAGTCATCCAGTCAGACAGTCAGTCACTCACTCAGTAAGAGACATTCACTTCTTGGCTGGCTCCGCTAACACGCACAGTGTAGCTCATCAATACGATTTTTACATTATATGTGGCCATGCTTTTTCTATCCTCTGCAGATACTCAGACATGATTAAAATGATGGTTACACTACGTCCATGGGCAGATTAGTACAGCGAGAGTGACTGCCAACAAAATTCACCATGACAGGAAAAGATCTGAAATGCAATTTAATAACATGAAATGGACAGATAATATAAAATCTACCCATTATGGCCATGGCAGCCAAATCAAAACCGATAAACCACAAATTTCATTTAAAAGTTGTACAATATATGGATTTTGATTGCATGCTAAGTGTTAGTTATTCAAATACAACTTTTTCTGCTGTAGGTCTTCAAATTATTTTATCATAGAAAAGGCACTGTTCAAAGATTTTAATTTGAGAAAAGCACAGAAAAGAACGATTGTCAAAGGTCAACCCAGTTTTAAGACTGCTCAAAACATTTGTAGCTATTGTAGATTGAGCCTTAAAACATGAGAAATGAGGTTCTATCATGGCTGCTCCACATGGCGCTGCGTGCTCTCTCCCTCTCCGGCGCTCCACCTCGCCGTTGTACTAACCGCCAGCTGGAGCAGATGGCAGCAGCGCACCCAACACACCCTGACACCAGTTTTCAGTTAGCCATTTAGGTTCCTGTTTTTCACCCGCATCTCACAGGTTATTGTGTCTGTTTGTTTGAGACTGTGTGGTGCCATGAGCTCATTCTTCGTGTATCAGTGTTGTTACTTTTGTTTTTGCCTCTCCTTTACACACTCGGTCCCCTGGCACCTCACAGAATAACCCGTCACCATAGAGGCACAGTTTTGGGAGGATTTTCAAAAAGTTTGTTTGTTTGCAGTTCGTTTTCCCTGCACTGCCTAGTTCTAGATGAGTCAGTGGGCACAGGGAGTGGGCACAGGGAGTGGGCACAGGGAGTGGGCACAGGGAGTGGGCACAGGGAGTGGGCACAGGGAGTGGGCACAGGGAGTGGGCACAGGGAGTGGGCACAGGGATGGGGCTGGAGCCTCGGGTTGTGCGCCGGAGCTAGAGGATAGACTCTACGCCATGGAGGGACAGATCGTCGGATTGGTAACCTTTTTCGGCGAGATGATGTTGCACATGGCAGTACGGTTGGGAGGGGAGAGCCCTGTTGAGCCAGCCGGCGTTGCTGCAACTCGTCGTTGTCGACCATGTGGAGTCTAGCCACACCCAGGTAAGAGAACCCTGGAGAGCCTTGCCTGAGAAATATGATGGAAATCCGGAGGGTTGTCGTGGTTTCCTTTTCCAATGTGAATTGTATTTTGCGGATGAACGTTATACAGATTACGAAAGGGTGACCACGATAATCACCCTTTTAACTAGGCGCGCCCTCGAATGGGTAACAGTGGGTCTGGGGAATTGAGGTCGTTTCCCGGTTTCATCGCTCAGTTCCAAGCCATGTTTGAGCTGTTTATGCGCCTTATCCTGCCTTAGGCAGGGAATGAGCACGGCCTCGGAGTAAGCCCTGTCATTCCAGATGGTGGCGGCGTCCAATGGCTGGAATGAGCCAGCTCTGTGGGCCGCTTCTCAACAGGGGACTGCAAACTGAGTTCCAGATGTAGCTGGCGTGTGTTAGCGATTCCATGCCACTGGATGTCTACATCTCCCGGGCTATTGCCATCGACGGGCAGCTCCAGGACCTTGACCGTTTGGCACGCCACGCCCATCTCCCTTCCTCTCGGGTAGAGCTGGAACCTGAGCCTATGGCATTGGGTATTACAAGGCTCATCGCAGAGCAGAGAGAAGAACGGAGTCAGCAGGGTTCTGCCTGTTCTGCGGTGAGAAGGGGCACTTCCATAAGGGGTTTGCCTCGGCCCTGGCGCAGGATCGTGGTGTTTTCTGGTGGCTTTCCCTCTACATCCACAGCCCTGATTGACTCTGGAGCTACGGGGAGCTTCATCGACCGTTCCCTAGTCTCGGTCTGCAGTTGAGCCATTTGAGGTCATCGATGCCCATCCAGGCTCTAGATGGCCGTCCCGTGAGGTCCGGTTCTATTACCTACATGACCCGCCCGCTCACTCTCACCATCAATGGCAGCCATCGAGAGAGAATGGAACAGATGGTGTTGACATCATCCATACAACCCATCATTCTGGGTCTTCTGTGGCTCCAGAGACACAACCCCAACATCACCTGGAGCAAGTGGATGATCCTGGGATGGTTCCCGAAGACCTGCCAAATCATCACATGTGGAGCTACGCTCTCCCAGCCAAAATCCCGCCGGAGTACACAGACTTAAGGTGGCCGAAAATGAGGCCATGGAGACGTAAATCAAGGAAATGCTGGAGCAGGGACACATCCACCACTCCACCTACCCTGCTTCAGCAAGCTTATTTTTCGTCAAGAAGAAGGACGGGGGGCTTTGGTCCTGTATTGACTACCGAGGGCTGAGCAACATCATGATCAAGTACAGGTACCCGATGACCCTTTTCCCATTGCCATCGAGCAGCTGAGGGGGGCGTGCTTCTTCATTAAATCTCCAGAGTGCCTCAAACCTGGTGCGGATCTGAGAGGGAGACGAGTGGAAGACAGCCTTCAGCACGGCGTTGGGCCACTATGAGCATTTAGTCATGCCATATGGGCTGGCCAACGTCCCTGCTCTGTTCCAGTCTTTCCGCAACGAGGTGTTCCAGGATATGTTGGGGAAGTATGTGGTAGTTTACATCAACGACATCCAAAGTGTACTCCCTGACATACCCAGTGCATGTGACCCACGTCCATGCCGTCCTAAAACGTCTACTCGACCACCAGCTGTATGTGAAAGACAACTAGAGCTCATTCCACCAGCCACAGTCTCATTCCTGGGGTACCACATCGCTCCGGAGGTCGTCCAGATAGAGGAGCTGAAGGTTGAGGCGGTGAGGTCATGGCCAGTCCCACAGTTCAAGGAACTACAGGCCTCCATCTTTTACAGCCGGTTCATCAGGGGATTCAGCACCATTGCCACCCCACTCACGTCGCTGCCGAAAGGCCAAACACAGCGCCTCCACTGGACCCCGGAGGCAGATAAGGCCTTCCTCAACCTGAAGGTCAGATTCACCACCACTCCCCTGCTACGCCATCCAGACCCACTCAAACCCTTCACGGTCAAGGACGCGTCTGAGGTCAGGGTGGGGGCGGTCCTCACCCAGCAGCATTGGACTCCTCCCAGTCTCCACCCTCTGTGCGTACTTTTCCAGAAAACTGACTGCTGCGGAGAGGAACTACGACGTGGGTGACCGTGAGTTACTGGCAGTGAAGTTGGCACTGAAGGAATGGAGTCACCGGTTTGATGGCGCCCAGGAGCCATTCACAGTCCTTACAGACCACCGGAACCTAGAACACGTGGGGGCTGCCCGGCACCTCAACTCCCGCCAGGCCAGATGGACCCTATTCTTCAAGCGTTTCCAGTTCACCCTAGCGTACTGACCGGGTACGAAGAACGTCAGGGCTAACGCACTCTCCCGCCCTCCTGCATTCTGGGTCCCGTCTCCTGGGACACTGACACCCAATCAGGAGACAGGACACCGCACCACCATTGTGCCCCCCGGACAAGACCTATGTGCCCCGAGAGTGCGGCACACTAAATCAGCGACCGGACACCCAGGCATTACCCGGACACTGGAGGCGCTCTGGGAGATGTACTGGTGGCCTGGCATGGGAAGGACTGTGCGGCACTACCTCCTCTCCTGCACAGTGTGCTGTTATGGACATTTTGAACTAAGGTACATTTGAGAAATGTCTGTCTTTCTATTGCCTGGTAGGTAAATCTTTACTTTGATTGTGACACACGTCTGTAAAATATTAGAGCAGGTACTTTGACCATCTGTTCTCCTGCCTAGACCAAGAAGGGTGCCAGTCCTTTGTTACTTAGGAATGTGGTCCTTGGGGGGAAGTAAGGTCAGTTGGCCCCTTTAGGTAAACACAACAGTAAACATTATGGCAGGAAGGATAAGGTGGTGGGACAGCCCGCCCTTTGGGTAAAACCAGCAGCATCTTACCACACCCCTTTTCCCACTATAAGTACTGATGACTGTTCATGTATTAAGTTAGAGAATTCTCGGATGATTATGTTTGTAAGCATTTGACGCGTCTCTCTATTTGCAAATAAACAGTTAATTGTGCCAAGGGAATTTTGTCTCTGTCCTTACTCCTTTAAAAGTTCTGATAGATGAAATTGCCATCACAGTGCACACAGTCAATGGCGCTGGGAACAGCTCCAGTGGTCAAGCTCCACCCCTTATCAGTACCTCAGCCTCCCTGGTCCCACCTCTCCATGGACTTTGTGATGGACATGCCATGGTCCGAGGGGAACAATACCATCGCTGTGGTGGTGGACCGGTTTTCGAAAGATGGTCTGCTTCATTCCACAGCCCAGCGCAGCTGTCAATAATCGGGACAACCAAAACTGCAGTGCAGAGATGCCTAGAGGCACCTCTGCAGTCAGGCCCTGACTGTGGCCCCCGGGCACATAGAGAGGCCTAGAGGCATCCCAGCCAGGACTTGACAGTGACATCTCAATAATTTTAGCTACTGATGTCTATTAAAAGGTCACATGTTTCAGAATGATGTGGCTTTTAGGTCTTTGAAAAAAAAAATACATGTTGAATCCGCACAAATTAGATTTAGCAGTGAAAGCCGTAGTCCTCTGATATTAAACGTGAGGAGTTTAGAAGCTTGGCTACTACATCAAAATTGTATTCCATATGTGTATGGGCCAGGAAAGAAAAAATGCTCAGATATACAATACTCAGATCTCCCTGGCTGGCCTTTAAACAACGACTGATTTACAGTGAATTACAGTCTTTGGTCTGCAAATATTGCATAATGTCAAAGACAAAATTAAATTTGACACACAAATCACTGGGAGAGGAATTTACCTTTCAGCAGGACAACCAACAACAGAAGGCCACATCCTACACTGCAGATGTTTACAAAGTATATAGTGATTTTTTGTGTGTATTTCACTTTAGAATCTATTGCAATACTTCCTGCGGTGCCCATTTTTTTTATAATTCTTAATAGAATTTCGGAATGACCCATAGATAATCTTTTACACAATCCAGGGTTGCAACGCTTTAGAGACATACCAAAAATACTAGCAGATGAAATCACTGCCAAAGTTGTTGATCACATGTAGACTTTGTGGGGTAGACTATATAAGTGTTAATTTTCACTGATAATTATCAAAAAGCCCCCGGGGCTCAAACCCGAACACAAAGACCCTGTCAGTGATTCACTCATTTCAAGTAGAGTGAAAAGCCTAGGATGACATGAATGACATTAAGGTTACAGAGGTTTGACATTGGAGTGTTTCTGAACTCTCACCCTTTATGAATTCAACACCTGATCATATAATTAATCAGTATAGTAACAGTACAATCATCAATGTATCAGGATATAAGCACAACTGTATAATCAAATTATGTATGGGTAGTGCCAAAATAATTAAGTAACAATGAATATAAAGGGCCCTAATGGCTCTATTATTTTTATACAAGTTTCTTGGCCTGCGCCACCAATATTTAACAAGGAACGGATCTTGGAAGGTTGTGAAACAATGGTGGCGGATGGGGAGAAAGATCCGCCCAGGAATTAGCATAACGGGATGGCCAGAAAGGTTATGCAAGATAACACTGTATAAATGTGTGTCCGGAGTTAGCAAGACAGTTGTTCCTGCAGGTCAACTCAGCTTTTATGATTGCTCATTAAAAGTCTAATTTGAATCCACAAACTCCTGAGTTATTGCATCCTTTTGAGTTGTTGCATCCTTTTTGGCAAGAAGATATATTTTTCCACTACATATTCTTGGAGGCACTGCTGAGACTGGGCATGGGGATGCAGATGTGACGGCTGCCAGAGGCGCTGAGGGTCGGGTTACACAAACAACGTGTGGCCACGCTCAGAGGTAAGCATGTTCTTGCTCTAAATTGATTAGTTTGTGATTTGACCTTCCAGGCCGGGCAGACACACCACGTAAGACCTCTCCAAATTTAACAAACTATGTTTTATGAAAGAATTGAGTTTTTTAATTCAATGTAACGTGTATGTCTACTAACACCCTTTAAATAAATGTGTAAATGAGTCAGGGAGTTGCAACTAAGAGAGGTTTGTCGAATACCGCCTTGGGTTTGGTCACCTAGAAGGGTCTGCCTTCGACAGGAAGTCCCCCAATTCGCCTTGATAGAAGGAAGGCCACAAGGGACAGGGATTGCAGGGCGCCGTGGATACCAACCCAGCATAGTAGAGAGGGCTGCTGAGGGTCTGGATGCGGTTTGGGAGTGTTAGACAGTTCTGTATTGATGACGGCCACCTGCAAACCAGGGGAGTGACGGGGTCAACAGACTGTGATTCGAGTGTGTGAGAGCATGAAATAAAGGATTGAGGAGTTGGTCTGCTGATGAATGCAGAGTGAGTGTGGACAGTTGTTGTTGGAAAATTACTCACGGCTGTGAGGAGTGTGTGAGTTGAGGGCTGCAAGGAGCCCTGAAGTATATGATTAGCGAATGTGTGAGGAACGAGTGGTTTGGCTGTTGGGAATGGGTTAAATGGGAAACATTTTGCGAACAACACTCTTTGAGAAGAAGGATAGACTGCGATTATACAGGAATATAGTTTCACAGAAGTATAAAAGAAGTGGCAGCAACATTACAGTCACTACATTTTCTTTAGCTATACTAAGAGAACGTAATTCGGCGTATATCTACAGCAAATTAGTTACAAAGGTATAAGACGGCCTGGACAACAAAAGTGGAGGTTGTTTGTTTGAGGTAGGAGAAATCAGAATCTGGTCCAGTTATCCGAGTTTGGATACACATATAACTAGACAGCTAGAACAGCCGTTGAAGATAATTTGGTTTACTGATCCATATGGTCACAAGAACACTGAAGTATTGCCAGAAAAACTAAGACTTTGTCTGCCAATTATTACAAACACATATCCCTTGAGAAATAACATTACTGCTACCCCTATCTCAGTCACAATATTTAAAAAAGAAGAGGCAATTTGTCGTGATCCACTGGAGATATATTGGTTAGGTTACAGTCTGCACATACGATAGACAAACAGGTCACGTGGATTGAAGTAGCAGGCAGGAGAATTTGGTCCAGTAATCCAGAACTAGATACACCCATAATTAGACGAAGGCAGAGACCAGGAGAGAAAGTGTGGTTTTAACTGACTTGGGGAAAATACATGATCAGACTATACACATATAGAAAGGTGTTGGAAAGGAGGAAGTTCCAAGATAGATGGGTTCAAAGAACGTATCACACTTGGAGAGAAGATGTTTTGGTTACTCTGTTTGTGACAAGAATATATAAGGAAGAGGTGTATTTACAACCGTATGAGGACACAGTCGAAGTACTAGCAAGGAAAGTGGTCACGGGTTTGCAAGATCAAGAGGTGATTTGGTTGTCGTGGCGGGGTAGTGTGGTTCAGTCACCCAAACCTAGATTAACCCCTTACTAGGCAGATGCAAAGACCAAGAGAGTGTATATGGAGAAGACTGATGAAGAGAGTGTAATTCTGAGTTTGTGTATTGTTATAAATGAAATTTCAGTTGATAATTGTTGTTTGTGTTTGACTGGTCATAGTTTAAGAGAAAACTGTAGGCAAGTGATGGGGCTGTCAAGTTTGATTAAAAACACTTAGACAGATAAGGGGGCTCTAGGCCCTAGAAGAGAGAATGTGCCAAGTTAAGTGGCAGACGTCCCAGGAAAAGAACTAGCCAAGAGAGGGGAGTCCCGGGAAGAAGGGAGTTTGGCAGAGCAGAGAACCGTATCTAACATTCCAATCCAGAACATATAGGTAAAAAGCAAAATGGCGGTGACACCAGTTGAGATTTTAATGAAGAGGTTTCCCTTGTGTGGAGAAGAGATTAAGGCCATTTCTGAGGCCATAGAGAAAAGGACCAGGAAAATGGCAACGAAGTGTCCGAAAGAAGGGACATTTGATGTTTCATTATGCAAAGAGATGGATACTATCATAAAAAATTATAAGAGTAATGACTTCACAGAAAAAAGGAAGCAGAAGTGAGATAAGGAGAGAGAGGTGATTAAACTGTTCCTAGAAGAAGGAAAAGGTCAGTTGGCTAGTATAGCCAGAGCCAGGAGTATGCTAAAGAAAGACGAGGAGAAGATAGAGGAAAAGGTAAAATGGGCTGACAACTCCGCACCCTATAAAGGAATACAGTGTCCCATGGTGACAGGGACGGTGAGAGTTGGCAAGAACAGAGAAGAAAAACCTACACTAGATGTGAACTGCTATAAGGGGTTTATTGAGTTGTTGAGACCTAAAGGGCAAGGAAAAGGGGAACAGAGGCCAGCAGGAAAGGAGGTGGGAGACGCAGATTGGTTTCAGCAGAGCAAAGAACAGCAATTGAGGGGAAAAGTTGGGAAATTGCAGCAACAAATGGATGAGAAGAGTTACCGTTATGAGAAAGTGCTTAGACAGCTTAGTGGGGAGCTACAGGAGATGCGTGAGCAGCGGTATGAAGAAAGGCAAAAGACGACAGAATGGGCAAAGAAGCAACTGTTAAGGGTAGATAAAGAAATAGAGACAAAAGAAGAAGGGGCAAAAGGAGTAGAAGTAGCTTCAAAAGGATATTCATTGCGAAGTCAAACACAGGCACAGGCACAGGCTTTAGAGGATGAATCATCCGCAGAGATGCACCCAATTCTGATAAAAGGGGGTAACCCATAGTATCTGCCTTGGGCCACACAGGACGTAGAGGGGCTGATTGCTAAATTACCCAACCTTCATAATGGTGCTGGGAAATGGATAATGATGTTGGAAGAACAGACCATGGGGAAACTGCTGGTGGTGGGGGACCTGATGGCTTTGTCGGCCAGAGTGGTGGGGACGACCAAAATGGAGGCGGTGCTGAGAGATGGCGGTCTGGCACAAATGATAGGGACAGTCGTGGGAGATGGACAGTCCTTTGACCCCTTCCGACAGCAGCTGTGGAGGACATTATAAGGGAAGAGTACCCAGCTATGATAGACTCTGATTTTTTGAAAGGAACACCACTGGGGGAGGCAGAAAACCCAGCTGTATATCTACAGAAGCAGCTGAAGCGGTGGAGGCTGGAGACTGAGAAAGACCCAGAGACTGATGGTCTAGTGTTCTTCATGTTCAGTATCACTTCATCCTTTTCTCCGCCATCACATCCACCGTCATTGGCAATTTACCGTCAATGAAATCAACCATCAAACTACAGTATGACCATATAAAAGATAAACACGTTCACATACACTATAAAGAGATAAATACTATTACACTCGGGAAATACAAATGTAATATAAATACCTCGCTGGCTGCATATAACCAAGAGGGAATGAGTTCACTTGCAAAAACCTGTTTCAAAAAACAAAATAATCTTCTTTACAAAACATGAGTAACTCTTGTCATCACACACGGAGAATAACTCCATGTGTGTTTCTCCTATTGCACCTTAAAAAGTGTCTGTGTGCAACGCAAAATGTACTTTAGTTTCTAATTAACATCGACACTCAGTTTTCATGAATGATTAAATAAATGTAATCGCAGGCCCCACGGTCACCCACCACACCAGTAGTGAATGTGTTTACCCAGCCCCCAAGGCAGGGGACGAGGAAATGGGCGAATAAATCAGTTTAGAGGGCCGAGAGGCCCAGTGGGTGTGTGCTGGGGATGTAACTAGGTAGGGCACAACAGTCGCTGTCGCAGAAACCCATGGCCTGATAGAACTGGGCCGAAACAAGGCCTGAATAATTGGTATAGAGCATGGCAGCAGCCACAGTCTCAACCCCCTCAGGGTTCTGTGAACCCATGGGTGGGACCAAATCAGAGGTATTGAGGGTCCAGAGAATCCTGAAGGGGAGGGTCAGTTTACAGCAATAACGGTACAAACTGATAAGGAACCAATGCTGCAAGTAAACAATAGAGGCACACCAATGATGGTAGATACTGGAGCTACTTACACTTGTGTAAGTCCAAATTATGCCTCATACCTCCCTATTTCAGGAAAATATGCTAGACAGTAGGATTCTTGGGACAAACGCAGCTGATACCCATGACTGCTCCAGTACATCTAACCACGAGCGGACGCTCAGCTAAACTTCCCATTTTGGTTTCAGCACATACCCCAATGAACTTATTGGGAAGAGACGCATTGTGTCAATTGGGACTACAGATTCAATGCTCACCGGATGGAATAATAATAGAGGAAACAGGGATCAAAATGCAGATGATGATGCAACAGGCATCTTTAGAAAATGTCTACTGGATAGGAGACATAGAGGAGGGAGTCAGAAAGGTCACTTCCAAATGGGGCAAGTACATAGAGGCACAGCCGGAGGCTAGAAGGCCCTCAATGGATTACCATTGTACATTAAGATATGACCCATAACAAGACATATTTCTGGAACAGTTGTGGCTGATGAACATAAATGTGAAACCAGCTCCGATTATGTCACAGTATTTTGTGATAGGGAAACAAGGGACAGCAATGGAAATAAGTGATACACAAGGATCGGGATTGATAGCTAAATGGTTTGTACCTGGGTCAGATCCGCAAGTCACTCTATTGGTAAATAAAGGTTTCAAAGCTAAAGATCTGGGTCCAATGATGAAACAAGCAAAGCAGGAACAGTGGGAGAAAACAGATAACACTCTCATCCTTTGCTCTCCTGAAAAAGATTTAATCAAGATTCTCTGTTTTGCAGAAATGATTGGAGAACCACAGGAAGTGGAAATCACTACAGGCCATTAATGCAAGTAGGGGAAACTATTGATAAGCAAGGGATGTTGAGGAAAGAGATGGAACAGGTGATTTTGGAGCAGGTATGGTCACAACATGACACAGACGTTAGATCTGTTAAATCGGCAAATACAGTATACATCCAGGTAAAACCCGAATCTAAGCCTGTGTGGAAAAGATTATTATATGAAGCCAGAAGCAGAAGCAGGCATTAAGCAAACCATCAAGGGCCTGGTGGAAACCAATGTGTTGGAAGAGACAGTTAACTGTAATACCCCACTGTTCCCCATCCAAAAAGCAGATAAGAAGAAGTGGAGGCTGGTCCACAATTTACAACTGATGAATGAGATTGTGCAGGATTGTCAGGCAGAGGTTCCAAACCCACACACACTGCTGACAAACATCCTAAATGATGCCAAGTACTTTACAGTGATAGATTTGTGCATCGCCTTCTTCAGTATCCCCTTAGCAGCAGAGTGTAGACACCTGTTGGCCTTCACTTATGGTGGGAATTAATATAGATACCTACCTCAGGAAGTGCCTACCTCAGGGTTTCAAACACTCCTCACACATTTTCAACCAGGTGTTGAAGGCAGATTTGGAGGAACTTGTCTTAGAGGGAACATTGATCCAGTATGTAGACGACTTGTTGATATGTGCTCCTACATTGGAGCAAAGCCATGCAGACTCCATAAAAATACTGTAGAAATTGGCTGAGGGAGGACACAAGGTGTACAAGAAAACAGTTACAGTATTGCCAAACAGAGGTGGAATATTTGGGTAGGACTGTGTCAACAACTATAAGCCCGGCTCAACTAGATGAGGTGAGCAAGGTCCCGCTACCTCAGACGGTGGGGCAAATTATTACCTTTCTAGGGATGACAGGGTTCAGTTCAGACTGAAAAAAAGACTATGCAATGAAGGTGGCATCCCTATGGGAACTGATGAAAAATGCTGGACAACAACAGTTAAGCGCCCAGTTGAATTGGAACAGAGATGCTTTGACAGCTTTTGAGACAATAAAACAGGATATGCAGTCTGCATCTGCGCTGGGAATACCAGACAAAACCATTTTTGTTGTACATTGCTAATAGAAACCGGGCATATGTGATAGCAGTTCTGATGCAGGACACCTGTAGTGGCAGTAAGAAACAACCCATTGCATGCTATAGCACAAAATTTGATTCAGTGGCACAGGGATACCCACCCTGCTATCAGGGTTTGGCATTAGTCCAATATGTATATGATTAGGCTTCAACTATCACCATTGGATACCCAGTGATCATCCACACCAATCACAAGGTGGCAGAGATGATAGAGCAAGAGACGTTTGTTTTGATGAACGCAAGTTTGTTAGACTATTTGCCTCTGCTAACATATCCAGACATAATTATCAAACAGTTAACCCAGCAGAAAGAGTTCCCCTTGGTTATGAGGGAGAACCTCATGATTGTGTAGCAGCGTCCTTGAAATGTACTAGGCTGAGGCCTGACCTCTCAACCCCAATTTTGGGGGACGAAGAAGAGTTATTTGTAGATGGATCCTGTTACAAGGACTATGAGGGAAATCATGCAGGATTCGCGGTGGTCAGAAGAAACAGTAAGGGCCAGTTTCAGACCATAGTTAGTCAGGCATGTTTACAGCTGTGTTCCGCCCAATTAGCAGAACTAAAAGCCTTGGCAGCTGCCAGTAAGGAAGGACGAGATAAGGTGGTGAATATCTACACTGATTCAACCTATGCACATGATGTCTGTCATTTATTTGGAGCTGTGTGGAAACAAAGAGGTTTTAGGAAAACAGACGGAACGTCCATCCTGCATCATGATCATATTCAGGGCTTAATCTCTCCTGCTTCCTTTAAAACTAGCTATCATTAAGAGTCAGGCACACAAGTAAGGAAATGACTATATCAGTCAAGGGAACAACGGAGCAGACGAGGCAGAAAAATTTGCATCGAAGTGTCATAGTGCAATAATTGCACCAGCCATTTTGGTTGAGGCAGCCCCCGGAATGGATGATGTTATAAGGATGCAGGAGAGGGACAGTGTCTATGAGCGCAATGTATGGTTTAAGCGAGAAGCAACTAGAGATGATGCAGGCATTTGGAGAGCTCATACAGGACACCTAGTGGCGCCAGCTGCTCTGTTACGAATCCTGATCACGAATGTGCATGGTTTTGACCATTGTGCACAAGACGAAGTTATGAGGAAGATTAAGGAACAGGGTTTTTGGTCACCATACATGCAGGCGACAGTAGATGCAGCCCTGGTGGAATGTGAAGTATGTGCACAAAACGTTAATGTTAGAAAAGGAATAACAACACCGTTGGGCCACATCCCAACTCCAGAAGGGCCATTTAGGCATTTGGTGAAAGACTATGTGGATATGCTAAGTGGTATATGCTTGTGGTCATTGAGAGAACCTTGAAACAGGTGGTTCAGCAGCTCAGAATAAAGCAGAGGTTGGGATGTGTTTACCATCCTCAGTTCCAAGGGATGGTAGAAAGAGTAAATGGAACACTGAAAGCTAAGATCACTGATAGGCTACCGAATGCAGGCTAACAGAATAACCTTTTGAGGAAACAGCTCCTTCAGCAACAATAAGAGAAAGAAGTACAGTAGAAATTATAGGGGAAACATGGGGGCAATTGTGGTATAGAGACATAAACAGTAAGGAATTGGACACTTACATGCCGTGGGACCAAGGGAGAGAAACAAAGCGCAGAAGAAGAGCTGTGAGCACAAAGGAAATACTTAAGGTTAGGGAAGAAAACTAAGTATGAGGTGCAAAGGTCCATTAGGGTAAACATGTGTAGCTTGGCCAATGATGCTCAGTATGGTCAGGCAGTTTGGTCTGGGGCTAAATGCCTAGTTAGGGGTCATGGAGATAAAGGGAAAGTGGAGAATAGTGGTTGAACATGATAAGGGTAAAAAAGGGCTATTCCTTGAGCTAGTTATCACTGACTTTTTGAGCGGAAGTAGGAAACAACGGATAGAGTTATGGCATGATGATATGGGTTCAGGAAGTGTACAGACATCAATCATGCTGACCCAGCGAATCTTGACTCCTGGGTCCGCAACAAGAGGGGCGCAGAACGCTGTCCCAAAAACAGAGCAAACACTAACACAAGCACCCGCTACAGTACAACCTCTTATGTTGGTGCCCATGGAAGAGGATGAGGTTCCAGCATCTGCACAGGTATTGATCCCCACAGCCATGGAAGAGACAGAACCATATCCAGTTTCAACCATGGAATCGACCGAAAAGGTAGAAAGGGACCATATGGAAGCAGCTGAAAAATATTACTGGTATAGATGGGCTCAATATACAGCTAACCAACACAAGGTAGATAATTGTTTAGTGTGTTCAAGAGCAGGACATGGATGTATGGTAGTGGTGCCAATTGAGAAAGGTTGGGAAGAATGTTTAGATGAAAAATGTAGGTAATGGCATGCAGGAGTCGACGGTGATAGGTACCATGATCCGGGCTTTGTAACGTGTTTGGTTTGGCTGGGAAGCACACGGATCCAAGCAGAAATGAAGAGGTATAACTTCTCTATTATATCAGACTGTGAGGCATTGACGTTAGATTACTTTAGGAAAGGCAGAGGTCACTCTCCCAGCACCAGGTTTGAGGATATTGGGTAGACATGAATGTTTTCAGGCAAAAGGAACCGTTGATGTTGGACATTTTCCAAAGTGTAAAATGACAATTGTCCTGGACCAGGGTGAGATATCAATGGCACAAGCTGGTGGTGGCTTTACTCTGTTCCAGAGGGTAGGAACACTGAGGAGATATATTTTGGATGTGTGGAGGAAGGCAACGATGCTGGGTGTTACCGGGCAGTTGGTCAGGGACATGTGCTAGAGTCAGGGTGGCCCAAGATGTGACCATAATACCTCATATCCCGGTACAAACAAATGATATATAGCCACCCGAGGGGGAACCAGTGAGGTCACGGGTTAAGAGGTCTTACATACTAGATCCGCAGGTTATTATCGATGCAATAGGTCAGCCAAGAGGGATCCCCAATGAGTTCAAGGCAAGGAGTGAAATTAGTGCAGGCTTCGAATCTATAGCACCATGGATAGCACCAGCCAAGAATACAGAATGGATCAATTACATAAATCAGTAGCGATTTATCAACTATACAGCTTTGACAGGTCTGGGTGAACAGCTGCAAGCTACAAGTAAGATGACATGGCAGAATAGGCAGGCACTAGACTGGATTTTGGCAGAAAAGGGTGGAGTTTGTGTGATGTTTGGAGAACAGTGTTGTAATTTTATTCTGAATAACACTGGCCCAGATGGTTCCTTTACTCAAGCTATGAACAAACTCAAGCAGCCGAGGAAGGAGGTGAAGGATAATGCAGGCTCGAATGCTCACACTTGGGATTGGCTGAAGATGTCACTAGGACAATGGCGTTGTGGTTGTAGCCCCAATCATGGACGGTGACATATGTAATGGCTCAATGACAGATGGGAGTGTGATTAACCAGGGCTATGAGGAGATGGAGCTTCAAGACTGACTAGGCCCGAAACATTACCCCTGCCCCTACAGACAAACCTGGTGTTGAAACTGTAGTAGAGGGTATCGTAAGAAGATCAACGGATGAGTATTGGCGGATGGACATTATCAGTACACAGAACCTTATGATTGTGCATTATGTCTGCTCTTTATGTGCTTATCATTGCTCTTTATGTGCTGAAAAAGATAGTGCTCCAATATAAAGAAGGTTAAAGGCATCTAGGTGACTGGTAGCCAACTTAGTACGAGGATATTAGTGGTTGGAGATGATGGCTTTATTACAGGTTTTCTTACTCTTATATACTCTATATGTTCCTGATTAAAAGTGATTGATGTGCTGATTATTTTTTTGGCATAATCATTTGAGACAACATAATTGCAAGGCTCTGAGAAAAAGTTGCACATGCTTAAACTCATGTTTAATTGATTGATCAACGGGGTTGGGAGGTCTTTTACTTCCTCCCAGACAAAAGGGAGTGAGAGGTTTGGCTTCCTAACCCTTTGGGATGGTGGTTGACAGAGGGGTTGTTGTTAGCGGATGGAGCTGATTTCAGCTCTTTTTGCCGGGACTAAGTTCCCCTCCTCACTCCCCATTCCCAGGGCCTAAATTATGGGGCTTGGGGAAGCCCCAAAGTGGGGAATATACAGAGGTTTGACATAGGAGTTATATAGAGGTTTGTTTCTGAACTCTCACCTTTTATGAATGTATCATTATAATCAACACCTGAGCATATATTTAATCAGTATAGTAACAGTATAACCATCAATGTATCAGGATATAAGCACAACTGTATAATCAAATGATGTATGGGTATTAGGCACAATAATCAAGTAACAATAAATATAAAGGGCCCTAATGGCTCTATTATTTTTATACAAGTTTTTTGGCCTGCGCCACCAATATTTAACAGGGAACGGATCTTGGAAGGTTGCAAAACAATGGTGGCGGATGTGGAGCAAGATCCGCCCAGGAATTAGCATAAGGGGATGGCCAGAAAGGTTATGCAAGATAACACTGTATAAATGTGTGTCCGGAGTTAGTAAGACAGTTGTTCCTGCAGGTCAACTCAGCTTTTATGATTGCTCATTAAAAGTCTAATTTGAATCCACAAACTCCTGAGTTATTGCATCTTTATGAGTTGTTGCATCCTTTTTGGCAAGAAGATAAATTTTTCCACGACAAGGGCAAACTGGTTTAACATCCATATGGGTGAACATGCTGTCACAACCTTTGGTGTAGATGACACTTAACCATAGGACCTGCTGAACACAAAAATGTTTCCACAATCTTATCTCCATGTCAACTGTGCAAAAAGCTAAATGTGTTTGTTTGGGTTTGCCTTCTATCCTCATGTGTACATGTTGAATTATAACCACCTCTGCTCAGCCCTGCAGAATAGTAAATTATGTGTCTCTACCTCAGCAACTGGGTGTTTGTTATTAAAGTCCCTCTCAAAAGTATTCACCCCCTTGGACTTTTTCACATTTTATTGTGCTCTGAGACTATGTACACTATGGATCAGGTTTTCTTCCAGGACCTCTCAGTAATTTGTACATCTTCTGTATTTATCATTCCATCAATCCTGACCAGCCTCCCAATCCCTGTCGCTGAGAAGTATCCCCATAGCATGATGCTGCTACCACCATGCTAAATAGTAGGCATGATTTTAATAGGATGAAGTGCAGGGTTAGGCTTGTGCCAAACAAAAAGATTCATCATATTATAGAATCTTCTTTCAATCAATCAATCAATCACATTTATTTATGAAGCCCTTTTTACATCAGCAGTTGTCACAAAGTGCTTTTACAGAAACACCCGGCCTTAAACCCCAAGGATCAAACAACAGTAGTGCTGAATATCAGTGGCTAGGAAAAACTCCCTAAGAAGGCCGAAATTTAGGAAGAAACCTAGAAAGGACCCAGGCTCAGAGGGGTGACCAGTCCTCTTCTGGCTGTGCCGGGTGAGATATTAAGAGTCCAATTGGAATAATTCATATCAACAACCATTTATAGTGGAGAAGGAGAACTTGGGGAAGGACAACTGACCCAATCCCCCAGCACAATAGTTTAGCAGCGTAAGAGCTTGGGACGGAGACCGGGGGTTCCGGCGACACTGTGGCCCTACCTGGGGGCCAAGCTACACCAAATCATAAACCGTGCTGTAGAGATGAGTTTTTAGTAGACACTTGAACGTTTGCACTGAGTTTGCATCTCTAACCTTAATTGGCAGATAATTCCACAGTAGTGGAGCTCTATGAGAGAAGGACCTGCCTCCGGCTGTTTGTTTTGAAATTCTAGGTACAATTAAAAGGCCTACATCTTGCGATCGTAGGTTTCGTGTTGGTATGTGTAGCATTTCATCAAGGTAAGTAGGAGCAAGTCCATCTATTGATTTATAGGTTAAGAGTAAAACCTTAAAATCAGCCCTAACCCTAACAGGCAGCCAGTGTAAGGACGCTAGTACTGGAGTAATGTGTTCAAATTCTTTGGTTCTAGTTACGATTCTAGCAGCCGTGTGCAGCACTAATTGAAGTTTATTTATTGATTTGTCAGGGTAACCGGAAAGACGAGCATTGCAGTAATCTAGTCTAGAAGTGACGAAAGCATGGACTAGTGTTTCTGCATCAGTTTTTGATAGAACGTTTCAGATTTTTGCAATGTTTCGAAGATGAAAATAAGCAACTCTTGAGACATATTTTATAAAGGAGAGGTCAAGGGTAACGCCAAGGTTTGTTACAGTTTTTTGGGATATGACCATGCAGCCGTCGAGGTTCACAGTGAGATCTGCTTACAATGCTTTTTGTTTCTTGGGTCCTAAAACGAGCATTTCTGTTTTTCTTGAGTTTAAGAGCAAGAAGTTCTCTGTCATCCACTTCCTAATATCTGAAACGCATGCTTCAAAAGTAGCACATTTTTGGGCTTCTCCATGCTTCATTGAAATATATAACTGTGTGTCATCAGCATAACAGTGAAAATGTACATTGTGATTTCGGATTACATCGCCCAGAGGCAGCATATATAGTGAGAACAATAATGGGCCCAGAACTGAGCCTTGAGGAACACCAAAGCATACCTTTGACTATTTTTAGTGAGTTTGGTACACATCTGGAGGAAAGGGAGCAATTTATCATGTTCAACATTGGCTGACCTAGCACAGGAAATAGCTCCTTAAGTAATTTTGTTGGAATCGGGTCTAGCTGAAAGTTTGTGGGTTTAGAACTCATTATAAATTTAGTGAATGTGTCGAGCGATACGGTATCAAACAATTCAATTGTCCCCATTGACACCTGGACAGGGAGGTTCAAGACATTCTCAGGACTACTGAGATTTTGAGGACCATAACTATTTAAGGAGAAGTCAGTTATTTGTTTTCTAATGGTGATGATCTTTTCATCAAAGCAGTTCATGTTTTCATTACAACTAAAGTGAAGACCCACTTGTTGAGCTTTGCTTTTTTGTTAACTTTGCAACTGTATCGAAGAGATTGTTTTTGTTCACCTCAATCAGGTTGGAGAAATAAGCTGATCGAGCAGACGTGATTGATTGTCGGTATTGTAGTGTACTGTCTATCCAGGCTAGTCTGAATAGTTCCAACTTAGTGGAGCGCCACTTTCGCTCCAATTTTCTGGAGGCTTGCTTAAGTGCTGTAGTATTGTCTGTGTACCAGGGAGCAAGTTTCTTGTTGCGTATTTCTTTTGTTTTTAGTGGTGTATTTCGGAGTGTTGAGTTTAGATCCTCGATTTGATCGTTTACAGATTTATTTACTCTGTCTTTAATGCGCAAACTTTAATGACAAGGAATTTATTTGTAGTCCGAGAATTTATAGTATGTCTTTTAAAACTCATTGTTTGCGGAGCAAGAGGATTTCTTGTTTTAATGGTAAATGTAATAAGACAGTGATTCGATTTTGGGGGGAAATTATTAGATCTTCAATATCTATTTCTTATAGATATATGTGTTGGACCTGAGACATGTTGGTTAAAACCCATTGAGTCAATTATGTCTTCAAAGGCTTTTTGAAGAGGATCATTGGACTTTTCCATAGGAATATTGAAATCGCCAAAAATGTGACTACAAGGTTAGACAAGAATTCTAGAAACTCATTGAGGAACATTGTGTATGGCCCAGCGGGCCAATAAATAGTAGCTATGTAAAACGATTTATTGGCCTGGTTAACTTTTATGAGTAAAACTTCAAAAGAAAGAAAATCAGTGATGTGTTTGAGAATTCTTGTCTTGAAAATTTATTAGCAAAATATTAGCAACACCCTCTCCTTTTCGGGACGCACAAGGGATATGATCACTAGTATAGCCAGGAGGAGAGGCCTCATTTAAGGCAATTCATCAGGCTTTAGCCACGATTCACATAAACCAATAACATGTAGTTCATGATCAGAGATTAATTAATTTACTGCAACTGCCTTTGGAGCAAGGGATCTAACATTTAGAAGTCCCATTTTGAAATGCAAGGCGATAGTCATTTTAATTTTTATTTGTGACCGAGGTGGAGGAAGGCTTTATCATAATAAGGTTGTTTATGTTAGCACTACCTGGTTTAACTTTTTTTAGCCTGGAACGATTCACAGTGGCAATAGGTAAAGCTGTACTAACTACTCTGGCTATGCTATCGACAGACTCCACTATGCTAGCAGGCTGGCTAACAGCCTGCAGCCTGACCTGCATCCTATCTCATGGTGAGGCTCTAGGAGTGAGACTCCTGTCAATGTTCTTAGATAAAAGAAGAGCACCACTCCAGCTAGGATGGAGTCCGTCACTCCTCAGCAGATCAGGCCTGGCCCTATTTCTGGGAGAGTCCCAAAAAGAGAGCCAGTTATCTACAAACTCAACCTCCTGTGACGGGCAGAACTCAGTTTTCAGCCAGTGATTGAGTCGCGCAAGTCTGCTGTAGAGCTCATCACTACCCCTAGCTGGAAGGGGGCCAGAGACAATTACTCAATGCCGACACATCTTTCTAGCTAGTTAACACGCTGATGCTATGTTCTGCTTTGTAACCTCAGACTGTTTCATCCTAACTTTGTTGGTGCCAGGGGTGTTCAGGGGTGAGTTCAGGGGTGAGTAGTTCTGTTAATTATGTCCAAAAAGAGTCCTGGTGTAGTAAAGTTGGGTAAGAGGTCAACAGATGAAAAATATGGCGTTGGTAAACTCTTAAAGTAGAATTTGACCAATTTGTTTATATAGAGAAAATTTGAAAAAAAGTTTGGCAGGTAGCCAGGTAGGTAACAGCAGGCAGCGTACAGCACGTCAACGATCCCACAATGCAATTGGATTGCCTTATGGCAAAGTTTTGATGAGATATAATGTTTCTTCTGCCGTTCTCCCATAAAAGAGACTGGAAGGCCTTTTGTCCCAGCTCAGCTGTGGAAGACCTATAGAGTTTTCATAGGCCTCTTAGTAGCTACCCTGATTAGTGCCTGTCTTGCCTATCTACAGTCTGCTGTAGACCAATTTACAGTTGTACCATATTCTCTCCTTTTCTAAATAATTAACTTGACTGAGCTCCTTGGGATATTTACTGTTTTGGGAGTTTTCTTCTAACATACCCATTATTGGTGTTTTAAAAAACCTTATTACGAATTTCCTTCATCATCAACATTGTTAGAAATCGGTGGTTTCGTATAGTGGTCAAATAATGTATCAGATTCCACAACATCATCAAGATTGATGATCTTTAAATGGCTTTGGAAATCCACAGCCAATAATATTCATGCTGTTAACAAAATGTGAATACAGATACATGTCAAAATGAAATTCAACACTATATTTATTGTTGTTAACCGCTCTACAGTCTGCAATGTTGTTAATCATCAACTGTCAATCTAGCATGCATTTGGAGCAGGCCCGTACACAGACCTCTGGAGGGGCAGGGGCCAAGCCAAAAAAAGGTCAACCCCGCCGATAAAAAAATAAATAATACCTACACTCGTAAAAGAAACTAGAAACTATTTTATGCATAACAACAAGTATTCCCTTTAAATACTATGTGCCAATAAGTTGCTGAGATTCCTTCCTTTCTGATGTACCACTTTATTGCATATTACAAGGAGAAACCGTACACAATGCCAAGTGTATTTTGGTCTTTATTAACTGAGACACCTAGAACGTTATCTAGTAAGCAACAGTAAATGTGCTTCCAGGACAGAAAACTAGCCAAAGCATTGCACGCATATGGTTTGAACCTGACCAAAATCTCCAGCATGTTTGCACTTCAACCATCAAAAAGAGCAGAGTCCCATTCGGGTCACTAAAGCACAGCAGCATAGTTTGCATAAAAGCCTAAAGCAGGGGTGGGCAAACATTTTGGTTCAAGGCCCAAATAGGGGCTTTGAAGTTCAGTGGAGGGCTGTACATATTTCTATTTGATGTCAAATGTGTTTGCCAAAATGTATTTGCTAGCCAGATAAGCACACATTCATAGATGTTTAATAGAGGGTTGGAGTGCTTTTAATAACCACAAAAAACATAAATTGAGACAGTCTGAATTGTATACATTATTACATTTGCAAATATATATGCCACAATGAACAGCATTATGAACAGCAGCCAGAATCAGCATATTAGCATTCTGTCTTCTAACGTGAGTGTAGAAAGGACCTAAGCTGATAAATATATTAACTTATGGTATATTCATTTCTGAATACAAATGTCTGCCTACCAAGAGAATGTGATCCAGCTGAGCCTAGTAACATTACACATGTGTTAAGTTAATCTAGCTACTGTAGCGATGCACTATTGCTGCTGACCAATACAATCCAAGCTAGCACCACTAAAGCGGTACATTCACACTGTTTGCGAAATTTCAGAAAGGCAATGCTCGCATTGCCCAGATTGCTTCGCCTGTAGCATACTTGTGGGTGTGTCTGTGGGCGAACTAGCGTCATAACAGCAGGTAAGCTGTATATTAAGGTTTGCGCATAGCAATTTTGTATGAAGGAACATCAGATTATTACAATGGTTTAAATTAACTATCTCAGCTACTTGTCTGGACGCTGCATTTTTGCCAGACCGCGTAAGTGGAGCCGACCTAGAAGAGTGAATGTCGCTGGCTGGCAGGGTTGGCAACCCCTTGTTAAATAGCGTAATGGTTTGAGATGTGAACTACGGAATAACACTCGACTCCCGTCACAGCCAAATTATACCTCTTGATGAAAAAGTCAGTTATCGTCACCTATATTGATAGATACTGTATCAATGTCATGCACAAATGGCTAATTAGCTGTTAAAACGGCCAGTGGCAAAAGAGGATTTGTTCAGGATACACTAAAACTTTGCCGGCTACAACCTTCAGTAGCTACGTTATAGGAAGCCTAAAATGAAACTGTTTACTGTTTCATATTGCGACTACTTCTGGTGGATTTTTGAATTATGTCTGAGGATTTATTCAGGATAGACAAAAACTATACTGACTACATGATTCTCTCGTCTTTTCACTTGACAAAGTAGTCATCGTCACCTATATTGATACAGTAGTTATTGTATCAACGTCATTCACGAATGGCTAATAAGCTGTTAAAACGGCCAGGGTGGCAATAGCCATACAATTTATAGATGCAATTTGTGGTGGAGGTAAACTTAATAAGAAACGTCACTCAGTTTGACACAATGGTTAATGGTGTCTAACAAAATATTATATAAGATCAAGAGACTATACTGTCACCCACCAAATGTATAGCTCTGTGGCGGAGTGGTTAAAGACACAGCCTTTCCCTTGGGTGACTCAGGTTTGAAACTCGGGAGGGCAACCACATATATTTAAATGATTTGTAAGTACAGAAACATATCACACCAACAGAGCTTGCAGTGCATTGACCTTGCCAAAAGTGTATCTTATTTTTTGAAGATGATTTGTCCAGTATTGCAAGCTAGCAAGTTAACATCATTCAATCAACTGTATTGTCATTGAACAGTACAAGTACAGTACAAAGAAATTCAGTTAGCATCTAACCAGAAGTGCAAATAGAAGAGGGCAGAAAATGTATAAGTATTAAGTATAATGTATGTTACATGAACTTAAAAGGAATAGGAATGCTGCTACCCAGTACAGCACATATATTGAATTACGTTCTAAAGATAGATCTTGTAGTGAATTTGTCCAAATTGTACCTTTAAGCAGTTGTTATGTCAGATTCAACATGGTGGGTTATGTCACACTGGAAATTCTTCATAATAAATCAAACAAGAGACTGCTGAACACTTTGCTCTCATAGTTCCCCTCAGTCTTGGTTTTAACAGGGTTATTACAGGGCAATTTCGGCCCTGCTCATATTGTCTAAAGCTCTTGGGTGTTTACATTCACACAACAGGACACTCTGAAAAGAGGAGGTTCTTGGAATATCCTTTAATTTGAAACTGTGGGGGAACTCCTGTAAGTTCTTTAAAAATAAATGTCAGAGGGTATTGTAAAGAACTATTTAAACTTGTTACTCAAATAACCATTATGAACAACCTATATGCTCAAAAGTGAAAATGTTCTTGGAACTATTCTTTGAGTAACTGACATTGTCCTGAATAGCAAACATTCTGGAGGGAGTATTACCACAACTATAAAAAAGTATGTTTTTAATAAATTCCTTCACAATTATAAATGGCTCAAGTGGTCATTGTTTTTCAATGGCTGAAATTATTCTGGACCTTAATTACAAGTGAATACATATTCAATCTTTGGATTTAACTCCTGGAAAAACTTGTAAACTTCTACTTTTCTAAAAAGTACATAACATCCTGCTATCTTCCAAAATCTGAAATCCATATCTCTATATTTCCAATTATGTGTTACTGTGCTTAACTTGGTTTTTGCATGGGCACACATACTTTTTTCAGCTTAGTCAAGGTGGAGTGCTTTCCAATATCATAACTACATTTCTCTACTGAGATATGACTGGCATCCAAAATGGCAACCAATTCTCTATTGAGTGTGCAATTTTTCATACTCTGTTCCAAAGTAGCGCTTCATAAGGAATATTAAATATTTTGGAAAAAGCTACACTACCAGTTGTTTACTCACTAAATAAAGGCAGAAGTGTTTACATGCTAATGAGGCATTTTATCTCGGTTATATCTCTAATGAGATCTGCATGTTCCAAACACAATCTTTTTGAGGGGAAATCCTGTGTTCTATGACACTGCGTTGATACCATGCTTAATTAAACTATACTTGTGGTAAGTGTCACCTTTTCACTTGTATAATGTTTGTTGGGGTTGATAGTTTTCTATCCTTGGTCTTGGATTGTAATACCCTAATAATTTAACACCCCATAAAAATACTTTGTACTGGATTCAAGTTTTTACATTTCAATGTGTACCATGAGGCAGTTAAATTAACGCTAAATGTCAATTCCAACCCTTCTGCTTTATAAAATCTAATTTAATCTACTGACTAGAAATCAAACTTAATTCCCCTTTAACCCTAATTTAATAATCAAATAGTTTTGTGAGGTCATTTGCTTCCATTTTTATTATAAAACGAGTCCATTGTGATAAGTGACATTTTACTGTGATGATCAGTCAAGCAAACAGCCACCTTTGAAGAGTTTGAATTACACCAATGAACTGGTGCTCAAGTTGTAATTTGGATGTGAATACCCTCAGATCAAACCTGAGAGACTGCACTTTAAGCCCACATTCACTATCTAACTATAACCTGAATATATTTTGGTTAACAGCCAAAACAACAAAACTTGTATCAGTGTCCAATTATTTCAAGACCTAACTGTATGTTGTTCCAAAACCTGTATATGTTGTTCAGCATTAATGGTGCCTTCACAGAAGTGCAAGTCATCCATGCCATGTGCACTAATGCACCCCCATACCATCACAGATGCTGGCTTTTGAACAAGCCAGATGGTCCCTCTCCTCTTTAGTCTGGAGGACGCAGTGTCCATGATTCCCAAAAATATTTTCAGATTTTGATTTGTCAGACCATAGGATAGATTCCCACTTCAGATTTCTCCAGATTCTCTGAATCTTTTAATGATATTATGTACCACAGATGATGAAATCCCCAAACCCTTTGCAATTTTACATTTAGAGGTGTTTTTCTTAATAAATTGTTGCACTATTTGCCTGCTCATTCTTTCCCAGGGGGTTGAACCCCTCCCCATTTTTATTTCTGAAAGACTCATCCTCTCTGAGATGCTCTTTTTATACCCAAACATGTTACTGACATGTTACCATTTAAACTAATTAGTTGTGAGATGTTCCACCAGGTTTTTTTGCATTACATAACTTTTCCAGTCTTTATTGCCCCTGTCCCAGCCTTTTGAAATGTGTGTCTAGCTCATGGTTGAGTTCTCCGGTTGGAAGACAGTTTGTGGCAGGGGACGTCTGTGGAAGTCTTTTGATATAGACATCTAGTAGCCAAAGTGAAATATTGATGTTTTCCACAGAGCTTGATCAATTGAAGCCGATGGAATAATGCACTCTTCCAGTCCTTCTTGATCTAAGTACATTGTTGAGTATACACTGTTCTGTTTACTTTGGGGAAAGATGGCAATGGACACAGCAAAGCTGATTAACTCCCTCTCCTCTCTGTTATTTCCCATTAACCCCTTTCGTCTAATTTGCTCACCTTCTGGCTCGTGAAACATAGTTCTTGCAGTTGCCACTTTCATTGTTGACCCAGATGCAACAACTCAGCACTGGTACTCCCTGTAACTGCCATGTTATTGTTCTCTGATACACGGTTGTCCCTCATATCACACAGTAGGTATTTCACAAGCTTCTCTGTATGCATATTTCAGTGGTCCAATATAAAATAATTATATTACCCACGTTTTCATGTGGAAATTTAATTTTTTCAGCTGCTCTGTCGAACAGCTGTACCTTGGGAGTATGTGGAGATGATGAGTGGCAGTCCCTTAACGCCTCATCCATCACATGAAATTGCTGAGGAATATGCAAATTAATAGCTTGTAGCATCAAACATACTACATGGCAAGCCCTGTAAGAGGTAATCTGCCAATTGCAATGTGAAATTCTCTAACACAGTACTTTTCTAACATACACAATGCATCCGGAAAGTATTCAGACCTTTTCACGGGTCACTGATGAAAATCGGCTTCAGAGCGCTCAGGACCTCAGACTGGGGCGGTTTATGTTACAACAGGACAACAATCCTAAGCACAATGCAGGCGTGGCTTTGGGTTGAGTCTGTAAATGGCCTTGTGTGGCCCAGCCTGAGACTGGCCTTGAACGCAATCGGACATCTCTGGTGAAACCTGAAAATGACTGTGCAGCAACATTGTTCATTCAACCTGACCACGCTTGAGAGAATCTGCAGAGAAGCATGGCAGAGCCTCCCCAAATACAAGACAGGCAAGCTTGTAGCATCATACCCAAACAGACTAATCTCTGCCAAAGGTGCTTCAACCAAGTACCTAGTAAAGGGATCTGGGGTTGTATTCACAAAGCATCTAAAGGCTAAAGTAGCTCCTAACTTGCTGATTTAGGAGTAACTCTAAAAAATGGGCCTGTCAGTCCTAACTTCAGGACTCCAGGCCCCGTATCGTCCGACAAATCATTCGGTTTCCTCATTCGCCAACTATAAAGAAACAAAGCGACTTCATGGCTATAGCTGGACCACCCAGGGTAGTTGGTGCTATAGATGGGACACCTAATTGCACACATCTTTTCACCATCAAAAGATGAACATGCATTTCTTTATAAGCTGCCAGGCATGTAAGAGGCTGACAATAGGCTCAACATATCTTGACTAGTCAGTATGTCATTCTTGGTTTCATTTTTAATCATGGGGTATTGTGTGTAGATGGATGAGGGGGGATTAAATTAATCAATATCAGAATAAGGCTGTAAAGTAGAAAAACAAAGCAGTCTGAATAATTTCCCGAATCCACGGTACAGAAAATAAAATATCTTCACACTTACATGAATGTGCAGGTGAAGCCCAGGACATTGTTGTTTCTCTCAGAGGGAAAGGGAACTATATTTGCCAAGTACAGCACAGCAATAAATGTCAAGATAATGTATAGCAGTGTACTGTACTGTGTGTTTTTGCTCAAGGTTCTCCCACTTCTTTTCCACCCATGCAGGTGACAGCTGCCCCTCTAGCTCATGCTCCTCCTCATAGATCCTGAAAAGACAGAAGATAAAGTACAACATTAATCATAACCTGACCCAAGTAGGGTTGTGTGAACTTTCAGTTGATAGGTAGAGGGCTAAATGTGTCCACATTGGAGGGGCAAGGTGACACAGTAAAGATTAGTTTACAAATACTTTCACCACAGCAGTATTATAAAATTATACCAATTCAGGTTTTGCATGCATATAGCTGCCTTTCATAATTAAAATTACAATCAGCTCAACAATCATAAACTGACATGACAAATCAGAACCAGGAACAGCTGGGGGGAAAATGTAGTCTACTGTGAAACTGAAATTATTGCTTGTGCATATTTTGTTTTATTTTTCATTGTTTCAGTATAATACATTATTTAAAATCAATTTAAATTCAGTAGAAGTGATTTTAATATATTTTACCAATAAACACAGTTGTAAATGGCATTACAAATCTAATCTTAGTCATTTTAAATAATATTACTTCAGTATGTGTCTGAGATAGCTGTGCATATGCCTATTTGTTAGTGTCACGTTTGAGTGGAGGGCGCAGGAAGCACGGGAAATCAAAGAAACGTAAGTTTAGTCCAAGGACCACCATAACAAACACAACAGTGACTCACAACGAACAATAACCAACAGAGAACTGAAATAAATACAAGGACTAACGAGATGACACAGAACAGGTGAGCACAAGCACAGTTGAACGACATGGACTAATAAACTAATAAGGACAGGAACTCCAAACAAGGGCATGATGCTCACAAACAATGAGGCCAAAACTAAAACAAGGACTGGAGTCATTAGGCTGGAATCATTACAGTTAGACGTAGTCACTGCGTTGCTTGTAGAATTGATTGGCAGCTTGTGGCTATGCCCTAAATCAGGGGTGTCAAACCGGTTCCACGGAGGGCCGAGTGTCTGCAGGTCTTTGGGTTTTCCTTTAAATTGGTTCCCAGGTCAGACCTGAACAACCAGGTGGGGGTAGAAATTAACCAATTAGTGAACTCATTAATCAATCAGGTACAAGGTGAGAGCGAAAACCTGCAGACACTCGGCCCTCCGTGGAACCGGTTTGACCCCTGTGCCCTAAATTAATGCATTGTACGTTTCTTGGTTGATTG
The DNA here is from genome assembly GCF_011004845.1 of Esox lucius. NCBI lineage: Eukaryota > Metazoa > Chordata > Actinopteri > Esociformes > Esocidae > Esox > Esox lucius. The sequence continues at coordinate 9,904,832 of NC_047572.1, forward strand.
AAGCAATCCAAGTGTTCATAGAACAATGCTTACATGAGTAATCTTATTAATGGCATGGGAAAGTGGTGAGGTAAAAGTGGTTTCTAACACTTACGGAGCATCTTGAAATATTTACTTTCCCACAAATTTGTCTGAATTTTTTTTATAGTTGAGGCTATTACTGACTATGACAACCATCCCTGAAAATGTATAATTTTAGCAAGAAGATTGTGCTCTCCATTTCTACATATGAAGCTGTGAAGGTTTTAAAAAAAAAGTAAGTCAACAGTGCAGTGAAAAGGGAACGCATCGTTAAATAGCAGGAAGATTGGCGTGAACATTTAGTTTATAGAAAGGCATTAAAGACAATTTCGTAAAATTAATACATTGAATTAAATGTGGTAAAGGTTAGTTTCACACTATTGAAGCCAAGATAAATGCATCATGGAAATGACTAATAAGTGAATACAAAGCATTCAATAGGAGGAACATTTAGCCTCAGGTGATTGATTTCTGAATGGTGTAATCCCTGACAAAAGGCCTTACATTGCATTCAAAGGGCCGAGATTAGCATCACCCTTAAGACCCATAGATCACAGAGGCAGACAGACATGGACAGATGGAGAAATAGACAGTCATACTGACATACTGCTATTCTCACTCTCCCCCCATCCTTCTCTATGTTTGCCTCCCTCTGCCTTTCTTTTGACATCTTTTTCTTCCCACCTTTGTTTATCTCTCCATCCCACTCTCCTGCTGCTTTGTCACCCGCCTCTCTGTTTCCTTTTCCCTACCTCTCACCCTCCCTTCCCTCACTTTTCTACTCCTCCTAATCCTAATTTCCTTCTTTTCTTTCACTCCTCCCTCAAGCTCCTCCCTCTCCCTCCCTCTGCCTCACCTCTCTAACTTCCACCTCTTTTTCCTCTCTCCCACCTCCATAGACTGAATGTTGACATATAGATAGTCATCTGTGTGTTTACCCCTTCCGTCTTTCCCTCTCTCTCCCTTGCTCTACATTTCAGTTTAAACAGCCTTATGGTTGTGGAAAACAAACGTGTACATTTCCAAAGCAGGTGAAAAATAAAAATATCAAATATTGTGGGGAAAAACTATTAGAAATTCTGAGGAAGCACTAAACACAAATGTTTCAAAAGGAATAATGGATTTTAAATGTTTAAGCTATTGACACGGTGGTAACAATATGTGACAAGTTTGAATGACAAGGGAATGTTAATGTTAAATATTGTTGCATTCGTTTTGCTCCACTGGTTGCCCATTTCTCATGGAAACGGGTCACAAACTTGTTGCTGTAATTGCACATTGCAATATTTAGCTTAACAGATCTGGGAGTTTATGAATGTTTGATTTGTTTTCAAATTATATGTAGGTCTGTATGATCTGTGAAAAGTATGTGTAACGTATGGGGTCAGACATTTGGCAGGAGATGAAGAAGTCCAGCTCCACTTCCATCAAAGTATTCCTGTCTTCTCTTGAGAGCCTGGCCTGCCTATGGTGGCCTCTCGACAGTAAGACCAGGCTTACCAAAATCCGTAAATGACACGTTGATTTTGCCATGGCGTTCACTCTATTCAGTGTAAGGTACCATTCCAATTTGCTTGCTTCTTGGTATTATTTCCAGTATAATACTTTTTGTTTTCTCTTTTGCCATCCTAGGGCTACAGGGTCTGTTTGTTTTAGAGTGAAAGTTTTCATACCACAGTTTGTGCAAATAAGAATTTTGAAAGGCATGAGATACTTTCAAAATGACATCAGCCTCAGTGTACAACCCTTCAACTGTGATTACTGAACCACTGACTAAAGTCACTTCTTCCACCGGTCTGGAACTCAACCACTGAGGACTCAAATGTTTTTGATAGCATTTTGGTGAGGCCTGATCTGAGTCAAAATGCACAAATTTACATCAATGATTGCAATCATTTTCATGTGACTTGAGTCGTATGATGTTCTTAGTCTCTGAAGCTGCAATGGTGCATTTACTTGAAGGCTACTAAGTCCAACATGGCTCGTGCTTTGTTTTAAGGTTAGAGTATTCCAACATGCTTCATGCTTTGTTTTAAGTTTACAGAGTATTCTTAAATGGTTTATGCTTTGTTTTAAGGTTACAGAGTATTCTAAAATGGTTTATGCTTTTTTTAAGGTTACAGAGTATTCTAAAATGGTTTATGCCTTGTTTTAAGGTTACAGAGTATTCTAAAATGTTTTATGCTTTGTTTTAAGGTTACAGAGTATTCTAAAATGGTTTCTGCTTTGTTTTAAGGTTACAGAGTATTTTAAAAATGGTTTCTGCTTTGTTTTAAGGTTACAGAGTATTCTAAAATGGTTTATGCCTTGTTTTAAGGTTACAGAGTATTCTAAAATGGTTTATGCTTTGTTTTAAGGTTACAGAGTATTCTAAAATGGTTTATGCTTTGTTTTAAGGTTACAGAGTATTCTAAAATGGTTTATGCTTTGTTTTAAGGTTACACAGAGTATTCTAAAATGGTTTATGCTTTGTTTTAAGATTACATAGAGTATTCCAACATGGGTTATGTTTAGATTGCCTCAGATGCAAGCACTGATTGGAGCCCTATTCACTTTCAGGGAAGGGTATGAGGAACTGGACTGTCCCGAGAGGCAGCACTCTCACATGTGGTTGTTTGTTGAAACTATGCTTTTATAAAGATATATATTTTTGTAGGTATTGTACTCACATATAGAAAAGTTATTTGTTTGGTTGATGTGATGTCATGATGATTTGCTTAGCAACCTGTTAATGCAATTTAGGGGGGAGAGATATATGCCCACCATGTTGGCCAACATGTTTCACTCTCTTCCTAATGTACTGGTTTATTATTTAAACCTAATACAAATCTGTGGTGGTAATGGCTGGGTGACGACCAATCACAAGTATTCTTTAGTGTGACCTCATGTAATGTCTTTATTTTTGTTACATTTTTATTCTTTTGTCTATAGAAAAACACAGCAATTGTATTACCTGTGTTTTCTTTGAAGAGGTTAAAATAAACGTCTGTGTGCTGTAAAACTGTCGGCATTTCTACATGTCAGTACAAGGCAAACATTAATGCAAACTGAGAATAATAGAATCAAGGTTCAACAGTATATAAATGTTACATTTTAGTGCATATTAGTGCATATACAGTGGAGTCTACACACCCCTGTTAAAATGTCAGGTTATTTTGATGTAAAAGAATGAGACAAAGATAAATCATGTCAGAAACTTTCCACCTTTAATGTAACCTATAACGTGAACAACTCAATTGAAAAACAAACTGAAATCTTTGAGGGGGAAAAATACAAATATAACAAACTCACAATAATCTGGTTGCATAAGTGTGCAAACCCTTAAACAAATACTTTGTAGAAGCATCTTTTGATTTTATTACAGCACTCAGTCTTTTTCGGTCGGAGTCTATTAGCATAGCACATCTTGACGTGGCAATATTTGCCCACTCTTCTTTGCAAAAGCACTCCAAATGTGTCAGATTGCGAGGACATCTCCTGTGCACAGCCCTCTTCAGATCACCCCACAGATGTTCAACTGGATTCAGGTCTGGGCTCTGGCCTCCCTCTGCCTCATCTCTCTAACTTCCACCTATTTTTCCTCTCTCCCACCTCCATAGACTGAATGTTGACATATAGATAGTCATCAGTGTGTTTACCCCTTCCATATTTCCCTCTCTTTCCCTCTCTTTTCTTCTGGTGAAGTCATGCTTTTGTGGATTTGGATGTGTGCTTTGGGTCATTATCGTGCTGAAAGGTGAACTTCCTCTTCAGCTTTCTAATGGATGCCTTACGTTTTGTGCCAAAATTGCCTGGTATTTGGAACTGTTCATAATTCCCTCCACCCTGACTAAGCCCCCGGTTCCAGCTGGAAAAAAACAGCCCCAAAGCATGATGCTGCCACCACCATGCTTCACTGAGCGTATGGTGTTCTATGGGTAATGTGCAGTGTTGTTTTTGCACCAAACATACCTTTTTGGAATTATGGCCAAAAAGTTCAACCTTGGTTTCATCAGACCATAATATATTTTCCCACTTGCTTTTGGGGGACTTGATGTTTGTTTTCGCAAATTTCAGCCAGCTTGGTTGTTTTTCTTTGTAAGAAAAGGCTTCTGTCTTGCCACCCTACCCATAGCCCATTCATATGAAGAATATGGGAGATTGTTGTCACATGTAGCACACAGCCAGTACTTGCCAGAAATTTCTGCAGTTCCTTTAATGTTGCTGTAGGCCTCTTGGACGCCTCCCTGACCAGTTTCCTTCACGTCTTTTCATCAATTTTTGAGAGACGTCCAGTTCTTGGTGATGTCTCTGTTGTGCCATATTTTCTCAATTGATGATGACTGTCTTCACTGTGTTCCATGGTATATCTAATGCTTTCGAAATTCTTTTGTACCCTTCACCTGACTGATATCTTTCAACAATGATATCCCTCTGATGCTTTGGAAGCTCTCTGCGGACCATGGCTTTTGCTCTAAGATGCAACTGTCAGGAAAGTCCTACTAGAACAGCTGAACTTTATTTGTGATTAATCAGTCACTTTAAATTATGGCAGGTGTGTAATTACTTCTATTTAAGATGAGTTTGAAATGTGATTGGTTAATTCTGAACACAGCCACATCCCCAGTTATAAGAGGGTGTGCACACTTATGCAACCAGGTCATTTAAATGTTTATATTTTTCATTTTTCCCCCTCAACAATCTCAGTTTGTTTTTCAAATGAATTGTTCACATTTGAGCCACATTAAAAGTAGAAAAAGTTTTGACATGATTTATCTTTTACATCACAAAAACCTGGCATTTTACCAGGGGTGTGTAGACTTTTTATATCCACTGTATATTTCCCATCCAAAAGTACATGTTACATTTAAAACGCTTAGCAATATAAAATGTGAGATGCTAGTACCCAGCTCCATTGAGCTCTTGCCAATTAGTGAGACACAGTGGAAATAGGAAAAGTGTAATGCATGCAGTAAAAAGGTTAATGTAACTCGACCCAAACAATGAAAATGCGTGGGGGAAAGATTGCGGAACTCATTTCCCCATACAAATGTAGCTTACATTTAAACTATTATTTTTATGCTCATTCCACACACTGTTGAGGAAAAATAAATACCTGGAAACCTTTAGCAAGCTCTTCTATAATCTCTCTGTAGACATGTGCTTGTGGACGATTTTCTATAGGTTGGTGTGAAATTGAGGTTTCTGGATTTTTATAATTAGTCTGTATTGTCCTAATTCTGCCTGACATGCAGTATTTTGCATTAAAAGATAGGTTTTCAGAATGCAACATGCAATGTTTCAGTTCAGAGTTCACATTTTATGAATCAATGCCACATTTCCTTGTCTCTCAGATCACTCACCGCCTTCTTGGAGTTTGCTGTAGTGTTGATATTTTGGCCGAGATAGCTTAAATTCCAATTTTTTCTAGTGGGCAGCAGTGTCAAGGTATCATTTACGCTCATGGTCCCGGTATCCTTTTTTTTTGGAACATCATTATTTTTCTCTTACTGGCATTCATTTTCGGGCCCAAGTCTGACAGAATTCCTGCAGAAGATCTAAGTGGAGCTCTAGGCCCTCCTTGGTTGGGAATAGAAGCATAAGATGTGGAAATAGTAGACACTGCATTTTCAAGCCCAAGCTGAGAGCTACAGACCTTTGGTTTAAAGTGTACAGGGTGTACACACTGTCTGTCACGCAGGAATGTAATAACAGGCCAATTTCACATTTACACATGATTATTGTTTCGGTGAGTTGAAGTTGAAGATACAGCACAGGAGTTTCCAGAGGTTGGTTTTTACACAGACTCCTTAGTAATCATTGCGGATAATGTGTCTCAATTTTTGTGACTTGGGGTGATAAAAACTTTCCAAATACTAGATGCGAGAGATTAGGATAATGTTGAAGAATGTGCTCATTTGAAATAGTGGTCTGTAAGTATCACTGCGTTTAGTATATCATCAACAACACAGGCTTTTGGGGTTGGAGAATTTGTATTTTTTCCTGTAATTTCATGTGAGTAAAGAATGCCATGATTATTCTTAATTTATTTGTTTGTGCTCTTGGGTTTTTGTTATGAGGGCAAATAGGTTTGGCAACTGTTCTATCCATATATATCTATTGATTATTCAACCACACTGATGTGTTTTCTGACATGCTGGTCCTTTTTGTGTATTTCTGTACTGTTTTAATGTTTCTCCATAATAAAGGCATTTGTTAGGGTGTTCCTAGTTTCAGATTTTTTTCTTAGGTTTTAACATTCCTCATCAAAGCATTTCTCATTGTTGTTCTGTTTCCTAATGGCTTGCAGCTTAATGGGATTGAACACTGTGATAGAGTAGACCACAGTACTGCCGTCCTGGGATAAGCTATAGATGGGCTTTCTAAAGGAGTCCCCTTACATTTACATATGAGCAATTTAGTATATGCTCCTGTTTAGAGCCACTTAATGGATTCATTTTAAGATAGCTCTCAACGATGGGGAGAGATGTGGTGACGGGGGCATGCTAGAACCCTACTATTGTCTATTTGTAGTGTGTCGTCATAGCATCAGAAGTCTTGACAAATGTTTGTTAGTTGTGTTATGAGTTGTGTCTTGCGTGGCATGTTGAGGAGGGAATGTTGCCAGTGATGCAACCAGGTAAGTTTTTGTCCTCATGTATGGTAAGGGTGCCTGGTTCTTTTCCAGTTCAGGCTTTTAAGTTACCACAGCCTAGTTTGTGACATGATTGACTTTTTTCTCCAGAATGGAGAAACAGTCATTGTTATGGGAATTATTTCGAGATAATACAAGTAACACAGGATTACATGTTTCTATTTGATTTTTTATTTCTATACAGATAAATACATAGTTTTGATGAACTCTAGAGTGGGTTACGTCAATAGCAAAGTGTCCTACCCTTTTGAATTTCTTCCATTTGTCTCCTGGTAGATGGGTGATTGGCCCTCTCGGCTCTCTGCAGCCTTGAGGGCACCCAGTGAGTCCATCTCCTCTATAACATGTTTCTTGTAGAAAAACAATGTCTCCATTTCTGTTAATGAGGTCCAGGTTTCTGCTATTCAGGCCAAAGGCGGAGGCCTTGTATTTTTCAAGATGGGATAGTAAAGGCTTTCCATAACGTCTGCTACGGTTTTCATGTGAGATTCGGACCATTCCTTGTGAGTATCGCATGCCGAGCATCTAATACATGCCTCTTAGGTTACGTACAGGGCTTGAGTGGGTGTAGGAACTCGCTGCAGAGGAGGTACAGCAGGAGTGCAGGTCTGACTTTTGGGGGACCTATCTGGGTTGTGGCCAGCATTGGTCTCACAGGGTGGAAATAACTTCTAACTATCTGAGTTGAGAAAAGCACAAGAAACTTTTTTTAAAATCACGTGTGTTGTGGCAACGCTTTCCTGCTGTGCTCTTGGTTTGTGTGCACCTGTGTGTATTACTACAGTGGATATAAAAAGTCTACACACCCCTGTGAAAATGCCAGGTTTTTGTGATGTAAATAATGAGACAAAGATAAATCATGTCAGAAATGTTTCCACTTTTAATGTGACCTATAATGTAAAAAAATTCAATTGAAAAACAAACTGAAATCTTCGAGGGGGAAAAATGAAAAATAAAAACCTTACAATAACCTGATTGCATAAGTATGTTGATTGGGGACCCTAGTCAGGTCTAGGGAACGTTGATTTCTTTGTGAGAATGGCCAGCTCTTTATGGGTATTTCTTTCTCTCTCACATCGCCCTCATCTCTCTCTCCACTCTATCCTTCACCATCTCTCTATTCCCTCTCTCCCCCTCCCTCACTCTACACGTTCACCCCCTCCCATCGCTCTGCTCATCCTTCCATTATCTCCCACTTTCCTCCTCCTATCCTCCACTCATCTCTCCCACCTCCACCTTATCCTTTCAACCTCAGAGGGTGGTCGAGCAGGCAGGCAATTAGATTAACTCTAAAAACTATGCAATTTAGGCCCAGAAAGGGAGCGCAGAGAAAGCGGTGCAGCCCAAGAGGCAGACAACCCTTTTTTAGAAGCATTTGTTGTCCTCAGACACAGCACCTCACACATTGCGTATCAAATTGCTCACCTCAATGGACTGCATCGCCTCCTGTGGGTGGGCGCATAGAACAGAGAAAGACATTTGGTCTAACTGTTAGCAGGCTCATCAAATCCTCAACTGTCCAATCAAACTACTTGTTCACTGTGTGTGGGTGTTGGCATTTGTTCTCATGCATGTTTGCATGGTTGTGAGGCCATATACTGTATTAGCAGGTTTTATACAAACAGTGTACGCATAGGACCCCTGTGGATATTCACAAACGTGTCCAATCACTATTCTATAACAATCATTGGTTCTTCTTTTTTTAATACATGCTCAATGGTTCATACCAAAACAATATGGTGTGCTTTATGATTACCCAAAAGACAGATTTTTTGTAGATAAAATTACAAATGTTAAAGTAAATGCTTATAAAGCATTAAAAACTGTTTTGGCAGTTTTTAATCTAGGTTTTAATTTCAATGTTTTGTTAATATAACAGCTAAAAAATAAGTTACTTATTTTGTATCTGTGCTTGCTCACAGAAAGACTGAAAATAATCAAGCCTTTAATTTTGTGAATTTTCTCTTCAACGTCACAGTAGACATGTTGTCTCATGGAACTCGCAAACTCACTTGACTAACCATGCCAAAATGCAAAGAACATTTTGGTGGCATATTTTATCAGATAGTGAAACAACAGTTTAAGTATTGATTTAAATGGTCAAGCTAAAAAAACACATAAAACATAAAACTTGTCATGTATGCTCATCATTGTTAGCCTGTTTTGAGGTTAGTGTGTTAAACCTTTGAATATACCACCTCAGTATAAATGTTCATTAAAAAATTGGTGTCTTCTATTACATTGTACAGTAATTAGTAATAAACATCACATCATAAAAATGATCAGTCCCTATTGTTGTTAGCCCATTTTCAATCCATTTTGCCAAGCAATCTGTGTAAATATATATAAAAGCTACCCTGGTTTTAATTTTATTCTTGTGAAGAACTGATTTCAAAATAAAAGACTTTTGTTGACCTAAAATGACCAGAGTTAGGCTTCACTAAGGACATCAAGCATGACCACAAAGAAAAGCAATACCAGGAGGCAAGGAAAGAGAATCAAAGCTCTTGATCTGACATAAGCCCTGTGTTCTACTCCCTATCCCGCGAGCCATTCTCACAATCCATACTTTGTTGTGATTTAGCAGCTATTGTAGTTCTGGGCTGTTTCTGATGCGCCAGGCAGAACTTCAACCCTCTGGCTCCAACACTTGGCCACTGTATCCGCAAAAGCTCCCAATTAGCATTTTGAAGGTGTTTCTTTGTCCTTATGATTGTCCTGCGCCAACCATGCACTTTATTTGAACTGAATGTCTAAAAACTGTCATAACATTGTCATGCCATGAATATAAAGAGACAAGTCAGTGGCATTTTTGCATGTGTCTGAAACAGTTCTGTATGTCTCTATCTATGAATGCCTGTTAGCAAAAACAATAACTGTAGTAATGATAATAACAATAATTAGTTTTTGAATAACAGTTCAATAATAACAGATTTATTTTCCAAATGGTGCATCTGTTTAGAACTTCCCTATATTTTCAGCACACTGTGAGGTTGTTTGGTTCCTTTTCGTTTTTTGCTTCTGTTTTTGAACGTAGCTTGTTCTGAATGTGGTCTTTTTTGTTTCCGATTGTTTTCAGCTGTTTGTTGTTTAGATCTCGTTAGCTCGCTATATAGTTTGCCATCTTCCGTTAGCCCTTTTTCAGTCATTGCGTCGTGTATGTGTTTGTGTCGATACCTGCCACCAGTCAGTGTTTTTGCCTGCCTGCCATTTTCTTGATTTGACTTGCCTTCTGTTCCCTCAGTATAGAACCTTGATTCATTCATTCACTTCCCATCAGAATATTCCCCCCCAAAAAATTATTGAATAGAAAATATCACTGATAGAAAGGGGATGAAACCAATAAATCTTGCAAATTCTAGCAAGAGGTTTTCTCTGTTAGAAAATGAAATATCCAGTGAGAATTTGTAAATTCACTCGAGCGCCAGTGTGCTTTCAGCAGTTCAAATTCAGAGCATTGTTAGATTTGCCTTTTTTTAAATTTTTTATTCAGCTATTTCACTCTAGAAATGTTCAGAGCCCACACTGGACACTGTTTGAGATGTTAGAAAGCTTGGCCTAACTGTACATCTAAATGCCAGTACCTAGGCTAATTGGCTGGAGTTGGCTACTTTCCTTGTTACTTTCAGATAAAGAGAATCTCAAGCTGGCAACTGTGTTACTGAAACAATGTAAAATGTTTGTGGCCAATGTTCACTGACACCTTTCATAGCCACCTGGTTATCTGTCATAAATTGGTAAGTTATTCTTACTCTGAATATATGGCTGGAATACATAAAAACACCCTAGGTTGAACTAAACCTTGGATACCACAGATACCAACTGAAATGGAGAGACTTTTTCTCCCCTCCCAATTTAGTGTCCAATGTTCTCCTATTGCAGGGTCCACTCCTCCTTACAGACCTTCTCCAGATCCTTCAGATTTTGGGGCTGTCGCTGGGCAATACGGACATTCAGCTCCCTCCAAAGATTTTCTATTGGGTTCAGGTTTGGGGAGGCACTCCTATGTTGCCCTGGCGGTGTGTTTCGGGTCGTTGTCATGCTGGAAGATCCAGCCACGACCCATCTTCAATGCTCATACTGAGGGAAGGAGGTTGTTGGCCAAGATCTCGCGATACATGGCCCCATCCATCCTCCCCTCAATACGGTGCAGTCGTCCTGTCCCCTTTGCAGAAAAGCATCCCCAAAGAATGATGTTTCCACCTCCATGCTTCACGGTTGGCATGGTTTACTTGGGGTTGTACTCATCCTTCTTCTTCCTCCAAACACGGTGAGTGGAGTTTAGACCAAAAAGCTCTATTTTTGTCTCATCAGACCACATGACCTTCTCCCATTCCTCCTCTGGATCATCCAGATGGTCATTGGCAAACTTCAGACGGGCCTGGACATGCGCTGGCTTGAGCAGGGGCACCTTGCGTGCGCTGCAGGATTTTAATCCATGACGGCGTAGTGTGTTACTAATGGTTTTCTTTGAGACTGTGGTTCCAGCCCTCTTCAGGTCATTGACCAGGTCCTGCCGTGTAGTTCTGGGCTGATCCCTCACCTTCCTCATGATCATTGATGCCCCCCCAGATGAGATCTTGCATGGAGCCTCAGACCGAGGGAGATTGACAGTCATCTTGAACTTCTTCCATTTTATAATAATTGTGCCAACAGTTGTTTCCTTCTCACCAAGCTGCTTTCCTATTGTCCTGTAGCCCACCCCAGCCTTGTGCGGGTCTACAATTTTATCCCTGATGGCCTTACACAGCTCTCTGGTCTTGGCCATTGTGGAGAGGTTGGAGTCTGTTTGATTGAGTGTGTGGACAGGTGTCTTTTATACAGGTAACAAGTTCAAACAGGTGCAGTTAATACAGGTAATGAGTGGAGAACAGGAGGGCTTCTTAAAGAAAAACTAACAGGCCTGGTTGGTAGGTGATCAAATACTTATGTCATGCAATAAAATGTGATTTTCCATCTCTCACAGTTGAAGTGTACCTTTGATAAAAATTACAGACCTCTACATGCTTTGTAAGTAGGAAAACCTGCAAAATTGGCAGAGTATCAAATACTTGTTCTCCCCACTGTATATGCTGCCTCATGGTGATGTCAGCCAGAACACAACGTGAATGTTCAGTGCTATGCAGACGACACACAGTTGTACATGTAATACATCTAATAGCATGGAATCTTGTATTTTAAACAAAAGAAAGTGGATTGTTTTTGTATTAAACTCTGAAATGCTCATTTTAGTTCCAAAGCAACACAGATTTACTGTCAGATCTCACAATGAACTGTGAAAGACCTCAGCATTACCTTCAACACAGATCTCAGTTTTGATAAACATATCAAATATATTTCTAGTATTTTTTTCCATCTTTGGAACATATGTTCTTTTATTATGCAAAAGAGCTAATTCATGCTATTTCATTTCAAGATTATACTACTGCATTGTTATTCTTTCCAGGACCACTTATAACACAATACATAAACTTAAATTAGTTCTAAACATGTGTTAGAATGTGAATAAGAAATTATCACATTACTCCAGTATTAGACTCTCTACACTGCCTGTTAAGAGTAATGCTGATTTTACTCTTAACAGCATTTTACTCTAAACAAAAAGCTGGAGGCAGTGCTTTCTCCCATAGAGATCAATTATTATGGAATGATCTGCCGATTAATGTGAGAAACTAGTTCTATGATTAAGTGTAGTCTGGCCCAGGGGTGCAAAAGTGAATTGCAAAGCATTGGATTAACAAACCAACCCTGCTGTCTTTGCCTAGCAGGATCCCCTCTCCACTGGGATGTCCTCTCTCCAGTGCCATTTGGGGGTGGATTCACAGGCTTACTTAAGTTTCTACATGCCGTGCCCTATCACACATGCAATGGGAGTGAACTCTGTGGGCTATGCTCCGCCCTCTCTCAGGGTGGTTGTGGTTGGTTGGTATCCTGGGGCTGGTACTTCTGGCAAAGTGGGTGGAGTTATTTCAAGCTTGCTTGGCCCTGTTCGAGGTGGGGCCACAGTGTCTCCAAAGTGTGTTACAGTCCCCCGTTTTACGCTGCTATAGTTTTGCGTTGGGGACAAAGGTCAGTCTGAATCAGTGGTGTAGAATTAGGGGAGGTGGGGGGTCATGACCACCAATATTACAGACAGGTTAATGTGAACCCCCTGGAAAAGAGTGAAAGTCCTGGGATCCATTAACCCTGACCACCCCAATATACAATACAAACCTACACTGTTGGTTTTAATTATATGGTAAGGTATTCAATTTGATCCAAGAAATATTCTGGTATCCTGTTGAACTTTAAGAAAACAAGGGTCCTTGGACCACAACATTATGTCTGATATTCAGATATTAGGAAGTGGATGACAGAGAATGTCTTGCTCTTAAAACTCAAGGAAAACAGAAATGCTCGTTTTAGGACCCAAGAAACAAAGAGCGTTGTTAGCAGATCTCACTATGAACCTCGACGGCTGCATGGTCGTACCCCAAAAAACTGTAAAAAACCTTGGCGTTACCCTTGACCCTGACCTCTCCTTTGATGAACTTTCTATCAAAAACTGATGCAGAAAGATTAATCCCTGCTTTCGTTACTTCTAGACTAGATTACTGCAATGCTCTTCTCTCTGGTTATCCAGACAAATTAATAAATAAACTTCAATTAGCAGAGGTGGGGGACTCCAGTCACATGACTTGACTCTAGTCTGACTCCAGTCACGATTTTCAGGACTTGTGACTTGCTTGATTAAAGTATGAAAATGACTTGACGTGACTTTGACTTGAGAACAGGTTACTTGAGACTTGACTTGAAGTGGAAGACTCGACAATGACTTGAACTTATAATAAACAAACAGCAATAAAATTATTTTATATGTTGTGACATCAGCACCACTAATCAGCGTATGTGCCTTTAACGCTGCACAATTCAAACCGCGCCAAACATGGCAGACACTAACGTTAGTCGAGCTCCACAAATAGTATCGTTTGGATACAAGGACTTTGAACTGGACCGTGTGAATAAAAAAGATTTGCCAGATGCAAAATATGCAACAACGTCAAATTTCATTCGTTATTTTAAGAACCACAAGGAAAGGTAAGAAAGTAATCTCTTTATATTCAGTTTCACTAAGATCTATAACGATTAAGTTACTAATGTAATGAATTAATCTTTTGTTTGTCATAATTTGGCCTTGGTTGCATATTATGTTTTTTTTTTTTTTCTTGTTAGAAATGTGACCATTATCATTACTGAATACGTCTGGTAAATAGATTTTGACTATAACAGTGGCATAGCCTGAATTTTAATGTTGATGGGCATCTTAAAATGAGCGGGCATGTATATTATTACACGTAGGCTATAATGTCTGTATTAAATGTGGGCATTTTCAAGTGTTTGTGGACTGCGTGTGGAAACTAAAAAGCATTGTGCTTACACCATAACAGTTAACTTTACTGCATGAAAGGTTAATGGAGGCGCCGATGTGATTACTAGCACCTAAACATTTCGAAGAGTTTTTTTTTTTACTCATACAGACAAGAATAATTACAGCGTAATTACATATTAGGCAGTTTTTCAGTCACAATAATTAGTTTATGAGGTTGTTATTATTAGACCTTATTACATGGATTGGCTGAATTCCAGTGCAGAATGCGTGTTATTTATTGATAACAGACGGTTGCCATGAAATACAGCGCGTTGCTATGGACGCAGCAGGATTCTAACCAGATACAGACTATTTTCTTTAGAGGAAGCAATACAATCGTTTTTAAATCAATAAAATCCTTTTGAAATCAATGTTTTGTGTCAAATTATAGATTTATTTGGTAGGTAGCCATGTAATAAGCGGGATAAGGTATAGCGAGGCGGTTGTTATAGCGAATACAACCCCTTCAGGCTGATTCAAGATCCCTCCGCTTCGTCCCCCCAAAAAAGTGTACCGCGGAGGAGAAAATTATTTGATTTTGAAATCGAGCTTCGCACCGAGCGCAAGTCAGAAACAGAGGACAGTGTGTGTGTGTGTTCATCTTTTTAGTACTGTGACTTGACTTGAAACTTATAAGGACTCGACTTGACTTGCTTAGGGTGAACCCTTGACTTGACTTGCTTGATTTATCTGAACTGTGACTTGAGACTTGACTCGAGACTTGATGGTTAAGACTTGAGACTTGCTTGGACTTGACCATGTGTGACTTGTCCCCATCTCTGTCAATTAGTGCTGCACACGGCTTCTAGAATCCTAACTGGCGTCCTTACACTGGCTGCCTGTTAGGGTTAGAGCTGATTTTAAGGTTTTACTCTTAACCTATAAATCAATACATGGACTTGCTCCTATACTTACCTTGCTGAAATTATCCAGCCAAATATACCTACACGTAACCTACGATCGCAAGATGCAGGCCTTTTAATTGTACCTAGAATTTCTAAACAAACAGCTGGCGGCAGGGCCTTTTCTCATAGAGCTCCACTACTGTGGAATGATCTGCCAATTAAAGTTAGAAATGCAAACTCAGTGCAAACTTTCAGGTTTCTACTAAAAAATCATCTCTACAGTACGGTTTATAATTAGGTGTAGCCTGGCCCGGGGGCGTGAAGGTGACCAGTAGGCTTGATACTGTCCACCCTTGCTGTCTTGCCAGGTGGGCTCTTGTCGCCACTGGGATGCCCTCCCTCCAATGCCTTTCGGGGGAAGAGTCACTGGCTTGTTGTTGACTCTCTGTTGCGCACTTGTGCAATTGGGCTGTACGCTGCTGGCAATACTCTGCCCTCATTCAGGGGGGTTGCGGTTGGTGGGTGTCCCTTTGGTTGATGCCTGGCAGTGTGGGTGGATTGATTTCCTGCCTGTTGGGCCCTGTCCGGGGCCTCCCCCGGGTAGGGCCACAGTGTTGCCGGACCCCCCCGTCTCAGTTCCAAGGTGTTACGGTGCTATATTATTGTGCTGGGGGATACGAGGAATGCACTTCTAACTTTTCTTCTTTGTCTCCTCCAGTTTTACATTTTAGGAGAAGATGATGTCCTGGTCCACACCTGCGGAGTACCTGGTTTGGGAGGCCCGTTGCTGTCCCTGTCCTTGTCCATCTGGTCATACTTTTGACCTAGTCTAGAATCAAATAGACTCTGGATTTAGCCCAGAGTCTATTTAGCCCAGAGTCTATATAAATGTATTTATTATTCCAATTGGACTCTTAATATCTCACCCGGCACAGCCAGAAGAGAACTGGTCACCCCTCTGAGCCTGGGTCCTCTCTAGGTTTCTTCCTAAAATTCGGCCTTCTTAGGGAGTTTTTCCTAGCCACTGAAATCAAACACTTCTGTTGTTTGCTCCTTGGGGTTTAAGGCCACGTGTCTCTGTAAAGCACTTTGTGACAACTACTGTTGTAAAAAGGGCTTTATAAATAAATGTAATTGATTGATTGATTGGTCCAAATGCTTATGTGAAAAATGCTCTATAAAATAAATTTGATTGCTAATATCAAGGTTAGTTTAGTTTATTTCTTTGTCTTTTACCATAGCTGACTAACTAGTACTTTACAATGAAGTTGGTAAGCTTTACCTAGTTAAAGTTATTAACAGCTACACAAGAAGATAACATGAGCTTGCATTAGCTACTTACACAATCATGCATTACACTCACCTAAAGGATTATTAGGAACACCTGTTCAATTTCTCATTAATGCAATTATATAATCAACCAATCACATGGCAGTTGCTTCAATGCATTTAGGGGTGTGGTCCTGGTCAAGACAATCTCCTGAACTCCAAACTGAATGTCAGAATGGGAAAGAAAGGTGATTTAAGCAATTTTGAGCGTGGCATGGTTGTTGGTGCCACACGGGCCGGTCTGAGTATTTCACAATCTGCTCAGTTACTGGGATTTTCAAGCACAACCATTTCTAGGGTTTACAAAGAATTGTGTGAAAAGGGAAAAACATCCAGTATGCTGCAGTCCTGTGGGCGAAAATGCCTTGTTGATGCTAGAGGTCAGAGGAGAATGGGCCGACTGATTCAAGCTGATAGAAGAGCAACTTTGACTGAAATAACCACTCGTTACAACCGAGGTATGCAGCAAAGCATTTGTGAAGCCACATCACGCACAACCTTGAGGCGGATGGGCTACAACAGCAGAAGACCCCACCGGGTACCACTCATCTCCACTACAAATAGGAAAAAGAGGCTACAATTTGCACGAGCTCACCAAAATTGGACAGTTGAAGACTGGAAGAATGTTGCCTGGTCTGATGAGTCTCGATTTCTGTTGAGACATTCAGATGGTAGAGTCAGAATTTGGTGTAAACTGAATGAGAACATGGATCCATCATGCCTTGTTACCACTGTGCAGGCTGGCGGTGGTGGTGTAATGGTGTGGGGGATGTTTTCTTGGCACACTTTAGGTCCCTTAGTGCCAATTGGGCATCGTTTAAATGCCATGGCCTACAAATTGGTTTCTTGAACAGGACAATGAGTTCACTGTACTGAAATGGCCCCCACAGTCACCAGATCTCAACCCAATAGAGCATCTTTGGGATGTGGTGGAACTGGAGCTTCGTGCCCTGGATGTGCATCCCACAAATCTCCATCAACTGCAAGATGCTATCCTATCAATGTGGGCCAACATTTCTAAAGAATGCTTTCAGCACCTTGTTGAATCAATGCCATGTAGAATTAAGGCAGTTCTGAAGGTGAAAGGGGGTTAAACACAGTATTAGTATGGTGTTCCTAATAATCCTTTAGGTGAGTGTAAATAAGCTATATAAAAACATGTTTCCCCTGATCTGGGGAAAAGGTTACTTAACCTTGTGTCACATGGATTCACATGGATTCACTGCTGTTGGTGACATCAATATCTGCGGCAACATAGTTTGTCAGTTGCCTGTATGATTTTTCTCCTGCGTCTTATTACTGGAAAATGTAAATGATTGACAAGAAGAGATCACATCTTTTATTTCTGTGCTCTACATTCCTGATGGAGCCCTACAGAAACATGCCAGCAGACACAATGCAAAAAGAACATAATTCATATCTGGTAGGTTGATCATCACTCGAATCTGAGGGTTCAATTTAGTTTTGTCTTCAAGATCCTTCTGTTGCTGAGCCAACAATTCATAATTGGATGAACCCTCTACTGAAGGTGACTTGAAGACACAGCTACCCTTTCCATCAGTTGAGCCTCATATTGGTGAGTGAGCACAAGACCCAGTCAGATGTTGGTGAGTGACAACCCAACCTAGTCAAGTTTTCACATGACGATACATACAATCTATATTAAATTAGATTAAATCAATCTAGTCCATCAAATGGAAAGACAAATGCAACCTATGTGGTTAAAAGAGAAGATGGTCGAAGCTGCCACCAACATTTTTATTTTCCATAACATTAGTCAGTGAATGCCACCAAAAGGTTTTGCAGCAAGCCAAAAGTCTAGAGCTGGCCCTAGGTATTTTCGTGACTCTGTTACACTCAAGCTACCACAGCCATTGAGCTGAGCTCAACTTACGATCCAGGTCACACAGCACCAGTGAAACCAACATCAGTGTGCTGATGCTAATAGTTTAGCTTACTGCATTGACAGGTCGTCTTACGGTATACTCCAATCTCTATGACACTTCAAATCAGGTGCAATGCCTGCATTCGTTTGCATTCCTGTTGGCTTATTTACACATTTAGATTTTTTTGTATTCCTTCTCAGAATGTTTTCTTCCTTTTGTCTTTTCCTTTTTAGGCTCATTCTCTGGGGAGAAAACAGGTGTGAAGCTTTGCCCTTGGTGTAAACCGTAAACACTAGGCACAGCTGCAAGAGCTGATTATCCAGAAAGGTGGAAAAAGCTAAATGAGCCACATCAAACCAAGAAGAAAATAGATGTAGTAGAAATGTTAGAACTGATCATGAAACGTCTCAAAACAGAACTGGAATCCAAATTATGACCATAGCAGTTAGTCAAACACCATTAATATTTGTTTGTTCCACTAAAGCCAGCAAGCAAATTTGAACACTAAAAAGGGTAGATGTTACATTTTAGTCTGAGTGTAAAAAATATACTGTTTTAACTCAATCAGAAACAGTTGCGTTTCTTAACCCGATTTTTGTAAATTGAGGATAAAATTGTTGGGTTGAATGTGACTTTTGCTGTGTACATTCATCTTTACCTTTTGATATTAATTTGTTTCTTCTCATCTACTCTCCTGGATAATTGATGTTACAGTGAAACAGTAATATAGCATTGGCTATGGAGCATGGGGTAATTGCGAAGGCATTTATGAGCTACAATGTATTATAACCATTAATGTTAGATTAAATAATTGCACGGCTAACTAACAGGAAATTATATTTAACAATCTAGGTAAAGGGTTTTTAGATTTCACTTCTTCAAATGGTGAATTAGCCCCAAGTGAATTATACACAAAAAAGATCAAGAAAGGTATATTGTGCAAAAACATCTGTAATTCTGTAGATCTATTTAGACTGTATCATTAGAGCAATAATGGCCTAATTGACAACCCAAAACTCATAGCAATGACTTAGGTTAGGTTTGGCCCATAATAATGTATCTTTATCATCAGTCTGTATTATGGGACAGCAACGTGGAGTGAATGCGTGGAGTGAATATATGTGATCCCCAGCCCATTTTCCCTCAGACTCAACATGTGACCTCTAGGCTGATGCTTAATTTTACATGGTCTCCGGTTAGCTGTCACAAAGCAAAGATGCAAGCCCCAGAGTTAGATGGCTTCATTGCTTGTGAGAGATCCCTCTGGGGCAGTACCGTGTGCTTGTGTATGAGCTCACTGATTCTAACTTTCTAACCTGCTGGAAAATAGTTTTGCCTAATGAATGCATGCACACTTCAAGATCCCCACTACATATTGGTAGATTAATAATCCTTTATAATGTAACATTATTGAGAATGTCATGTTTATTTTGCATTGTTTTAATTACAAATGCACCGTTAAAACAACAACAGATACGATTGTGCTACCAATATAATTACAATCATAATTGGTCTGTCAGGCTTGCCAAGTTTAAGCAAGTTAGCAAGCTAGTCTAGCAAATTATTGTTAGTGATAGCTAACGTTACTTCATTGTCACCCTGCACACATACATATATACAGTCAGTTGTACTCAAAAGTTTGCATACCCTTGGACCATTGGTAATTTGTAACATTTGTTAAGAAAACATGAGTGAGCAGGCAAAACACATGTCTTTTATTTCTTATGGGATTCATATTCAACTGTAGGTCATAACAGAATGGCACAATCATAAAACAAAACATGGCAACAATGAAAATAAATAACTGACCCCTGTTCAAAAGTATGCATACCCTGAGATCGTAATACAGTGTATTGTCTCCTTTAGCATCAATGAAAGTGTGCAGTCTTTTGTAATAGTTGTCTATGAGGCCCCGAATTATTGCAGGTGGTTTAGCTGCCCATCCGTCTTGGCAACATTTTTCCAGGTCTTGCAAAGTCTTTGGTCGGCTTGCATGAACCGCACGTTTGAGATCTCCCCAGAGTGGCTCGATGATATTAAGGCCTGGAGACTGTGATGGCCACTCCAGAACCTTCACCTTTTTCTGCTGTAACTCCTAAAGGGTCAACTTGGCCTTGTACTTAGGGTCATTGTCGTGCTGGAAAGTCCAAGAGTGTCCCATGCGCAGCTTTTGTGCAGAAGAATGCAAATTGTCTGCCAGTATTTTCTGAAAACTGCATTCATCTTGGCATCAAATTTCATAAGGTTCCACGTACCTTAAGAGCTCATACACCCCCAAAACATCAGTGAGCCACTACCATGCTTCACAGTGGGGATGTTATTCTGTTCACTATAGGCCTTGTTGACCTTTTATATCGTTATAAAGTTCCATTACCTTGTTACACAGGTCTTTTGACAGTTATTTTCTGATCCCCATGGCTCAGTATCTAGCCTGCTCGTTACATCCACGTGAGAGCTAACAAACTCATATATACACAGACACTAGGTGTGAAAATCACCTTTAATTGCCATTTTCACCTGTGTGTGTCACCTTGTGTGTCTGTAACAAGGCATTGTGTCTGTAACATTCAAGGGTATGTAAACTTTTGCTCAGGGCCATTTGGGTGATTTCTGTTATCATTATGATTTAAAAAAGAGCCAAACAACTATGTGATAATACATGGCTTCATATGATCACTATCCTTAAATAAAAGAAAATTTTCTTTTTTGCATGATCACTCATATTTTCAAAATCAATGCCATAATTTTGTTCAGTGTATATATAAATAATATACAGTGGTGCTCATATATTTGCATACCCTAGCAGAAATTGTAAAAGAGAATTAACTTTTTCCAGAGCTCTGTGTATATAAATACAGCTCTGAAAAAAAAAATAAGAGACCACTGCAAAATTATCAGTTTCTCTGGTTTTACTATTCATAGGTATGTGTTTGAGTAAAATGAACATTTTTGTTTTATTTTATAAACTAATGACAACATTACACACAAATTACAAATAAGAATATTGTCATTTAGAGTATTTGTTTGTAGAAAACAACAATTGGTCAAAATAACCAATAAAATATGCATTGTTTTCAGACCTCAAATAATGCAAAGAAAACAAATTCATATACATTTTTCAACAACAACATTCTAATGTTTTAATGTTTAAGAATTCAGAAATAAATTTTTGGTGCAAAAACGTAGATTTTTTTATCATGGCTTTCATGCGTGTTGGCATGCTCTCCACCAGTCTGTCACATTGGGTGACTTTATGCCACTCCTGGCACAAAAATTCAAGTAGCTCGGCTTTGTTTGATTGCTTGTGACCATCCATCTTCCACTTGATCAAATTACAGGTTTTCAATGGGATTCAGGTCTGGAGATTGGGCTGGCCATGCTAGGGTCTTGATCAGGTGGTCCTCCATCCACACCTTGATTGACCTGGCTGTGTGGCATGGAGCATTGTCCTGCTGGAAAAAAACAATTCTCAGAGTTGGGGAACATTGTCAGAGCAGAAGGAAGCAGGTGTTCTTCTAGGATAACCTTGTACTTGGCTTGATTCATGTGCCCTTCACAAAGACAAATCTGCTTGAATCCAAGCTCGCTGAAGCATCCCCAGATCATCATCAATCCTCCACCAAATTTCACAGTGGGTGCGAGACACTGTGGCTTGTAGACCTCTCCAGGTCACCATCTAACCATTAGATGACCAGGTGTTGGGCAAAGCTGAAAATTTGACTTGTCAAAGAAGATGACCTTACTCCATTAATCTACGGTCCAATCCTGATGGTCTTTTGCAAACTTCAGCCTGTCTTTTCTTTGCTTCTCATTAATGAAGGGCCTTTTTCAAGCTGTGCACAACTTCAGCCCTGCCTCTAGGAGCCTGTTTTGAACCATCCTCGCCATGCACTTCATTCCAGTTGCTGTTTGCCATTCTTTTTGTAGGTCACTTGATGTCATCCTACGACTGTTGAGTGACATTCGAATGAGTTGATGTCATCTCAGTCAGTGGACAGTCGTTATCGCCCTCTGCCAGTCTGTAGCTTTGTTGTCCCCAATGTCTGTTGCATGATCTTGTTCTTATGAACCGCCGTCTTTGAAATTTTCAGGAAAAGACAGAATTGAAACCTTCTTTTCCTTACTCAAAGCTTTTCTTTTCAACTCCTTTGTCATGCTGAATAGTTTTTTACCTTGAGGTAATACTTGCACTGTTTTTGCCATCTAGCTGGTCCTATTGCAAGAGGATAGTGAAGACCACAGCAATGGTTTTTATACTTTTCCTTGTTAAATTAGATCTGAATTAGGTACCTCATTAAGTAAGATGAGGTGTGCCTGTGCTGGAATTTAACAGAAAATGGAATGGAATGGAATTGCTTGCCATACATGTAGAGGCATGTAGAGGCTCCCATACATGCTAATTTAAGAAAAATTAGGAGTGGTCTCTTTTTTCCACAGCTGTATGTATATACACACCAATCAGCCTTAACATAATGACCACTGACAGGTGAAGTGAATAACACTGATAATCTCAATATCATGGCACCTGTCAATGGGTGGGATATACTAGGCAGCAAGTTAATATTCTGTCATCAAAATGGATGTGACAGAAGCAGGAAAAATGGGCCAGTGTAAGGATCTGAGCGACTTTGACAAGGGCCAAATTGTGATGGCTAGACAACTGGGTCAGAGCATCTCCAAAGCTGCAGCCCTTGTGGGGTGTTCCCGTTCTGCAGTGGTCAGTACCTATCAAAAGAGGTCCAAGGAAGGAAAAGTGGTGAACCGGCGACAGGGTCATGGGCAGCCAAGGCTCATTGATGCATGTGGGGAGCGAAAGCTGGCCCGTGAGGTCCAATCCAACAGACGAGCTACTGTAGCTCAAATTGCTGAAAAGGTTAATGCTGGTACTGATAGAAAGAACACAGTGCATCAAAGTTTGTTGCATATGGGGCTGCATTGCTACTGACCAGTCAGGGTGACCATGCTGACCCCTGTCCACTGTCGAAAGTGCCTACAATTGGCACGTGAGCATCAGCACTGGACCATGGAGCAATAGAAGATGGTGGTCTGATGAATCACGTTTTCTATTACATCACGTGGATGGCCTGTTGCATGTGCGTCGCTTAACTGGAGAATACATGGCACCAGGATGCACTATGGGAAGAAGGCAAGCCATCTGGCGGTTTTGGCAGCGAAAGGGGGATCTACACAACATTAGGCAGGTGGTCATAATGTTATGGATGATCGGTGTATATATCTGAATCATGTCGTTACATTTTGTGTTAGTTAAATTGTAATCATCCCCATTTCTTTCCAGTAATGACTGTTTTAGTTGGTTAGGATCTTCTCTAAATACAGTGGGGCAAAAAAGTTTTTAGTCAGCCACCAATTGTGCAAGTTCTCCCACTTAAAACGATGAGAGAGGTCTTTAATTTTCATCATAGGTACACTTCAACTATGAGAGACAAAATCAGGAAAACAAATCCAGAAAATCACATTGTAGGATTTTTTATGAATTCATTGGTAAATTCCTCGGTAAAATAAATATTTGGTCACCTACAAACAAGCAAGATTTCTGGCTCTCACAGACCTGTAACTTCTTTAAGAGGCTCCTCTGTCCTCCACTAGTTACCTGTATTAATGGCACCTGTTTGAACTTGTTATCAGTATAAAAGACACCTGTCCACAACCTCAAACCGTCACACTCCAAACTCCACTATGGCCAAGACCAAAGAGCTGTCAAAGGACACCAGAAACAAAATTGTAGACCTGCACCAGGCTGGGAAGACTGAATCTGCAATATGTAAGCAGATTGGTGAGAAGAAATCAACTGTAGGACCAATTATAAGAAAATGGAAGACATACAAGACCACTGATAATCTCCCTCAATCCGGGGCTCCATGCAAGATCTCACCCCGTGGGGTCAAAATGATCACAAGAACAGTGAGCAAAAATCCCAGAACCACACAGGGGGGCCTAGTTAATGACCTGCAGAGAGCTGGGACCAAAGTAACAAAGGCTCCCATCAGTAACACACTACGCCGCCAGTGACTCAAATCCTGCAGTGCCAGACGTGTCCCCCTGCTTAAGCCAGTACATGTCCAGGCCCGTCTGAGGTTTGCTAGAGAGCATTTGGATGGTCCAGAAGAGGATTGGGAGAATGTCAAATGGTCAGATGAAACCAAAATAGAACTTTTTGGTAAAAACTCAACTCGTCGTGTTTGGAGGAGAAAGAATGCTAAGTTGCATCCAAAGAACACCATACCTACTGTGAAGCATGGGGGTGGAAACATTATGCTTTGGGGCTGTTTTTCTGCAAAGGGACCAGGACGACTGATCCGTGTAAAGGAAAGAATGAATGGGGCCATGTATCGTGAGATTTTGAGTGAAAATCTCCTTCCATCAGCAAGGGCATTGAAGATGAAACGTGGCTGGGTCTTTCAGCATGACAATGATCCCAAACACACCACCCCGGCAATGAAGGACTGGCTTCGTAAGAAGCATTTTCAAGGTCCTGGAGAGGCCTAGCCAGTCACCAGATCTCAACCCCATAGAACATCTTTGGAGGGAGTTGAAAGTCTGTGTTGCCCAGCGACAGCCCCAAAACATCACTGCTCTAGAGGAGATCTGCATGGAGGAATGGGCCAAAATACCAGCAACAGTGTGTGAAAACCTTGTGAAGACTTACAGAAAACGTTTGACCTCTGTCATTGCCAACAAAGTATTGAGATTAACTTTTGTTATTCACCAAATACTTATTTTCCACCATAATTTACCAATAAATTTATAAAGAATCCTACAATGTGATTTTCTGGATTTCATTTCTCATTTTGGCTCTCATAGTTGAAGTGTACCTATGATGAAAATTACAGGCCTCTCTCATCTTTTTAAGTGGGAGAACTTGCACAATTGGTGGCTGACTAAATACTTTTTTCCCCCACTGTATGTGGACATACAAAAGTCAAAAACAACAAATAATTTGGATGTTTGTTTTGACCTGATAGATATGAAGAGGTGTCCTGGGCCTTCTGAAAAGATACAGTATTTGTCTGGGCTCCCTCACTTACAAACAACAATGATAATATAACAAGATCAGAAAGGTGCCTGCAGTTCTCTTGTCTGCCATGATCAGCGTGTTGGTTATGACGTGGCACTGTGAAAAAGACATTGAGATTGCCTTATAACTGTTATTTCATACCTACAGTGGATATAAAAATTCTACACACAACTGTTAAAATGCCAGGTGTGTAACAGAATGAGACAAAGATAAATCATGTCAGAACTTTTTTTGTGTTTATTTTTTAGTTTCATGTCAGAACTTTTTTTTTGTTTGAATGGCATATGCCTTGCTATTCAAACTAAAACTATACTGAACAAAATATAAATTCAACAATTAATAGTAGACATTAAGGTGCGGATGGTGTACACTTTAGACGGCTATTCATTTGCATATGCTTGAAAATGCCATCAATTCAGTTGTGCTCTGCTGACCTACTTAGCTAGCTATGCACATTAGTTATTTAGAGAAAATCTTCTTGATGTTTTTTGTTGGTTTTCAATCTTCTTGATGTTCTTTGTTGGTTTTCAGCTATGCATTCTGCATATTGCAACCCAGTATACAATGTTTGTTATTTGGCCCAAATTGTTGCTTGCGTGCTACTAATTTGAACATTTTCCAGGTTGATCTTCTAACCAGCTGCATCTTAAAACAGGTTTGTGGGTGTCAAGCTAGAAAGTTAGCTAGTTAGCTAGCTAGCTTTTGAGTTGACTGCTGATTATCTTAGCCAAGGAAATGTTTGACCTAAATATCATCTGAGGCTTTTAAAAATTATTTAATTTGATTTTGACATTCAAACAAATTGGGCTGTTTAGATTTTTTTTTTTACATTAGTGAATCCTGTAAAAAAAAAAAAGAAGATGACATATCAGCTATCAATGTGCATATAGTGTTATTAGCACAAAGGCACACTGACAATCTAAAAGTATAAATCACAAATTACAAAATGTCATCCAGATTAGCTCACTAGTTAAAATAGCTAGAAAAAAGTAGCTTACTTGCTCTTAGTACCTGTTGCTAGCCAAGCTAGTTAAATTTGTTAGTTATAAAACTTTGTTGTGTTACCTAATTAGGGTACAGCAGCGTGCTAGCTGGTGCATGTTTGTGTGATGACCACAAAAGTGTCGTATTTGTGTTTTAAGAATATTCACAATTATTGTCTTTTATTTGAGCACAAGTTATAGTATTTCTTAAAAAAAAATAGAAAGAAATAAGTATCCCAAGGGTTTTACTTTTACAAGATTTTTCTGCTTCAAAGTTAATTGTGTAGTGATTGCTCCGAGCCAGCAGGGGCAGGGTTGGGTGACGGGTTTACTGTAGCTGCGTGAGTTGTGAGTTTCTCATTACTGCAGAGAGCTCGAACCTGATACACTGTCTCCTCGTTTCTCTCCTGGTTTACAGGTGGGTAAATGTACAAAAACACCTCAGAGGTAGAATGTAGCCATGCTAAAATGTATGTGGGATATGAGTGGATTGTTTTAGTGAAATAATTCTCGTTAGGGTCGGTTTATGACTTTGTTTATAACGAGTTTGAAACAAGACGGCAAAGTCCGGCAGGGTAACGGTCGACCGACAATGCGCACATTACTTTAGAGAGCAAGTCAGCTCAACAAACACACTTTCCCATGCGCACATGCACATGAAGATATTTTTTTTGAGCTTGCAATGTTAACAGATATGGTTAACTCACTGTATGTTTGTTCCCCACCATCGGTTGGAAATGTTTTTTTGCTCAATAAGTTTAGACATACAGTGAGTTAACCATATCTGTTAGCATTGCAAGCTCAATGTTAACAGTTAAAAATGAAATTTAAAGTTACACTTTAAGCACTTTATTAGTTTTGAGCATTATTTTGCAGTACTGTATTGACATGATACTGATAAAATACTGTGAATGGAAGATTCTAAGTATCTTTAAAAATAGCTGGTGAATATTACCATTGTCTTTACATTTCATTTTCATAAATAGTGCAAAATACAAGCACTAAGAGAGGTGAACATGCATTTGGTGAGAAGAGGTTTATTTTATTGTGGATTATGTACTGACATGGACACTGAAAATTCTTTGTAATGTTAAAAAGACACTGAATATGTGAAACATAGTGTTTGCTGAAGAAAATTCAGAAAATAAATTACTGCAGAGAGCTCGAACCTGATACACTGTCTCCTCGTTTCTCTCCTGGTTTACAGGAATCAATCTGTTTTCCACGGTGCCGTTGCTACGGTAACCGTTACAGATTTTTGGTGGCCAGTACGGGTAGCGGCAGCAGACGCGCAGGCTACAAGCACGACCAGAATCAGCAGTCTGACATTTTCCAGGAGCTGCCGCCTCTTCAAGCCTTGAAGTTAGAGGAAGATTGGATGTTACATCCGTGATGCCAGTGTTTCCCCTCATCTCCTGATCGCGAAGATACGACCTACTTCAACCATCCACCATCCCAGGAGCACAGGCCCTGCTTCCACCAGACCAAATTGCCTGTGAGGTTACGACTGTGCTGCACACGTGGAAGACCAAAAGCTACGGGTGGAAGTGCTACCAGGAAGAGCAGCCAACTGTGAGGAAGAGGGAAAAGCAGTCATGGCGGACAGTGAGAGAAAAAGCTTGGTGTGGAGCATCAAGAAGAGCCTAATCAGGCTGACGGCTGATGAACTTTTCCAACTAGCCCAGAGTGTTGGTCCTGTGCCAGGGAAGGATTCATCCAAGCTTCAGGTTGGCGAGGAAGAGAGTTGCTTTGAGTACATTCTAGCTTTTATGGACAGTGACACTTTGGTGGAATCTGAGGATTCAGGTATGGCAGTGTTGTTGGAGCTTAATGATACTGTGAATAATGTCATTCAGATTCGTGATGTTCAACCTAAAGCAGGTGCAGGGGATTATGTGCACAATATAATGTCAACCACCCCAGTACTGAGTGAAGATATGACGGTAGGTCAGCCAGAGACAGTTATTGATAATCTGACAACTGATAACGTGACAGCCAGTGGTTCTAATACTAACCCTACCCACACAGCTGCGGTTAGCGTAGCTACCGCTTCGCCAATCACTAATCCCCCTCTCACACATACTGATGTCAAAACTATACAGAACACTGAAACAGAGTTACAGAGAATGCTTTCTAGCTATGCTGAGCTTAGCAACAAAGTCCTACAATACATAAACAACCCCATATCATCACCTACACTCACACCTACACCAGTACAATCTACACTACAATATAACAACACTCACACACCTGAACAACACCCACACGGTAAATATGACAGAGTCGCCCCCCTTCGAGACCTTTCACTGCTTCGTCGTGAGTTCAAGATTCAAGGTGGACAAATCGGTGATCAGAGCTCAGATTTAAGCTACAATAGCATATGCAGACAAATCGATGAAGGTTTTAAAGAACGATTCAGTGAGACTGAAATACTGAGAGGCATTCTCAGAGTGATTAAATCAGGAAACTTTAAAGACATGCTAATACACAAGGATGATTTGACCATAGACAAGCTGAAAGGCTTTCTGCAATCTCATTTAGGTGGGCGGAACAACAAAGAACTTTTCCAAGAGCTTATGTGCACAAAACAATACGACAGTGAAACTCCACAACAGTTCTTGTACCGGTAATAGGCCTCAAACAAAAGATTCTGTTTGCTTCAAAATACGCTGACACAGAAGTGAAATACAATGCAAACACAGTTCAAGACATTTTCCTTCACGCCATATATCAGGGCCTCAGCCATAAGCATAATGACATACGTCGAGAACTTAAACCATTCCTCTCAGATAGCAGTGTGACTGACGAGACAATCCTAAAACAAATGATGAAGATAACAAATACTGAGAATGAGAGGCAGAAACAAGTAAGCGTGCATAGCACAGAGCTTGAAGTTGTAGCAGTACAAGGCAGTAGTACAAAGAAAGATGCTCCAGATAAACAGCCAAAGGCTGATGCACTCCAACAGTTAACTGAGAAAGTAGAGGAGTTAATGAATAAAGTTGAACTGCTGCAACGGCCACAGCAGATTCAAAATCTAGAACCTTGCCATCATTGCCAAGTCAAAGTGGATCAAAAGAAAACCAGATCATATAGCTGTGCTAATTTCCTCTAACAGAATCGCCCAGGTTGCACCCATTGTTTTTACTGTGGTGAAGACGGCCACAGGGCAGTAGGCTGTTTGAAGAAGCCCAAGCGTCCGGAAAACTGGAGCCGGTCCCTGCCACGGGACAAGCAGTGACCGGGCTTCACGTTCAGTCCCACTGTGCTGAGACTAACGTATGGGTCTCTGAGAGTCATACAAAGACAAGCCTAGCAAATCAGAGATCAAAAGAAAACAATGAACAAGTTCATCCCCAACTTCCCTTTTCCCTACCCACCCAAACAAGTAGGCGTCTAGCCGAGTTTATAGGAGCCAAAGCCCTTGCGCGATGTGACCTTAATGGCTTGACAGTCAATGCCTTACTAGACACTGGAGCTCAGGTGAGCATGATCGATAAAAGCTGGAAAGAGACGTATCTACCAGACGCACCCATTAGGCCACTCAGCGAAATAT
Organism: Esox lucius; assembly: GCF_011004845.1. Taxonomy (NCBI): domain Eukaryota; kingdom Metazoa; phylum Chordata; class Actinopteri; order Esociformes; family Esocidae; genus Esox; species Esox lucius. The sequence continues at coordinate 9,934,530 of NC_047572.1, forward strand.
TTGATGAGAGAGAAGAACTGGAAGTGCACGCTGTGAATGGAGAAATCCTCCCTTTTGATGGCTGGGTCCTCATCGCAGTCAGCTTCAGTGGAAATGGTGCTCTTAGCCAGTCTATCATGGTGCCTTTCCTCATCTGTAGCATCCCGCTTGCACAGCCACTACTTGGATTTAATGTGCTAGAGGAAGTGATTCGGAATCGGCCAGTAGAACTTGTTCCAGCCCTCACCACGCTCCTTTCTGATGCAAAATCTGTTCCTGCTGATAAAGTTGAGCTGCTGGTGAACTTCATTCAGACTGACAAACCCTCCATGTGTCAGGGACTGTTAAGAACTGGCAATTATGACACAACAGTTCCAGCCGGACAAGTAGCCTGGGTTAAGTGTCAGATTCCATCCGCTATAGATCAGTCAGACCCTCTTCTCTTGTTTGAACCTGATGGAAGCAGTGCCCATCTCACAGAGCTTGAGATTGAGGAGGGCCTACTAGAAATACAGACTGCAAAGAGACCTTATGTCGTTATACCAGTGAAAAATAGCACTAAACATTCTGTCACTATACCAAGCAAGACAGCCCTTGGTAGAGTCCAGACTGTGGCTAGGGTGATTGAGAGCAATCCACTAGAGAGTTCCAGGCCTAGGGTGATTGAGAGCAATCCACTAGAGAGTTCCAGGCCCAAAGACATATTAGTTAGCACCGCAACAACACCGCAACTGTTTTTGCACGAGATAGTCATGATATTGGATGTATTCCTAGTTTACAGATGTCAATCACCCTCAAAGATGAGATTCCAGTGCAGAGAGCCTACTCCTCGGTCCCCAAACCACTGTTCAAAGAGGTGAAAGAGTATATACAAGATCTGCTCATGAAAGGCTGGATTGTGAAATCAAAGTCCTCTTATGCTGCACCTGTGGTCTGCGTCCGGAAAAAAGACGGTACACTCCGCCTCTGTATTGATTATCGCCTCTTGAATCAGAAGACCATCCCTGATCGACATCCCTTACCTAGGATACAAGACCTGATTGATACCCTCGGTGGCTATACCTGGTTCAGTATCCTTGACCAAGGAAAGGCCTATCACCAGGGTTTTATCGCCAAAGACTCCCAGCACCTCACTGCTTTCATTACCCCCTGGGGGCTGGGGGTATCTTGACGACGTACTTTGCTATGCAGAAACCTTTGACGAGCATGTGGAAGGTGTCCGCAAAGTACTCCAAGCTCTTCAGAGACATGGGGTGAAACTGAGACCTGAAAAATGTGAGCTATTTCGACAGGAAGTAAGATACGTGGGTCGTCTTGTGTCAGCTCAGGAAGTGAGGATAGACCCCAAAGACCTGGATGCAGTGCGGTCGTTAGCCAGTAGGACACCACAGACAGTTAGAGATGTGAGAAAGCTCACCGGGTTCCTGGGCTATTACCGTTCCTACATTCAGGACTTTTCAAGGATAGCAAAGCCCATTTATGAGCTACTACAAGTCAAGCCAGGACAAGCAGCTGTAGCGCGTGGTAAAAGCAAAGGTCCACAACTACCATCCAGAACACCTGTAGAGTGGGCCACCGAACATCAGAAAGCCCTTGATCGACTCGTGTCTCTCCTTGTTAGCCCCCCGGTGTTAGCATACCCTAACTTCAACTTACCTTTCGTATTACACACCGATGCTTCAGACCAGGGGCTGGGCGCGATTCTTTATCAACACCAGGATGGCAAGTTGAGAGTTATTGAGTACGGGTCTAGGACTTTAACTGCAGCTGAGCGAAACTATCATCTGCATAGTGGGAAACTAGAGTTCCTTGCCCTGAAGTGGGCTGTGTGTGAAAAGTTTAGAGATTACTTATTTTATGCACCTCACTTCACAATATACACAGACAACAATCCACTCACCTACATTATGACCACAGCAAAGCTAAATGCTGTGGGACATCGATGGGTTGGGGAACTCTCCGACATCAGATTCGACATAAAATACAGACCAGGAAAGTCTAACATAGACGCTGACACGCTGTCGCGTCTCCCTTTGGACATTGAGGCTTATGCAGAGTCCTGTACCAAAGAGTGTACTGAAGACGTGGTTCGGGTGGTATGGGATGGAAATAAAGTAGCCAAACAGAAAGATGTAGCCTGGGTGGCGACTCTCAACATCTCCTCCCAAGCCGATCCGTCTCTCTCCTTCGATCATTTAAATGCAATTAGCCATGATTAGCTTGTGGAATCACAACATGCAGATGAAGCCATCAGTGAAATGATCAAGTTAAAAGAGGCTGGGACTGACGAGATACAGAAAGCTGCTAGTGGAGCCACCAAAAGACTATTTCATGAATGGGGAAAGCTAGTCTTGGAGAATGGTCTCCTATACAGGTGTGCTAATGAAAGAAAGCAGTTGGTGCTCCCTGCCAAGTACAAAGACCTTGTCCTAAAGAAACTCCATAACGAAATGGCCCATGTTGGCACAGAAAGGGTCCTTAACCTTGTCAGAGAGAGAGATTCTATTGGCCTTTCATGGCCAGAGAGATCGAGGACCATATCACTAAGAAATGTCCATGCTTAAAATAAAAAAAAAACAGTTACTCATGTTCGCGCCCCAATGGGTAGTATCACATCAAGCTCGCCACTAGAGTGGGTGTGTATCGACTATTTACACCTAGAGATCAGCCGTGGTGGCTATGAACATATCCTTGTGGTCGTTGATCATTTTACAAGATTCGCTCAAGCTTATCCAACAAAGAATAAGAGTGGAAAGACGGCAGCTGAGTGCATCTTTAATAATTTCGTTCTCCGCTTCGGATATCCATCAAAGTTACACCACGACCAAGGCCGTGAATTTGAAAATGAGCTCTTTCGCACACTTCAACAGTTGTCAGGTATCCGTCATTCGAGAACATCACCATACCATCCCCAAGGAAATCCTCCCGAACGGTTTAATCGGACAATACTCCAGATGTTGAGAACATTGTCAGAGAAAGAAAAGGAACGATGGAAAGACCAAATCCCACAAGTTGTACATGCGTACAATTGTACTCGGCACGAGTCGACACCCTTCTTTCTTCTTTATGGCCGTCATCCTCGTCTTCCCATTGATTTACTGTTTGGGTTGGTTGAAGAGACAGAACCTGACTCACCAAAGGGATATGCAAAGAAGTGGGCAAAGCAGATGTCTCAAGCTTATCGAATTGCCAATGAGAACAGCAAACAGGCCAGTGCAAAAGGCAAAGTGCTTTACGACAAGAAAGCAAGAGGAGTGGTACTACAGCCTGGCGATAGGGTCTTAGTCAGGAACCTCAGTGAGCATGGTGGACCAGGAAAACTACGGTCATACTGGGAAAAGTCCATCTACGTTGTTAAAGAACAGTTCGCAGATAATCCAGTGTATGTAGTGTACCCTGAGTCTGGGGACAAGAGTAAGACAAGAACACTACTCCATGCCATGACGCTCCTGAAAAGAGCACAAAGAAAAGTAAATGCCAGACTCGACGTACCAACGGCTCAGAACGTGCAGATCTGAAGGAAGAATCAGATTCAGACTCAAATTCTGATGATGACTCAGATGGCCATCGTTATTGGCTGAGGATACCAGCAGGAAGGATACAGGAGATACCCGCTGTAGCCCCACAACAACGACCTGCCATCACTCCGGGTGGCCCAACTCCAGTACCTGTCCAGGTAAAAGAGAGGGTTAGGATGATCTACTTACCTGAAGCAGACTTGATGCCTGAAAAAGACGCAGAGATAGAGGAACCGGAGGGGATGAAGACCAGTCTGTTGTTACAGGACCTGATGAACAAGATGGATATGACGAGGCCCTAGAGCCCATGCAGGAGGAACAGCCTCCAGCCAATCCGGTACCAGACAACCAGACTGAGGTCAGGAGTTCAAGTCGGGACCGAAGACCTAGACATATTTTTACATATGAGAACCTCGGTCAGCCCTCACTGACAACACAAGCCACAGTTAATATGGCAAACACACTTACATTCACCTGCTTACACGTCACCTCATTCCACCCAACCCCTGCACTCGCTTATCCCCTATCCAAACCCCTATTCTACCATTTACCCGCTATTTACATACATGCCTTTACACCGTAACATCATCACCATACATATTACCAGTTCCTGTTGCCTGTTGACAGAGAAAAGAGAGTTTGAGTTAAAAGTTGAGCAGAAAATTGTGGGACCCATTTCTTTTTGCCGGGGAGTGTGTGACGACCACAAAAGTGTCGTATTTGTGTTTTAAGAATATTCACAATTATTGTCTTTTATTTGAGCACAAGTTATAGTATTTCTTAAAAAAAAATAGAAAGAAATAAGTATCCCAAGGGTTTTACTTTTACAAGATTTTTCTGCTTCAAAGTTAATTGTGTAGTGATTGCTCCGAGCCAGCAGGGGCAGGGTTGGGTGACGGGTTTACTGTAGCTGCGTGAGTTGTGAGTTTCTCATTACTGCAGAGAGCTCGAACCTGATACACTGTCTCCTCGTTTCTCTCCTGGTTTACAGGTGGGTAAATGTACAAAAACACCTCAGAGGTAGAATGTAGCCATGCTGAAATGTATGTGGGATATGAGTGGATTGTTTTAGTGAAATAATTCTCGTTAGGGTCGGTTTATGACTTTGTTTATAACGAGTTTGAAACAAGACGGCAAAGTCTGGCAGGGTAACGGTCGACCGACAACGCGCACATTACTTTAGAGAGCAAGTCAGCTCAACAAACACACTTTCCCATGCGCACATGCACATGAAGATATTTTTTTTGAGCTTGCAATGTTAACAGATATGGTTATGTTTGTTCCCCATCATCGGTTGGACATTTTTTTTTGCTCAATAAGTTTAGACAAACATTTTTACAGTTAAAAATTAAGTTTAAAGTTACACTTTAAGCACTTTATTAGTTTTGAGCATTATTTTGCAGTACTGTATTGACATGATACTGATAAAATACTGTGAATGGAAGATTCTAAGTATCTTTAAAAATAGCTGGTGAATATTACCATTGTCTTTACATTTCATTTTGATAAATAGTGCAAAATACAAGCACTAAGAGAGGTGAACATGCATTTGGTGAGAAGAGGTTTATTTTATTGTGGATTATGTACTGACATGGACACTGAAAAATCATTGTAATGTTAAAAAGACACTGAATATGCAATATGTGAAACATAGAAAATTCAGAAAATAAATTACTGCAGAGAGCTCAAACCTGATACACTGTCTCCTCGTTTCTCTCCTGGTTTACAGGAATCAATGTTTTCCACGGTGCCGTTGCTACGGTACCCGTTACATTTGCTGCTCAACATTTAAAATCTTAGATTGCATAAGGTTGAAAAATTGGGTTAACCGTTGTTTCACAACATTTTCTCTTTTTTTCCCCATGCCCAAATGTGCAGTTGGAGCAAACGATTTAATAGATAGGGTGGAGGGGGCACCCTAAAATATTTCTTGCCACAGCCACAATTACATCCAGCTCCTTTGACTTTGTTTGTTCTTGAGCCATACTGTTTAAAACATTTTAAAGGAATGCCAAAAAATCTACCCTTTCCACCCATGATTTCCAGATCTCTTTGCTGGCAACAGAAATTCTCTATAGACTGTGAGGCCTCCTTAAGATGCCTCACTTTGGACCTATCTTGCTCTTGTACTCTCTTAAAAGCCTCAAAATACAATACCTTCTGTATTAATTGTAATGTTGTGAACATTATCCCATAGTTCCGTCCTTGTATTTGTACAAAGTGATCCCATTTCCAGGTTTTACAAATAGCAGAGTAATGATAGAAACATCTCAACCTCCATTCTTTTCAACCCATCGTTAAACAGCAAATGAAATCACACTACTGTAGCCGGCTAGCTCAATCTGTCCTGCTCTCACCAGACACTTCTAATTCGCAGCAGGAGGGGGAACACCTCCAGTTGACACACACACCTCTTTCTCCTACCACACACATTCATTTGTCTAATGCACTCCTGTTAACTACATGAATCTTCTTCCTAAATACGTCTGCAACAAGACTGTGAGCTTGACTAACGTGAAGGATTCAGGACAAAAGCTCTTGCTAGATGGATAACTAACATTATCTAACTTCATTTAGTCAGGCAAAGACTGCACAAAAGCTCAACAGGACAGGCATTCTCTTATTCACTACACTTTCCTCCGGGCTCTGGTTAAATAGCTGGTTGTTAAGAATTCAGGGATCAGCTGTTTATTCACCTACACACACCCACAACCACTAATAAGTCATCTGCAACAGTCCAAATATCAGTATTGTGAAAATCTGAGGCCTGCATCAAATGATAATCCACAGATATAGAGATAATGCACTATAGTAACCAGCGTAGGAATTTCACGGGGGCCACATGTTGCCCTTCGCTCTGGCCGTGATGCCCCGAAAATCATTGTATGCCCTACGGCCACTATGGCCTTTGTGCCCATGCCACTGTGAAAAACTTGCGGTCAGCAGTTTGTTCGAAAGTTTGTGTGTAGTTCGCCATTGAGAATAACCACAAGGACGGACTACATCCAGGTAAACAAGCTAGCTAGTTATCGATAGATAACTGACTCATTCAGTGATTACCTGAATCAACCCGCTCTGTTTTGGAAGGTGCATTCATGAGCAACTGGGAGGTTGGAAATATCCGACCTCCGAGTGGGAGAATAGACCTGAATGCTTTTTGAAAACTTAAGTAACATTAGGTTTGACTTTACTCGACATGGCAGCGCTTGTGGTGAAAGATAAGAAAATAAAAATGACTTGCTCTGCACACAAAAAAGTCCGTATATTTTGTTATTTACGTCACACTCATTAGCGCAGGTGATTGTGATGTTAAAGGATACTTTGTGGTTTACTTTTGGGTAGCTGAGGTAATGTTATGCCTCTGGCTAGCTAGCCTTCACATTAATTAACTGTCAGTACCGTAGCCTGTTTGTTGTCGTCGCTCCCAACTAAACCCTCCCAACTAAAACTTCTGAAATGAAACAGATTCCAGAATCTATAAAAATGTTGAGGGGGAGTAGATGTAATTTCAAGTATTAAAACACGAGTTATAATAAGTTATTATTCAAAATATGATATTAAAATAGGTGAATAATGTATGTTTTTATGCCATGCATGTTCTTTTCCCTGTCAACAAGTCATGTTGTTTATCTGTAAGCTCCAAACCCACTTATTTCACTCAATGGCCTTTGTGACCTGGCATGTGGCCTTTGTGCCCTAAACATTTTTGTGAAGCCAAATGGCCTTGCCCCTAAAATGACGAAATTCCAAGCCTGGTATGAACTCACTTCACATATAGTTGAATGCAGAGACACCTATTAAACGGGGAAAAGGAATGACTGGTTGAAGGCTTTGCTCACATTTTCATTTAAATAATTTACAAGACGCTCCTATTAAGAGTTACTTACAGTAGTTTGATCATACATTGTTCAACTATTTTGTTCTAGCCCCCACGTGGGAAATGAACCCATTTACTGTATGCATGAATACAAGCATAAATGACCAAAAGACATCAGGTAATGTTTTATGTTAATGGACCTGAGAGTTTTCCATTTAAACTGATGCCAATGCATCATTTTGCATTGACATGTAGTTTCCTCATACTCGCTTCAGACACTCATTGTACTATCCCCCACAACCTAAACCACCTTGGACTAGCTAATACTATTCTAGTCTCGTTCAGTATCGGAAGAGGAAAATGTGTGTTATTGTTTAAATTCAGCATTTAACACAGTGCCCCTTTAAATCTTGGATGAAATATTGGACAGAAGTAGCCCACCAATATAAGGTCAGAAATCGAACTAGATGTATTGTTAAAACAAACCATGTTTGGCTATGATTCATAAATTATGCTTTCTGCTAGACACACAAGGGCAGACTTTTGTCCTGAGATGAGTGAGTGATACAGAATGAAGCCAAGCTTGTGTGTCTGGAGAACTGAGAAGGGAGAGAGAGTGGGAGCATACCAATCCAACCGTGTCAAAGGCTCAACCAAATACCCAGATTGGTTTAAACATAGCAAAACTTTGCCAGTAGGTGTTTAGAGTACACAACGCTTTTCACTGTTCAAGTATGAAGCTGAAAAATATTTACCTTTTTTTCCAAAAATAGGCTAAATGTGTCATGTTCAATCCATTTTCCATTCATGCAAAATATTTCGCGACCATAAACGATGTAGTATTCAGATTGTTCTATGATTGTATGAATGTATGTTTTGTTATGATTAAACTGCTTTTCATAAGTTAAGGAACAAGAGAACATCTGTGTTTAGATTCTCTCAGGATGATTTACTTGAGATGATGTATGGCACATCTGTGAACTGTGCTGCAATTCCAACAGATAACTGAATGTATCTCTCACTTGACTGGAATGGGTACTCTGTTATTTTTCCACAATACGTACTACAACTGCTAAATTCTAACACTGCCTCACAGTGGGCTATGAGTTAACCTTTGAATTACTTGTGGGAATCAGAAACTTTCCATTTAGTTGATCCTGTTCAGCACTTAACACCGATCCAGTGATTACTCTTTTCAACATCACCCTGCTCCGGAGAGCAAAGCGAGTCACAGATCTTATCATCCCCTCTTTCTGGGCAGAAGAACGAGAGAGAAATCATCAGAAATCAACTTCACCTTGTGTTACTTTCAATAATTTCTCAACTTTCTACCCACCAGACACTACATAAGGATCAGCTAGGAGCAAGGATATTTTCTACAAAAATCTCACTCCCATTGGACTGTCACCAACTTTGTCATCATTAGCATAAGGAATCACCCCACAAACAAGGATAATTAACACTCAGTTTCAGGGCTAGGTTACCAATTTCCCTTGTATATTATTTGTTTCTTTTGAACCTGGCATGTTTCTTCCTTACCTCATCTCTTTCCACTCAAAGTATCTCCTTTCTAACTGCCTGTTTCTCAAACATCTATATAAATATTAAGTCGCCTGTGTGCTGCCCAAGTGAAAATATAAATGGAATATGTGAAATAGAACTCTAACACATTTTTCCAGTTATATAATTATCTTCACTAAATGACTTTAAACCTTTTTAAAACTGAACATATATAAAGTCCACTGCACCTTTTTTTATCCTCTCCAAAAAACTGGTATATATACAGTATCTCACAAAAGTGAGTACACCACTCACATTTTTGTAAATATTTGAGTATGACAACATACTGTAAATATTTGAGTATGTTGTCATGTGACAACACTGAAGAAATGACACCTTGCTACAATGTAAAGTAGTGAGTGTACAGCATGTATAACAGTGTAAATTAGCTGTCCCCTTAAAATATGTCTTCTGCTGGCAACAAAAGTGAGTACACCCCTAAGTGAAAATGCCCAAATTGAGCCCCATTAGCCATTTTCTCTCCCAGGTGTCATGTGACCCGTTAATGTTACAAGGTCTGAGGTGTGAATGGGGAGCAGGTGTGTTCAATTTGGTGTCATTGCTCTCACACTCCCTCATACTGGTCACTGGAAGTTCAACATGGAACCTCATCGCAAAAATAATTGTTGCTCTACATAAAGATGGCCTAGGCTATAAGAAGATTTCCAAGACCCTGAAACTGAGCTGCAGCATGGTGGCCAAGACCATACAGCAGTTTAACAGGACAGGTTCCTCTCAGAATAGGCCCGCCATGGTCGACCAAAGAAGTTGAGTGCATGTGCTCAGCGTCATATACAGAGGTTGTCTTTGGGAAATAGAACAATGAGTGCTGCCAGCATTGCTGCAGAGGTTGAAGGTGTGGGGGGCAGCCTGTCAGTGCTCAGATCATACACTGCATCAAATTGGTCTGCGTGGCTGTCGTCCCAGAAGGAAGCCTCTTCTAAAGATGATGCACAAGAAAGTGCAAACAGTTTGCTGAGGACAAGGATTACTTGAACCATGTCCTGTGGTCTGATGAGACCAAGATAAACTTATTTGGTTTGGATGGTGTCAAGCATGTGTGGCGGCAACCAGGTGAGGAGTACAAAGACAAGTGTGTCTTGCCTACAGTCAAGCATGGTGGTGGGAGTGTCATGGTCTGGGGGAGCATGATTGCTGCCGGCACTGGGGAGCTACAGTTCATTGAGGGAGCCATAAATGCCAACATGTACTGTGACATAAGTATTTGATCACCTACCAACCAGTAAGAAGTCCGGCTCTCACAGACCTGTTAGTTTTTCTTTATGAAGCCCTCCTGTTCTCCACTCATTACCAGTATAAACAGCACCTGTTTGAACTTGTTACCTGTATAAAAGACACCTGTCCACACACTCAATCAAACAGACTCCATCCTCTCCACAATGGCCAAGACCAGAGAGCTGTGTAAGGACAGGGATAAAATTGTAGACATGCACAAGGCTGGGATGGGCTACAGGACAATAGGCAAGCAGCTTGGTGAGAAGGCAACAGCTGTTGGCGCAATTATTAGAAAATGGAAGAAGTTCAAGATGACGGTCCGTCACCCTCGTTCTGGGGCTCCATGCAAGATCTCATCTGGGGGGGCATCAATGATCATGAGGAAGGTGAGGGATCAGCCCAGAACTACACGGCAGGACCTGGTCAATGACCTGAAGAGGGCTGGAACCACAGTCTCAAAGAAAACCATTAGTAACACACTACGCCGTCATGGATTAAAATCCTGCAGCGCACGCAAGGTGCCCCTGCTCAAGCCAGCGCATGTCCAGGCCCGTCTGAAGTTTGCCAATGACCATCTGGATGATCCAGAGGAGGAATGGGAGAAGGTCATGTGGTCTGATGAGACAAAAATAGAGCTTTTTGGTCTAAACTCCACTCACCGTGTTTGGAGGAAGAAGAAGGATGAGTACAACCCCAAGTAAACCATGCCAACCGTGAAGCATGGAGGTGGAAACATCATTCTTTGGGGATGCTTTTCTGCAAAGGGGACAGGACGACTGCACCGTATTGAGGGGAGGATGGATGGGGCCATGTATCGCGAGATCTTGGCCAACAACCTCCTTCCCTCAGTAAGAGCACTGAAAATGGGTCATGGCTGGGTCTTCCAGCATGACAACGACCCGAAACACACAGCCAGGGCAACTAAGGAGTGGCTCCGTAAGAAGCATCTCAAGGTCCTGGAGTGGCCTAGCCAGTCTCCAGACCTGAACCCAAAAGAAAATCTTTGGAGGGAGCTGAAAGTCCGTATTGCCCAGCGACAGCCCCGAAACATGAAGGATCTGGAGAAGGTCTGGGCCAAAATCGCTGCTGCAGTGTGTGCAATGCTGGTCAAGAACTACAGGAAATGTATGATCTCTGTAACTGCAAACAAAGGTTTCTGTACAAATATTAAGTTCTGCCTTTCTGATGTATCAAATACTTATGTCATTAAATAAAATGCAAATTAATTAATTAATCATACAATGTGATTTTCTGGATTTTTTTAAGATTCCGTCACTCACAGTTGAAGAGCACCTATGATAAAAATGACAGACTCCTACATGCTTTGTAAGTGGGAAAACCTGCAAAATCAGCAGTGTATCAAATACATGTTCTCCCCACTATATATATATACATATATGTATACATATGTATCTATGTATCTATGTATGTATGTATGTGTATATATATACACACACACACACATATATATACTGATCAGCCATAACATTGTTTTAGAAGCAGGAGAAATAGGCAAGCGTGAGGATCTGAGTGACTTAGACAAGGGTCAAATTGTGATGGGCCAGAGCATCTCCAAAACTGCAGCCTTTGTGGGGTGGTCAGTACCTATTTAAAGTGGTCCAAGGAAGGAAAAGCGGTGAACCAGCGACAGGCTCATTGATGCACTGGGGGAGTGAAGGCAAACTCATGTGGTCCAATCCAACAGACAACCAAGAGGACATATGTCAAACACACCTGTGAGCCGAACTAGGACCGCTGCACATTTCTGTCTGGCCCACACAATGATTTGACCTTTAAATTGATATTGGCCCGCTTTCCTTCTGCCAGCGTTGCACTGCAAGTCCCAGCAAGCATTGCCAGTATGTTGCATGCTAAACTGCTGTGATCCAGCACAACGTCTGGCTGTCAACATCAGTAACAGTTTTAGCAGCAGCCTTGTTCCCTATCATCAAAAAAAGTAGTAGCTAGCTAGCAGCCAATCAACCAAAACATGGCAAAAAGAAGGAATGTTGACAGGGAGGGCAGGGCATTTCCTGACAGGTAGGAGTTGGAATACTTTTTTGTCGCCCATAAAGAAAAACATCTGTCTGATATGCCAGGAGACTGAATATAAAAGAATATAACATAAGAAGACATTATGAGACAAAACACCATGACGAATATGGGGATTTGGATAGAGAGCAGAGACAACAGAAAGTTAATGAAGGGGCTTGTACAACAGCAAAAAATGTTTTCTTAAGCAAAAGAAAAGTGATGCAGCACTGCTGCAAGACAGTTTTACTGTTACAGAGGAAATAGCTAAATCAGGCCGACCGTGCACCAAGGGTAATTTTCTGAAGAAATGCATGCTTAAAGTTAGCAATGTGCTGTGCCCTGATAAAAGCCAAGCATTTGCGAATGTCAGTCTCAATAGAATACAGTGCCAGATCGTGTGGATGAGCTAGCTATCGATCTACAAGAGCAGCTTACAGAAAAAGGAAAATTATTTGTACCTTACTTGTTGTTGATGAGAGTATAGCTGCTACAAACAATGCTCAATTGTCTATTTTTATCCGTGGGTTGGATTCTAACTTATCCGTTACATAAGAGCTATTGGGCATTAAAGCAATGCATGACACTAACACGGGTTATTACATTTTTCAACAAGTAGAAAAATCTGAAAACAAAATGAAATTGCCTTGGGATAAACTTACTGCACTGACAACAGACTTGGCACCTGGAATGTTGTGGTGAAAGGAGCAGATTTGTGGGGAACACTAACAAAAGCAGTTAACTTCATCAGGGCTAAGGGTTTGAAACATCATCTGTGTTCAGTCATTTCTTGAGGACATAAATTCTGAGTATGAAGATGTGTCATACCACATGGAGGTGCGAAATACAAACCCGATTCCAAAAAAGTTGGGACACTGTACAAATTGTGAGTAAAAAAGGAATGGAATAATTAACGAATCTCATATATTTATATTTAATTCACAATAGAATATAGATAACATATCGAATGTTGAAAGTGAGACGTTTTGTAATGTCATGCCAAATATTGGCTCATTTTGGATTTCATGAGAGCTACACATTCCAAAAGAGTTGGGACAGGTAGCAATAAGAGGCCGGAAAAGTTAATGTACAGATAAGGAACAGGTGGAGGACCAATTTGCAACTTATTATGTCAATTGGCAACATGATTGGGTATATAAAGAGCCTCTCAGAGTGGCAGTGTCTCTCAGAAGTCAAGATGGGCAGAGGATCACCAATTCCCCCAATGCTGCGGTGAAAAATAGTGGAGCAATATCAGAAAGGAGTTTCTCAGAGAAAAATTACAAAGAGTTTGAAGTTATCATCATCTACAGTGCATAATATCATCCAAAGATTCAGAGAATCTGGAACAATCTCTGTGCGTAAGGGTCAAGGCCGGAAAACCATACTGGATGCCCGTGATCTTCGGGCCCTCAGACGGCACTGCCTCACATACAGGAATGATACTATAATGGAAATCACAACATGGGCTCAGGAATACTTCAAGAAAACATTGTCGGTGAACACAATCCACTGTGCCATTCGCCGTTGCCGGCTAAAACTCTATAGGTCAAAAAAGAAGCCGTATCTAAACAGGATCCAGAAGAGCAGGCGTTTTCTCTGGGCCAAGGATCATTTAAAATGGACTGTGGCAAAGTGGAAAAGTGTTCTGTGGTCGGACAAATCATAATTTGAAGTTAATTTTGGAAAACTGGGACGCCATGTCATCCGGACTAAATAGGACAAGGACAACCCAAGTTGTTATCAGCGCTCAGTTCAGAAGCCTGCATCTCTGATGATATGGGGTTGCATGAGTGCGTGTGGCATGGGCAGCCGACACATCCGGAAAGGCACCATCAATGCTGACAGTTATATCCAAGTTCTAGAACAACATATGCTTCCATCCAGACGTCGTCTCTTTCAGCGAAGACCTTGCATTTTCCAACATGACAATGCCAGACCACATACTGCATCAATTACAATGTCATGGCTGCATAGAAAAAGGATCCGGGTACTGAAATGGCCAACCTGCAGTCCAGATCTTTAACCCATAGAAAACATTTGGCGCATCATAAAGAGGAAGGTGCAACAAAGAAGACCTAAGACAGTTGAGCAACTAGAAGCCTGTATTAGACAAGAATGGGACAACATTCCTATTCATAAACTTAAGCAACTTGTCTCCTCAGTCCCCAGACGTTTGCAGTCTGTTATAAAAAGAAGAGGGGATGCCACACAGTGGTAAACATGGCCTTGTCCCAACTTTTTTGAGATGTGTTGGTGCCATGAAATTTAAAATCAACTTATTTTTCCCTTAAAGTGATACATTTTCTCAGTTTAAACATTTGATATGTCATCTATGTTGTATTCTGAATAATATATTGAAATTTGAAACTTCCACATCATTGCATTCTGTTTTTATTCACAATTGTACAGTGTCCCAACCTTTTTGGAATTGGGTTTGTATATTATTTCAAGGACAGTAAGGGCAAATACATGAAAGGTGGTTGTGTGAGTTGGCCTTCTTGTGTGACATAACAGGCCATCTCAACACACTTAACCTACAACTGCAGGAACGCAAGCATGTGATCACTGACATGTATGACTATAGAATCCTTCCAAACGAAATTGTGTATTCGAGAGAATAAAAAAAAACAAGACAACTTGGGTCACTTTCTATCTGGACAAACCAAGCGTGCCGCACAAGCCCTGAAAAGTGAAGCCAAAACGTCTCGATCGCCCCCTGGTGAGTGGTCCCAGTATAGGTCATAAACCCCGCCCTCCCCATGTTATTCAATGGGACGCGAGACCAACTAAACAATTAAATTACCCTTCAAATATATTTTTTCCGAAGCTGGTTTCTGTCATTTACTGTAGTTTGTATCACGCTAATGTAAATTAAAGAGTTTGTTTTTAAAATTAGTTGGTTTTTAGTTAGTTATTTAATGCTCTAAAAACGGTGGTGTGACGTCATGATTCACAGCTGTGATTGACAGCTATCTGAGCAGAGGAGCCACTGAATTTTCGGAGGACTGAGGAGATTGGAACTTTACATAATTGATCTATAATTGATATAATTTCACACGGACATAATGGGTTGTTCTGCAGTACATTGTGCTAACCGATCTGGCATTTCCAATCGATCTTTGAATTTTTTTCGGTAAGTTAAATTTATAAGCTATTTAATTAGTAAATAAATGTAATGGGCTAGCTAACGTTAGCTAAAAGACAACAAGCCTCGTTAATAGCCATGTTAATAGCTAGCAGGTGATCGTTAGCTAGAAGTTACCAATTATTTTTGTATTAGGCCTATTCTAAATTAAGGTTA
The DNA here is from genome assembly GCF_011004845.1 of Esox lucius. Lineage (NCBI taxonomy): Eukaryota > Metazoa > Chordata > Actinopteri > Esociformes > Esocidae > Esox > Esox lucius. The sequence continues at coordinate 9,949,975 of NC_047572.1, forward strand.
AACATGATGTAAGTTAGGCTATAACATATCGTCTATGTTTAACAAGCAAAGGTTGTACTGTACTTGGACTTGCGATTGATTACTGTATGCGCATTCTGCGAGGGAGAGTGAGGGCGGGGCACAGGGGTGGGGCCGTTGATTTCGCGGCTTTACGGCTTTACTTCCTTCTCGCTACTGCGCATAACTACTGCGCAGAACTGGTCCCAAGATCGCTATCTGCGCAGACGCAAGTCCAAGATGTCAGCGCCGTATCAGGACACTGGTGGCTTCATTTTTCACCAATGGAAAAGAGCGAAAGGGCGTCGTCCATTATTTTTACAGTCTATGGGACAAACAATGGCGAACAAGCTCACTGGTACTGCTTTCCCAAGTGCACACTTCTTGCAAACTGTGCATTCTTAGCTTTCAGTTTGCAAGATTTGCAGATTTTGAGATTTTACATTTTATCAAAAAATAATAATTGGCAATCCATTTGCAGTTGACGTGGACTGCGCGCCAGCAGACATTCAGATGAAACTGCAATATAACTCAATATAACCTCAATCGGTTGGTGATTTTGGTTTCTGTTGGCCATTGTTATATCATTTTGTTTTCAACAAATTACACAGTGTACAGTAAATATATTGATCTTTGATATATTTTGCTTCTTCGAAACCCGATGTGTGATTGAAGTCTTATCTTAATTTTTTTGAGCAGTGTAGATACCAAAATGAGTCTGAAAACCTGATAAATGCTTAAATAGATTGAGCAGTTAATTTAACAATTATTTATGATTGAGTTATGTTTGCTTTAAGTTATTTGATGCTTAACATTGTATTACTACTATACAAATGTCATATTTTTACGAAACAATGGCTAGTTTGAGTCACAGCAGAGTCAATTAGTTTTCTACAAAGAGTAAATATAAGCCATATCTGGCCTGCGGATTGGTCAATTTTTTTATATGGCCCCTGAGTTGATTGAGATCGACACACCTAATCTAGAGTCATGGCTGTAATCACTGCCAAATGTGCCTCCAACAAAATATTGACTAAATAGGTTTATTTCACATTGTAAGATAATAAAATCTGGAAAAGTCCAAACTTCCTTCAAGGCATGTAGCACTAAACCATTCATGAGAGCACCAGCTGTTCTTGAGAAATATGTGCTCTTGTTGGCCTTGTGGCTGGATGGAATGTTTCATGGACATCTTCAACCTCCGGTCCCTGTGACTGAACACTTCCATTTGCAGCTGTGTCCTTTCTGATAGTCCATTGCAATGTTGCAATGGTAGGCAATGATACTGGTGGTAGGCAATCCACTTTGCTGAACCTTAAAATTGGGGCCGCTCAGGGGTGTGTGCTTACTCCCTTCCAGTGCTCCCTGGTTGGCTGCGCATGACTCCAACCCCATCATGAACTTTGCTGACAACACAAAAGTGTTAAGATTAATCACCAATGAGAAATATAGAACATACAGGTCAGAGACCTGGCTGTGTACCAAGACAGAATTTTTCAGTCTGCATCTTTGATTGATATGGCAACAACTCAAAAGTGTCTTAGAGGCAGAAATACCCTAGAAATACCCCAAAGGAAGACATAAAAATGGGTAGGGAAAGAGCTAAGGTTAGGGTTATGGAAGGTTTAGGTAGGTTCATTGATTTTTCACATTAATTTCTGCCTTCAAGTATAACAAAAAATCCATCATACATGCACACTCTCCATAAGTGCATGGAACATATATAATATGTTTTTGGTTTCTCACAAGCATGCCCTCCCCACTGAATTAATGCATTTTTTGTTTTCAGCCTAATGCAATCACCAAGAAATTGTTTTGAAGTTATTTTCCTCCGACAATTGCTTTATTTCCCTCTAATTTCATTTAAACCAAACATATTACAGTTATTGGCTGGTCACCTGACTATGTATAACATGCTGGAGAGGATCCAAGACAGCTCCCACATGTGTTAGCATAACGTCTTATGTGTTAGCATACAGCCTATTTGTTAGCATACAGCCTGTTCCTGTAGTCACCCGGTATCTAGATGCCATTCCCCTGGGATAACTGACCTGTAAGGTGTTTTCCTATCCAGTATGATGTTATCATATTCAGTCAGGTGAAAATCCCTAAACATATCCTGATCCTCTTTTCATTAACGCATACTTTTCTCCACTGACTTCAAACTAGCCATATATAGCTGAGGCTATGACATCCTCCCCTTATGTATCATTAACCTCCTGAGAACCTGTGTCAACATATGAGGACACTATGTTTCAGTAAAATAAACCCAATGTCATCATACGAGGACAGATTTTTTTCCGAAAAGTACTTCCTGTTCAAAGACAATGCTTAGATATTATACTCATCAGGTCCTGCTAATCCCACATAGCTAAGAGAAATTACAAATGCTTACATTATCAAAGCTCAGGTCTTAGGAAAATAAGGGGATAATCACCTTAAATTTATATTAAATATTTTGAAATGGTGAATCGCTTTCAAGGCTTTCATTTCAAAATTGTTCATTTAATTTGACTGATATTTTACCAGAAAGTATACCATTCGCATAGTGTTATGCAAGACAGACCTGTCCAGTGAAGCAGCAACAATCTATAAAATATTACAAAATATAAATTTCAATACAATTCATAATATACAATAACTGGTAATGACCGAATTATCAATGTCAAATTTAAGTATCGAAGGAAAACCAGCTGAGAACTATTGCAGGTTACACAACTATTATTGTCAAATAATTTAAAAGCTGAAAATTCTTTCTCTACTCATGCATGTCTTCTTTATCTGTTAGTCTCTGTCTAATTCTATACAATTACTCCTGCACTGCAGCTACAAGTCTTCATCACCCCGAGCAACGCTGTCAAAGAAGGACCTTTATTTTATTAGCTCACCACTTTTTTTCAGCATTTTAAATAAAAACATTGAACATGACCCTGGTGTCCTAAGTGGTAGATGCGGGCCTGATCCTCACCAATCAGGTTGAGCTATTTTAATCTCCTGGTTGATGCTGGAGCTCTGCCAACTCCTTCGGTTCCAAAACTGGGATATCTCAGTGTATCAGCCCTAGACAGATTGAATCTCTGGTAGAGTTTGAATCATATGCTTAAACAGATGCCAAGATGGGTCGTCACTGCAATTGTTGTTTCTCTGTCCCTTAGCTACAAACGAAACAGAACTATGTTCAGACCTCCAATTCAATGACCGCCTGAACCAACATTTTAGAGCCATCAGCTTGAGAAGCCGGGATTTTGCTGCTTCAAACTTCCCAGGAATTTAGTCTTTCAGTTTTCTGAATTAAATTAAAACCCTCCAGAGCAGACCTAGTGTCTGTTCTACATGTTTTCCATGTCACAATATTTACACTAGCACTCGAGCGACGTAAGCTGCCTTTCAGTGAGATTCGTCCTCGCAAGACCAGGCTTTGAATCCTGCTGGTGGGTTATCCAAAGGGTCCAAAGGAGGGTGTTGCAACTGGCCAGTGCTGTCTTGGTTTGGGGGTTTAATATTCAGATATGGTTGCCTTCCCTCATTGAGGGCTTGGGCGATGTTGTCTTTTTTCGATGCAGTGAATTTGCTAATTTCAGTGCTTGAATATTCTGGTATAGACATTGTTCCTACTCTCTCTGCTGGGAGTAGAAACAATGAAGCAGGGCTTTTTTCACAAATTGATATAATGAAATTTGGGTAATAATATGTGTTGGTATATAGGAAGGTTTGCAGTGGATGAAAGCAGATTCCAGTTCAGGACAACAAGATATAGACAGTGTGTCACGCCCTGATGTGTTTCACCTGTTGTCTTGTCCCCGCCCCTCACCAGGTGTTCCCGGTTCCCTATTAGCCCTGTGTATTTGAACCCTGTTCTCTGTTCGGCAGTTGCCAGATCGTCTCGTCTTGTACAGTCATTTCCAGCGTTCTATGTGTGCATCATCCATTCTACCTGTCCTTCCATTCCCCGGATTACGACCCTTGCCTGTTTTTCGGATTACGAGCCTGCCTGCCCTCCCCTGTACCTTCGACCATCTGATCTTCCAATAACGACCCCTGCCTGTCCACCACTACGAGCCTGCCCACTCCCTGTTTGTTCAATAAACACTTTGGACCGCCCTCCTCTGCCTCTGTGTCCGCATTTGGGTCCCCACTCGTTTACCGTCGTGTCACAGTATAGTGACAAAAGAATTAAGAGAACACTGCACCATTTTCTTTCCTTTCCAAAAAAGTCGAAAAGGAAGGTTTTGAGTGAGGTACAGAAGGGTTAAAATTAACACTGCAAATTGAACGCTTCTGTTCCTCACTCAAAATGTTCCTTTTCAACTTTTTTGGAAAGGAAAGAAAAAGTGCGGTGGTCTTAAAAAAAATTCCGGAGCTGTATATTGGTGGATACTGCTGCCCCTCAAAGCACAGTATCTAAAATAAATCAGTGTCATCTCTTTTGCGATCTAATTGTTACAATTTATTTAGTTTTTGTCTTCCTTGAAATGCAGACTTTGCTGATAGCTGCATTGATTACTCTTGGTTGTCCTCACAATGAGTAATGATTTATTGTAATGTATGTGGCTATGGTTAAGAGCATCAGCTAAATTACTGAAATTGAAATGTGCAATACACTCGAAGTTCGTGTCCTTAAAAATGTTCAAACATTAAACATTTTAAGTGCAAAAACTCTCTCAAAATTAGGAATTGTTTTTTTATTCGATTTTTCAAGAAAACATTTATGGCAAGTGATTGACCTCTTGAACCGATTGATTATACCTGCAGCTTATGCACTTCCTTCCAAGGATGTCCTCTTAAACAATATCCATCTTTTGTCAGCACTTTGTGCATTCAGAGTAAGAGAAAATTGTCTGTGCACATTTTCGATCGGAGATGGTTATGAAGGTGACAAAAAGGGAATGGAGTATAACAGTTAAATCAATGGCCTTGCTGGGCCTGCTTCAACATGTGGGAATTTGGGAGTTAAATCTTGGTCGGCTGCTGATAGAATTTTATACCTCCAGCCTTCCGGAGGGTGGTGAATGGTAATTACCTGAATGGAAGAACAAGTCGAGTGTGAAGGCATGCTAAAAGCCTAAATTAGAATGAATAGCTGAGGTCCAAACCTTCGGGGTAACCTGTTGGCTCTGAAATGAGGCATTAATAAAGAGAAATAAGGAGGACTTATATGGACAATAAAATAAGAAGTCAAAATCTATACATTGACGTGTTCCAGTGTCAGGCCCCATGTTGTAATGTTTAAGTTTCAAATACATTATAGCAGACAACTTCAAAAATAATATAAAACAACCAAGAAAACAGAAAAGAAAAAGTCCAAAATGATATTACAAATATATTATAAATATTCAACATTTTACAAATTGATAATACAAATGTGAGTCTGCATGTGTATATAGCTGTGTGTGTGTGTGTGTATTGAGATAATGTTTCTATGCAGTGTTTGTGTGCAGATAAATTGTGTGTGCAGGGGAGAGAGCATAACTGAACTGCATGTGATACGTGGGTGTGCAAAAAGGTGTGGATCGGAATTTCTAATAGCCTGACAGTAGAAGCTTTTTATTCTGTTGATCTTTCCTGGTTATGATGCCCCAGAACTGTCTGCTAAATGTAAGCAGCTCAAACAGCCCATGGCTCGGGTTGCTGAGGTCTGTGATGATATTTCTGCAGCAACGTGTGAAGTAAATGTCCTGGAGGACAGCCATTTGGTATGTTGGACTGGCCTTACCACCCTCCAAAGACCCATAAGGTCACAGGAGTATTATTTCAATGGTGTATCAGTAGAAGTCTGTAAGAGGCTTCCAGAACACACCAAATTTCTTTCTGTGCCTTAATCCCCACAATGTCTACGTAACTGGTTCAACACAATTTATGGAGTTGGCTAAGAACACATTCTCATTTTCAGTAACCACCTGGAAGAAATGAGGGTTTACTACCTTGCAAGCAACAACCGATTTTTCAGGAGTTTATCTAGCAACCTTTTGGTAATAGTGATGTTGCCTAGCCTCACCCCTTTGAGTCCAATATTCCTGATGTGTTTGTGTGCCCTATGGTGTTTTAAGATGAGCTCCTGGCAATCTTGAATAGAATGGTGCAATAGAATCATGGCATGCTAGCAGTAATTTAGAGTACAGGTGGCATATGATGTGATGTGGTCTTTGACCTGCCAGTGAAGGCAGTGTATGATGACGTGAGTGAGTGCTCTTGGGCAGTAGTCATTTAGTTCAGTCATCTTGGCATGTTTGGGTACTGGAACAATAGATTATAGAAGCAGGTGGGGACAACTGAATGAGAAATGGAGAGGTTGAATATGACAGTAAACAATTCAACTATTTTATTTGAGCATAATTCGAGAAATGCAGTTTGCATTAACCTTGCCTACTGAAATTGAGCTCAGATCACTGTCCATTTTCGCAGTGGGGGCTCTTTCCAAAGACTCAAAAGAGTGTTGTTTTGCTCAAAATGTATTGAAGATAGTATTTAGCTTGGCAGAGAGGCGTAGTGTTGATGACATGACTGATTTTCCCTTTATATTCCATTGTATGAAGTTCCTGCCACATCTCTCTCATGTGATTTCTGAAGTGCCAGCTTGGTTTCAGCTTGGGCATGGTACTACACAACAGAGAGAATGACTGAAGAGAATTTATGGACTGTGAACATTGACCTGTGGATGATGCAAAAACATTACAACACTGAAATACTAATTGTGTTCTGTATCCCTGGAGTGTATGTTTCAATATACCATTGAGGTGAATTTGTATCTGCAATAACAATGCGGCTTAAAATTAACCTTTAGCAAATGTATTACTATGAGTTCGTATTACTCAATTTGACAATACATCTATTTAACATATAACAATACATCTGTTTTAAATAAAATGTGGATGAGATCGGTCTTTTTTGGAATACCAAGAAAACAACTTACCACACCCCATAAGCATTTACTGGACAAGACATTCTGTAAAACAATGAAGGAAAATTAATGAAGGTAGAATTGGCAAAAACCAATTGTGTTACCTGTGTAATGTGTAAACCACGTTTGTGTTACCTGCAACTGAGCTGAGCATACTGGTAGGTTATCTTGTTTTTTTGAAAACTATTGACTACCCCTTCAACTCTTCCTCACTATCTTAACAACTGAATAAGGTAGAGACCAGTACAATTGAGTATAGGTCAGGTTAGTACCAAAAAATTGAAATTTGTACATTACAATTATCGGCCAAGACCCAATAACCAGCTAGATCATACAGCTATCAAAAAAATTGCCTGCTCCCTGCTCCTTTTGAATAATTGTACAAGAAAATACCACTTAATTGAGTTTACTCAACTCCCCAAAGACCAGCAAATTCAAGCCTATTGGTTTCAGGCTATTTGCCACACTGATAGTACATGTCTATTCAAAGCACTCCATTGCAATCTAGATAACACTAGTTAACAAAAGCTAATGCTAGTTAACACCATCTTATATTAATTAACACCAGTTTACGTTAGTTAACAAATAACTAAGGCAGTATCATGCTAATCTTTACCGTAGGCTTCTATCTTCTGTTGGTCTGTCCTGAACTTTACTCTACTGGACATTTCAAATTGGGACAGTCCCACTCTGACAAGTTTATGTCTTAAAAATCTTTTGAGGCTTTAAACAAACAAATCAGGGGAGAATCTTTAATGAGAATGTTGATCTTCCAAAAATTAACACAGTCTTTTATGCCAGGACACATAGGAGGCGGTCAGTGGTCATACACAGATTATTATAAGAAAGGTTTATCCTACAAAATACCCTTGTATGGTGTATTCCAACCTATGACCCAAGGGTCTATTCAGAGAGTCCTATGACAGTCACATACACAGTTCCTAGCAGGTGGTATATGGACAGGGTGTTTGGGACCCATCAGTAATGGGGCATCATATTTCCTACCTACTGTCCTACATACATAGATAGTTAGTACTCTCATACATTGTGTCAAGCTTAATTTGATTACTTTTCATGCCCAATATCTATCAACACTCAGAGAGGGATGACAGTGTGTTAGCATAACAGTGGGATGGTTTAGAATCCATGCTCAGACTGATGTTTGATTTGCAGTGGCTTAAACAGCTAGACAGCACCAGGCCACAAATTAGCCTTTCTTTACTGTAAATCAGTTTATACTAACATTTTCACATGTAGAACAAATAATTTTTTTCAAGTACAATGTTGTTTGCCGATTAAGACACAAATGTATTTTTAAAATGCCCAAACAAGCTTATCCAAAATGTTTATGGAAATCCACCCAGTAAAACATAGCCATTGTAGGTTTTTCAACTAGGACACTTAATATAACTGCTCAAAGACATGGTCAGCTTAAGCCAACCCTTGCCGTGTGTATCTTTAGTCAACTAGTGGGTTGCAACCCAAATTCAGGTCGTGGGCAGTTATGATCATATTAATAGTTAAACAGAGCAGCTGTTTGCTAGGGTGTAGTCGGTGAGTGGAGTTGCAAACGACTTTCAATCTCGATTCCAGTGAGAGGAGAGAAGTTATTGTTGTTGTGGAATTGTGTTGTTTACACATGTTTTCTGTTTTTGTAAACCGCTTACGAATGCTGTTTTTCTGTTCTACTTCATCATTAATTCCAAGTACCTGATGCCCCAGGTCTAAAAAAGTCCCTTATTAGAGAGTTGCAATGGGAAAATGGAGTGTAACTGGCTTCAAGGTCAAGATTTGAATACCTCTGCCCTAAGCCCTTGCCTGAGCCACTGTCCCTAAGGGGCAGCAATCAATCAAATCAATCACATTTATTTATAAAGCCCTTTTTACAACAGCAGTTGTCACAAAGTGCTTTGAACTCCAGTCAAAACCGGGCAGGATGATTTGCTATCTTAAGAGCCAGTCCAATTCACAAAAGCTGCCCTCTTGGCCTTTGATTTAGCTTAAGGGAACAACTGAAAACTTATTTCAAATGCATGGTTGATATTAACCATAATTCAATACAAACTGTATTCACATTTCTAACACTGGTAGCCGTGAAATGTCAAGTTTACAAAATGGAGCCTTATTTTCTTTCTGTTCAAGTTAGAGCACATCTATAATAAAACTTATAAAAGATGTAATATGCACGTTTTACCTGAAGAATACAAAGCAATTTAGCAATCCTGCAATAAAAAAAACATTTATTTATTAAAATAATATAAGAAATATAAGACATTTTCAAAATGATTATGTTCCAGACATAAGTGTCTTTCAAATAAATGTTAAAATGTATTTTGTGCCACAAATGTAAATAGCTTTTTACAATGTATGAAAAGAAAAAGAAAAATACTGATATGTTTCCAAATAAAAAAGGCATCCAAAAAATATCTATATTTTTCCAACCTTTGTGTACAATGATGGCTGTTATAATAAAATGAGGGAAAATGTGAGTGGTCCCCAATCTTCAATTTCTTCCAGTGATGATTATCTTCATCAGCTCATTAAATTCTGTCTAGGCAGTGGTGGCCGCTGATCTGTGGTGCTCACCGTGGCAACGTCAGTCAGCCAATTAGCAACAGCTTATCTCACATTGAAGATATGGTGGTGCAGACAAGCATAAAATAGCATGAGAGATAGTGTGGGTAAAGTTTGACTTAAAAGCAAAAGCTTAAGATTGAAAATGTTTGATTAGGTATGTTTAAATGGCACACTGCGTCATTGTCAGTCATTAGGCTATTTTATTGCTTCATTCATTGTTGGTGATTGGCTACTAAGAGGTGAAATAAATATTTGGCTTGACATCAACTATCACATTGTATAATGTCAAATGTGTCAATGTATTCAAAGCAACATAAAAAACAATTTAAGTGAAAACATTTACATAAAGATGCAGTCTGCAACTTTTGCAATTAACAAACAATTGTTTTTAAACTTGATCTTTTAGATAGATGTTAAAAAAAAGAATTATGATGTGCATAATACAGAAAAAATACTTGAAACGCAATGAAATTCCAAGTTTGAGAACAAATGGTTTTGGTGAAATGGGGCACATTTCTTAGTAAACAATTTCCAGGGACAGTTTTTTGGCTTGACAATGCCACTTTTACAGCCAGCGTCCAAAAATCTGGAACTGCATCTTTAAGCATGTATGGGTCAATCGTGTTTCGACTATGCCCATGAGGCGTAAAAAAATTCTAGTAAGTGTGACCAGTTGGAAACACAACAGAGTCCAAGAGCACCAGGAGGCAGAGATTTACCAAGAAGGATACATTGTTATCAACAATCCTTATGGTATTTTGTAATATAGCTTCACAGTGGAGATAAACCAACACTTGAGGGTTTGTTATGGAAATGCCACAATGTAAGCCATTTAATCAAGAGTGATTTCAAGTGGCTAACTTCTGCTTGGGATGAAACATTTTCTCCCATCTTCAATTTCTACTAAGTATAATTTAGCCAAAATCCCTGCAGTGACAAAACGAATCAAACATGCTTGTAATGACTGGAACGTAATGGGATGATGGACTGAAGAAAAGCAATCAATCATCCCTGGAAATTCTATGAGAGCTGTTGTCTTAGCTGTGCGTTTAGGGTTGTTGTCCTATTGGAAGGTGAACCTTCTCACTCTGTCTGAGACCCTGAGCTCTCTGGAGCAAGTTTTCAGCAAGGATCTGTCTGTACTTTGTTTCGTTCCAGGTGAAGGCCAGGAGATGTGCAGTGCCTGGTTTCTTCCAAACGTTACACTTGGCATTCAGGCTAAAGGGTTTCATCCTGGTTTTATTTTGACACAGGAGTTCTAGAGCTTAGTCATGACCATCGGGATGTTGGTCAATCCTATGCTTGAAGTTACAAGATCTACAGTACATCATGATCAAAAAGGCTAATGTTTCTTACATATCCGGACTACTAAACCGCAATGGATTTATAATCACAAATAGTTACAGCAAGTCGCTGAGAAAAAACTTTTCGAAGCTATTTCCAATTAAATATACAAAAATTATCAAAATACTTTATGACACTGTGTTTTGATGTTGAAATATTTACATTGAAATTGTGCTGCAAAGTTGCTAATAACTGACACTTAGTTCTGGGGAACTACTATGCAAATACACACTAACAACACTATTAAAAACAACATAATTCCACAGGTATTACTATTTCATTTTATTAGATTGATGTTGTCTCAGTATAGGTTATTACACTAGTGTCAAAACAAAGTAAAAGTATTTTTATTTATCAGATGCACCGAATAACATAGCATTATTCTGAACCGTGAAATTCTTGTGACTTGGCATGCGACATCTACGCAGTAGGCATTAAGAAATATAAATATAAGCAAATATAAATAGCAAAAATACCCAATGCTAATCTACATTGAATGTACATAGAAAGTGCCCAGATCATATGAAGTGTTTCATGTGATCAATTTGATCAATAAGATCACGTCAGTGTTGCTGGTTAAAAAACCCTTATTGACTGTGTGAAAAAACTGTTTGTGAGTCTGGAAGCATGCTCTGATGCTCCAGTAACATCTACCAGACAGCAGATCCACGCAGTCACGCCTGAACAGGGAGTACAGGAGGGGACGGAGTACGCACAATAGTGTTCAATGCTGAGCTGTAGTCCACAAACAGCATCCTTGCATATGTGTAACCCTTTTCCAAATGGGAGAGATCAGTAATGTGCCATCAGGTGTTGGGGGCGGTATGCAAATTGAAGGGTGTCCAAGGTGTCAGGAAGGGTGGAGCAGAAGAGAAGAGTGCAGTCATCCGGGTCCCTCGCCTAAACCTTTCAGAAGGAATGGTGTTGGTCACCCCAAACCATGCATAGAAGGTGCTGAGCTCACCAGGGAGAGAGGTGGCGGGCTGAGCATCACTGCTATTTCTCCCTTTGTAGTGTTCGCAGTCCACACCACATGCGTCTGGAGTCAGAGCTTGTGGTGGTTTGACTCCAACTTATCCCTGTAGTCTCTTTTTGTGTCTCTAGTAGTCTTCCGTAGGTCATATCTGGACCTCCTTTAAGCCTCCTGGTCACCAGTGGTATAGGCAGAGGACCATGCTCTGAGCTTAGCATGGACATTACCATTAACCCAGGGCTTTTGGTTGGGGAAAGTCCTGACATTGACACTTGGGTTGGCTTCATCGATGCACTTGAAGATATATGCTCAGACAGAGTCTGTATATTCATCAATGTCCTCAGATGCAACACAGTACATCTGCTAGTCTGTGGTTTCAAAGTGGTCCTGAAGAGTGGTAATGGATTCCTCACTCAGTGTTGAACTATCCGAAAAAACTGTTCTTCCCTCTTTTTGATGTTGTCTGTAGGTTGGGAGGAGACGAATGGAGGTGTGATCCACCTTACCAAAGGCAGGCGGGGGGTGGTGTTTGTAGCTGTTTCCATATTTTTGAATTACAATGGTCAAGAGTCTGAACACCATGGCTAGGAATGTTAATGTGCTGTTGGTATTTAAACAGAACTTTCTTCATATTAGCCATATTAAAGTCGCCAACAACAATTAAAGCTGCCTCAGGGTGAGCATCCTCTAGTCCATTAATGAATCTGTATAGGCCCCTCTAGCAGAGTGGTTTTATCCTCCTTCGGTGGTATGTAGACTGCTGTGATTATAGCGAATTTGAATTCCAGAGGAATGTAGAAGGGCTGTACTTGTAGTTATCATTATTATTTTTTGTATTGATGAGCTCCAGGTCTGGAGAACAGTGTGTTGAACGTACTGCAACATCCGAACCCCATCAAGAGTTAACCATAATGCAGACCCCTCCGCCTGACTCTGAGTTTCTGTCCTGCCAATAGATGGAAAAGTCAGGCAACATGGGGTTTAACCAAGTCCTCAGATAACGCCCAGCATGCAAACAGTTTGCAATGTCCCGCTGGAAGTTAATCAGAGTGTGTAGTTCGTCTATTTTATTGTCCAGGAATTGCACATTTGCAAGTTAAATGCACAGTAACGGCGGATTGTAGCACCTCGTCTGAGATCTACATAGGATAGCAGTACGTTTGCCTCTCTTCCTTCTCCTCCATGTTAATAAACAAATCAGTAGCAGGACAAAGGGAGTTGCAGCAAGTGCTCCGGTAAGTTGAGAAAAAGTCTGTATTCAATCATGAACAAAACTTCAAAAAAGTGCTAGATGATCATACTGTATGAGCGACAGTGCAGCATGTACAAAAAATAAAAACCAATACAAACAGTAATAAGCAAAAAACGACATAGTGAAATGCGGAGCCATTGTCAGTGCAACCCTTCTTCTACAGTGCACCTTCACCAGGGTACATGTAATTACAAATCATCCAGTAGGAAGTATTTCCAAGTGTGGAATTACCTATTGTTTCATTTTAAGTAATATAGCAATGTAATTAAAACATTTTTGTAATGACACTTTTTCAGCTCTGAAGCACCGTATGAATAACCGGACCCATTATGTATTTCAGTAAACTAGCTAGCTATACATTCACCTAAAGGATTATTAGGAACACCATACTAATACTGTGTTTGACCCCCTTTTGCCTTCAGAACTGCCTTAACTCTACGTGCATTGATTCAACAAGGTGCTGAAGCACTCTTAGAAATGTTGGCCCATATTGATAGGATAGGATCTTGCAGTTGATGGAGATTTGTGGGATGCACATCCAGGGCACGAAGCTACCGTTCCACACATCCCAAAGATGCTCTATTGGGTTGAGATCTGGTAACTGTGGGGCCATTTCAGTACAGTGAACTCATTGTCATGTCAAGAAACCAATTTGGAAATGATTCCAGCTTTGTGACATGGTGCATTATCCTGCTGGAAGTAGCCATCAGAGGATCCGCCTCAAGGTTGTGCGTGTTGTGGCTTCACAATGCTTTGCTGCATACCTCGTTGTAACGAGTGGTTATTTCAGTCAAAGTTGCTCTTCTATCAGCTTGAATCAGTCCGGCCCATTCTCCTCTGACCTCTAGCATCAACAAAGCATTTTCGCCCACAGGACTGCCGCATACTGGATGTTTTTCCCTTTTCACACAATTCTTTGTAAACCTTGGAAATGGTTGTGCTGTGAAAATCCAGTAACTGAGCAGATTGTGAAATACTCAGACCGGCTGTCTGGCACCAACAACCATGCCATGCTCAAATTGCTTTAATCACCTTTCTTTCTCATTCTGACATTCAGTTTGGAGTTCAGGAGATTGTCTTGACCAGGACCACACCCCTAAATGCATTGAAGCAACTGCCATGTGATTGGTTGATTAGATAATTGCATTAATGAGAAATTGAACAGGTGTTCCTAATAATCCTTTAGGTGAGTGTACATTACTACATATTTGAAACATCAGCACCAAATTTGCCATATAAGATAAACCTGGGTAATATGGATTTTCTATTGAAACACTTGGAAAGTTAGCTTTACATTAGCTATGTTCCTCTTCAGTAACTACACAAGTCTGAATAATAAGACACAGCTAGGAAACAGTTACATTAATAGTAAAATAGAAATTAGACTAATATAGACTAATACTTACAGGTAAATGTCTGATGCTTATTGCCTGGCTACAATTGTTCTTCAATCAAATTGTTATATAAGAACAATGTCATTAATATGTACCTTCCAAGGTATAAGCAACTCATGAGAAAGGTAAAATAAAAGCTAAAACCTGTGTCATTAATATATAGTAAAATATACCCAAAGTGACATTATTAATAAATTAAAGGCAAACTGAATGTTAAACAATTTTATTAGAATGTACAACATTGTTAACATATAGGTTGTACAAAGATTTGGGCTTACAACCTTTAATGCATTTTCATCATACTGAAAATTACAGTTGCATTACAGTAAAATGTAACTACATAGGAACAAGCAAAGTAACAAATAACATTTTAAACTGCACAATATAATGATATTGTTTTACTTTAATATAATTATTACATGCTTGCCCATAATATTATGGGACACTTTCATTTTGTAGATTTGGGATATTCTCCTACTTAGAGTCATAAAATTTGACGGATATAAAATTTCTATGCCACTGCATGAGGTAAGAAAAAAGCTGAGATACGCTGAACAATGGTGGCAGCGGCTGCAGACGTGGAAAGTTTATGTGATTTTTTTCATTAGAGTCCGATGTGAGTGGTTGGCTTGACATTTCTTATTAGGGCCACATCTGGGGACTTGGCAGCAGTGGCTTAGCAAAGAGATTAGCTGTGAGGAACTCTCCATAGCCATGCTTGAATACACAATGTGCAAAAGGTGTGTGTGTTTGTGGGCTCCACTGTACTTGAGCCATAATGACGGTCAATATGCCAGGTTTGCACTATCCTGTGTGTGGGTAGCTGCTCCCATGACAGATGCAGGTGTCTATGGTGCTCCCCTCCCACCTGTTCCTACTTCTCCCAAACTCCCACCCAGCCCTCCTGACAGTCCTGCAGGCTCATTGTGTTGAGAGGCCCAGTCAAGGACAATTTTTAAAATATCCATGGTTTCATTCGAAGGGCTTTGGGCCGACTAAAGCGGTTTTACACTCTGTTCTAAGTGGGACCGTTTTCCTTTCATATTTCACTTTGGTTTGCCTTTCTTTGAGCCTACCGTGAATCAAAGCCTATAGTCGGTAGTATCCCTCTATTGAATACTATTGATTCCCAAGGTAGAACATCAATAAACAGATGAAAGGTGATATTTTTGGGGATGAGGTGAGGATAAAAAAAAAAAAAAAAAAGGAAAATGTTATTGGATGGCTTCCTTTGTCTACTTTTAAGACACATTTAAGACACAGCTTCAAGTCCACACATGCTCTATATTGACTGGATGTCAAAAGGTCCAACATTTGAGTAAAAGTTTTGACACAGAAAATAAATGTCACTTTTTGCACACATCTGTGGTAATCCGTTCATCAAATTGACAAAAGGTCACAATAAATCGCTTGCTCGTTTTAACAACTGTACAGTTTGAGGAAAACAGCTTCTTTCACAAATGGTTCTTGGTAGAAGAATAAGGCTCCATCAAGAAATATTCTGATCTCAAGAACCCATTTTGAGAGACAGTAAGTGTTTGGTTAGACAAAGCCTCTAAAATCCTAATAACAATTTTTGGAAGAAACAAAATAATAACTGGGAAGGTAATAAGGACTCTAAAAAGTATACAATTCCTGACATGCTTTAATGTTGTGATTTCTTGATACTCTAAGATACTGTATATTGTAATGGGTAGAAACAAGAGAACAAACACAGAACAAGATTTTAGGAGGGCATTTTATTAAAGAACAGAAGTGTTATGGGTGGAGGTGAGGGAGTAATCAAAAACAGGACACAAACCGCTTTGCTGGGGAGGTGATGACATCTAGGGTGGCTTCCTCGTGGCAGTTTGAAATACATAACCTTCAATAACAAAATATGTACAGTACAGGCCAAAAGTTTGGACACACCTTCTCATTCAATGCGTTTTTTATTATCATGACTATTTACATTGTAGATTCTCAGTGAAGGCATCAAAACTATGAATGAACACATATGGAATTATGCACTTAACAAAAGTGTGAAATAACTGAAAACATGTTCTTATATTTTAGATTTCTCAAAGTAGCCACCCTTTGCTTTTTTGATACCGCTGCAAACCCTTGGTGTTCTCTCAATGAGTTTCATGAGGTAGTCACCTGAAATGGTTTTCACCTTCACAGGTGTGCCTTGTCAGGGTTAATTAGTGGAATTGTTTCCCTTATTAATGGGGTTGGGACCATCAGATGTGTTGTGCAGAAGTCAGGTTGATACGCATACAACAGCCCTATTGGACAACTGTTAGAATTCATATTATGGCAAGAACCAATCAGCTAAGTAAAGAGGAATGAGTGACTATCATTACTTTAACAAATGATGGTCAGTCAGTCCGGAAAATTGCGAAAACTATGAATGTGTCCCCAAGTGCAGTCGCAAAAACCATCAAGCGCTACAACGAAACTGGCTCACATGAGGACCGCCCAGGAAAGGAAGACCAAGAGTCACTCTGCTGCTGAGGATAAGTTAATCTGAGTCACCAGCCTCAGAAATTGCAGGTTAACAGCAGCTCAGATTAGAGACCAGCTGAATGCCACACAGTTCTAGCAGCAGACACATCTCAACTGTTCAGAGGAGACTGTGCGAATCAGGCCTTCATGCTCAAGTAGCTGCTAGGAAACCACTGCTAAGGAGAGGCAACCAGCAGAAGAGATTTGTTTGGGCCAAGAAACACAAGGAATGGACATTAGGACCAGTGGAAATCTGTGCTTTGGTCTGATGAGTCCAAATTTGAGATCTTTGGTTCCAACCGCCGTGTCTTTGTGCGACGCAGAAAAGGTGAACGGATGGATTCTACATGCCTGGTTCCCACCGTGAAGCATGGAGGAAGAGGTGTGATGGTGTGGCGGTGCTTTGCTGGTGACACTGTTGGGGATGTATTCAAAATTGAAGGCATACTGAACCAGCATGGCTACCACAGCAGCAACATGCCATCCCATCCGGTTGGCGTTTAGTTGGACCATCATTTATTTTTCAACAGGACAATGACCCCAAACACACCTCCAGGCTGTGTAAGGGCTATCTGACCAAGAAGGAGAGTGATGGAGTGCTGCGCCAGATGACCTGGCCTCCACAGCAAAAGGGCCAACAAGTGCTAAGCATCTCTGGGAACTCCTTCGAGACTGTTGGAAAACCATTTCAGGTGACTACTTCTTGAAGCTCATCAAGAGAATGCCAAAAGTCTGCAAAACAGTAATCAGAGACAAAGGGTGGGCTACTTCTAAGAAACTAGAATATAAGACATGTTTTCAGTTACTTCACACTTTTTTGTTAAGTACATAATTCCACATGTGTTCATTCATAGTTTTGATGCCTTCAGTGAGAATCTACAATGTAAATAGTCATGAAAATAAAGGAAACACATTGAATGAGAAGGTGTGTCCAAACTTTTGGCCTGTACTGTATTTACATTTTAGAAGCAGATTCCCTGTGATGAACACCTTTGTTGCGTTGGAAGCTAACATTCTGTACTTTAGCCTTATATTCACCTTTACATTTTTTATATACCTTGATTATCCAAAATAGCTAATGAAAAGCAAACTTCCAAGTGATTTAATAGAAAATCCACATTACCCAGGTTTATCTTATATGGCAAATTTGGTGCTGATTTTTGGTGCTGTAAGTAATATATAGGCTGGCTATGTTTACTGAAATGATAATAAAAAGAAAATAAATTAGCCTTTTTGATAACGTCTTTTAGCATGTGCGAATACATGACAACAGAACCTCTTATTAGGTTTTCAAGGGAATTATCAACCAGGGAAGAGTCAGATAAATGTAAACCCTCAACACTTGACGTGTCATTCAGCAGGAAACACAGAACCAAAACATAATTTGAACATTATCCTACCTACCTAATTCTATTTTGTGAAAATATATTGTTGGCAGTCTTCGGAGGTAGAAACTGAAAGAGAATGATTTAGAAACTAAATGAGAATGACTACCCCCAACCCTACATAAAAATTGGGTTGGGGTTAGCCCATGGTGGAATAGCGTATTCCCTCGCAAGAGGCTCAAACTAATTTTGGCTAGTACCAGATCACTCATGAAAACTGAGCAAAACAAACAAGGGCACAAATCCTTAATCTGCAGCCCAGCAGATGGCAACAGAGGTGGCTACATTTGCATACAAATCCCTGTGGACCCTTCTACTTGCCATTCCCAGCCAAGTGTAAACTACACCACCATAGGGAAAGCATGCAGAAGCCTCTGAAGATTAGACCACTTTGAGTGGGTCTCCATTCTTCACCAATGAGCTTAGAAATATTCCCTTTAGGCTCCTTTTGGTCTACCTTTGGGGACTCAAAGTTAAATAAGTGTTTAAGTAGTTGGACTGGACAGCGTGACCAGAAAGAATATCTCAATTATACAATGTTAAAAACAAAGGTTTGGGTTTTGCTTTTAATGCCATAATTGGACATAATGTGCCCAGACAAGTTGACCTTGCAGTGGTTCTGGATTGGTTCGAAATGTTTGTGTGTAGTCTGCCCCTACAAATGAATTCCTGCCTATTCCCAGATTCAGTTTCGGTCCCCCAACTCACTTTATGCTGCTGTATCTGTAGAAGAATTCTGTTTGTCCCATTTCATAAGTATTAAACTTAACAAATACTATTTTTCACTTTGGGGAATCCCAAAAATTTCTGGATGAGAAAAGAGTATTCTGATTCTTGCTTGATTACAACTGAAATGTGTTGCTATGCCCTTAACCCTTAACCTTAACCCTTGGTTTTAATAACAATGTAAACATGCAGACAATGCACAATGCAGGGTGACTGCTTTTGCCATGACTACATTTTTGTGACAATGCCAAGCTGAGGTATTAATTTGGTTCCATTCCTTGATGAAAAAAGTCAAGGGACCATACAAATAATTGTGCAAGCTAACAAGCAGGCAACAAACAGAAAATAATCATCACATGTTCACAAACACTGGACATTTAAGGAATGGAAAAACATTGCCTGGTCTGACAGGACACAGTTCCTGTTGAATCATGGTATTTGCAGACTTGCATAAGGATCTGGCATAACCATCATGAGTCCATGGATCTATTCTGCCTGGTATAAGTGGTAAAAGCAGGTGGCGGTGTAATGGTGTGGGGAATGTTTTCCTGGAACATGTTAGGTCCCTTAAAACCACTTAAACACCGCTTGAATGCCAAAGCGTATCTAAAAATTGTTACTGACCAGGTGCATCTCTTAATGGCTACAGTTACCCCTTATTAAATGGATACTTCCAGCAGAATAATGTGCCATGTCACACAGCACATATTGTCTATGACTGGTTCAAGGATCATGACAATTCACTTTACTCTCCAGTTTACTTAAGATGGATAAAATGGACCTTCGTAGTTCGTGATTATATACACTACCATTCAAAAGATAGGGGTCACTTAGAATTGTCCTTGTTTTCAAAATATTTTATGGAATATCTAAATAGGTGTACAGAGGCCCATTATTTGCAACCATCAATCCCATGTTCCAAAAGCATGTTGTTTGCTTATCCAGGTTTATCCTTTTAAAAGGCTGACTGATCATTAGAAAATCCCTTTGTAAATATGTTAGCACCGCTGAAAACTGTTGTGCGGATTATAGAAGCAATAAAACTGTCCTTCTTTAGACTAGTTGAGTATCTGAAGCATTAGCAATTGTGGGTTCAATTACAGGCCCAAAATGGGCAGAAACAAATAGTTTCTTCTGAAACTCATCAGTCAATTCTTGTTCTGAGAAGTTTCAAGAGCCTTGTCTTTAGACATTGAAAAACCTGTCAGAAAGACAACCATCTCTGCAGGATTTACGCTACAGTGGCTAGACGGAAGCCACTCTTCGAGTGAAAAGCAATATAACATGCCGTCTGAACAATTCTCAGGGTATTAGAAAAAACATTCTCTGGCCTGATCAAAATCAACCAAAATCGATCTATAGAACTGAAAACATCACCTTGCTAATACCATACCTGAGGTTAAGCATGGTGGTGAGAGCATCATGCTATGTGGATTTTTCTTCTTGGCAGGGATCGACAAAAGAATACGCATAGATTTAGTTCAGAAAGCCGAACCGCTCCACGCAAAATAATAAGTTTTACGATGTTTTAAAGATGTATTTAATTTTACACCAAATTCATGGACATTGTTGAAATACAAGTTGTTTTCTCCCACTGTGTAGTCAATTCTGCTCAAAACTATTCTCACACTCAACACAACAAATGATTGGGAATGTCTCTGGTATACTCTCCCCTTCCTATACCCCTCACTCTTCCTCTTCTACGAGAGCAGCACATATTTGCCACCACAGACCTTCTGTAAGTAGCATGACCGTCCAACCAGATATATAGCTGGCTACAGCAAACAGCTTGGGTTGTTTCTGTAAGACTGACATTGGTAGATACAAGGACAAATATCTAACTAGTTTTGACTACATAAAACTAAACTTGGCAAATCTTACTAACAATAAAGCAGAAAAATCCAAAGGCAGATTACGTTTCTTAGATAAGTGAACGTATGTGGCACATCGTTCAGCAGATTTAGCACATTATCAAGTGACTGCATCATGAGAAAAGCAGAACATTACTACCCCTAATCATGGCTACGTATAGCTTTGCTATAGACCCTGCAACTAAATATAGTATAGTTAGATATTAGCTTATGTTCAGTGGCGGAAGGTTCTATTTTTCCCAGGTAGTACAACTCGACACTATGACACGTCGAGTAGTCCTTTCTGTAAGTCCTTTGTTTTTAGGTTATAAAATCTAATGACTGGAAATCTGACAGATTAAGTGTAGCACCCTATTTGTTTTTCATGCCATGAAGCATTTATTGCTTCAGAACATATTTGAAAAACAAATAATACTCACATGAAATGTCTTCCACTTAGCACTATTAAAAAAAAATTATTACCATGTGGTGCATTTGCTATAGGCATATGTTTTTCTGGGTAAGACATGGATATTTCACATCAGAAGAAGTACGTTTGTCAAACAATTTCAGTAGTAAAATAAAATCACAAGAGGACACTGTCAAGGTGTTGATGTGTGTTTTACCTAAGGCAAGTGCATACAGAGATATCCTGTTGTCTTACCAAAATAGTTCTTCATAGACGTGCACATGTCGACAAGGGACTAATTCCAATGTACTATTTCTAATCCAAAACCTAAATATTTAAATTCAATGGAATTAAAAATAGAAACTGAAGTTTGAAAACTAACTGAAAATAAACTGAATTTGAATAATGTATTTTAAAACTAATAGATTTAAAACAATACTTTTTTTAAACATAACATAACCCTGGTAATGTGTGTAAATTGATGGAAAAAATTATAATTTAATCAATGATAAATTAGGTCAAATTTCAATCAATTTTCTCAAATGGAATGTTCTACTGTAACACAGGGCTCAGATGGAAACAGGGTTTGCTAAGTGCTTAAAGTAATTACATTTTTCAATGAGTTTCAATACTGGAATACCTAGATAATCACCCTTTTTTGGACAAAATCCTTGAAAAGTAATTGAAATTGAAATATATCTTATATCAGAGTAAAATCTTCCCCATTGTTCCCAAGTATCAAAATTATATAATCACTGGAGCATTTGCTGAGCTGCGTAACTATCACGTGCAAGCTTTTATTCAAAAGCTGTCACTTCAAGGAAATACATCTTTACAGGTACTTGCTTTGCTATGTTTGAATAATAACAATAATACCAAGCAGAAAAATAACTGAAGGCCATTGTCATTATTGCAAACAAGATTTAAAACTTGTCAATTTGCATCAGGCTCGGATCTGTACCTACCAATAACTAGCTTATCTACAATGATCTTTCAAACAACATAATACTTGTTTCACACACAGCATATACACAGAGATGCATTATTTATTCTGATAATATTAGCAAATCAACTTTACTGACCCACATTTGCTGACTATTGCTTTTACTTAAACAAGAAACCAGGCAAGCCTAGTTCAGCTGGCCTGCAATAAAAAGCATTGATCGTTGTTGCCCTCCCGAGATTCAAACCTGGATCGCCTGCGTGAAAGGCTATGCCACCAAACTATACCGGTGCCAAGTGTCGCATTAACATCACGCCAATTTTGAATATTTCTTTAGACACGATTAAGCATTGTGTTAAACTAACATTTCTTATGTAAACAGTAAACAGTTTTATTGCAGCCGGCAATAAAATGTAATACAAATCCCAATCCTCACTGGGTCGAACTCCAGTCACCCAGGTGAGTGGCATTGTCTTTAACAGCTACGCCAAGATGCTACAGGTTTTGCTAGTCGCTAGACACCATTCAGCATTGTGTTAAACTGACTCATGTTTTTTATTAAGTTTACCTCCACAAATAGCGTCTATGAACTATGGCTGTTGCCACTGGCCGTTTAACAGCTTATTAACCAGTAATAGGCTAACTAGTATCTACTAACTTTCTAGGAATAGTGATAAGAATTGAGCAATTGCTAGCGAGACTGAAGATGAACTTTTCCAATTTCATGGCACAATTTTTATTTTTTCTTTCATTGGTGAATTACATTGTGTAGATGACTTTCTAGTCAAGTGAAAAGACGAGAGAATCAAGGAAACCCCAACTCTTTTACTGCCCAAGGGGTTTTGATAAAGCCTGTATTATTACCCCCAAAAGCATGCACAGATGCGTACCTTTAAAAATCCACCAGAAACAGTCGCAATATAATAGTAAACAGTTTTAGTTTAGGCTTACTATAACGTAGCTACAGAATGTTGTATGTAGCCAGCACATTTTTTGTCTATCCTGACCCAAAAAGCATGCAAGGATGCGAACTTCCAAACTCGACCAGAAACAGTCACAAATATAACCGTAAAAAGTTTTATTTTAGGCTTACTATAAAGTAGGTACTGCAGGTAATAGCCAGCGAAGTTTCTGTCTATCCGGAACAAATCTAAATGCATAGTTTGTTTTGACTGTGAGGAGATTCGATCGCGGAACCTGCAGCTTGCAGGCCTGCTTCTCTAACCACTACGCAATTTAACAAGGTAGGTTAGACAGTCAATCAGTCACTTAAGTCAGTCAGTCAGTCAGCAATTAAGAGACATTCGCTCTTCCAGGCCGGATCCGCTTACACGGTCTGGCAAAAATCTATAAATCAGTGCTATTAATAAAGAACAATGTTTCAGATTTTTCAAGTTAGAACATTGAAAAATCTGAGTTCCTGAAAGTGTTTCTGCAAGTAGGGCTCAAAATCAAAGCAATTGTTTTCTATATTCAGCCCAAAACTATAGCCTATATTTTAAGTAATGTTTAATTGCCATTGGGAAGATGGTGAATACATCAAATGATTTATTTACAAAAAACAATTGAAATCTTGACCTTATGTGATTACCGACGCACTTCACTAAACTGCTCTGGACAAGAGCCTATTGTAACTGCCATATCTGCTCAAAAATGTTGCAGGTTTTTTGTTTGGTTCTTATTTAGTAGCTATTTGCATCCTCAACACTGCCATTTTCCTCATTAATTTGCACCGCCAAAGATATTGGAAGAAAACAAATTTTGGTTTTGTGGGGCGGTGCTTAAGTAAAACATAAATTATTAGGCTAATTTGAAACAGCGATATCCAACCAGCGGTGTGGATTGCCTTCGTTATCAACACCTCTTACCGATAACATTGAAACGTCCTTCCCAGACCCAAGTCAGAAGGACTTGAGTTAGGTGTCAACCAGGCTATATGAAAACAGCTTGTCTGTCAAAACGTAAGTAATAAATTATTGCACTGGAGCATCTGGAGTGTGGGACTACTTATTTAGTTTTCTTAAATATTCTACTCCACTAGCGAACAACTCACCTAACATGGTGTATTCTCTCAGCTGTTAGCCTATATATTGCTATATCCATTAAACCGCACCCTACCACTTCAAAGCTGTACAGAGATGCCAGACAATCTTCCCTGTTCTGACACTGGTCAAAGAATCCAACAAAACCGCTTTGAATACAGTCAAAGGGAACGTGACAAGATAATTGTATCCTGGTCAATTTTTGAGATGCTAGGCAGACAGTCAGACCTCTCAAAAGAAGTGCTGAAGTTATTGAAGTGCAGGTTGAGAATGCATTAACACAGGTAACTGTCAGTGACGATAAGAGTCAAGGCATTATCCCAACGCATTATCCCACAGAGGCAAAAATAACCAAAATTGGGACAGCACAATAGAGAAATGCTCTATTGGCCTTAATTGTTAACCTGTTGAAAAAAGGGCACTTAAGACATGAACAACACAACTGAAGAGAAACGTACAGCTCTGCAAAGGGCTGTCAATTATGGTGATAGAAAATTCAAGCAATTAATGAACATTTTATTATGAGCTCCAAGACAATCTGTCCACAGATATATGACATTGAAATCAAGAAATTGAAGATAAAGAAAAGATAAAGCCTGGGACAAAGTCTCTGACTCAAGAGTTCCTACTCCTCACAGCTGATACAGGAGGGTGGGCAATTCATTTTATCAACCCCTGTGTAATCAACGCTCCACGACAAGGATATAATTCTTCTATTACCCGTTTTTATCTGACGAGAGACTGGGTCCATGCAGACACAGTGTTCGTAGTTACATGCACCGACAAGGCCCTGCATCCGACGGGTCAAGAAGAAATAGCAGAGGGGACCATTCACACGGTGCAAGAACCTACAAGACTGAATGACTTTAATTTCTCAAGCAAGGTATTGAGCCCTACTCATGTCTCCTTACTCAATAAAAGTCTATCAGTTGTGCCTTCTACACAGTGTAATTGATACTAATGCAAATCTGTTCAATCAATCAGTCACATTTATTTATTAAGGCCATTTGACATTATCTGTTGTCAAAACACCCAGCCTGAAACCCCAAAGAGCAAGCAACAACAATGGTGAAGCACAGTGGCTGGGGGGGGGGGGGGCAGCAGACTGGGCAGCTGGAAAACTTAAGAAAAAATAGCTAATCTTTACACAATTTACCTGAGACACCTGACACATCAGTGCTCACCCACCCTGCTGACAAGGTTGGGTCAACTGCACACTGCACTCCTGGATAGACCAGATCATGTTAATGAGTGTCACAGACAATTCCTCAATGATACGTTTTACAAGAAACTTACAAGTAACACTGATGTGCCATTTCAGAAAAGCATATTCACTGTTCTAGAAGGATATTTATGTATATGTCAAATCCCAAAGAAAGAACATGATTTCTTGGCTAAAAAATACCCTAAAATTGCCATCAAGACATCATATTGTAGTGACCATTGACTCAGTAACGGCACCATTATCAACCTTTGTTGATTCTTTTAGTAGACTACTTGCAGAACAGCTCTCCTCCTTTGTAAAGGACACAAGCAGTGGGATCACTATTAGTGCATCTCCTAATCTTCTTCCTGGGAATACTTTGTTAGTCACTTGTGATGTTGAATCATTATACACTTACATTCACATGAGAGTGGAATTGAAGCCATGGACCATTTTCTTTTACAACATGACTGGTCTGAATAACTCTCCAGTGAATGCATTTTGAAGTTGGCTGTAATAGTACTCCCACACAATTATTTAATGTTCCAAAATGATTTGTTTATTCAAATGAAAAGCACGACTATGGGATCTCCTATGGCTCCTAGTTATGCTAATTTGTATTTGGGTTACACAGAAAAATGGTCCATTCTCAATCCTCAGAAATGGTTTTATTTGGATATTTTTGTGTTATGGAAGGGTGATGTTGAAAACATACAGGCATTCCACGGCTTTCTTAACTATTGCTCGGAGCACCTGAGATTCACTATCCAATTTGATGTAAGACAAATCTATTTTCTTGATATTGTACTATTTACTGACCTTAAATGAAACCTACCGATCGTAATAGAGCGGATAACTGTCATCCGCTTCCCTTAAATAAACGCTTTGCCCTACAGCCAATTCTGTCATATCAAACAAATAAGCAAAACTAAATTTGACTTTGACACAAAGTCGACAAAATTGGAAGGAAAATTCAAGGAAAGGGAGTAAAAATATAGTCGTCTAGACAGTAACTTTGGAGGGTTCAGCACTGCATAAGGATTACAGGCTTGGTCTGTCCAAGTCTCTCAGAAAGATTATTGATGCTTGTGAGTTTATTTATTTATTTTTATTTTTTTGGGGGGGGGGGTTACCTTGCCCTTTCTAAGCAGTTTCAAGTACCTCATTCCACTGTTTAACACATTATCTACAAATGGAGAAAATTACAGACCACTTGCAATCTACATAGGACAGGTTGTCCCACCAAATTCACCCCAACAACTAAAAGAAAGAAGCCTCTAAGAACCCCCGGGTAACATCAAGGTATCTACAGGCCCCTTTTGTCACAATAAATGTTGAAGTGTATGACTCAGCTGTCTCAACTGCCTACATGGGATGTCAGCAATGAAAAAGCAAGACACGACTGATGTTTACCAGAGGGTAAGGACCAAAACTACTGGAACAGTGTGCACTGGATAGATCAGTCAAAGATGGAAAGGTTTGGCCACAATAATATATACCATGTTTGACAAAAACAAAACGATGCCTTTGAACACACTGCTGAATGATCTGGCAATGAAGGTGAGAGACGCAACTCAATCCTAACTTTTAAGTGTCTACTAAAATAATCTATTCAGCAAGGCCTATGATTTTGTGTAGTCTGGCCCAGGGTTGTGATGGTGAATGGAAGGCACTGGATTTACAAGCCATCCTTTGCATGGCAGGCTCTCATCTCCACTGGGATGTCCTCCTCCAAGGCCATTCGGGGGCAGAGTCACTGGATTACTGTTGTTCCCTATGTCGTCCTTGTGCAACAGGAGTGAACTCTCTGGGCAATACTCAGCCTTCTTTCAGGGTGGTTTCAGTTGGAATCTTTGTTAAGATGCTTGGCAAAGTGGCTGGAGTTACTTTCTGCCTGGTGGGCACTGTCCAGGGTCACCTTTGGATATAATGCACAATGTATCCAAAGGTACATTGTATACACAGTGTCACTGGACCCCCCTGTCTCAGTCCCGAGGTTTAATGCTGCTGCATTATTGTTTCAGTCCCCTTGTAAATCCAAGGACTGCTCTTTCTACCTTTCCTTGTGTCCAGTTCTGTTTAAACTTATATGAGCCTTTTGACCACACTTCAGGACAACCAGGCCCGAATGACTTGTAGCTGTCCATGTCCAAAGTCCTCCAGGTTGTTTTGCTGATCAATTTGCTGCCTGAGATTACCAGCTGCCACTGCTCTCACCCCTCCTGATTGTCCTTGTCTTTGTCCACCAGGTCACACAGCTGACTTGGATTCTGTATTTTGATTCTGGACACAGCCTACATACATTTATTGATTATTATAATCTTATACTCTTATTATCTTC
Organism: Esox lucius; assembly: GCF_011004845.1. Taxonomy (NCBI): domain Eukaryota; kingdom Metazoa; phylum Chordata; class Actinopteri; order Esociformes; family Esocidae; genus Esox; species Esox lucius. Next base: position 9,977,797 of record NC_047572.1, read on the forward strand.
ACATGGCACAGCTGGCACAGTTTTGAGTTTCGACCCAACAAGTGAGTTTTTCCTAGCCAATCGGTGTCAACTCCATAGATGCAAGGCTTCATGAAATAAATGTGATTTGACTGATTGAACAGAAGAACCTCATACCAACTGGAAAGCATGGAGGCAGTGGCATTATAGTTTAGGGCTGCTTTGCTGCCTCTGGGCCTAGCCAACATGCCATTATTCAACCATGAATTTCACATTGCACCAGAGAATATTCAGCCCCCCAGGCCTGTGACATCAAATCCACCTCTGCTACGTTCACCTGGACATTTCAACCAAACACTCCCCGGTTCATCGTGCACACCTGTTCATCATTACATCTTTTAAATTCCCTTGGTTTATGTTCTGTGTTAAGTAATGTTGTTTAGGAATTGTGTTGTGTCTCTGGCCCACGCTAGTACCTGTTTGTTTTTTGTATTATGTATGGAGTCCGAGTTTTCCCACACAGAAGTATAATATAATGACATATCTTTCAAAAACATAAATTTTTAATAGGTGTCTATATTTTCTGTAAACATATACTAATATACAGTGGAGAGAACAAGTATTTGATACACTGCCGATTTTGCAGGTTTTCCTACTTACAAAGCATGTAGAGGTCTGTAATTGTTATCATAGGTACACTTCAACTGTGAGAGACAGAATCTAAAACAAAAATCCAGAAAATCACATTGAATGATTTTTTAATAATTAATTAGCATTTTATTGCATGACATAAGTATTTGATCACCTACAAACCAGTAAGAATTCCGGCTCTCACAGACTTGTTAGTTTTTCTTTAAGAAGCCCTCCTGTTCTCCACTCATTACCTGTATTAACTGCACCTGTTTGAACTCGTTACCTGTATAAAAGACACCTGTCCACACACTCAATCAAACAGACTCCAACCTCTCCACAATGGCCAAGACCAGAGAGCTGTGTAAGGACATCAGGGATAAAATTGTAGACCTGCACAAGGCTGGAATGGGCTACAGGACAATAGGCAAGCAGTTTGGTAAGAAGGCAACGACTGTTGGAGCAATTATTATAAAATGGAAGAAGTTCAAGATGAAGGTCAAACTCCCTCGGTCTGGGGCTCCATGCCAGATCTCACCTCGTGGGGCATCAATGATCATAAGGAAGGTGAGGGATCAGCCCAGAACTACACGGCAGGACCTGGTCAATGACCAGAAGAGAGCTGGGACCACAGTCTCAAAGAAAACCATTAGTAACACACTACGCGGTCATGGATTAAAATCCTGCAGCGCACGCAAGGTCCCCCTGCTCGAGCCAGCACATGTCCAGGCTCGTCTGAAGATGGCCAATGACCATCTGGATGATCCAGAGGAAGAATGTGAGAAGGTCATGTGGTCTGATGAGACAAAAATAAAGACCCCAAGAACACCATCCCAACCGTGAAGCATGGAGGTGGAAACATCATTCTTTGGGGATGCTTTTCTGTAAAGGGGACAGGACGACTGCACCGTATTGAGGGGAGGATGTATGGGGCCATGTATCGCGAGACCTTGGCCAACAACCTCCTTCCCTCAGTAAGAGCATTGAAGATGGGTCATGGCTGGGTCTTCCAGCATGACAACGACCCGAAACACACAGCCAGGGCAACTAAGGAGTGGCTCCGTAAGAAGCATCTCAAGGTCCTGGAGTGGCCTAGCCCGTTTCCAGACCTGAACCCAGTAGAAAATCTTTGGAGGGAGCTGAAAGTCCGTATTGCCCAGTGACAGCCCCGAAACCTGAAGGATCTGGAGAAGGTCTGTATGGAGGAGTGGGCCAAAATCCCTGCTGCAGTGTGTACAAACCTGGTCAAGAACTACAGGAAACGTATGATCTCTGTAATTGCAAACAAAGGTTTCTGTACCAAATATTAAGTTCTGCTTTTCTGATGTATCAAATACTTATGTCATGCAATAAAATGGTAATGAATCACTTAAAAATCATACAATGTGATTTTCTGGATTTTTGTTTTAGATTCCGTCACTCACATTTGAAAAATACCTATGATAAAAATTACAGACTTCTACATGCTTTGTAAGTGGGAAAACCTGAAAAATCGGCAGTGTATCAAATACTTGTTCTCCCCACTGTATATATCATATGTATTACTAATGTAAGGCCATATATGTCATACATATATTTACATATTCGATTTTGTCCATTTCCAAATATGATTTAATGTCTTAAAGACATGTAAATATAATTACATAAATGACAAAATTATCATTGGTAATATGCTTTTAGCATTTACATTTAACTGATATACAGCTCTGGAAAAAATTAAGAGACCACTGCACATCTTTCTTTCCAAAAAGTTGAAAAGCAAAGTGTTGAGTGAGGAACAGAAGTGTTCAATTTGCAGTGGGCTCTTAATTTTAACCCTTCTGTTCCTCACTCAAAACCTTCCTTTTCGACTTTTTTGGAAAGGAAAGAAAAAGGTTCAGTGGTCTCTTAATTTTTCCCAGAGCTGTATTACCATATTTGTATTGTTTCCTGTCATGTGTTTATTATGTTATCTAATCGTTTCTCTGAAGTACTTTTACAAAGAAGAATAGCATTCATGATACTGTGTTAAAATGTATGCATATTGTTTTCATAACGAGTCTCCTTTTTTCTGGAAAATAATGAAAAGTTTAATTCCATGTGTTGATGAGAAATGCTTAATGTGCTGCATATTGATATATTTCATATATTTCATTATTTTAACACATAATAGTCAAGGATAAAATATTAACCTTATTTGATCCCCTGCTTATTTTGTTTGCCCACTGACAAAGAAATGATCAGTCTATAATTTTAATGGTATGTTTATTTGAACAGTGAGGGACAAAAATATTAAGAAATAATAATAATTGATTTGCATTTTAATGAGTGAAATACGTATTTGATCCCCTCTCAATCAGAACGTTTTTTTGGCTCCCAAATGTCTTTTATACAGTTAACGAGTTGAGATTAGGAGCACACTCTTAAAGGGAGCTTGTTACCTGTAAAAGACATCTGACCACAGAAGCAATCAATCAATCAGATTCCAAACTCTCCACCATGGCCAAGACCAGGGGATGTCCAGGGATGTCAGGGACAAGATTGTAGATCTACACAAGGCTGGAATGGACTACAAGACCATCGCCAAGCAGGCTTGGTGAGAAGGTGACAACAGTTGGTGCAATTATTCTCAAATGGAAGAAACACAAAATAATTGTCAGTCTCCCTTAGTCTGAGGCTCCATGCAAGATCTCACCTCGTGGAGTTGCAATAACGGTGAGGAATCAGCAAAGAAACTACACGGGAGGATCTTGTCAATGATCTCAAGGCAGCTGGGACCATAGTCACAAAGAAAACAATTGGTAACCCGAAGGTGGGACATGGGGCCGCCTTCCCGTGGACTCACCACCCACAGGAGGGACCATAAGGGGCCGGTGCAGAGAGGATCGGGCGGCAATCGAAGGCAGGGGCCTAGACAACCCGATCCCTGGACACGGAAACTAGCTCTAGGGACGTGGAATGTCACCTCGCTGGCGGGGAAGGAGCCTGAGAGGTTCCGACTAGAGATAGTCGGGATCACCTCTACGCACGGCTTGGGCTCTGGAACCACACACCTTGAGAGAGGATGGACTCTTCACCACTCTGGAGTTGCCCATGGGGAGAGGCGGCAGGCTGGTGTGGGTTTCCTTATAGCTCCCCAGCTCTGCCGCCATGTGTTGGAGTTTACCCCGGTGAACGAGAGGGTTGTTTCCCTGCGCCTACGGGTCGGGGATAGGTCTCTCACTGTTGTTGGTGCCTACGGGCCGAACGGCAGTGCAGAGTACCCGACCTTCTTGGAGTCTCTGGGAGGGGTGCTGGAAAGTGCTCCGACTGGGGACTATCGTTCTACTGGGGGACTTCAACGCCCACGTGGGCAATGACAGTGACACCTGGAGGGGCGTGATTGGTACGAACGTCCCCCCTGATCTGAACCCGAGCGGTGTTCAGTTATTGTACTTCTGTGCTAGTCACAGTTTGTCCATAACGAACACCATGTTCAAGCATAAGGGTGTCCATCAGTGCACGTGGCACCAGGACACCCTAGGCCGCAGGTCGATGATCGACTTTGTTGTCGTTTCATCTGACCTGCGGCCGTATGTCTTGGACACTCGGGTGAAGAGAGGGGCGGAGCTGTCAACTGATCACCACCTGGTGGTGAGTTGGATCCGATGGCGGGGGAGGAAGCTGGACAGACTCGGCAGGCCCAAGCGTACTGTAAGGGTCTGCTGGGAACGTCTGGCCGAGTCTCCTGTCAGAGAGATTTTTAACTCCCACCTCCGGCAGAGCTTCGACTGGATCCCGAGGGAGGCTGGAGATATTGAGTCCGAGTGGACCATGTTCTCCACCGCAATTGTCGAAGCGGCCGCTCGGAGCTGTGGCCGTAAGGTCTCCGGTGCCTGTCGAGGAGGCAATCCTCGAACCCGGTGGTGGACACCGGAAGTAAGGGATGCTGTCAAGCTGAAGAAGGAGTCCTATCAGGCCTGGTTGGCTTGTGGGACTCCAGAGGCAGCTGACGGGTACCGACAGGCCAAGCGGACTGCAGCCTTGGTTGTGGAGGCAAAAACTCGGGCCTGGGAGGAGTTCGGTGAGGCCATGGAGAAAGACTATCTGCTGGCCTCGAAGAGATTCTGGCAAACCATCCGGCGCCTCAGGAGAGGGAAACAGTGCCCTACCAACGCTGTTTACAGTAGAGGTGGGCAGCTGTTGACCTCAACTGGGCATGTCGTCGGGCGGTGGAAGGAGTACTTCGAGGATCTCCTCAATCCCGCCGTCACGTCTTCCATTGAGGAAGCAGAGGATGAGGGCTCAGAGGTGGACTTGTCCATCACCCGGGCTGAAGTCACAGAGGTGGTCAAGAAACTCCTCGCTGGCAAGGCACCGGGGGTGGATGAGATCCGCCCTGAGTACCTCAAGTCTCTGGATGTTGTGGGGCTGTCTTGGTTGACAAGCCTGTGCAACATCGCGTGGCGGTCGGGGACAGTGCCCCTGGGATGGCAGACCGGGGTGGTGGTCCCTCTTTTTTGAAAAGGGGGACCGGAGGTTGTGTTCCAACTATAGGGGGATCACACTTCTCAGCCTCCCCGGGAAAGTCTATGCCAGGGTTCTGGAGAGGAGAATACGGCCGATAGTAGAACCTTGGATTCAGGAGGAACAGTGTGGTTTTCGTCCAGGCCGTGGAACACTGGACCAGCTCTATACCCTCTACAGGGTGATGGAGGCTTCATGGGAGTTTGCCCAACCAATCCACATGTGTTTTGTGGATTTGGAGAAGGCATTCGACTGTGTCCCTCGCGGCATCCTGTGGAGGGTGCTTCGGGAATATGGGGTCCTGGGTCCTTTGCTAAGGGCTGTCAGGTCCCTGTACGACCGAAGCAGGAGCTTGGTCCGCATTGCCAGCAGTAAGTCAGACTTGTTCCCTGTGCATGTTGGACTCCGGCAGGGCTGCCCTTTGTCTGTTCATAATTTTTATGGACAGAATTTCTAGGCGCAGCCAGGGGCCGGAGGGTGTCAGGTTTGGGGACCACACGATTTCGTCTCTGCTCTTTGCGGATGATGTTGTCGTGTTGGCCCCTTCAAGCCAGGACCTTCAGCATGCACTTGGACGGTTTGCAGCCGAGCGTGAAGCGGTGGGGATGAAAATCAGTACCTCCAAATCCGAGGCCATGGTCCTCAGTCGGAAAAGGGTGGCTTGCCCACTTCAGGTTGGTGGAGAGTGCCTGCCTCAAGTGGAGGAGTTTAAGTATCTAGGGGTCCTGTTCACGAGTGAGGGAAGGATGGAACGGGAGATTGACAGACGGATCGGTGCAGCTTCTGCAGTAATGCGGTCGATGTATCGGTCTGTCGTGGTGAAGAAAGAGCTGAGCCGCAAGGCGAAGCTCTCGATTTACCGGTCAATCTATGTTCCTACTCTCACCTATGGTCATGAGCTTTGGGTCATGACCGAAAGGACAAGATCCCGGATACAGGCGGCCGAAATGAGCTTTCTCCGCAGGGTGGGTGGGCGATCCCTTAGGTGAGAAGCTCGGTCACCCAGGAGGAGCTCAGAGTAGAGCCGCTGCTCCTCCACATCGAGAGGGGTCAGCTGAGGTGGCTTGGGCATCTGTTTCGGATGCCTCCGAAACACCTTCCCACCGGGAGGAGACCCCAGGGAAGACCTAGGACACGCTGGAGGGACTATGTCTCCCGGCTGGCCTGGGAATGCCTCAGGGTCCCCCCGGAAGAGCTGGAGGAAGTGTCTGGGGAGAGGGAAGTCTGCGCATCCCTGCTTAGACTGCTGCCCCCGCGACCCAGCCCCGGATAAGCGGAAGATGATGGATGGATGGACTACACCGTGAAGGACTGAAATCCCACAGCGCCCGAAAGGTCCCCCTGCTCAAGAAAGCACATGACAGGCCCGTCTGAAGTTTGCTAGTGAACATCTGAATGATTTAGAGGAGAACTGGGTGAAAGTGTTGTGGTCAGATGAGACCAAAATCGAGCTATTTGGCACCAACACAACTCACCTTGTTTGGAGGAGGAGGAATGCTGCCTATGACCCCCTGAACACCACCACCACCGTCAAACATGGAGGTGGAACCATTATGCTTTGGGGGTGTTTTTCTGCTAAGGGGACAGGACAATTTCACTGCATCAAAGGGACGATGGACAGGGCCATGTACCATCAAATCTTGGGTGAGAACCTCCTTCCCTCAGCCAGGGCATTGAAAATGGGTTGTGGATGGGTATTCCAGAATGACAATGACCCAAAACACACGGCCAAGGCAACAAAGGAGTGGCTCAAGAAGAAGCACATTAAGGTCCTGGAGTGGCCTAGCGAGTTTCCAGACATTAATCCAATAGAAAATCTGTGGAGGGAGTTGAAGGTTCGAGTTGCCAAACATCAGCCTCGAAACCTTAATGACTTGGAAAAGATCTGCAAAGAGGAGTGGGACAAAATCCCTCCTGAGATGTGTGCAAACCTGGTGGCCAACTACAATTCACACTTATGCAACCAGGTTATTGTGAGTTAAGAAATGTTCCCCCTCAAAGATTTATGTTTGTTTTACATCACAAAAACCTGGCATTTTAACAGGGGTGGAATTTTTATATCCACTGTACTTAGCAGTTAACCAGTCCTTTTGGAAAGAATTATGCAGGCAAAAAGAAAATTGACAATCTAAGAGAACCTTAAAAGAACCTTAGCACAATTAGGTGCAATATGCAATGAACGTCGTTGCTGCCCACTTAACCACTATTTTTCGTTCCTCTGTTTTATCAGAATTGAACATGTCACCCTCCCTATGAGAGAGGGGAATGTTGACGTCTTATTTTTGAAATGAGAGGCTGCTTAGATCTTTAGAGTTTGACCTGGAACCTGCTACTTTGTAAATAACATTGTCTGTTTTTAATGAGGACAATTGAAGGTTAAATTATTATATATAATCCATTCTTTTGTCTTGTTAATGTGTTTCTTCAGAAAGTGAATAATAAGAAAATGGTAATCATGGTCATAATTACGAGTCCCACAAAACCACTATTGTAAGCATGTGATTTGCAGCGTTAGACATTTTACCCTGATGAGAGAGAAAGCTTTCTGTCAAAACATTGATAATGCACTATTGCACTGGAGCATCTAGTGTGTGTGTACTTTTATTTTCTGAAAAAGATTCAAAGCATTAAGATTAATTTAATATTCCACTATATTTCACAAAACAACCATGTTTCTGGTATTTCATTGCCAAACCAACATTTTAATTACAAACCCAAAACACCTTTTCTTACCGCATTACCTAGGAAGGCGTGCCATGGGAGTAGATGTGGTACAGATAGAGCCGAGGCAAACACATGCCACAGGCACAAGACTTACAATGGTTGTTCTCTGATTTTGAGCTTAGCTAAATAACGCCCACAGAACAATGATCACCTGAATGAATAAACAAACACAGATTACATGTTTTACCTGGGGCCTGGTTTTCTTGGTTTTCTGCATGGATTACACCTATCGAATATGAAAATATTCAAAGGCCAAACATGAATGGAGGGGCAGCCTAGCGGCTTCAGGACTCTGCAGACTACCCCAGCCAGTTTAGGTTAAGTACCACTAATTGTGATCGTCAATACCCACGCCAGGTTGGGTATTAAGAGACTACTGAGCATGAGTGGAGAAGCCAACGCTGGATGTGGGGAATTTTATTTACTTTCTATTGCAGTAGCTATGGCTTTTTGTGGTCTGGTCCTTCCCACAAATGCACCAGATAACCCACAGTGTTGAATGGCCTATTTCCTTTTAGTTCTATATGCCCCCGTTATAGCTGTTAAGACTTTGGGCATGTTACTTTGTATGGGCTCTAGTTGGACTGTTACGTTTCTGTTCTTGTTTGTTTGTTTGTTAAATGCCATGGGTTATTTAATGACAACAGAGACATCCTGTCGGAAATAAGGCACTCTTCCAAAACCACTATACCATTACACCAATCCCAAAGTATTCATTCTGCCACCAAGCAGAATTATGGGTGCATTTATTCTACCAAACAAATTATTTAGTTGTGTAACATTTCATCAAACAAAATGTGTGCTTGAATGGCGCAGCAGTAAAGTCACTGTTACCTGCCTCATTAGGAGACACAGATTTGAATCCGGCAGAAGGGTGGTCAAAGGTTGTTTTCTTAAGTGGGGTTGATGAGGACTGTGAGGAATGGGAGATGGTCTCCAGTAAATTCCTGGAGAACAGAATAGGGCAGAGGGGGCAGGTTGTCAGGAGAGTGGAGAGAAAGAGGAAGAAAAGGTTAGAACATAGTCAAGTTGTCATGTGTGGAAACAGTGGGCTCTGTAGGTTGAGTCAATGAGGTTAGAACGTCTTGCAAACTTTCTTTTGAAAATGAATCAGCCGAGAGGTAAGATGGAGAGGGAAGAGAGAGAATTGTTGAGGAGAGAGGAGAAGGTCCCGGAGTTAGAGGAAGAAGCGTGAAATTGAGTGATAGAAAGTGGCTTCAGTACTAGATAGGGAGGAAGAGAAGATCGTAATAAGGCAGTGAAAGTAAGTTAAGTTCTGAAGTTTAGTTTTCCTCTATTATCTTTTAGCTGCCCACTGCCTTTTTCTGTGGGCTCTCAGTGAACTTAGCCATGGTGCAGGAGGGGTGAGCCAAAACAGATGAGAGAAATTATAGAATAAAGAAGGGTAGTAGGTGACAGAGAGGGAAGATTGCAATGGTCTATTACCTTCTGGGTAGGGAGTGAGTGAGTAGGGCTGGAGGAGAGACAGCGAGAGACTGAGACAGTGTAGTGATCAGAGACCTGGATGTGGGGTTGCAATGTGATTTGCCAACAAACAGTATCACATTGACTGCCTTGAGGGTGGAACGGGACTGGCCAAACATGAGGAGGAAAGAGGAAAGGAGCAGTTAAAAAATAGATGGAAAGAAATTCATCAAAGGTAGCGGTCGGAAGGTTTATGAGTGGTGATCCGTTTTCAGGAAATGAGCTTATCAAGTTGTCAAGTTTATTGAGTAAGTCTCCAAGGGCCCCTGGTGGACGGTAGATGACAACACTGTTAAGCTTGAATGGACAGTATGGAATTCAAAGGAGGACATGGAAAGGTGCACGAGAGGGAAAAGAGAAAATCTCCCCTTATGAGAAATGAGTAGCTCTGTGCCACCACCAAAACGACCAGACACTCTGGGGCTCTGATAAAACACACAGACAGCTATAGAGCAGCTGGAGCTGTATTCTGATGGGGGTAATCCACACTTCCTTTAAGAAGTCAAGGACCTGAAAGGCAACGAAGGCTGACATTAACTTTCTCTCTGCTTTTGAAATATCTAACTAACTTTGGTGATGTTTATACACTGCATTAGTGGCATGTACCGGTGGATTATGAAGAGCCTCAGTGGACTCAAAAAAAGTGCAAGCATTGGGGAAATGCGGCAATTACGGTACATATGACAGCATAACGAAATCACACCCCAAATTCTTTGTTTTTGCCACATGCAACGTACATACTGCATCTTGCTTGTGTAACCACAATACACACTTTAAAAGACATACCCTTTGTAATATATTTTTGAAATGTTTATTCATAAATGTTTTAATGTTCCATCCATCCATCTTCTTCCGCTTATCCGGGGCCGGGTCGCGGGGGCAGCAGTCTAAGCAGGGATGCCCAGACTTCCCTCTCCCCAGACACTTCCTCTAGCTCTTCCGGGGGGACACCGAGGCGTTCCCAGGCCAGCCGGGAGACATAGTCCCTCCAGCGTGTCCTAGGTCTTCCCCGGGGTCTCTTCCCGGTGGGACGGGACCGGAACACCTTCCCAGGAAGGCGTTCCGGAGGCATCCGAAAAAGATGCCCAAGCCACCTCAGCTGACCCCTCTCGATGTGGAGGAGCAGCGGCTCTACTCTGAGCTCCTCCCGGGTGACCGAGCTTCTCACCCTATCTCTAAGGGATCGCCCGGCCACACTGCGGAGAAAGCTCATTTCGGCCGCCTGTATCCGGGATCTTGTCCTTTCGGTCATGACCCAAAGCTCATGACCATAGGTGAGAGTAGGAACGTAGATTGACTGGTACTAAGATAAGCAGGAGTCCACAGGCTATTGGGGTCCACAAACTTTTAGGGTCGATGCGCTGTTCAGCTAAAACTATGTAAAATTGATAAATGTTTGACTCCAATAATCTACATGGATTAGCCAGAACGTCATTTCTTTCCCATCTAACAGGTTGATTTCTTCACCAACAGACAACAGCTCGCCCCCCACTTCCAAATTGGATATCAAGTAAAAAAAATATATATATTTATTCAGGATCTGATAAACCTCATCCCCAGGCTATTTCGCACTATGCATATGAGCTTGGAACACCTACCATTCCAAGTTGGTCTTAAGGAAGTGAACGTGTCATTCTATTGGATTGTAAATTATTTGTCATCTTTTGAATTTAGTGAAGATTTTGCATGGTGAGGCATTAAATGGAGTGGCATTTCTCACTTCTGACCATGTAATGGAACACTAATATTATATCCTGTCTAGCCTGGGATATCCACTTCATTCTAGCAGCTTATTGCCTACAACAAGGGCTATTAGTTCTTGATGGGATATTGTGGGGCAATGCCATCTCAAATGAACTGCTGAGCCTCCTGAAAAATAGTTGTCTGTTATCATCAATGAGTATCCAATTATCCAACTTTTTTCTGTTTTATTCCAAATGTAGAATACATTGATATAAGACATGTTCAAAAAGAAACAATATACATTATAAAATGAAATAAAATACATACATAAGAGCTAGTCATGATTGAGATGAATGGGCATTGATGTGTGACTGGGGCGTAACACTGGAACTTACCACGTTGTGAGCACTGTGCAGGCAAGTGATAATGAATGTGACACTGGCACAATAAATATCTTACTTGGTGTTAAAGCCTAAAACACTTGCTATCAGACATAAAAAATGTATCTCAGAAGGAGATGGCTTGCTGCCGCCAAGCCTTCAGCATGTGAGGCAGCCTGCTAAAGGGGGAGAATATAAGGCAGGAAATGTGTTGACATCCCTGCCAGTCACCGGGCCTCGACACCTGCAGTGGTAGGGGTACAGGTGCATGTGAAAGCCTTGCAGCTAACCCTGCCACTGCCCCAGCATTATAAAGTGCACAAAACTTCTGCCACTGGACAATGACAACAAGTACTGGTCAATAAAAAAAAGTCTATCAATGAAACACTAAACCTTGGGGGCCATGCCAAGTGTATTGACTGCATTCAAACTCGCTTGAACATTTGATGCTCCCACTGCAGTGCGAGAATATGTTCACTATGCTGAAAAACTTTTTTGGGGGGGAATATATGTTTGAATATTTTATTAAAAACACAGGAGAGAACAGTGCTTCTGGGACTCAAATAAAAATCATCAACACATCAGAAAGCCCTGAGAAACTACCCCCCAACCTTAGGACGCACCCCAGATCTGAGTACTGAAAGAATACTCAGTAGTCTGTCAAGTATAGACCATAAACAATATTCTCAGGGTATTCCAGGTAAAGTGATGAAACAATTGAATAATGAGAATTGTGTGAACAGGCTAATAAACCTAACCCAATGGGAAGTGTGTGAACAAGCTAATAAACCTAACCCAATAGGAAGTGTGTGAACAAGCTAATAAACCTAACCCAATAGGAAGTGTGTGAACAAGCTAATAAACCTAACCCAATGGGAAGTGTGTGAACAAGCTAATAAACCTAACCCAATAGGAAGTGTGTGAACAGGCTAATAAACCTAACCCAATGTGCATCACTGGGTGATCTAGTGCTTCTGTGGAGGTTACAGATGTAGCATTGTGGGATATTTGTGAACCAACTGCTAGGACATTCAAGTTTTCAAACTCAGCCACAAATTAAGCACATTGGCTCTTAAGCCACAACAAGTAACTATGCATATTGCCTTATTTGTATATAATAGATCATAATTATTTTGTATTCTTACAAACAAACGTTGAGATTCTGATGCTATCTCCCAGTTAGGTCTGTAATTGAATTATTAGCAAATATGTGTTAGGTCAGGAGGAGGAAGAAAGACGGGCCAGGTTGGAAGCACCTGGTGTCACCTCTATGACATGGCAGCAGGTGGTGGGCAACAGCTGGCAGCTTCATGCAGTGTCTGTCTGGGCCACCGTTTGTTGCCACTCCCAATGTCCCAGCAGCCCAGCTGGCCCTCGCCATCCCGTGCCTAATCTCTACCGCCTCATTTCTCCTCTCTCTTAGGCCAGTGCAGAATCCTTCAGCCAAGTGTCGCCCGGCCGCCCGCCCACCCGCCTCTTGTGACCCGCTAGCCTGGGAAAATTCATGTGTGGGCGAAGGATATCTGGCGTGGGCTGGGCTGTGATAAACTGTCTGTGTGTTAATGTGTTTTTGTGTGTGTGTGTGTGTTGTGTGTGTATGTGTCGTGTTCGTGTGCGTGCGCTCATAAATTCTCATATACTTGTTAGTGTGCGGTGTAAACACAGAGTGTTGTGCTGTTGCCAGTTTTTGTCCCCATACAGTAGCTCTGAGTTTAAGCTTTGACAGGGCGAGGTCAATAGATCCAAGCATTTGCTCTGCCACATTTTTCACCACAAAGCACAAAACAAGTCAAGACCAGAGTTCATGGCAAACACAACACGTAAAAATACGGGGCATAAACTGCGGGTCAGAATTATTTTCTTAGACGGTTATGTTGCTATTTCTCTCATACTTCTGTCAACTCAACACTGGAACAATTTCAAAAAATGTAACCGATATCAATCTATTATCTCCACAAGAACTGTCTGGTCAAATGGATTGTGTGTTGTTTTCTGTAAAGCTCAGAGTATATTTTGCAAAAGAATACTGTATATCCCTGATGTCATTTATCAGATAGTTTGCTTTGCAGAATAATGTACAAGATCACATCCTAATGTAAGAATCTGTGGCAGCTGGTGATGTGAACGATTTTGGAGGACGGGAGACTGTATTCAGTTGAGCTATCAAAGGTTTTCCTAAACCTCTCTTCAGACCTCCCAGAAGTTTCCCATTTTAGTTTTAACCTTCAACTGGCACACCAGATTCAGTTAGTCACATGCTTGACGATTATTTTATTGAATTAATTAATTGATTAAACTCTTGGACCACTTTAAAGTTAAAACCAAAATCTGAAATACCCATTGAGGACAAAGGGAGTAGCAATTTGTAGTAGAGTGCGATTAGACTCAACAACAAAACGTGTACGTGATAATGTCACGTTGTCATATAAACATGACAACAATGCTCAGTGTTGACAAGGGAGCTTAAAGGGGGAAATGGGATTAGGTAAGGTCATCCTACGATTAACCAGTGCAAGACAGCCTCATCATGAATAGTTGGTGCCAGGGGTGCCGCTAAGAATTTTGGGCCCTATGAAGAGATTGCCACGTCCCAGCCCCCCCCACCCCCCACGGAAATTCACAGCCCTGGGTAGTCACTAATAAACTGTTCACACCACATTTAATCAACTGATAACCTGCTCAAAGCCCAAAGCATCACACTGCCTCCGCCGGCTTGCCTTCGTCCCATAGTGCCATGTGTTCTTCAGGTAAGCGACACACACGTGATGTAAAGAAAATATGATTCATCCGACCGGGCCACCTTCTTCCATTGCTCCGTGGTCCAGTTCTGATTCTCACGTCCCCATTGTAGGTGCTTTCAGACAGGGGTCAGCATGGTCTCCCTGACTTGTCTGTGGCTAAGCAGCCCCATACCCAACAAACTATGATGCACTGTGTGTTCTGATACCTTTCTATCAGTACCAGCATTCACTTTTTCAGCAATTTGAGCTACAGTAGCTTGTCTGTTGGATCGGACCACACGGGCCAGCCTTCGGTCCCCAAGTGCTTCAATGAGCCTTGGCCACACATTAACCTGTCGTTGGTTCACCACTTTTCCTTCCTTGGACCAGATAGGTACTGACCACTGCAGCCCAGGGACACCCCAAAAGGCTGGCAGTTTTGGAGATGCTCTGACCCACTTGTCTAGCCATCACAATTTGGCCCTTGTCAAAGTCGCTCAGATCTTTACGCTTGCCCATTTTTCCTGCTTCTATCACATCAACTTTGAGGACAGGATGTTCACTTGCTGCCTAATACATCCCACCCACTGACAAGTGCCATGATAATGAGATTATCACTGTTATTCACTTCACCTGTCAGTGGTCATGTTATGGCTGATCGGTGTATATTTTCACAGTATTCGTGTTAAGTTAATCTGTGCACAATATTATCCACATGAATGAGAAAACTATTTTGTAAACCCAATAATAAGTGTTAATAGGCAATATATAATGCAAAAATATTGTTAATATTATTTAAATAGTGCATAAAAAAAAAACTGAACTACAAAACATTATTGAAAATGACTTTGTGACGGATTAAGTGCCTTACCTAGCCATCACAAAAGATATGTTTCTATAAATCAACCGTGCATTAATCCTGTCTAATCAGTGATATTCAGTGGCATTTCTGTTAATGCATTCAAACACACAGAATCATCCCTGAAAAGTTGATAGACAAGTGGTTTTAAAATTTGACTCGTCCGAAATGCAAACTACTCGTTTTAGAAGAGTGAAGGGGGATCAAGCTTAATTTCCAGCCCTGAATATGACATTATACCTATGATGCTGATACATTTATGATACTAATCATGTCATACAATGCAAATATGTATCAAGCTAGATTCCTGGCTGACTGCCTACAATCTAAACAACTGCTGATATTAGCTTCAAGCATTTTTAAACTGTCAGTTGTGCTCACCTTTCATTTCAAAGAAATTAATTAGCAATTGTTTTCCCTCAGGTTGCTTTCTTTCCCTTTCCGTTCTTTCTTTTCTTGTACCCCAATTTCCCTTTCTAGGGGAAAGACATGATTCTATCATAGTAGCAGTCACTCAGCTCTATTAATTGCATTTAGAGATTAATTCTAGTGCAAGTATTGACTAAATAAATGTGTGCCTTTTGTAATGGGTGGGAGTGGCCTCAGAGAGCCTCCACAATTTTTTTGGGATACAAAGTTCAGTCACTCAACTGTTTTATTCAGCCAATTAAAATTTAGTTATGCCACTAATTACATAGAACTGTAAAATTGGAAACAAAAACATTCCAAGCTTCTCAAGGGCCCTCCCCCCATTGGGGCCCTGGGTCAGTCCCACTTTTCCTCACACTTCGACGCCCCTGGTTGGTGCTGAAGAAAAGCTAAAGCTTTTCACTAAGTCTTGAAAAGAGGAAAACAGTTTCCCAACACAGCAGGTCAATATAGTAATTATTAGCTAGAGCAAGCAATGAGTAAAATCAAATTGATTATTATTAAGGTGATTGTGTTAGTGTATACAGTATGAGTTACTTTACATACAGTAATGACAAAACACTTCAAAGAGCTACTCACAGTAAGAAATCAGATTTAATTTGAATGTGTTTTACTTTCTTATTTTGAAGAGTTTGAAAGGTTTTCTAAAGTGTAATTTCCACTTAAATAATTAAACCATTTGTCCTAATAGAAAATGGGTTTTATGAATAATCCACATAACAAATAAAATGTCCTGTTGGTGCAGGATAATTTTTCTGCTGTAGTAAATTGGCTTAAATACTACACAAGCTTGCAGAATGTCTTACATCGCATCCCTCTAAATGGAGCAAAACGGTGCCAAAACACAGCAAGTGGCATTGGCCGCACCTCAAATCCATCTCATCGATAATGGCAGGTCACCTCTCTAATGAGCTAAGGTCAGCCATCACTTCATCTGTCACTGTCATCTTTTTCATCCCCCCCTCTCAACTTCTTTTCCTTTTCTCCTTTCTTCAACCATTGTCTGCAATGCAACATCAGGTTTCAGAGATGGCCAGGGAGAACAGGGCACGTCAATGTTATCAGCATGCGACAGACAGCCTTTGAGGGAGACCATGACTTTCACTGCCACGCTAGTTCTCCACTTGCTGGCTAATTACCCTGTCTGCCTCATTTCCTTTCCATGAAGCAGTGATGGTGCATTTAAAAGACAGCCATTGGTGACACGTCTATTTTGCAGGAAATAAAGAGTCACTGGCAAAGAGGCGCATGGACATGCTGTTGATTTTATGAGAGATGGAAGAATTAAAAGGCATTGCAAATGTTGCAAACAGCAAAGTTGCAAATGATGAGGAGAGTGCTTCTACCAATACCGTGGGGAGAGAACTGTGTGCTGTTGTCAGTTGTCAGCGTTATATAGGGGCAACAGCTGCATGCATAAACATAACTCAGGATTCAGCCATTAAGTTGTGATGAAGACTTAGTGAGGACTCCACGTCCAGGATTTAAGTCCAATGTTTGAAATGTGTTCTGTTTATCTTGCATTGGGATCAATCAAACCCTCCAAACAAAGATCTCAGCTTAGTTGCGCTAATTGTTATAGTTTCATTACACAATGGCAGTGTGGTGATTCATTGTCTTTTAACAATTGATTTCCCCCCCATTATCTCTGCATCTCGCTTTCATCACGCATCAGTGTGGCCAACCATCCGTCAGGAAAGCTACTGTTAAGGACAATACCTTCAAAAGATTAGGTGTGATTCAGTGTTGGATCAAATGCCGGTATACTCAGCAGCTCTCCACACAAGAGGGTCTGATATGTGCTTTATACTGTAGCCATGGCAGGTATTGCACTTGTGTCATGTTCAAGAGCAGAATGATAGGAGACGGTAGAACTCTGGGATCAGAGATCAGTAAACATCTATATAGATTTACATGGGCTAAAAGCAGATGCTGCCAGCACTTACTTAATTCCAAGTATTTATGTCTTCAACATAATGCACTGTTTTATTTAAAGTTGCGACTAACTAAGAAGTATGCAATTTATAGTGATTGATTATTTTAATGGTTTGACAGCAATAGTTATTAAAAAAATTAAAGTTGTCTGTAATTGTCAGATGCTCGATTAAGTCTGAATCAGACATTTTGTCGCTCTTTCAAAATGCTTAATAAATGAATATGGGTTCTGACAATTCCATACTACACATGTCAACCCCCACAGAACAGCAAGCTCAGTGAGATTGTGTGATTGACAATAAACTGCTCTTACATATATATATACAACTAAAATAATTATATTCCCTAGGACCTCAACCTCAACTGGATATGTGCATAAAGTGTGTGACCATTAATCAGTTTGAATATGCTCCAAGGAGTTAAAAGCAATGTTCAGTTGTCATGGCAAAGTAATGAAAATGGGGAGAAGTATATCTGTTATAAAAAGATGTTCTGCGTTTTTGACACAAAAACGAACTGTACTAGTGGTTTGGTCTCCGGTATTGTCCCATCGTGATTACTGTCCAGTTATATGGTCATGTGGAGGAAAGAAAGATCTGGAAAGAAAGACCTAGCAAAGCTGCTGCTAGATTAAAACAGAGCAGCTCACGTCACCCTGCAACTTCACACACAGCACTAACATCAGCGCCATGCATGACAGTCTTCATGGTATAGGTCTGAGGAGAGACTGAACACCTCTTGTCTTGAGAACCATTCATGTTGAAAATTCCTCAACACCTCTATAATGTTACACCACAAAACAAACATATAGTATGAAGCAAAAAATAATAATTAATGCAATAACATTTTGCGCCAAATTAATTTAGTAGACACTGTTATCCAAATATACAGGAGTGAGTGCATACGTTTTCATACTGGCCCTCCATGGGAATCAAATGCCATGCTCTACTAACCTAGCTACACAGGACTGCATTGGTCAGTCATGTATAGAGCGATGTCAGTGTGAACTGCTGTGTCATGAGGTTGCTCAGGCAGAAAACGTGAGCTTGACAAATATTCTAAAACCCATTGCATCCCATTGCCTTTCCTCTTAAAGCTATGATTTAAACAACACTTAAGAATATAAACATAGAGTAGGTATACAAATATAACTAAGTCTTACCATTATTTTGTTATTATTTCATCATTGTTATTTGAATTTATTTTAACTGAATGTTGTATAATCAATAATATGTTGCCTTCTTTTTAACTGTTCTGTACTCTGAACTGTAATGTGTTTGATGTTTAAAGTGGACACCAGGAAGAGTAGCTGCTGCATCTGCAGTAACTAATGGGATCCAGATAAAAACAAGAAAACTCCCTGTTACGTCCTAACCTCTTTAAATGAGAGAATCTGTTTGAGGGATAGTGTCTTTGCATAAGAAAAGGAACAATTCATGTTTGACACACAGGCAAAGTAAATCTCTCTCTCTGTACCTTGCACATTTCTTTGGTTATGAGAAAAAAATTTACTTCATATATGAATCTCGTCATCTGTCATTGTCAGGTAGACTAAACCTATACTGTGGGAAAAAATACAACATACTCATATTGAATATTACAGCAAGTTCATAATAACCGACTTAGTTCATTATTTCATATATTACAATCAGTCAAACACAGACAGGGACATTTTTTTATCTAACATTATTTCTATAAGTAGACATTGTCAAGACTCAATATTTATATGCAAGAGGCAAGATATTTTCCAACTTGACAGATCAAACATCTGCAGCCCAGGGTGGATTCCCGGTTTTACTCGAAAAATGGCTTGGCATTTGGAAAAGGGTGAATGGAACAACCTTTTGTAACTGTCACTATTCCCTTCCACCAGGGCAGAATTAGTCGTTGCAGTCAGTTCAGCAGGTGACATGCACACATGCTGATGCCGCGGGGGTTGGTAATCTAGGACAGTATTATAAAAAAAAAAGTATAACTCTGACACATATTGAAGTGACATAGAATTCAGCAGCACCCCTAACATAGCCCTATGCCTTAAATATTTGTAGGTGATGTTTTGTTGCATAGTCCCTTACACATGGTGATTAATGTGTGTACCCCTGTAAGAGTCCGGCAAATCTGCACTTGAAAAAGAAAATGTGGCGCCTGTAAAATAGATATTTTCTATATAATTGAATAGAAGTGTTCACACAAAAATCTTACAGGTATGTGTAACATGAAAATTATGTTGGTACGTATATGCTTCTCCTGTCCTCAGTAAACACACACAACCCTTATCCCTTTTAACAAGTAAAATCACACACTTATTGTAGTTATTTTGTTTTTAGTGGTTTGAGCAAGCAGTTTTCTGCATCGTAAAGGCACCTCCACAAAGTTATGTGTGTTTCCATCACAGAGGCTGTGGTATAATTGTCGTACTGAGAGTCTTTTTGACATTTCACCCTTGCCACTTCTGGGAGTAGAATGTATGCTAAATAAACTGATATTCAGACTAGTAGTTCAGCGTAGCCAACCCAGAATCTCTTGTGCTAATCATTCTCACAGGCAATGTGCAATTATACAAATTACTTTGATCATAACGCGCGCTCCTCATAATACAAATACAACCATAATTTGAATGCTACTGGAATTGAAAACAACGCTTCTTTCAAACCTGATAGACTTTTCTTGTGACTTTGCTTGAGATGCGCACCCCTCTTGATACAAATGTAAATGTAAAGTGGGAAAGTGAGACAGTGTGCCATGCCATTCCAATGTGGTGTTTTTGGAACACTGGTGCTTCCAAGACAAAATTCACCATCACAGTCTCCCTCATCTGATTGGCAAATTAATCTTCAGATGGATCTTGAAAAGGGCATGCCCTGACCAATTTGGTGCCCTAGGCAAGATTTTAGCTGGTGCCACATACATTGCAGCTAATTCCACCGCCGAATATTATGTTCATACATTCACACAGAAACTGTTAAGTTTTATGTTTTAGAGAGTTTCTTTATTTTATAAACAAAAATAAATAAACCCGGCCATCCACGTGATGTAAAAGAAAATGTGATTCACCAGACCAGACCACCTTCTTCCATTGCTCTGTGGTCCAGTTCTGATGCTCACATGCCCATTGTAGGTGCTTTTGGCAGTGGACAGTGGTCTGCTTGGGCACCCTGACTGGTCTGTGTCTACGCAGCCCCATTTGCAACAATCTGTGATGCACTGTGTGTTCTGACACCTTTCTATCAGTACCAGCATTAACTTTTTCAGCATATTGAGCTACAGCAGCTCGTCTGTTGGATCAGACCAGACGGCCCAGCCTTCGCTCCCCACGTGCATCAGTGAGCCTTGGCCGCCCATGACCCTGACACCAGTTCATCGCTTTTCCTTCCTTGGACCACTTTTGATAGATACTGACCACTGCAGACTGGGAACACCCCACACGGGCTGCATTTTTGGAGATGCTCTGACCCAGTCGTCTAGCCATCACAATTTGGCCCTTGTCAAAGTCGCTCAGATCCTTACACTTGCCCATCTAACACATCAACATTGAGCACAAAATGTTCACTTGCTGCCTAATATATCCCACCCACTGACAGGTGCCATGATAATGAGATTATCAGTGTTATTCACGTCCCTGGTCAGTGGTTATAATTTTATGGCTGATCTGTGTAAATGAGTCTTGAATGAAAACAACGATACTACCTTAGTGCAGTATACATAATGTAGCATTGTTCTACCACCTTACTCACCTTGTCATTCTTGCAGCCTCTTTAGATTTTTTTTCTCCATTGACTAAGACTATTGAAATGGTCATAGTGACATCTTCTCCCATCTTTTTGTTTCAGAAACATTCATATGTTTAATTTGATATGGTCCTCTGAGAACAAACTCTGTTCTTACCTTAGTTAAAACAAATGGCCAGTCAGCAGGGTCTACTGGTGCACCCTTTTTGTAGATGCCTGATGCTGCATTGCTGGGCTGTGCTGAGGTAGAGGGAACAGGAGCACTTGATGTGGCGAGGTAGAGGGGACAGGAGCACTTGAAGTGCTGAGGTAGAGGGGACAGGAGCACTTGATGTGCTGAGGTAGAGGGAACAGGAGCACTTGATGTGCTGAGGTAGAGGGGGCAGGAGTGTCTGATGCTGCATCACTGGGCTGTGTTGAGGTAGAGGGGACAGGAGTATCACTGGGCTGTGTTGAGGTGCAGAAGGTGTCTGCAGGTGGCCCAGGATTTGCAGGGGTTGATTCAAGTATTTCAAAAGTGCATCTGAAGAGGGAAGAGGACAATATGTGACCATTAGGTGTTACATTATATTAATAAAAAAGCTGCTGATGGTTAAACAATACTAGCACCTAAACCACATTATAGCCTAAATACAAAATGCAAGAGTAATTACATCTAGCATTCATGCACAAAGCATGTACACGTAGGCTTTTCAGTGAGCACTTCTAGAATGCTGTTTGCGATAATACACATAAGATTAATCAATAATGAAAATGCATTGGCTTACAACTATTAATTACAAAAGGGGATGGGAAAGTAAAAAGCATTTATATTGACTTTTACAAGCTAACATTGTCTAACTAGACTAGCTGTCAATAAAATGTACGCCTACTGTATGCCTGGTTTCTTGAGACAGACAGTGGCTGGTTAGTGCAGCTCAGAATTGAAAGAAAAAAGGGATTTCTCAAAATTATGTTATGGGTTAGGTTATTCCTCAAACACCTACATAGTCTTTTCAACATTCCCTAATTATTTTAAGGTAAAAGTAACAGAGTGACAAACTCTAACTAAGTTGCTATTTAAATTTGCGAACGTTACTAGTATTGTCCAAAGTAAGCTAGCTAGTAGTAGTAACACTGCTCCAACCGTACCTACAATGCAATTACATGAACAATTTATTCATTACTTTCCTCTGTCCTTATCCCATTTTTCCTCCTCCCCTTCTCTTCTTTTTCTTCCCTGGGCACCATTGTTTGAAGTAGGCTTCTGATGCTAATGTATAATGTTTCACGTTCAATGTCACTCACTACTAGATACCTGAACTCGAACATCCCCCACAATCAGGTAAGTCTGAGGGCGGGGGTGCGATTGATGCGCTGGGCCGAGGTGACGCTGCGAAAATATGGCCTAATAAGCTGTAGTTATGTTGATGTGGGGGCTTTCGTTTTATTATAATATTTCAAATGAATAGTATTAAAATAGTATTAGTAAAAACATGTAAAAGTAAATACATATCTAATAATCTTCATTCATTCGGTTAGACAGCGCGCCTAGCATTTGCCTACTCCGCCTATGACACGGGCCTGATTCTGAACGTAGTCTGCAAAACTGTAGACTTTGTCATATTCTACAGATAACTGAGTAATTCATTCGTTTTGTCACTTCAACCATTATGTCCGTAGGTTTCTTTGTGACATGACGACATTGAAAATAAAGACATCTGAGTCACCGAACAAATTAAGTTGTGCAGGCTGTGGAAGTCCCACACAAAATCCACAAAGATAATTGTGTCCTCTTGACTTGGTCCTTTAGGTGGTTTAACCTGTTACTCCAATGAAACACTGCATTGACTAAGCCTTCTGCAATTAAGTAAATGCATTATTTGTTGCAGTTGATTCGAAAGAGCCCATTGGACACTGTAAATAAATTCTACCACAAACACACAGCTATTGTATCCAAAAAACTGATGACGTCACGCTGTCTCGCAGGCAAGACAATAGACTTTTAACAGACAATAATCACTGACATCATGTCAGAAATCCTGGCTTGCTTGCTGAAGGACTGTTTGATGAAGCCATTCATCATTAATGGATGTTCTCTTTGGGAACAAAAAGATGCCATCAATGTATGCAAAATTAATGATACATGACTTCATGATGAAAAAGTTTAAAGCAACACATCTATTGTTCTCTCTCATTTCACATAGACAAGCACAAACAATAAAATGACAGTGATGAAAAGACAAAGCATCGTTTGTCAGATTCTGATGTTTAATGAATACATCTATCAATTAAGTCCCCTCTACCACTCTCCCATCTACCTTTCCACCCATCCATCTTCTTACCTACTTCCACACACTTATGGCTTTATATCACCTGCAGTTACAAGGTCAAGTCAACACTTTTCAAGTTCTTCAAAGAAAGGTTTTCTAATATCAAATAAGTAAAGTGGGGTGTCTCTCAGGGAAGCAGCCTTGGCCATTCAGCTTTCTTAATTCGTACAATTAATAAAAAACTAACGTCTGTGAGAGCCAGAATTCTTACTGGTTGGTAGGTGATCAAATACTTATGTCATGCAATAAAATGATTTAATGTGTGGCAAAATATGAGTACTTTCATTCAATAGCTTGTGGCCCCTCAATTAGTAGTGATAACATAGAGTCTTCTATAGTCACTAATCAGTGTCTGACACTTCTTACAGAACTCCAATTAAGTCAATTAGCCAATTAAGTCAGGTTTGAGGGCTGTCTGGCATGTAATGCTTCAGATCCTGATACAGGATTTTGATTTAATTCAGGTCAGGTACTTTAACTTGGCCAATCCAAAATCCAAATCTTCTTTTTTTTCATGAACAATTTGTTGTTAGATTTGCTTGAATATGTTGGTTGTTGTCTTTTTGGAAAAGATCCATTTTGAACCCTTTGACTGACATTTTGTTCAAGAATCTCCTGGTTTACCTCAGAATTCATGGTTTCCTTAATGATGTGTAGTTGACCAGGTCCAGAGGAGGAAAAGCAGTCCCAGATCTTGACCTTCCCACCATTATGCTTGACTGGGCCTTCCCCAGAATGATGTGCTCTCATTATTTGCTCACTGATGTCCTTTGAGATCTCCTTTCCTTTTGGCATGGTATGTTTTGCATTCACCTGTATGGGTACCACCAAACTGAACAGGTTTCTTGTCTCTATTATCAGAGTCCCACCCAAACTCTTTTTCAAAGATCCCACCTTTGATTGGTCCATGTGTTACCCAATTATTTACCCACCTGATTCTACTTACCTACTTGATTTAACCAATGTCACTTTGGGTTCACTTATTTTTGCACCTGCTCTAATTCGTTTTTCATTAAATCTTTCTGCACAAACAAAAATCTATAATTGCACAAAAATAACATACTTTTAGGCAGCACCACACAAGATTAAATTAAAAAATGTACAAATAAACATGATTTCCTAGTTAACTATCATAGTGGGAACCAAAAGTCCCCAAAAGTAAATCTAATGTACAATTTAAAATGGACTAACATTCAAAATGACCAACTAATTAACACTCTCTCCTCTCTCCCACTTCCATCCCTCTCTTCTCTGCTGCACTTCCAACTCTCTCCACTAACACCTGTCAAGCTGAACATCAAAAACATTCTTGCATTGAATGCAATGTATTGACATATGTGTCAATGGCCTTTGTTCACATATAGGCATCGATATCATGTCCTTAGAGGTAGGAGCTTAGGTGGGAGATATGAGAATGGTAGAGGAGAGAAAGGAGGGAGAGGGAAAAGCAAAACAGAGTGAGGGAATGAGAGAGCCAACAGCCTGTGCATCATTATTAATGTCCCTGGTAGGAGAGAGGAGAGAAAGAGGGATCAAGGCAGTTCCCTAATGAACTCATACCTGAACAATATCTCTGTCTCTTCTGACTTCAAGATGGTATGAGTCGCTCCCCTCCTCAGGAAACCCACACTTGACTGCCCTGACGAAAAAAAAATGACGTATTTTTCCAAAACACATAAGTGTGCTCTCTCCTACCAGCTCTCCTGTTATCTCTCTCAGGAAGATCTCCTCAACCCTAACAAGTCAGGCATCAAGATGGAGTGGGGTGGGGGCCAATACTCTCTTCTGTGTTACAGAGGCTATATGCACTGCCAAGGCTGACTCTCTAACTCCTCTGTTCTCATCTTCCTAGATGTAACTGCTGCCTTCCACACTGTGAACCATCAGATCTTTCTCTCCACCCTGCTAGGACTTGGTTGTCTCAGGCACTGATCAGCCTGGGATTTCATCCTACCTCTGCAGGCCAATCCTACTCAGTGACGTGGAGAGGATCTGTGTCTGTTCTGCGGGCTCTCACTACCGGTGTTCTAGGCCGTCTCCCCTTTTATCTCTATATACCCAGTCACATGGTTCTGTCATGTCCTCACATGGTCTCAGCTCCATGGTCTCTTATTAGTGCTATGCAGCAGACACTCAACTATTTTTATTTTCCTTCTGACACCCAGGTGGCGACACACATTTCTGCATGACAGGCCGACATCTCTCCTTGGATTAGGGCCCACGACCTCTACAAGATGGAGTTGCTTTTCCTCCAGTGGAAGGCCTGTCCTCTTAAAGACCTCTCCATCACCGTTGACAACATGGTGTCCCCCTTCCAGAATGCTACGAACCTTGGTGTGAACCCTTTTTATTGTCTGCGAACATTGTGGCGGTCCGTCAGTCCTGCAGGTTCAGGGTCTAACAATGTTCCTTACACAGGAAATAGAACAGGTGCTAACCCAATTAACTCATAGAAGTCCCGTTGTCCCACATCTGGACTGCTGCCACTCACTTTAGGTAGGAATTCCTGCTTATGTAATCACACCCCTGCAGTTTATCTAGAATGATGCAGACTTTCTGGTGTTCAAGTTTCCTAAGCTCTCCCATTTCAGCCCACCCCTCACACTTCACTTGCTTTTAGTTGAGTCTTAGATCCAGTAGAACAGTGGTTCCCAACCAGGGGTACTAGGACCCCTGGGGGTACTTGGCCTCTCCACAGGGGGTACTTGAAAAAACTCAGGGGTACTGAAAGCAGTGCAAAAACATTTAGGGGGAACAGTAACTGAAAAAGGTTTGGAGACACTGCAGTAGAAGACCAAGGTGCTTGCTTGATTTGTATAACCACAGGGTGATGTAAAAAAATATACTCAAAAGATAAAGGTCAAAATCTGTCAACTACAAGTCCCAAACCAACATCTTACAGGATGGAAGGCATTTACACTACGTTACAGTGTTTCTTCTCAATCTCTAATACTATTGTATTTTTATTAGATATTTAACAATGTTGTTATTTTTTCACTAGTTAATTATTTTAAGTGTGTTAATTTTGATTGGTTAAAATAAATTAGTTTTAAAGAGTGGATGTGTTCAAAACAAGGCACATTTATTACATAACTAACCAAGTTTTCTTGTGAGCGAACTTCTTCTTTGTTTGCTGAGGATGCCATAGGTAAAACTACTTTTTTATTTACACATACGACCGATTTCACAAACACAGATTAAATCTAATACTGGAATAAAACATTTCTTTACTCGAAACTGCCCCAAAGCTAACCAAAGCTAATATTTTAACATGGTGCAACTTTTGGTTAAACTGTAGTGTTGAGTTAGCTTTGCCTATGGTTGGGAATACTCTGAAATAGCTAACTTGACAATGTTCAAAACAAACTACTGTTTTGTATCATATTACATGATAGGGGCTTGGAAATACAATGACATTGCTAAAGTAGACAATTACATAACTATCATCAGCAGCAGCATGTCATCAAAGGGACTTTAGGCAATGTTTCCATAAACCAGCAAAAACATTCATGAAACTCTGTCTATCTTAAATTTTATGGAATCCCCTCAATATCAGCTAGCTAGCTAAAGTTATAGCACATCGTAAATAAATCTGGTCAAATGAAAATAATGAAAAGGTATTTTAGTAATATTTATTTGCATTCTTTAATGATGTTTTGGTGTTTCATGCCTCTGTAATGGTATGTTAGACCAAATCTTCTTTAACACTCATTAGACATGTTCACACTGCACCTTAGCCCATGTCTAAGAGCCTCAAACTGTAGCTCTGTTTCATTCCTTTCACTCAGCAAACTTTTGTCATTTCAATATGGTGGCTTTATCTGAGCGACGTAGCATTGGTAGATAGCTTTTCAAGTAATTCTAGGAAATGTTGTAAGACAAAAGCAAAAATAGGTCACATTCTTGATTCATATTTTTGCTTTGCGGACTAATTAGTACCTGACTAATAAATTGAGCCCACCACACAAACATACAGAAACAGACATGGACAAAATACTCTAAATGAATAGCTATATATTGAATTGAATATTAAATCTCCCTTTTCTATTGGTATTAGTGTGGCCAGAAAAATAAAAATCAGGAGCCCACAACTTACATATTCCTTTTCCCCCATCACTTACTCAACCTATACAGTGGATATAAAAAGTCTACACACCCCTGTTAAAATGCAAGGTTATTGTGGTTTAAAAGAATGAGACAAAGATAAATCATGTCAGAATGTTTTCCACCTGAAAAATTCTATTGAAAAACAAACTGACAAAGAACTCACAATAACCTGATTGTGTAAGTGTGGACACCCTTAAACTAATACTTTGTTGAAGCACCTTTTGATTTTATTACAGCATTCAGTCTTTTTGGGTAGGAGTCAATTAGCATGGCAATTCTGGATGTGGCAATATTTGCCCATTCTTCTATGCAAAAGCACTCCAAATGTGTCAGATTGCGTATTGGTATTATGGCCAAAATGTTCAACCATGGTTTCTTCATACCATAACACATTTTCCCATGTGCTTTTGGGGGACTTTGTTTGTTTTTGCAAAATTCAGCCGGGCTTGGATGTTTTTCTTTGTAAGGAAAGGCTTCCGTCTTGCCACCCTACCCCACAGCCCAGTCATATGAAGAATATGGGAAATTTTTGTCACATGTAGCACACAGCTAGTACTTGCCAGAAATTCCTGCAGTTCCTTTAATGTTGCTGTAGGCCTTTTGGAAGCCTCCCTGACCAATTTTCGTCTTGTCTTTTCATACATTTTGAAGGGACCACCAGTTCTTGGTAATGTCTCTGTTATTTTCTCCACTTGATGATGACTGTCTTCACTGTGTTCAATGGCATATCTAATGCTTTTGAAGCTCTCTGCGGACCATGGCTGTTGCTCTGAGATGCAACTAAGAAAATATTACCTACTAGAACAGCTGAACTTTATTTGTGTTTAATCAGAGTCACTTTAAATGATGGCAGGTGTGTAATGACTTCTATTTAACATGAGTTTGAATGTGATTGGTTAATTCTGAACACAGCCACATCCCCAGTTATACTTATGCCACCAGGTTATTGTAAGGTTTTTATTTTTTATTTTCCCCCCTTGAAGGTTTCAGGGTATTTTCTCAATTGAATTGTTCACATTATAGGTCATATTAAAAGTGGAAAAAGTTCTGACATGATTTATCTTTGTCTCATTCTTTTACATCACAAAAACCTGGCATTTTAACGGGGGTATGTAGACTTTACATATCCACTGTATAAGGAAAAATCCAGAGGGTTGGACCTCTGGCTTTCCCATCCGATAGGTTTTAAGATCTATGAGCGAGGATACATGGAGTACGCAATAGATATTTTCCCATGCCTCCATTTCAGAGTTTTCACAGTGGAAAGGCAGAGATTTAATACATACCAAACCAAGGCGAACTACCATCAACAGAAAACCAACTCAGGTGTAACTCATTAAAACATGAAAACTAACCTTCCAGGCATTTGAGAGCCCTAACTTCAAGGTTGATTTAAATGTTAGTGTATTAGGTGATAAAGTAACTTGTCACTGTGAAAATATAACCACTGACTGGAACTAATCTGTTCTTAATCATGAATTGACCTTGAATAACTGAGAAGAACATTTCAATCTTCTAGTGTACCTTTGAGTGATCAATTTGTTGAGAAACTGTTTGGAGACCTTCAGTCCTCTGACATCAATGCTCACCCTAACTCAGCTATTAAAATGTTTATTATGTAAAATTAACAAAGCAAATATTGAACTTATTAATCAATTAAATTCCATGGGGTACAATACATCAATCTTTTATAAGCAAAGCTATAATGGATAGAGTGATACAAATAAGCTTTAGATCCGATGAATTAAATCTATACACTCTAGTTCAAAGTTGCTGAAAGTGTAGCAAAGTGACTATCAGTAAGTTATTACTGTCATGCGAATGGGAAATGTAATGGTTTGTTCTACTCTTCATTACTATCAGGTAGAACAGGCTACTCATGAGGACAGAGTACCCACTCAAACTACGGAAATAATCTAATCACTATTAAAAGTCAACACACCAAAACACTGGGGAATGAAAATCCTCTCTGCCCAACTCAAACCATCATGAGAAATTGTGTTTGTTTACAAATCTAACTTATCGCATGCACTCAAATTATGTCCCCAGTGCAAGAGCCTAATGGCTGTCAAAGCTCCAGAATAAATTATTGATCTCCTATCACAACATACACGGCTGACCAAAAATAAAAAATAAACATCCAGTCAATTTCACTCTCTAGCAATATGATACCACAGCTTGTGTTTGAACTAAAAGTAAGGGGAAAATACTTTTCAAATGCTAGCATTGTTATTGTTTCCTCCCTGGGTAGTCTTTTTTTTTTGTTTTTTACAAGTTCTCCACTGTGAGCTCAGTTCCATCATCGGAGCCTGCTGCTGTTAAGCTGAGTGCTGCAGGGACTTCGGATAAAAGCAACTTTACTGTTTTGTGATCTCCAAACTGTTTCAGCTCTTACCAGACCTCAATCGAAAGACTGCTGTGTGTGTGTGACAGGGAAAGAGAAAGAGAGGGGGGTAGGGTACATGTGTTATTGGAAGTGATGGACGCAAACAGCTAAGTTTGCTCCAAAGGGCCTTATATTCCATGAGGGGATGTGCTCTTGTTTCAAGTTAAACCATTCCCTCCCACTCTTTTCCCATTCTTCCTCAGCTCGGTTGCTGGAAATAGAAAAGATGGCCTTTGCCCCCCCCACCACACACACACACACACACACGCACACACTATCAAATAAGTTTGAGCGAAATGTTAGCATTTATTCTACAGTTTATATATCAAACTGTACTAGACTGTTGGCAAGTACGTCTGCATCCTGCACATATAGGCCCCACGATCGTGTGGATGGCAGTGATTTATGTGGATTCATTTGAGTTCCTCACTGGGAGAAGCCAAGGCATTGGCTGATGACAATAAATATCCATTCCAGGTTATTTTGTCTGTATAAAGGGCATAACCACATTGTCCAATTTGGCCCCACAGTTTATGTATACGGTGTAGGCCAAAGTCATTCATACATGCATGTAAAGCTACAATCCAAATAGCTGGACTAACTGTGATTTCTACAGCCATTTTCACAATCTCCACACATGCAGGGGCACATTCCTTAACAATGTTAGCCAACGATGAGGACCGTACATTAATTCTGAGTTGTTGTTTTTTTAACTGGTGTTTGCAGCACGATTTCCAACACTAAGTGTTTCGAATATGCTTTTAAATGCAGCATATCTCTGATTTGGCTTAATGTAGTGTTAAGGGGATTTCCAGCCCTTAATTGCCTTTTTACTGAACTAGTCTTGAGAAGGATTTGTTTGAGTGCCCAAGTCTCCTAGTTATGTTTATTGTCGAATGGGGCTTACTGCTTGTGTAACGGCAATGGTAGCAAGGAGACAAAAGCAATGATGACGGCTAGGAGAACACGTGGACTCTTCTAAGGCACCGGCCATCCACAGGGGGCTGTAAATCACTCCTCTTACTTCCGTCAGAGCATACAGATGTTATGTTTGAGGGATAACAATAGGAGTTAGGCAGATGCCTGTTTTCTGTTGTGCAAGACAAAAGTAAATAAACAATGATTGAAGTCTGAAAGACAGGGATAGTCTGTTTTGTGACAACTGTATTGCTTTTTCTTCAGAATCTTTCCTTGTACTGATGCAAAAGCAAACCTTGAAAAAATTACTTAGGAATTAACCGTTATGGCTTATTCATTTTACAGGTCCAAGTTTGAAAGGGTCCATTGTAAAAATGAAACAAGCTTTTGTTTACTGTAGTAGATGAAGGAAAGGAGATTGACATTCCACATCCTAAACTTGAGTGCTGCATACCAAAGCTTGGCCAAAAATTATACAGATAATTACATGAAAGGGTCCACAAACTGAATATACTCACACTGCTTCATCCTAGTAAGACATTAGAACATTTAAAATGTATGGGATATTTGCACACCTTGTGAACCCAGAAATATTTTCAGTTTTAAAACAGATATAACAATATATTCATTTGTACCTATTTTCCCCTCGTTTCAACTAGGAGCTATGCCACAGTTCAAATTATTGACCATTTAAAAGTGTGCCTTTTGAAGTAGGAAATCATGGCATTTACGCTATGTCACTGAAGTGTAGCCCAGTTTCACAACTCAGTTTTAGCTTAACCTTGCATAAAATCACATGCTGAATATTCATTATGCTAAGCCTTTGAAGGGTAAAACAGCATTTTCACTGAAGATAAGAAACGCTGTCCATCATTTTATATCCAGCAGACTACTTCCTGTATTTCAAGCATATTGGAGGTATAATGAAAAATAAATAAAAGATTAGCAAACATTCTTTAAACTATTGTTATTTCATGTTGTTTATTTACAGGATATACATATATTTATTTAGTTGTTCATATTTATTATTATCATCATTTTCTTCCAATGCACCTGCTGTTGTGTCAAATCCCAATTTTTATTTTCAGATGGTGACAGAACCCCCCCAAGATAAAGGAGGCTCCTCAATGAGCCACACCTCTAATGGGATTCATTTATTACCAAAAAGAAACCCTTGTTCAGTCCTACTTTTTAAAGTAGGATTTATCTGCGTCTGGGAAAAGTGCACTTGAATGCGTTAGCCAATACTTGGCAGGGTCATATGGGGGCTGTCACTACTCTTCTGAGGTGACCAAACAGACTACAAACGTGTCCATAAAGGGGAACTGTCACTCCTGAACAACAGTGAAAGCCTAGGTAATATTTACTACAGGAGGTAGGGAGATGCCTAGTCATTGTGTTCAGACCTGTACCTGTGCCGACTGAAGCAGCTGCATCAGTTGCAAGGAGTCCAGGGAGTATTGTTAAGGTGACAAAAATGGGACATTTTGGCTGGTCTTTCACATTTTTGATCACTGTGTTTGCAGTATTTATAGTCACCTAAAGGCACATAGAGGAAGGACTGGATTGAAATTGGAAGACTCTTGTATTGTTAAGTCAACTCCTTACTTGCCAAATGAACAGAACCATTGAAGCATTAAAGCATTTTGTTTCATGACAGGCAAGAAGTGGGGTGTTTTTTTCTTTGCTTAGCCCCAAATTAAATACACTCCTTTATCCAGAACATTAAAAATGTAAAAGGTTCATTTGATACTGATAATATTTGACACTGAGATTGTTATTGAGTTTGAACTATCAAAGTTCTCCTCCAGTAAGTATCGATAATAAAAAATAACTTGGGCCTCCATCTCACATCCTCTCTTGAAAACACCAACGCTGTGAAGATGGACACCAACCTCTTTCCTTCTGATTTATTCTGCAAATCCTAGGGAAGACAAGACACATTATGAGGCCCCTCTGATGGCTGACAGGTTCCAGAAAGTCCGAACTCCACTGCCAGGACAGGAGGTGGCAAATGGATGAGATTTGATATTATATATTTATATATTTTGTATTTTGAGACACTGGCAGGAATAGGATCTGTGGCTGCCCAGACGGTAAGTCTGAGAAAGAGAGAGAGACAGAGGAGAAAAGAGGGAGAGAAAGGGGCAAAAGGGAAATAAAGGGAGGGAGAAAGAGAGTTGAGTCCTCCAGTGTCTGTCAGTAATATTGATGCACTGTGAGAATTAGTTTGGTCATCAGTTTTTGCCCCAGTTCCTCAGCACATTTCAGAGGGACTACAGTGCATTTCAGACGGACTACTGTGCATTTCAGAGGGACTACAGTGCATTTCAGAGGGACTACAGTGCATTTCAGAGGGACTACAGTGCATTTCAGTAAGAGGGGATGGGAAGAAGGGATATTTGTGTGTGAGAGAGAAAAAGAGAAAAAACCGAATGAAAATGAATCAGCCAGCTGCCCTCTTGTTGTCTGTTCTTTCCGAAAAATTTACCGGAAAGTACTAGCTTTGACGATAACAATGATTAGGATGCTAAATTGTGTCTTGGTTATGACCATGGATTGTGGAGAAGGTGGTGGTGATGAGGAAGGTGATTTTGTTGCTTTAACAGAATTGCAAACGTAGGCTGGTATGTTTGCCATTAGTCCCATAAGGGACTACATATCAAGTAAAGCTTGTGTTTGAGAGATACATTGACCATTGACCAATATTTCAACACAAGAACCTGAACTGGGAATCACCTAAATGTAGTTTTATAGGTACAATACCTTTTTATTCATCTCATTCTTTTATTCTTCATGACTGCATTTCCTCTCTCTTTGGCCTTCAGACAGAGCCTGATGAAAGGATGTGACATCTTTTCTCTCCATAGGTCTCAACTCCGGTGCTGCTGTCCTCATCCAATTTAGCATGAACCTCTTCCAGACATCCCCATAATACTGCCCGGAGTATTGCCATTGAACACAGTCGACAATGATAGAGCCTGGGATTTACACACATAACTGTCCAATGCTCTGCAAAGTAATGTGGACATCTGGTGCTTCTTGATAAGCCCTGCTGGGAGACGAAGAGATATTTCTCCCAGGAAATATTTACTGTGAAACAGCGCCTCTATGTGGTGTAGAGTGCACACCACACCACTGGAAAACAGGGAGGTCTATACCAGGTTTAGGCAACATTGGTCTTACTGGAAGATTGGAGTGGTAAAACATGTAGCAAATCTTCCTTTTATAAAGCAAGCCAGCTTTAAATTAGTTTCTGTTGTCTACCTGCCGAGACATTTCTTTCAGCTTGTCAGATCATGTAGGCTACATATTGACATGGCTAGTTGGATGCCGAACTGTTCCTTTAGACAATGCTAAAGCATTCTTTCACTTGCATATCGGTGCCACATTTTTCACACAATACATGTGATAGAAGAGCTAAAAGAAAATGCCATCTTTCTTTTACTAACTATCGTTAATGCCATCTGCATGTGCTTCAGTGGGACTAAAAATCCACAAGCAAATTTTTTCAGACAATCCATAAAACAAAAAAGGATTATAATATTTAAAGAGGAATTACTACAAAATCTGAAATTAAAGGAGGTGAACATCAATGTTTGTCTTAATTTAAACAGTTAGTTTCAAAGAGTGATATATAGGTTTTCTTTTTGGTAAACCTAGCAGTTGTTTTGCCCCTAATGCTTTTTACTAAACTTTGCAATGTAGAGGCACAGGTGCTCCATTGTCATGTCAAGGAAGTGATTCTGACAAGACGGAGAAGCAATTTTCATCCATTGTAATACAGATAAAGGCTGATCTGGAATGCACAGCTACCTAAGGCTAGCTAGATTAGAAAAACACTTACTAGATCTTGCTTGCTTTATATTATTCCCTACTGACATAGAAAGTGATTTTCTGAATATGTTGGATATTGTACCAAAAAAACTGCTGCCTGGATCCACATGTAAAGAGAGGAGCTAGACATTTTGAACCTCGAGCGGAACCAGACCAAGGAACTCCACTATCTCTCTTACAGGCAAGTCTGAATTTAGAAATATGAAAGATGCCAACACCTGGCAAATTCTGTCCAAATAGTCAGTCAGTCAGTCAGTCAGTCAGTCAGTTGAAACTGGAATAAATGCTGCTTATCGCACACATCCCATTCCTTCCTGACAGATTGTACAATATGTCTGCGTAGATCTATCCAGAAGAGATTCGGTTCATAAAGAATTGCGTGGTTAAAATTGTTTTACGTGCATGGTTTGTGTGCAACAGATGGCATTGGTTTTTGAAGGTCTGCATGGCTGCTTTTTATTTTGCTTCCACTAATTGGACTTTTGTGGACCAGTAACATTAAAACTTTTCACATCAGATCTTTTTTCAAAGATGGTGTGTATGGCCAAAATACCAATTCATGTAAAATATACCTTGCCAGTCAAAAGGTTACTCCCATTTACCCATTCAAGTTAATGGAGAAGAGTCCAAACTTTTGACTGTTAGTATACATTATTGGACCATCTAGGTAAACCCAATCTGTGTTTCCAAGGAAACAATAGTTGGGTTGCATAATATTCCAAATACATGGTGAAATCACATATCAGGTTAGGACATTTAATAGAAACTGACAGAAGTGCCTAAGGACAAAGCTCTTGTTATTTTATATTGTAACACACAGGGGAGGGAAAATGAGTGCTGTTAGAAAATAGCCACTGATAGTTCAGCGTTAAGCACCATCAAAGTCTAATTGAAACAGAGAATCTTGTATAGGGGGCTCTTTATCTATTCATCGCCAATGGCCATAAGCGAAAATTATACACTTCTGTTCAATTACCTGAAATCGTTTTTAGACGGTTCTTAATTTTCAAGAATAGTTGTTTGGATAAGTCTTACATTTTCCAATTTTTTTTAATCAGAGGTGATGTATTGTTGTCAACCCAATAGTGATTTTACAACAGAGATACATGGCTGTCTCCAATGGATAAAGAACAAGTGCTGGCCAGAATGATAAGCCAAAACGTCTATGTACATAAATAGAACAAACACATCCCTTGGAGTTTAAAAAAGACCAAAGACCAAACCTCATTTATTTCCCTATGTAATTTCCCTATTTCCTCCAAGAAGTGGGTTGTTATGTTCCTAACAATTTCATTGAACATAGATTGAGTTTGGATGAGTGGAGAAAGTTTTAATTGCCAACTAAATAGACTTGGGCAGATGGGTTCTGTCTTTTCTTCTCACTCTCTTCCACACTCTGTCTCTGAAGCATGCACACACACAATCATCCGCGAGCACACAACCACCCACACACGTGCGCGCACACACACACACACACAACCACCCACCAGTGCCTGTTGTTCACTCATCCCACAGTGCCTCCTTCAACCCCCTCTCTTCATCTGGCTCCTGTTCTCCACCGTCTACTCCCCATACACCCCAAATCCTGATTAGCTCCCGTTACGTACCCACTCCAGCGCACTCCAGCACACTCCATCATCTGCAGCTACCGTATAGGGCCCAGAATCACCATCAACACACTTAGACACACATTCAGGCTCCCAATCAACTCGCACAGTTTCGTTGTCCCCTAGCAAAACCATGAAAGGAG
Source organism: Esox lucius (assembly GCF_011004845.1). Taxonomy (NCBI): domain Eukaryota; kingdom Metazoa; phylum Chordata; class Actinopteri; order Esociformes; family Esocidae; genus Esox; species Esox lucius. Next base: position 10,014,123 of record NC_047572.1, read on the forward strand.
GTTGGAATGGTTGGCAGAGTAACAACAAAGAGAGATGGGGATGGACACGAAACAAGTTGTTTGGCAGCCCATGTCACAAACGTCAGATACTGGGTTTGAAGTAAGTCCTTATCTTATTTATTAGTGTGACACTATGTGTGATTAAATGGAAATGCAGCCCTATTGATGACATGATGGTACCAAATCTTAGTCATTTGGGCACACAGAAAGCAGCAAGCAGCTACAGCCGGTGTTGGAGATGATACTACAATACTGTCCTTTCAACAGCACAATGAGATTGTGAGAAAGACTACGAGAAAAACATTGTTATGCTGAAGATGTGGTCTTTCATTCCCAGTTGAAGGGAATGAAGGTTACATTATAGTTATATTCTTCCCGTTGCAATACAGAAAAACATACAAAGAAAACGGAACAGATGCAAAGCTTATAGTTCAGGAATGTTTTATTCAAGAGTGCAAACACTAACATCAATCCCAGCTCCAATGCCAGCATACAGGTCTTTGTTATGATATAATGTCCTTCATGGTTCATGATTTTGTACTTTGTACATTTGGTCTTCAGGGAGCTTTAAAATTGGACAGAGAAAACTGTTGATGAAGTTTGAATTTACTGTGTAACCTCATCTCATTCCCAGACAATGCGTGGAAGGTTTTGTGGATCAAATGTGATGCCTATATTAGCCAATATGATAGTTGCAATACAGTCAAGGAGGGATAGGCATTGGCTAAACTGCTTAGTCTACCAACCAATCATCTTGTACAACAATTTCCCCCATGTATTAAATGCTTTGTTGTAAATGCTTTAATATGCTGACCCTCTGCCGGTGAAGGAAGAGTTCTTCGCAATTCTCCTGCTGACAGGCGCCTGCGCAAGGACAGGGGGAATGAGGTTGATTTTGGATCTGCGCATTTTGAAAGAATGCGTGTCGAAAAGGCCGTTTCGCATGCTCACGACAAAACATCTCTTGGAGTGCGTGCACCCAGGGATTTTTGCGACAGCATCGTTTACTTTCATGACCCAAGTCTACCTCGCCGCACGTGTTTTGTGTTCCAGGGCCAGGCGTACGAATACATGAGAGTGCCGTTTGGTTATGCACTGACTCCCGGCACCTTTACACAGTCCATGGAAACGGCATTGGGACTAAGGTGACAGTGGGTCAAGGTTTTGGCCTACTTGGACGACCCACTAGTGTTGGCACACTCGGCGGAACAGGCCTGTGTTCACACGTTCAGGTTGGTGACTCAGCTCAGTCGTTTGGGTTTCGCTGTGAATTGGAAGAAGAGAGCTCCTCAGCCCAGTCAACTGGTGGTGTTTCTGGGTCTCCGTTGATCCACAGTGTTGATGAGAGCGCGCATCTCGGATGCACAGAGAGAGGCGACTCTGCTGGTCCTCCAGCGTATCCGGCTGCTACGCAGTGTCGGTGCTCTCTCATAGTGCCACTGGGCTTAAAGTCGTCGGCCAACACACGTGAACCAAACTGCCTGAAGATTATTGTATTTTTCTTCATCGTTCCTTCTGGATAATCCGTGGATCATCGTTCATTTCGTTCATTGTTCCTTAAGGTGAAAGAGATTGGAAGATCTGAAAGGGCCATGGATCATCGTTCATCGTTCCTTCCAGGTGAATGGGATTTGGCGATCCGAAAGAGCCATGGATCAACATTCATTTAGTTCATTGTTCCTTCCAAGGAACAAAATGCGAAAATTCAAAAAGAACGAATCATTTGCAAACAACCCATCACTGGGAAGTTTTTCTTTGCGAAAGTAAAACTAACTGAGTATTCCGTGGTTGGGTAGAACTCTGCTGCCAGTCTTATTTTTAACATTTAGGTCTCGGTAAACATCCGAGGTAGTATCATATAAACAAGGGTGGCTAGACACCAGTAAAACGAGGCTCTCCTCTATCTTTGCGATACTGGTTATGAAGATATGGAAGATAGATTGTGTTTTTTGCGTAGATTGATTGCGATGTTTGTTAAATTACCGTACAGTAATTTTATGCCGTGTCTGGTGTGAACAAGGCTTAGGTCTGCTTGAGAACAAGACATTTATCTGAGCAGTACGTGAGAATTCCTTTGAAAACCGTTTTGCTAAACTCTACACACAACTCTCTTTGGTTGTCATTACGCAACAATAGTTTTAAGAAATTTAAATAACATTAACATAAACTGTTAATGCAATTTTTGATTCACTCAATCAACAATAAACTGTTGCTTCACCGTAAAGCTGTAAACACATGAGCATGCAGTGCTTTGGCCAGATCTCTGACCTGGAGGGCAAATATAAACGTATTGACAATGTTGTTGTCTTGGTAACTAAATGACGCTCTGTTTGTACATGGAGTAGGACCATGCTTCATATGTCACCTCTCATTCTACTCCAATACAAACTGAGTGACACGTCGTCTTTAGACTGCAGTATCTGTGGGGACTATCTGTCTGGAGACTGGTTTACACCATAAAAAATAAACTACAGTAGTGCAATGACGCTTTTAGTAAATTGTCACAGTTTTGTCATGTAGAAAACACTTCCATTCAATAACAAAACTGAAATCATTGCAAATGACAACAGGGGAAGCTGGACTGAGTGCAGGCAAACATGATCGTTTCGTTTCACTCCTCCCTCAGTTGTCGGAGAGGAAGGGAAATGATCAGGCATTTCACTATGCAGTCAGTGGTTATTCTAAGATAGTTTCAGAGTTTAATGGCTATTTAGATTAGCAGGATCCCTAATATTGCACATGCAGCTGCTACACTTCATGGGTTCCATATAAAAAAGCAAGCACACGACAGAGTACAGAACAGTGACAGACAATAAACACACAACTGATTATATTAAATTCAATTAAACTACATTAAAACATGTTTTTATGTTTTTAAGTGTGAGCTACAGTATCTACCAGAGGGTAGGTTTCTTTTGGATTGGCAGGGGTTGAGGAGAGTGGTGAGGTTTTGGGGAGATAAGCTTGTACCAGGGAGCCTAGTGTTGTGTACACAGTGATGGCCAATTTAGCAGGCTGTAAAGATCACAATGATGAGTGTTGTAGGGGACAGCGGTGACAATGCAGAGGAAGTTATGGTGAAGTATTGTAGTTCTTGTCACCAACATTGTAAAAACATCAATTATGTTATTTGCAGTTACCGGCTAGAATGCGGGTCGGTAGACTATATTGTTTATTTTCCACAGTGGCCCTTTTATGGTTGGTGTATTACCACATGGACTCTGGATCTCCCTGTAACAAAAAAGCTAGCCATCTTACCCTATGAGTTTACGTGCTGACCTTGTTTACTTGCCTTGTTAACCTTGGTCGTTGATCATCAGTTTACCATCTACTTTGAACAGATATCCATGTTGTGGAATCGATTAATTACCCAAGAGCAGTTTCACAACACTATGTCCAATTTGTTGACGTAAATATTAGCAGTTTGCCGTTAAATGACATGGTTAGTATTTTTTGTCTAGGACATACTTTGCAGAATGGGTGACCAATGCTATATTCTGAAAAAGGGAATTAACTAGATTTGAATTTAGACCCCCCCCAAAAAAAAATGTTGATCAAAAATAAGGTGTTACGATTCTTCAAGAAAAGTGAAACACTACATATTCAAAAGAGGCCAATTTGAAATACCTGTGAGGTTTCCGGTCAATGATAATGAGTACTAACAAAACAAATAAGAAGGCCGCAGTTAATCCATATGTTACTGAGGATCGGTACACCACCTAGTCCTGGGATGATGTGGTCAGCCTTTTGCAGCCCTAGCCATACACAACTCCCACGTGTAACATATCAAAATGCTCAACTCTTGAAACTTGTCTTGAACTATATATAGCAAGTGGTTGCATAGAATGATTTCTGTTTTTTATACTGTATATATTTTGCGTTATGTTCTTAAGAGTCTTGCGTTAGGGATCCTTCATAACACATGAAATTCCCTCTAAGGAAATAAAAGGTATTTCAGTAGAATTTGTAAATAATCCAAAAGGTCTGACACCTCCACCGGTTCCGTGTGTGCATGAGGCTGAAAGAGACCCACAGTATCTTATCATTGGCACAATAGCAACTCATTTCACATGGCAGGTGTGTGCCGGTCTCTGTGTGTCTGTATGTGTTTGAAAGAACCAGGGTTTGCCATTGTAACAGAGGGGGAACCAAGGCTATCTGGCATATTTTATTCATGTGGAAATGGAATGTCTAGCTTAGAGCTACATTGTGACTCAGACAAGGGGAGACAAGTTAGGATGGCCCCAGAACCAAGCTAGTAGGGCTGCACAACTTGGATAAAATATTGAATCGCAATTTCTTTTAATTTTTTTGCAATTATGGTTATGTATTACGATTTTTCAAGCAAGGGTGGAAACAGCGTAGATAATCTCAATTAAAATAGAGATCACAGCCTACATAATGTGATATTAAACTGAATAAAAATCGAAATAAAGATGTTTTCTCTTTTACACTATTACCAATACGTAGGTGCAGCCTGTGTCTAACTATTCGTTTAACTGCTCATTTAATGCAATTGTTGTGCAGTTGCCATAGCTGGTTAGGCAAAATTAACCCTTGGGCATATTTTTACCAATATTAAGTTTGTTTCTAGGCACCGATTATGGACGTACGATGCGTGCCATTACCTTGTGTGAAGCGCACATCATTCACATTTTTTTGAGCTGAAAATCGGTGGCTAGGAATAATTCCCTATGAATGCCAAAATGTATGAAGAAACCTAGAAAGGACCCAGGCTCAAAGGGGTGACCAGTCCTCTTCTGGCTGTGCCGGGTGAACATAATAATATTACAATTGTAATAATTAATAAATGCATGTGGGCTGAGTCTAGAGTGTATTTAAACTTAGTCCAGGTTGGAGTCATGACCAGATGGAATAGGAAAGGGACAACATGGGGGAGGGAGGAGGTGTCAGCACAGTGGCAGGTATCTTCTTTATCTGCAACGCAACCAGGAGGACTTTGGACAGGGACAGCAATGGGTCTTTCAAGCCAGATACTCCGCAGGTGTGGTCCAAGGCCTCATGCCCTCCTAAGTTCAAAACGGGAGGAGACTGGGAAAATTCTGAAAATGCATTCCTCATATCAACAAGGATTTATAGTTGAGAAGGAGAACTTAGTGGAGAAGGAGAACTGACCCTACTCCCCCAGAAAAATAATATAGCAGAGTAAGACCTTGGGACTCAGACAGGGGGGTCCGGCGACACTGTGGCCCTATCTGGGAGAGGTCCTGCACAGGGCCCAACAGGCAGGAAATCAATCCACCCACATTGCCAAGCATCAACCAAAGGGACACCCACCAACCGCAACCACCCTGAATGAGGGCCGAGTATTGCCAGCAGAGTACAGCCCAATTGCACAAGTGCGCAACAGAGAGACAACAACAAGCCAGTGACTCCGCCCCCTAGAGGCATTGGAGTGAGGGCATCTCAGTGGCGATAAGAGCCCACCTGAGACATGACGAGTTTCAGAGAGTGCGCATAACAGTGAAGAGAGCTTGTGGTATTTTTTGCTTTATTTTAGCTTGGACCCCATTCAGTCCAGAGGCCAATTTACCTTATTGGTGCAGGCACAGTCCTCCAGAAACTCCAAAACTTGACCAGCTATGGCTTCTGCACGCTTATCACCACTGACATCACCAAACTGGAAAAACCGCTCCTTCATTCCACCGTCAGTGGTGTAACGCAGGACATATGACATCTGAGCGGTGTTACTTACGTCAGTTGTCTCGTCTACCATAACGGAGACAAAAGGCGTGTTTCCTCACCTCCTCCCTCATTGCTTCGGTCATTACATCTGCCACCGATAGAATCAGGTCTTTCAGAATTTTGCTGGAGTTGCCGATGAAAACAATAGCCGAATCCAGATGACAGCGCTGAGGGCTGTCATACCCCACCAAAAACTCCAGCAACTCCAAGTAGTCCCCCTTGTTTTCTGAATCTTTACTCTCATCATGTCCTCGAAATGCCAGCTCTTGCTTTCCAAGAAATGTGACGACATAGATGAGACGTTTCAGGATCTCTCTGTTCTGCCTGACCTTGTTGTTGTGGGCCATAGTATGATTACGGCGCTGCTCATCTAGCTGAATATCAACTCTTGTGTCCCCAAAAGTTTTCAAACTGACCATCGCTTGCAGGTGTGCCGCAGAATCTTGATGTCGGTGGGCTGACTTCGTCAGATTTGTAAAGCTGACAAATCCGCCGCTGACCCAGGTGGACTTGTCAGTTGTAAAAAGTAAACAACTCCTGCAGTACAGCCTGTTTGTTTTCTTACAGCCTGTCATCCATGGATATCGCTAATCATTTTCGGGCTTGAAATGCCTTTCCACTTTCTTAACCTTTTCTTTTAATTCCAGTTCTGGAGTTGGTCTTCCGTTTTTTATTATTTCAAGTTTTTCTGTGAAAAGCCTCCTTGAAAAAGGCGATGCTATCATTCTAACCACACACGTCACTCTTGTCTTCCGCCATTTAACTCTCTAACCGCTCTCACCACTCTGCAGAGATTCGGACTTCATGGGCCAACGATCTTTAGTTTTTTTCCCTCTTAAAATCAAAGCGTGATTGGTCGATTTGCCTGTCATTCTCCACACCAAAACACATTGCTTGTCCTTCCCCGAGATTCGTGAAGTCCTAACCAATTAATGAGCCAGCTAACCGGGCCTAAATAGAGACAGATGATTCTGATTGGATAACATGTTTTCAGGACATGAACTTGACATTGATCTTAACTTTAGAACATAGATGAGAGAAAATGTTTTCAATGTATTGTATTAAATTAAATAGAAATAAAAAAAACTTTTTATTGAATACTTAATTATTAGAACTATTAAATGTATTATTATTATTATTTAAATGTAGGCCTTCTCTGAAGGCATAGAAGGCCCTGAAGGTTCCCCACTGGTGTACTGTCTATCCAGGCAAGTCTGAATACTTCCAACTTGGTGGAGCGCCACTTTCGTATCCCCATCATCCTTAACAAACCCTTAATAATTTATATACTTTGTTCTTTTAACTGGGATGAAGCAAAGCAGTTGGGACTTTTTCCTAACTGTCTATCTACTTCAGTTTTGCCATTACATTCACCAGTGACATGCTTGGCATGTCAAAATGTGAGAATATTTGGTATCAACAGTAGGATCTAGCGTCAAATTAAAGATGATCACAAAGTCTGGAAAGTCGGATCATGTTCGCTTTGGGTCTTAAAAAAAAGCACTTGGGGCATAAATAGATGACAAACAATTAAGTGCTGTAACAGAAACAAACCCACATTAAGTTCTGTACATTAAAATGATAACACCCTAAGCTTTTATAATATTTGCTGAAATCAATGACTGAATCAAAATCAATGGCTTTCAACTGGGTCTGCAGGATTTTGAAAACAATATGTTGAAGTCGTAATTACTCCAAACATTAATTATCCTGATAAGCGTGTTCAAACCCTGAACATTGAAATGTCTAAAAATGTTTGCAGTTGGCACAATACTTGGGCACAATAAGTTGAAATTCAAAAAACATACTGTATAAGCAATGGTGTAGAGGGGTAACTACTTTTATTTTGCTTGAAAAATATCATCCACCTTTCAGTGGAAAAATTGATTGACAGTATAGGGAGCTTTACTACTTTTATACTAGGACCAGCCATCCGTCTTCTGAGCAGCTGTTACGCCTCATTTCCAATTTGCAAAGTCACTGTATAGTCATAATCCCATCATACGTAGCATAATCCACATTTGAAAGAAAATCAAGGCAAACTTTCAACTCAGACAGCTGCCATTCTTGCTCCCGGTTGAGAGCAACAGCTTCTTCACCAATTCTAACCTACTGCAGAATATGATTTTGATTGCTCTGGAGAGGTCAGGATCCACACAATAGGGGATTTATACCTGGAAAATACTTTCGTCTCTTTTGGCCAGCTAAGGGAAAACTATAACATCCCTTGAAAAACCTTCTGCTATTTGTAAAGTAGAGACTACAGGGGTTAAATTGGGACTTGGGAAATGGGAGGGCCCTAGTTTCTTGTGGCGGATCACAACGTTATGAGTTAGAGTGGCCAGCGAAAATAGCACCAGTTATATAAAATGTTACATTGCTGGCTTGTGGAAGCATGTGAGCTCAGCTCCATGTGTGCAGGAACTCAGCTCCCGCTGGCTCCTGCCCAACTTAACCACTGTATGTACATAACACCATGGCCAGTAAAAAATGCTAGACCCTCTATGGTTGATAGGTGCTTCAAAACATGTCCAACATCAAGCAGACAGATATGCTCTCTATATGACAGATTTGAACCAGTCAACCCGCCCTCCCCAGAATCTTGGAAAGCTAAATGGGAAGAGGAACTGTGCTCTGAAATACTTATGTCAGATTGGGAGGATTGCTAGGAAAGCATTCATACATGCTCAATAATCTTCTGTTCGTTATGGGATGTAGAGAAATGATTTATTTTACACTTTTTACATATATTTTCTGATGTTGCTTTCTTCTCTTGAAGAAGAGATGAAAAAAGAAAACCACACATGATTTCGGTATAAATCTCTGTTTATTGTATTTTTATGTGTTCAGTAGTCACATAAAAAATTAAGGGACCACTGCAACTTTTTCTTTCCTTTCCAAAAATATCAGGAACAGAAGGGTTAAATGAAGGGACCAATGCAAACTGAACGCTTCTGTTCCTTTCTCAAAACCTTCCTTTTCGACTTTTTTGGAAAGGAAAGAAGAATGTGCTGTATATAGTACCAGTCAAAACACATACTCATTCAAGGGTATTTCTTTAATTTAATCATTTTCCACATTGTATAATACCAGCGATGACATCAAAAGTACTTATGATTAGCACTTTTTGACTGCTTTTCCTTTACTCTTTGGTCTAGAACATACCAAACGATCTCGGGTGGATTGAGTTTTGGTGATTGTGGTGGCCAGGTCATCTGATTCAGCACTCTTGCTCTCCTTCTTGGTCAAATAGCCCAAACAGAGCATGGAGGTTTGTTTTGGGTCATTGTATTGTTGAAAAACAAATGATAGTGTCACTAAGCGCAAACCAGATAGGATGTTGTACTGCTGCCAAATGCTGTAGTAGCCATGCAATCTGAGGTGCAGTTAGCTGCCAATTTCTGAGGCTGCTAACTCCAATGAACCTATCCACTGCAGCAGAGGGAACTCTGGGTCTTCTTTTCCTGTGGTGGTCCTCATGAGAGACTATCATCATAGCTATTGCTGGTTTTTGCAGCTGCATTTAACGAGACTTTCAAAGTACACTTGACGACACAATACATTTACCACACATTATAATTTGTTGATGTAATTTATTGACCTCTTTTCTTACATTGTATATAGATTATTTTGAGTAATACATGTTACTTTGTGTTGTCTTGCACTGTCTTACCTTTGGCCATGTTGTCATTGGAAATTCTAATTGGTTCTCAAACAACTTACCTGGTTAAATAAAGGTGTAATTACAAAACATATAAAAAGCACTCTATTACAGCACTCTATTATTTTGTACATTATAAAATTTAAATGGTGTCTCTAGCTTAAAAGCTGTGGGAGGAGTAACAGTCTAAATAATAATATGTACAGTGAGTTCTAGAATTTGAAAGAATAACAAGTTACCGGTTATCTTGTTAGCTCCTAAACTAAATATAGGAAGCTCTGTCTCTATCCTGCACACTTACCCTGGGTAAAGTAACTACACAAAAAGTGTGTATCCACAGTTTAATCATTAAACTACAAGCATGGCAGACTGTAAACATCTAATTTGAAACAAAATGTTGTAGCTAGATAGATATTATATAGTTAACCACTAAGGCTAACTAAAGTTGTATATACATTGTTTCAGCTATTCCCCTTTTAGATGCTAGAGGGAGAAACATACCAATTTTTCTTGAACAGATCTGATCTGTTTCATGTGGAGAGAGCTTATCAGCTTAATGTGGACAGATTTCATCTGCTAAATGTGGACATATTTGATCTGCTTAATAGGGACAGATTTGGGTAAACTGTCTTTCTCAGCCTGCCATAAAATTATTATATTTCCAGAGGACATTTCAAGGCACACAGACACAGATTAAACTTTATTAGTTGTACTTCTTATTGACTCATTTGTCTTATTTATCATTATCTTGCATTGATTTTAATAATGTTTTGTCATAATACTTATTAGTCATGCTATATGTTGACTTTGTTACAAAATATTAGGCTTTTATGCTTTTTTGTTTGAAAGATGCTGTGAAATGCACTTAAATGTATGAAAGGTGCTGGGTAAACAAAGTTAGATTTTATTTGTTTGGGCAAACCAGCAACTGACAGTGATTCAATGCTGGCATCAACAGGACAAAATATCCTATTACACCATTTAAAAAATGGCGGCACGGCACCTTCTGGTGGTGACACTGCTAACATGCACCAAGTGATGAAGGAGAACTGCAACACTTCCACCACATTTTAAAATAGGTTATAATTCCAGATTCTTTGAGTATTGTTCTATGTGATCTTGTTTATAATAACCAGGAAAACTACTATCCCGGCTCTCAGAAAAAACTGATGAAATGGCTATGATATGCTGATTTCAGCTTGGGATGTAGGCTAAGCAATATTCTCGTTTATTGTTGTTTTTGGTGATTAGTACTGGTTCAGTTTTGCATATGGTATTTTGTTTTTTAAAAAAAACATGTCCATGTAATTGTAAAGAAAATCACTTGAAAAGGTATTAATGCCATCTGAACAAATGTAATAAACCATTTTAATTCAGCTCAGGCTGAATTCATCACTACAAATGTGTCATATTATCATTTATGATTTTGGTTGGCCATTTGTCCGCTTGTCTATAGTTCGATATTTCTACAATAAACATTTACTGACATTTTGCCCCAAACTGAAAATGGGAGTTCACTTGTCTAAACTGAAATTAAATGCAGTTAGAGTACCACAGATCATCATCTGGTACTTTTCACTTGGAGCAGGTGAAAGCGTTCCATTGTTTAAAGGAAGAACTCATCCACACCTGTGCGGACACCGTACAATCCTAACAAAGAGTTGAAGATCTGCGATGATCTGCGGTGATGAGTCAAAAACAGTCGAGAGGTAAACAGTGACGTATGCATCCCGATGGCTGACAGCCATTAAACAACAAATAGCTCAAGTTGAAAACAATGTGTTAGCTCTGACCTGGGGCTGTGAGTGATTCCAGGACTTTCATTGGACCACACTTTGCTTTGGAAAGTTTTACTAAGCATTGGATTATAAGGATCCAGGATGAGGTAGTCATTCACTGTCTCTCAAGTTCTTGGGAAGAGCCTTACCCCAGCTGACACACTCTCACACGTCGTTAAGAGCAGCACAGATGAGGGAGAATAAACTTGCTATTAGGGTGCGGGCAAGCCACAAACACGCCCACAGACGAGCCACTCAGGGTCCGAATTTCCCAAAACAGTATTCATGCAAGGTTAGGAATGGGTGATAACATGACAGGGGGATTTTACAAGTGCACACAAAATATCACAGACTCATTCGAATAGTGCTGCAACCCCACAATCATAGCTGGGCACAGTTATTCAAAAAGCTAACTCCTTTAACCGTTAATCCTCTCACCAAAAGTTTATTTCGATAACCATTAATCAGTTATATCGTAAAAAATGTCATGGTAAAAAAACAACGGAATAAAATATTAAAAAACTTATAACCAAGTGCAGAACATAGAAAATAATAATTTTTTGTGGTATTTTTAAGGGATTGCATGTATATTTTCTGTTGGATTCCTGACTAAGTTAAATTACATAACATTTGTCCTTTTACATTTAGGTCCGGAAATATTTGGACACTGACACAATTTTCATAATTTTGTCACTATACGCCACAACAACGGATTTTAAATTAAACTAGCAAGATTCAATTGAGGTGCAGACATTCAGCTTTAATTCAAGGGGTTGAACAAAAATATCATATTAAACGTTTAGGAATTGCATTAATCTTCATACACAGTCCTCTTATTTCAACGGCTCAAATGCAATTGGACAAATTAACACAATCATCATTAAAATTTTATTCTTTAATACTTCGAGAATCCTTTGCAGGCAATGACTGGAACGCATAGACATCTCCAAATGCTGGGTTTCCTCCTTTGTGATGCTTTGCCTGGCCTTTACTGCAGCTGTCTTTAGTTGTTGTTTGTTCGTGGGTCCTTCTGCCTTAAATTTTGTCTTCAGCAAGTGAAATGCATGCTTGATTGGGTTGAAATCAGGTGATTTACTCGGCCATTGCAGAATATTCCACTTCTTTGCCTTCAAAAACTCCTGGGTTTTGGGTCATTGTCCATCCATAAAGTAAAGCGCCATTCAATCAACTTCGCTGAATTTGGCTGAATCTGAGCAGACAATATATCCCTATACACTTAAGAATTCGGCTGCTTCTGTCTTTTGTCACATCATCAATGGCATCCCAGTGCCATTGGAAGCCACATATGCCCATGCCATCACACTGCCTCCACCGTGTTTTACAGATGATGTTGTTCCAGAACTGGGCTGGCTTTTTTAGATGATTTTTGGCTAAATCTGGCCATTCTATTCTTGATGCTTATAAATGATTTGCCTCAGAATCCTCAGTATTTGCTCTAATGGTAGACTTGGATAATGATATGCCTACCTCCTGGAGAGTGTTCTTCACTTGGCTGGATGTTGTGAAGGCATTTTTCTTAACCATGGAAAGGATCCTACGATCCACCACTGTTGTCTTCCATGGACATCCAGGCCTTTTTGTGTTGCAGAGCTCACAATGTTCTTGTTTCACTCCTATAGTTTCTGCTACCAAAAATCCAGTACCTCAAAATATTAGAATAAAAATGTATAATACAGAAATGTTGACCCAAGAAGAGCTCTAGTCAGTAAATTAACTCAAAACACATGCTTTTGTATGAATTACTGCATCAATGCGGCGTGTCATGGAGACAATCAGCCTGTGGCATTGCTGGAAGCCCAGGTTGCATTGATAGCGGCCTGTGTTGTTGGGTCTGGTGTATCTCATTTTCCTCTTGACAATACCCCATCGATTCTCTATGGGGTTCAGGTCAGGCAAGTTGTCTGGCCAATCAAGCACAGTAATACCATGGGCACCAGACCAGTTACCAGTCATTTTGGCACTGTGGGCAGGTGCCAAGTCCTGCTGGAAAAGAAAATCAGCATCTCCATAAAGCTTGTCAGCAGATGGAAGCATGACGTGCTTTAAAATCTCCTGGTCGACGGCTGCATTGACTCTGGACTTGATAAAACAGTGGACCAACACCAACAGATGACATGGCACCCCTAATCATCACTGACAGTGGAAACTTCCCACTGGACCTCAAGCAACTTGGATTCTGTGCCTCTCCACTCTTCCTCCAGACTCTGGAACTTGATTTCCAAATGAAATGCAAAATTTACTTTAATCTGAAGAGAGGACTTTGGTCCAGTTATTTTTCTCCTTTGCCCAAGTAAGACATATCTGATGTTGCCTCTGGTTCAGGAGTGGCTTGACACTAGGAATGCAACACTTGTAGCCCATTTCCTGGACACGTCTGTGCGTGGTGGCTCTTGATGAACTGACTCCAGCCTCAGTCAACTCCTTGTGAAACTTCCCCAAGTTCTTGAATCAGCTTTGCTAGACAATCCTCTCAAGGCTGCGATCATCTCTGTTGCTTGTGCACCTTTTCCTACCACACCTTTCCTTTCCAGTCAACTTTCCGTGAATATGCTTTGATACAGCACATTTTCGAACAGCCAGTACTTTCAGCAATGACCTTCTGTGGTTTACCCTCCTCGTGGAGGGAGTCAATGAGTGTCTTCTGGACAACTGTCAAGTCAGCAGTCTTCCTGTGATTGTGGTTGTGTGTACTGAAGGATCAGGGAATTGGCTGATTAGAGCTCTTCTCAGGTTGGCACTTCTGTATTGTAAATTTTTTATTCTAATATTTTGAGACACTGGATCTTTATTTTCCATGAGCTGTAAGCCGTAATCATAAAGATTGAAACAAAAAAGTCTTAAAATGTTTCACTTTACGTGTAATGAATCTAGAATATGTGAAGGTGTCACTTTGTGATTGGACCTTTCCCACAATATTAAAACATTTTCAGATGCCCCTGTAATTGAAGAAATAATGAAGAAATAGCCCACACCTGGCCATGAAACAGCTTTTGAGTAAATTGTCCAATTACTTTTGGTCCCTTGAAAAAGAGGGGGCTACAAAAGAGCTGTAATTCCTAAACCCTTCCTCCAATTTGGTTGTGAATACACTCAAATTATAGCTGAGACTGCACTTTAAGCCCATATTCATTATTTAACTGTAACGTGAATATAGTTTGGTAAACAGCCAAAATAACAAAACCTACGTGTCCAATTATTTCTGGACTTTACTGTACGTCAAGGCAAGGCAACGTAGATGACGTTGAAGTTACTACATTCTTGGAAGGTCTCGCCCCAGCAATAACAATGAATAACCAATCCATATGATATCCAGATAAGAGAGCCATTCTCTGTTGGCCAATCACAGATAATGTTTACAACACACAAATAGCTGCTAGCAAGTAATATCAGGGTTCCCGAGTCTTTTTCCCCCACTCTTGACCATACTGAAGCCAAGTCTTATTGCAGAGAAATACAAAGCAAAGCAAGCATTGGATTTTGTCTTTTCCCACTGCGGATTGAAACAAAAAAAAATCTTATACTTTATAGGGTTTTAAAAGTAGAATATATTTATGACATTTTTGGGTTTGCGGACTTGAGTTAATGTAACGGAAGTTAATTAATCCGATAATGATTTTCAAATTTAGCTTTAACGTTAAAAGACGGCTCACAGACACAGATTAAACCTAGTCTAGGACAAAAAAAATATCTCAATTAAGTTTACTTTGGAACTAGACTTTTTACTCCTAGACTAGGCTTAATCTGTGTCTGCGAAACCGGACCTAAATCGCAGAGATGGGGACAAGTCACACATGGTCAAGTCCAAGCAAGTCTCAAGTCTTAACCATCAAGTCTCGAGTCAAGTCTCAAGTCACAGTTCAGATAAATCAAGCAAGTCAAGTCAAGTCAAGGGTTCACCCTAAGCAAGTCAAGTCCAGTCCTTATAAGTTTCAAGTCAAGTCAAGTCACAGTACTGAAGAGATGAACACACACACACTGTCCTCTGTTTCTGACGTGCGCTCGGTGCGAAGCGCGATTTCAAAATCAAATACCGTTCCGTCTCTGGTTAGAATCCTGCTGCGTCTATAGCAACGCACTATTTTTCATGGCAACGGTCTGTTATCAAGAAATAACACGCGTTCTGCACTGGAATTCAGCCAATCCATGTAATAAGGGCTAATAATAACAACCTTATAAACTAATTATTGTGACTGAAAAACTGCCTAATATGTAATTACGCTGTAATTATTCTTGTCTGTATGAGTAAAAAAATAAAACTCTTCGAAATGTTTAGGTGCTAGTAATCACATCGGCGCCTCCATGTTAGCCTTTCATGCAGTAAAGTTAACTGTTATGGTGTAAGCACAATGCTTTTTAGTTTCCACGCGCAGTCCACAAACACTTGAAAATGCGCACATTTAATACAGACATTATAGCCTACGTGTAATAATATACATGCCCGCTCATTTTAAGATGCCCATTAACATTAAAATTCAGGCTATGCCACTGTTATAGTCAAATATTTACCAGACGTATTCAGTAATGATAATGGTCACATTTCTAACAAGAAAAAAACAAACATAATATGGAACCAAGGCCAAATTATGACAAACAAAATATTAATTAATTACATTAGTAACTTAATCGTTATAGATCTTAGTGAAACTGAATATAAAGAGATTACTTTCTTACCTTTCCTTGTGGTTCTTAAATGACGAATGAAATTTGACGTTTTTGCATATTTAGCATCTGGCAAATCTTTTTTTATTCACGGTCCAGTTCAAAGTCCTTGTATCCAAACGATACTATTTGTGGAGCTCGACTAACGTTACTGTCTGCCATGTTTGGCGCGGTTTGAATTGTGAATCGTTAAAGGCACATACGCTGATTAGTGGTGCTGATGTCACAACATATAAAATAATTGTATTGCTGTTTGTTTATTATAAGTTCAAGTCATTGTCGAGTCTTCCACTTCAAGTCAAGTCAAGTCTCAAGTAACTTGTTCTCAAGTCAAAGTCAAGTCAAGTCATTTTGATACTTTAATCAAGCAAGTCACAAGTCCTGAAAATTGTGACTCGAGTCAAGTCATGTGACTCGAGTCCCCCACCTCTTTGGTGGAATATATGAAGGTGTCTCTTCATAATCACAAAGTGACACCAGCTCTGCGCAATTTGTTTAACCCCGCCCCTTATACCGAGCAAAAATAATCGTTGTTACCTTCGTTTTTTTGCATTCGCAGCTTCTGCATGTAGTTTTTCAGCAGCCATTTCCTACATGCTTAACAAATCTCTTTCCAAGGTAAAATCATTTTAATCAGATTGCAGGCAAATGTATTATGAAAGTTATTCTTATTTTGCTAACTTGCATTAACAAAATGCCAGCACCTTTTTCAAGCAGTTTATATACAATTCCAACACCACATTAAAATGCAAACATTTTTAGAATATTTCAAGCACCTTACATACCCTGCATATTGTGTATATTAGAAATGTTGCAGTTACTGCTGATGACCCTGCCCTGATTACAATTACCCCTTAATTAAACACTGTGCTAACCGACCCACAACATAGCTTTATAATCATTGAAGCATGCCCCAGTTGATGTCCACCTACTCATCCACAATTAAAGAACAAAAGCATTGCCTCTTATTGAAGTCAACCTCAAAACATCATTCTGAATGGGTCAATAAGAGTATGTCAACACCTGCAGATAATGTGGCTAGACTGCTCACTCATTCAATACCCATATCCAGCATCAAAAAACATGTTCACAATTGGCTTCCTGTTCCAAAAAATGCATCCTTCACACACGCTGCCAAGTATACCCTGATAAAAATGACCTCAGCATCCCCTACAACACTCCTCAATGTGAACTTGACACTCCGGTCAACTGACTCTTTCTACATACGAAGCCAGACTGGATATCAATTTACAAGACAAATCTCCCTTCTACCGCAGCTCACTTTTCAAAGTCTGCTATTTCACCAGAAACCCTCCATAGTACTGTAGGTACAGTACATAACACTAGTCCCTCTGAAAGCTCATACTTGATTTGCATTGTCATCCATTGGAGTTGTCATCCATTTGAGTGTTCTTGCACTAACACACCTAGATTGAAATTAACCTTTGGTTTTCAATTTATTGACTAGGTAAAATTTAAATAAATCAACATCATCTGTGAAGGGTTAACCCAGCCTTTTCTTCCAAAAGTTTACATTACATGTCACGTTGGTTGAACACCATGTCTTTTATAAAACACAAAACAATCAAAAGCAAAGTAATTTTTGGGACATTTTATTAGCCAGGGTTTATTTACTGTGTTTCTTTGTCTAACAAACAAAGGCAGAATTTTCCACAGAAAAAAAAAAATTTGCCAGCAAAATGTGATCCAGTTATCCGTGACTTCTGTATGCATCTTCAGCTGAAAACCCTTTATTCAATAAACTTCATATTACATTACAATCGATGATTGATAGTGTTTTTAAGTAATAGAATGAACTGCTCCTGAACATTTCGGAGACAAATAGACATTTACAGGTCTTACTACCCTATACTGCTAATAGAATAATAGACTGACTAGATGAAAACAATAGCAAAATAACCATTTATAGTTCACATCCCAAACATTAACTTAATACCTATTTAGTGCACTATTTTGGACAACGGATATGGTCAAGTTAGTTTACTTTGGGAAAAGCAACAAGTAACTCCATTTCACTCTGCCTTCAAACCAGAGTGGAGAACACTAAATTACATTGCCAATGAGACATTTATTAGTAGACAGCTGTTTTTCTCATGCGGGTTAATACTCTTCATACGTAAAGGTCAATGATGAAGAATATAATGCCTAAGTTAAAGAGCAAAGCAGGAAAGGACCTCTGGAGCTGCTTGGGGGTACAGAGAAGTGCGTAAGTAAAATGTGTGTGTAGAGAGATGTGATTACGTGTATGGGCAGTGGGTGTATGTTGTATATAGGTGTATCACTTGTGTGTGTACACCACATTTCTTGGCATGCGTTGTGTCATCACGGTGCGAGCGGCCCCAGGTTGAGCTCTACGTGGTGCGTGAGCCAGATGGCTTCGGTTGAGGCGTCGCCCTCCTCGCTTGGCCTGATGGGAGCCGCCAGGTTGCGGAAGTCGTGGCGGATCTTAAAGGACACTGTGACATCGCCAAGCCCCTCGCGCTGAGGCACCACCTTGATGAAGAAACCAATCTTATTGGATTTCCTGAATGCCACCACGCTGGAAGAGGGAAGAAAATGGACACATTATTTATTTTTATATTTACACACACAAAAGGATTTGGTGACAGGAGTGTTTTTATCCTTCGTAACCAAGCAGAGCACACTTCTATCGTACCACACCGATGGACCACTCTAGGCAATGGGGCTTTAATGAAATCTCACCCCCCATGTGTGGAGTTTTCAACCACGTCCATGGATCCACAATATTTTACGCTACTCAAATAGTCATGCATGCACAAACTACTGCTGACATTCGAAAATAATTCTACACAGAACAAAATCATGAACGCAACACTTTTGTTTTTGCCCCCATTTATCATGAGCTGAACTAAACATACTCGACGTACACAAAAGGCCTATTTCTCTCAAATATTGTTCACAAATCTGTCTAAATCTGTGTTAGTGAGCACTTCCCCTTTGCCGAGATAATCCATCCACCTCACAGGTGTGGCATATCAAGATGCTGATTGGACAGCATGATTATTGCATAGGTGTGCCTTAAGCTGGCCACAATAAAAGGCCCTCTAAAATGTGCAGTTCCATCACACAGCACAATGCCACAGATGTTGTAATACATACTTTTGTCAACTCAATAGTACTTCTGGAAAAAAATTTCAGGTCTAAAATAATATATAAAACTATTATTTTGCTGCTTAAGGTAAGTGTGTGTCTTACTCTGGGTCATCTTGGAAGTCCTGGGGTTCAGCCAGCTCGTCGTATTCTGCTGCAGCATCCTTCCCTGCGAGAACCAACTCCTTAATGGGCACCATCACCTAAAAACAACACGTTTACTGGGACTGGTGAAGATCCTGCACACACCCAGCACAGAATTCTCATGTCTTCAATCGCCAGAGTTAATGGTTGGCGAAAACACCCACAACAACCATATGGTCTTTGAACATTCATAGGCCAACGTGCTCAAACTCGTTGAATGAGGCTGATCCCATCAGAAACCTGCATCCCCCTTGGGAAAGCAAATCTGGTGCGTCTTTGACATAACATCTTTGGTAAAGTGAAAGAGAAAACCCTAAGATAGAGTTTAGGTTAGCTTTTTTAGATGAATGAAGCAGGTTGTCCTTTACCTTTGCCACTCAGTCCCTGCAAATGACAAGCATACCCACAACATGACGCTACTAGAATACTGGAAGATGGATACAGTCTGTTTGTGTTTCTGAACTCACAGTCAGGAGTTTTTTTAAACAAGCTCCCTCCTTTGATTTTGTCTAACATGCCAGTAATGGATCAAATCCAATGTTTATCGATCCATTTGTATTCAAGTATTGTGACAGCATTATGTTATGTGTACGCCATAACTTGTCACTGGCAGGAACTGAGGATCTAAAGAAATATGAAAAGAGCAGAAGCCATGTAAAAAGGTAAAGGACAACCTGCCTCAGTCTCTTAAAAACCTAACCTTGGGATGCAGTTGCATTTTTCTGAACCCATTTCTGAGATAAAGACACACCAAGAGGGCTTTGAATGAACGTGTGCTATGAGGGGTCAATGAGGGGCTGAGTTTTTTTTTTTTATCCATGGTTATTAAGTGTACAGGGGTCAAGTGCCAGTGGTGCGAGGTCAGCAGTACCTTGGCAGTGCTGTTGATGTCTTCTGGGTCTCCCTCCTCACAAGCCACTAGGGTGACATGAGTAATATTCTCCACAGGGTTTGTCAAGGTGAGCAGCACCTGGCTCTCCTACAGCAACAGACCACGTTACATTAGTACACAGGCCAACTATGTAACATCTGTAAGATGCTCTAAAATAGGCAAAAGACATAACATCTGAAAAATGGTACAGTTGAAACCATAGCCTCTTGCTTTTGAGAAACCTGTTTTGTAGTAGTTAAATTACTTACCTTCTGGAAGCGCAGGTTTGGAATGGACATTATTCTCACTTCAGGGATGTAACTCCTGTAGGAAGGAAAATGAACATGATCAATACACACCTGATTAAACAAGACTGTCTTTATTTTGCCATGGACACATTTCGAAGTGTAGGTTCATAAACAATACTTACACAGCCACCAGCTGAATTTTGAACTTTATAGAGGTTGGGTTGAATTCTGGCTTGCTCAGATTGTGCTCACATTTCTGAGGAAAGAAAACAATAACATGATTGCCATAAATGGCAAGTTTAAAAACAGCACATTTTTGGAGGAACTTGGCAATCTCAATAGGGTGATTGATGAACACCTCTAAATACTCAAGTAGCAGCAGATAACTGAAGTGCCATATAGAGTGGAAGGCATTCAGACCCTTTCACATTCTCCACATTTGGTTGCAAAAGAAATCATTTACAATTCATGAAAATGAATGTCCACAATATAGCCGTAATATTTTTCTATGGAAATTTGTGCCATCTAATTGACAGAAATAACTTCTCATTTACATGAGCATTATAGACCTTTTGCCAAGATAATCTTAATTGAGCTCAGATGCATTATCAGTCCCTCGATCATCCTTGAGATGTCGCTACAACTTGACTGAGGTCCACCTGTGACAAGTTCAACTGATTAGACTTACAAAGGCATACACATCTATATAATAGGTCCCACAGAGTGCATGATACAGCAAAAACTAAACTGTGAAGTCCAAGGAACTCTCCGTAGATAACAGAGATAGAAACATGTCGAGGCATAGAAAAAAAACTATTGCTGAAGCATTGAAAGTCCCCAGGAGCACAGTGGGCACAATCACTGTCAAAGTCAAGTGGAGGTGACCAAGAACCCAGAGGCCACTCTAATAGAACTTCTGAATTTCTCTGCAAAGATTGGTTAACCTGCCAGAAGGACAACCATCTCTTTATTATACTGTCAGCCAGGTCTTTATGTCAGAAGCCTCTCCTGAATAAATTTCATATGTCATGCTGCCAGAAGGACTATGAGGAAAAGATGCATTGGTCTGTTGAGGCCAAAATCAAACTAATAGGTTTAAATGCCAAAAGCTATGTACAGTAGAAACAAGGAACGACCTGAAGCACACAGCCAAGACAACACTGTAGCGGCTTCAGGAGATGTTTGTGAATGTTCTTGAGTGGCCCAGCCAAAGCCAAGACTTGAACCCGATCCATCTATAGGGAGACCTGAAGATCTCAGTTTAACAACACTCTCCATAAAATCTGACAGAGCTTGAAAAGAAACTGCCCAAATCCAGGTGTGTAAATCTGGTAGAGGCACACCCAAGATCACCTGAACTAAATAAAAGGTCTGAATACTTACACAGAAATTTCAGGTAATTTATAATACATTTCTCAAAACATGTTTTCACTATGTCGTTATGGAGTACTGGTTACAGATCAATGGCAAAAAAATATATTTTAATCAATTACATTAAGTCTATAACACAACAAAATATGGAATAAGTCAACGGGCCTGAATACTTCCCAAAGGCACACCAAGTATACTCTAGTACGAAGTTTGAGCCGCACCCTGCACCGCAGCGAGCGTTTGATCAGCAGGTGTTTGTGTTTGGGATGTAGCTGAGATGCTCCGGCTGGCTGGAAGTCTGGCTGCAGCAGCCTCTGGCGAAGGGTGGTCCCTATGGGAGATAGAGAAGAAAGCAAAATAAAGCATTTAGTTGAGGTAAATAAACCACAAACGTGTAAGATTCTTCATTGCTATTATTAACCAGTTAGCGATGCAAACACAAGAATTGCGATGTCAGATCCGGAGTACCTGTCAATGTGGGGTGAACACGGAGTCTCGATGTTTAGATTTAATTGTTCATAAAAAAACAAACAGGCTTCTGCGTGCACTGTAGCCCACTCACTCCACACACACAAAATAATTCCAGTTTCTAAACAGTAAAAGCGCCCTCTGCATTCATGCAGTAAGATGACTAATGTGCTCGTTCCCAGACACCAATCTAGAACACAGACTCAGTTTATAAACAATCTGTTCCTCATGAAAGACTCTGATTAGAGACTTTCAGGGTCATGACTCATATCTTCGGAGAGACTAAGTACACTTAGTGTATGGTTTGCTCCAAGGAGCATAAAAACATAATTATTATAATTTGTTGATTATTGAATGTTAGTGGATGACATACACAACCAATTCAAGAACAAACGGGTGCTTTTCCTGCAGTTCATGAACAGAACTGCGCCAATCGGCTTAGAGGAGATGCATAAGAAAATCAAAGTCCATCTACAAAGCAATACATACCACAACAGAGAAGTGGGGATTTTAGTCTTAATTGCAAATGTTTACCATTTTAAACCATTTGTGGAAATGGGTGTGTTTGCACCTTACCCTCAGGTAGGTTAATGGGTCTGGTGTAGCAGTCTTCTGGCAGTGGTTCCACCTCATCTAAGGCCTGGGCCGGTTCTATGTTAATCTCTTTTTGGTCCTCACCTTCCTTTAGACTGGAAGGTCAGAAAATCTCCTTAAAGCTGGAATCCATACTTGAAACCGCCACATCTTTCTCAATACCATAACAGTAAAAGAGATTACTTAAAAAAAATCAAAATATAAAATAAAACCCTTTTCTTTTCCCAAGATGCACATTAATGCAGATGTAAGTGAACAGATAACGTACTTCCAAAAATGTCCATGATTTTTTGATTGTTCAGTTTCATTATCAACAGCACAAAGAGCTAAAAGTGCCTTGTGGGTGAGCATTGACACAACTTAACCTAATGCAAATGTCAACTTTATTGCCGTACTGTGTTTCAGACTTCAGTCTGAGATTCCTACCATTATTTACAAAGCACATTTTCTCAACTATGTACTTGGCCCCCCTCTCCTCTAAACCCAATGGAGGAGAAAGTCAAAAGTTCCTCCCTTTGCACCTTCTCCTCCAATTGGTTTTGACAAAGAAGAGAGGAGGCAAGATTATGTAATTGAGCAAACAATGAAATAATTCTGGATTGGATTGTCTAACCAACCGATCAGTTTCAGAAACAATTCATGCAGTTTGAGTGTTTGCTTCATCTTCAGAACAAGGATTCTGAACAATTGAATCTGAACAAGGAGCAATGAGTTTGATTAGCAAGGCAAGGATTTATGAAATGTACACTTGTATGTGATTTGCCCTCCTGAACAACATGTACATCATGAGTAAAGGAATGGGATTGTTGCACCAGTCACTAAAGTATAAATGGACTCTATAGGACAGGAAATGCAATTTTGTTCTCACCTTATGGTAGGACTGAAAATGAGCAAACTTCTACAAAGTATATTGACTGAATGGTCTAGATTACTCACGAGAGGCCAGCCAGACTGGTGATAGGAGCTCCAGGCCTTGTTCTCTGGAGCCTGGTACCCAGACCATACTTTTCCTTCACAGAGCAGAGCAACAGACACATAGTCAACTCACCGACACCAACCGATAGAACCCCATTTGGGAGACAAACGACTGGCAATGATACGGTTGATTGATAAATGAAATAAAGGCCTTTTCTTTTTTTTTAAATACATTTCAGAAGACATTTAACTAGCATGAATGCCTAAAATCTAAATAAATATATATTTTTAATATGAACAACATCAGGAATACAGTTGAAATCCTTTATGTCCATAGTAGGAGGGAAAAGAAAACACTGCTCTTGCCACATTCTTTTTTTTTTTACATCACAAGAAGTACACCAAACTGGTACAGTATTGTACTTTAGTATTACAAGCCTCCAACCATTGAAAATAACAGATCCTTCTGTGTTCTGAGTAATGTCATTCATGTGACCAGGGAGGTCATTCAGTCACAGATGGGGGGGGGTGAGAGAAAAAGTGAGCAGGGGTGTAGAGTGGGAGTAGGGGACAGAAGGGTGAGAGTGATTGAGGAGAAAATAGTGTTACTGTGTGCGAATGTGAAAGTTGTGAAAAGTGCAACTCACCACAACATGAATAGTGTGTTGCTGGGGGAGGAGGGGTTAATAGCCAAAATATCAGCGTGCACAAGCAAAGGAAAAAAAAAAGACAAGAAGAAAGAATCATGTGAAACCAAAGCAGTAAAGCGAACATTTAGTGGCAGGTCGTTGGCGACATCATGCAGCAGCAACAGGAATGCATCAGCTGTCGCTGTAGACAGAACACACAACTTCTCAATCACCACAGGGGCTGAAATTCATGTTCCAGTATGCCCTAGGTTCAATAGAAATCATTCTCCTACCGAACACAAAGAATGCATGCACTCAATTTCTGTCAAGAATATACTAGATGAAAATGCTGAATATGAATAAATTATTCTGAAAAACAGTTGCCTGGTTCATTCGAGATCCCGCCACCAGCACAGTTAATAGCACAGCAGTAACAATGACAAGAAGAAAAACTAAAGATTAAAAGCATCTTTGCAGCTTTGACAATGTCCAAGTATCCCTTTTTGAAAGGTGAGAACTGGGATGCGGTTATTTTTTGTATAACAGTCAAACAAGCTCCCGCTCTGGAGAAAAGCATCAACGCTTAGTGTCAACCATCTGCCTGACCATGTGTGAATGTCTGACGTATCTGTGTGTAGGGGTGTGTGTTTGAAAAATGTGTGGATGCCAGTGTGTTTGTGTGTGTTTGAAAGGTATGCATACCGAGAAAGCCAGGGGCATAAAGGGTCTTCTCCTTGCCAGCTTCTTCCGGTCTCTCTCCAGTTTCTCTCTCTGTGCCAGCTGCTGGTAATACTCTATGAGTTTATTTATCTGCAGGAAGATAGCAGACAGCATGATTCAAACAGTCAACTTGGTATTCTTACAGAAAAGACAATGAATCAAGTGTACGGAATACTATTACTACAGCTGTATCTATAGCCGTTCCATTATGACTACAGCTGTATCGATAGCCGTTCCATTATGACTACAGCTGTATCGATAGCCGTTCCATTATGACTACAGCTGTATCGATAGCCGTTCCATTATGACTACAGCTGTATCGATAGCCATTCCATTATGACTACAGCTGTATCGATAGCCGTTCCATTATGACTACAGCTGTATCGATAGCCGTTCCATTATGACTACAGCTGTATCGATAGCCGTTCCATTATGACTACAGCTGTATCGATAGCCGTTCCATTATGACTACAGCTGTATCGATAGCCGTTCCATTATGACTACAGCTGTATCGATAGCCGTTCCATTATGACTACAGCTGTATCGATAGCCGTTCCATTATGACTACAGCTGTATCGATAGCCGTTCCATTATGACTACAGCTGTATCGATAGCCGTTCCATTATGACTACAGCTGTATCGATAGCCGTTCCATTATGACTACAGCTGTATCGATAGCCGTTCCATTATGACTACAGCTGTATCGATAGCCGTTCCATTATGACTACAGCTGTATCGATAGCCGTTCCATTATGACTACAGCTGTATCGATAGCCGTTCCATTATGACTACAGCTGTATCGATAGCCGTTCCATTATGACTACAGCTGTATCGATAGCCGTTCCATTATGACTACAGCTGTAACTATAGCCGTTCCATTATGACTACAGCTGTAACTATAGCCGTTCCATTATGACTACAGCTGTAACTATAGCCGTTCCATTATGACTACAGCTGTAACTATAGCCGTTCCATTATGACTACAGCTGTATCGATAGCCGTTCCATTATGACTACAGCTGTATCGATAGCCGTTCCATTATGACTACAGCTGTATCGATAGCCGTTCCATTATGACTACAGCTGTATCGATAGCCGTTCCATTATGACTACAGCTGTATCGATAGCCGTTCCATTATGACTACAGCTGTATCGATAGTCGTTATATTATGACTACAGCTGTATCGATAGTCGTTCCATTATGACTACAGCTGTATCGATAGTCGTTCCATTATGACTACAGCTGTATCGATAGCCGTTCCATTATGACTACAGTTGTATCGATAGTCGTTATATTATGACTACAGCTGTATCGATAGTCGTTATATTATGACTACAGCTGTATCGATGGTCGTTATATTATGACTAGAGCTGTATCAATAGTTGTTATATTATGACTACAGCTGTATCGATGTAATTTCATCTGATCATATTTGGCATATTGTGCCTCAATAGTTGCCAAACACAGGACAAAATGAGCCAATAAACCAGTCATACACTGCATCAGGACAGTTCTGATAGGATGTAGCGTTAATACACAAAGAAAACAGCAATGGGAGTCTATGCAACGATTAATGCGGCAACATTATGTGGGGTAGTAATACAGAAGCACAACCCCTTTCACCATGTGAGCAACACTTGACAGAGAAAAATAGATCAGACCAAAGGAAGACCACATACCCTCTGGGTGTGAGGGTTCTCAGGCTCCTGCCAACCTCCACTGGCTGAAGACACAGAACACAAGTTGAATTGTCATCTAGAAAACATCCCAAGACAACTAGGCTACACAGACATATTACACACGTGTAAACCTAGAAAAAAAGTGACATCCTGTTAGGGAAAATGTATTGCGGTTTGAGGGTCACGTTTGGTATGGTATTGGTACAGCGCAAAAATTTACTGTCAATGGTGACTGAAGATCAGTTTACAGATTATTCGGTAAAAGATGCAACACGAACCCAGGAGGCATATGAGTCATGTAACGCCTGATGAGAGCACAAGTATTCCAACACTATTTTCTTAAATGAAAACAATTATCACCCATAAAAACTGTGTTGCCCATTGGTTACTTGTGCTTTGGCTTGCTCATATAGTGTGTGGGTACAACCTGTTTGTTAGCATGAACAACTCAAGGCGCTGAAACCCTCTATTCTTGCCCACAGAGTATGGCAGCATATCCGTGGCTGTAAACACACACATCACTCTTACAATTTCTTTAACGCAATCGGACTATGCTGCTATTGGCTGCTTGAATGCAGTGAGGAGAGAAAGTTTTGTTGTTTCTTGGTGTTTCCGTGTTGCTCTGGCTTAGACGCGTCAACATGAGTTTAGGTGTTAGCAGGGCTGTAGGCTACATTCGTGTAGCAGTATTGACATACAGTTAATGTTGTATCAACAACTTTGTCCATTATCGTTATTTACTGGAGAGGCAAAATGCTGAGAAATCTGAGATGAAAAAAAAAAAAAAGCCAGAGGTTTATCAATACCACCACCTGCCAATGTACAGAACTAGCCGTTACTCCTCCCCAAGGACGTCTCAAACGGGCCAAAAATGATACGTTTGATTACGACTTCAGAAAAGACTTTTAAACAGATAAGGTTAATTACAACTGCGGATGTAAAATTGGGCTTTATAAAATAAATTTGATTTCGATACAAATATTTTTTGCCTACTCAAATCTTTTCAAGGAGGAATTCAAAACAGCATAACTAATTAATGTAGTCATGTGGGTTCTTTTGCAAACTGTAAAAAGGCCCCCTTACTTAAATCATCTTCCATTTTTATTTGAACGGCTTTGCCCCATAGAGCTCCCTACTCACCCACAGACTTGTCAGCCATGCCCACATCTCTGGACGTCCAGCGACAGAAGCCACAGGCCAGGTAGTAGGCCTTCTTCATGGCTGTCTTGGTGGGGTCGTCGGGCAGTGGGGCGGGGATGTTGGTGGCCCGGGTAGACAGGGTGTGCATGCAACAGGGGCAGTCGAAACAGTTGGCACACCTTGGGTACACAGCAGAAGGCAATTAGAACCAAGCTAAGCGTTGATTTAACCCAGCGGAAAATATACGGCGGTAAAACAGACTCTGTTTCATTCCTTCCCTTGACCGTAACCCTGAACCTATCCTCATTTAAACTAGGCCTAGACCTACCATAAATATATTTAGACTAATCTTAACATCTATGCCGAACCTGAAGTTTTTCTTCATCTGGTGGCGTATCCTCATCCTTGAACAAAACAGAGAGCTGGAAAATCAAGGCTGGATACAGTGAGAAGTCATGCAATGCTAATTGCCAGGAGCTATTAAGCAGTGAGAAACATCAGTGATGCTGATGTTTAATTATTCATTTATGTCACCGCAAGGCACAAACCCTGCTGACCGGGTTCATTAGCTTGGGGGGCCCATATACCAGTCAGGTTGGCATAGTTCTGCCAGCAAAATGTTTTGCGGTCAATGATCTACTAGGGTCTGCATGAGTTCGACAAACAATACAGTTTTCATGCATCACCGGCATCTCTCAGCCTTCCTTGTCAGTTCATTGGCTACGAATATTTAAAAGTTTATTGAATCAGATTGGGAAAGGAGACTGAAGTTGGATAGGAGACTACATGCCGACAAACATGTGTGTCTTGTCTACACAATTAGCTAAGCATCTCTTGAAATGAAAAGGCTAACATCAGAAAAAGACAACCCCAATTGTGGACAGCGGAACTAAGGTAGTCTAAAGAAAAACTTGATATTTTGAAAGACCTGGTTAGGGAAGTAATGAATTTAAGGCCAGGCACAGACCTAATTTAAAAGTTAAAAACAGCATACTTTCCCATACATTTTGTGGGCTAAAGTAGAACGAGAATAATTATTTACTTTTTGCTTATTCAAATGTATAAAACCGACATCAGGCTAGTGGGTGAGTGACAGGTTGGAGTTGGTATACCTACATTGATCTATGAGTTCAGCAGGAGCATTGTATTGGGTGATATGAAATGTGGCCTAAGGAAGCCATCACTACCTTGGATATAAATGTCTACATTTTGTGAAAAACTATCTGGCATTGCATATGTCAAATTATATCCACAAAAAGTATTTTTTTATTTCAATGCAGCGGTTCATTATCTTAGTAGGCTATATTGGTTATAAGGACCTACATTCTCTGTTAATTGAGCTTATAAATACTGTCACGCTTTACTGGTATGACATTTTGGAAGGTGTGGCAGAGGATCTGGATTTTAGGCTATTTCTCCAGACTATAGATCCTGGAGGTTCTGCATATTTGCCTAGATTTTATTTATGGGTAGACAATGCCAAAGAGATTGTGTGCCAGTCTATCACTTCAAAATCTGTAAATGATCTTGGCATTGTGTGTTAAGTCCAAACTGGGGAAGGGGAGGCTACTGGAAATATTCTCTGTCAGTTTCTCACCTGTTCTTTTTCAATTTTGCCTCTGCTGAAGGCATATTCTCCAAGCAGCTTGGACAGTAATGTGAGTCCACCTAGAATGAAAAGAGCGCAAAGCATCAAATAACTTGTTAAAACTGAGTACACCTACATTTATTTTTGATATCCCTCCAAGTCTACTAAAAGACAAGACATTAAATGTTATTCACCGATTGTGATAACGCTTCAATAATCAATACAATTCCGTTACGTAGTTCAGGTTAAGAGTCTCCCACGGCTTGTAGTTGTTGCCTGATGTTGCACTTATCCAAATAGATGTTAGCTAGGTAGCTAAATAGGATATTTATGAACTATCAAACGCGGTTCAATATTGCACATGTTAATATCATGTATCAACTGCGATATTATTAGGGCGTGGTGTACTGTAGGAGTAGTAGTACTAGTATACTCAACTCAGCTATCTAGGTTTGGTTATAATTAACAAACGTAACCTATAAACGTGATAATTTAACCAACAAATGTTGTTAGCTTGCTGTTCAACTGCAGTACATCTGGCATACTTAACAGAGAAATCAGGTTAATGTCAAGGTAAACACCGATCAAATAAACGTTTTGTTGTGAGGACGTTTGTCTGACGGTCATGGTAACCAGGTACCTAGCTAGCTAACTAATCAACTGTTAGCTTAACTAGGAGGACATAACTTAAGCTGGGATAAACGCAATCAATATTGTACAGTAC
The DNA here is from genome assembly GCF_011004845.1 of Esox lucius. Lineage (NCBI taxonomy): Eukaryota > Metazoa > Chordata > Actinopteri > Esociformes > Esocidae > Esox > Esox lucius. The sequence goes on from NC_047572.1 coordinate 10,044,171, forward strand.
TACAGATAATAAATATAACCAATTGGGATTGTATTTATTAGTTGACGTGTGGTATAGAAAATAATACACAACGTATCGCTATTTAGCACAATGGATCATATTAACAAATTGTTCCCAAACAGCTAACCGTCTGTAGTCGCTAGCTAACTAGCTTGATTAACGTTAAAGTAGCTGTAGTTGACACGTCATTAGCTAGCTAGCTAGCTTGGAAGACAATCACTGTAGTCTTGAATTCAAATATTGACAACTTACTTCGTGAGACACACATTCTAAAGAACGCAATTCACTGCAATAACGACAAAAATAAAGTTGAGACAAAGGCGATCGGATCTTTTTCTCTCCATGAACAAGGTAGAGAACCCTTTCTGGTTGCAGTAGAGACGCCATCTCTCGTCTTCGTAGTTCCACCCACCTTTGTGACATTAGCTACACTAAAGATTAGCCACAATAGTAAACATTTTGTTATGCCTTCAAAATAAAAGCCAAAATGTATACAATGCAAACGGATACACGGGAATCAAGTCTTTCACACTGTTTAAATTCGCCTAAAATCCATGATTAGTTAATTTTACAGTAACAATCATGAACCTCTCAAAATCCCGGTGTTATTGTTAATATATAATGTTCACATGTAATACATTCCAATGTGCATCCTTAAATATGAGACAAGATATTTCAACTTTATAGCAAGCCGTTTTATTATATATTCAAAATGAATTGTTGTTTGATAAAACGGCTTTCCATAATTTTCAAACTACAAGGGACTGCTATAGAATATCTCATGTCATGGGGAAATCTCTATTGTCTTGAAAGTTGTCTCCGCTCGTTCAAGAGGAGGGACGTGTCTTTCTCGTCAGCTTGTTTTTAGGAAGCTACAACAGAGGACGCGAGGAAATTATTTTCTAATTGAGAGATTCCCCTGTTTTGGTGACCACCAACCGTCCTCGAGGACAGGAAATCGCGGTTACTTCAATTTATTGTTTACTTTGTGGAGTTCCCGTTTACTTGTCTTGATTGATAACAACAAATCCATTATACTTAACAAAACAACGTAGATAGTGGTCGAAATAAATTGATTGGGCGCAACTCATAGTTTTTAAGCCAGTTAGCTGGGCAACGTTACTATTTTACTACTTTTACCGATTTTAGTCCGTAACTCAATTGTTCCCCTGAAAAGTTAGCTGCACAGTGTTTGTTACTTTTCGGTTCGCTAAAACGGTTGAACTTCTTGAAGATGGAGCTTCGAAGGCAGCCGACCCGAGTTCTGAATTTGAGAAGGTCTAAACGTTTCAGAAAAAATAACAGCACGTTTTTAGAGGTGGGTGTTTTTCCGCCTTCTTTTTTCCTCATTCGACTTTTCAAAGCCACGTAGGCTGGCGCTGTGCTGAAGAGCGAGAATAGGTTCGGCTAGTTAGCCAGTGTGTGGTAGTTAGATCTCCTTGTATGTCCCTGCGATAAACTGCTGGTAAGTACGATACGAAGCTATTGCAGCTGACCAACAACCCTCGATAAACAGTAACTGCGTCGTGGAATCGCTATATTATTGGGACAGGTTTGCACTTCTAATAAGTACTAGTATTAGCTAATTTAGATAGTTAATGACTTCCTGATATTGTGTGTATTCGTCATGATATACTGCTTTGTGATGTTAGTTTAACTTGGGCTACCTGAGAATCGAGTTTCTACCTTTTGTTTTATTTGTAACCATTGCATTGGAGCAAGAATTGCATTATGCAATGGCGACCTAAATATTGTGCAAATAACCACTGATTGGATTGTATGACTTTTTCTAGGACTCGGAAGAGGACACAGAAGAGCTTATGATGGATGATGGTAATTCTCCACCCTTGTCAGAGGATGACCGAACAAAGGGGGCTGGGGAAGCAGACTCTCTTCTGGAAGTGACGGTATGTTTTTAACCATAGAGTTACAAGATTAAACTGCAGACTCACCGTGGACTTAGCCCTTTTCCCACAGGAAATAAATACAGTTTCAGCTCTATGACACTGTCTTGATTACAGTAGGCCATTTGCCTACGGTTTGCATACTGATAGCATACCTGTTGTTACTTAGTTCTTTTGATGGAACCAGTTTGGACAGTTCAAATTATACACTATATATCTCCAACACATTAACGATTTAACACATTAACAATTAAAATCTCCAACACATTAGTAATAACTGAATGGACCTTTCAATGTTATGTTAAATGTATTAATTATGTTGTGGGCAGCAGGATTACCACTGGGTTGACAAATTTGTCTTCCTTCAGTGCACCTTCTTCTTCACCCACTTGTGTGTTTACTTTCTATAAAATATGAATTTCTGACAGTGGGGGAATTCTTTTTAAACAGGATGCAAGGAATTGGACTGTAATGCTGGAACGGATAGACCCAGAGGAAGACTCTGAGAAAAAAGGGGATGAAGAAAAAGACACCCGTAAAACTGGGAAACAACCTGCCTCTCGAATTCCTGCTTTTCGCAAAACACTAGCCAAAAAACAGCCTACCAGCAGTAGTCAAAGCTCAGACCCAGCTGTCCCACCTCCTTCCAGAAAAGAGCCTTTTAACCAGTCAGCGTCAACAAGTACTAATGTAGAGGCCATGTCAAGATCTAAAATGCCCAGTATTAGAGAAACAAGTCTTCCTCTACCATCAGTCCGTCTTACCAGAATCAACCCAGATACCCTTTCTCATAATGCTAGCTCCCTAGAGCAAACCATCACTTCCCTGGATTTGACTCCATCCGACGAGGATGAGAATTTACATCCTATGACAGCAACTGCTAGACCAGCCCTCAGGATGGAAACAGGGGACTGGGACGACCCAGAGGATGCACTCCATACCAGTCAAGATCTCTCCACTTCATCTGAAAATCCAAGTCAGACATACAGCATTGCTGCTGAAGCTGCTAAGAAAGACCCAGAGGACGGGTTGAAGTGGTTGAAACACCAGTACAAGAGGCATCAGACAGAGTATGTGGTGGAAACACAGGACAAGAGGCCTCCCCGTGAGGCAGAGGCCATGGAGTTTGAGTTTGTATTAAATGAGGACAACGCTAGTTTGGAGAAGGAGTTTGAGATGACGAAGCCCTACGTTGAAGCTGAGAGTTTCAAAGAACCTCAGGTTGTCAGTGGGAAGAATCAAGGCAACTTGGCCAAGAAGGGGAAGAGTTCTGAAAAGCGCTCTGAATTTCCACCAAAAGTAACCAATGTGGATACCACACTCACCTCGTCTAGAGCAGTGAATCAGACAACAAAGCTATCCAGTCCGTCAAACAAGGTGAGTTTTATCTTTCTGTTAATCCATGTTAGTAATGCACATCATTGTAATATGCTGTATTGTTTGTCTACTGTTGTATTTCTTTTGGCTGTGCTTGTTTTTTGTTTTTCTCTTAGCGGCATACTTCTATCCCCCAAAGGAATATACACATTTTCATATCCCAGACTTAGCTCAATTGTAATGACAAACAATCTTATACTGTATCCCTTGCTTTATCTGTGACTGTTATCTGTTCTCCCTGTTAAATGTTACTCTTCCATTTGTAGACCTCGTGGTGCTGGAGCTTTGCAGTATTCTGCCTCTTCCCCTCTATCCTGCTTGTCATTGGGGGATTCGGTCAACACGTTTGGCACTATGGGATGCCAATGTCGGTGTCCCAGTTAATGGGACAGTTGGAGCTGCATTGGCTGGAGGGACTGTGGGTGCCACACCAGCCTTGTGGCTCAGATTGTCGGTGAGAATGCTTTCTTTTTTCTTTACAATGAGTGTCACATAAGATTTGGGATGTCTGCTTAATTACATGTATGAAAATTGACTTATAGGTTTGTCCAGTGGTACCCCTATTCCCTACATACTTTGTATTGGGCCTATCAAGGCAATAGGGTCCACAGAAGGTCACTGTGTAAAATATGATGTGCTATGTAATGTCTCTGGGCCTGTTAGTTCTACCTTAGGTCTCTAAACCATTGCTTTACCCCTAATGGAGCTGCTCTAACTGGGGAGTATAATTTTTGAATAGACTTGCCAGAGCATTTTGCTAAATGTTTTCCCCTTCTCTCTAACCAGTGTGAGCTTGGTAGAGAGCATCCCTGAAGGTCTAGTTTACCCGTCTGGCTCCGCCTCTCTGCCAAGTATCTCGAAGACATGGATAGATCTACTCAACCAGGCCAACAGCTCTGTGGACGTTGCTGCCTTCTACCTCACCCTCCGAGACAGTGCCCTGGGAATCACTGAGCCTAGTGCAGCAGAGGTAGGAGGAGAACAGGGCTGGTTTTAATATTAAATCAATAGTATTATTTCCTTTTTTTTTTTTTTTTTTTATTTATATAAATTTGTTGTTTAGACATTTGTTTATGAGATGGTAGGAGTTGTCATATTTTTCAATCACATCACAAGATATTCTCCATTTGAAGTATATCTGTTGATGCATTTATTACCATTATTTTCTCACTAATCACTTTTTTTGAAGAAGCAATATTAAAGTCTCAATGCAATCAAACCATCATTTCATATTTTTCTGAGGATTTTTCCATTGAGGAGCAAATGACACTAGAGAATGCAAACACATTTTCCCCCCACAATTTTTACCCCACTTTGTAGTTACAAAAATCTGAACTTTTTGGTGAGATTGTGCTTTTGGCAAGGTGCATGATGTCTCATCTGATTTATTAAAGACTCACTTTATAATAGAGTGTTAAGCTGTGTAGGAGGGCGGGCGCTAGAGCCAATCAGGTCTGTGTACGTTAAAATCTTAAACTGGTTTCCTAATGTTGCAGAATCAAAAGTCCAAAATACAGATTCATTAGACATTTTGGTTATTTAAAAATCTAATTAAAAACTGTATTGGGTTTTTAAGCCTGGGTTATTGTTTTGTTTGTTTTCACTTGGACATGCACATGTTAATTTGTTTATTTCATTTAGGGAAAAGAGGTTTTCATGCATCTCATGGAACTTGAGGCAAAAGGAGTGAAACTTCATATTGCTGTGAATGGTCCTCAGACTGATACTAAAGACACAGAAGATTTATCTAGAAAAGGTACATGCAGAAACTTGCCCATGAGTTACCATATTGCCACAGCTGCTCCTGGCCTTGTCTGATGTGGTTGTCGTATTTCACATAGTTTAATGCATTGACTGTAAAGTTCTGGATAAGAGCTGAGTGCATCTTCTCCTTTAAACGAAGTTGATATATTTACCTTTATTTATTCAGAGAAATCAACTGAGGCCAAGGTCTCTTTTACAGCGGTGCCCTGCATTACAACAATAAAACACATTCAAAATGGACATAAAACGAACATGAAGAAAAACACAATGGCCAATCAAATAGATCATTTATAAGAAATGTAAAATGTCTTGTAGGCACTAAAAGGTTTAACCTAAGATCACTGAATGGTATTCCGTGAGTGTGGGGAACATCTCTGCTCCCTGCCTGTATTTAGGTGCAGAGGTTCGGGAGGTGGATCTCCAGTCTGTGACTGGAGGTATAATCCACACCAAACTGTGGGTTGTGGATCAGAAAAACCTCTACCTGGGCAGTGCCAACATGGACTGGCGGTCCCTTACACAGGTATTTCCTGTTGAATGAATCATCTGGCGCTGATACCCATTCAATTACGGTATTAACCCCAGTGCTGGGCTTAAAATGAAGGTATATTATTGCAGTTTTTTCCTGAGGTACCGAGTAATGTTTTCCCGGGTGTATCAAAAAATGTAGTCTATTGGATGGGATGCACTGAAGTAGAACAGGTAGAATGGCAGAATAATTGACTTGAATGCAAAATCCTCTCCTATTCGTTACATGCATTCACAAGCTGAGCCCTGGTCATATTGTCCTGGGTGATGATTGTGTTTTTAATAAACCGGAATCCAAACTAGAAGTTAAAACTAAGCATATACATTTGGATTTCTGACTGAATTAAATGTGAGCAAGAAATGTCTACTTGTGTCTTCCCATTGATCAATGGCATAGTAAGAATTTATCGTCCCTGTGCGTCTCAGGTGAAGGAAGTGGGGGTGTCCATGGAGGACTGCAGCTGTTTAGCACAAGATGCATCACGGATATTCGGGGTGTACTGGAACATTGGCGCTCAGAAAAATGGTTCCCTTCCCCCCTTCTGGCCTGCCCGATATTCTGCTCTTTCCAGCTCCAAGAACCCCTTGAATCTCAAGCTCAACGGAGTCCCTGCACGGGTCTACCTCTCGGTGAGTTGTATTGACCAGTGCCTTATGTTTGTGTATCCCAAATGGACCCTTCTGTCCTATGTAGTGCACAGTGTCATAGAGCCCTGGTGAAAAGGAGTGGTTAGGGTTAGTGAGTAGGCTGTCATTATGCAGCGTTTCCGTGCACAGGGCTTCAGATGTTAAATGACATGTCCTTGGGTTTTAGAGCGCGCCGCCCCAGATATCAGCATATGGACGATCTGACGATCTCTCCACCATCCTCGCGGTCATCGAAGATGCCCAGAGATTTGTCCATATCTCAGTCATGGACTTTCTTCCAATGTCCCAGTTCACTAAACCACTCCGGTAACTGTCCTAAACGACACTCAATGTCTCACTCTTACATTGCACTCTATTTTCTATATAGTACACAGCTTTAAGCTGTATAATTCTCTATATATCATTTGGGAACAAAAGTAACAAAAGTGTTCATACAGCCTCTCTGATGCTTCTTTGCAAATGGAAATGTTTGTGCAGTATAAATTGTTTTGAAATTATTTATATTTTTTGATTGAAAATTCCTATCAACCATGTGTTAAAACAGTTAGGTTTTCCTGGTTGGGTTTTGAAAAAATTAGGTTCTGGCCAGTGATTGACACAGCTTTAAAGGCCGCGGCGTGTACTAGAGGGGTAGAGGTCAACCTGCTAGTGAGCTGCTGGGCACACTCTCCAGGCTCCATGTTTGTCTTCCTACAGTCTATGGCCGTCCTCAACAGGCCTCCCCTGCAATGCAACATCAATGTGGTTCGTACACAGTCCCCACTTCTTTGCTCTTCTTCAGCTGTAAATATGCTTGTAGGTGCCTCAAGCAAGCGCACAGTTTTTTCCAGGGAATGTCTGGTCCAGTTCAGTACTGTCGTTATTTTTGATTTGTAATGACTTGTTTTTATGACAGAAAGTGTTTGAGGTGCCTTCGACACCAGAGCAGGAGAAGATCCCTTTCTCACGAGTGAACCATGCCAAATACATGGTCACTGACAGAGTTGCCTATATAGGTAAGTCTATTCTACATCACTATTAATGGGTTATTTGACACTTTCACAGAGGTCTCATTGACACACTACATGTTTAATTCACGTCCTAGTCCAATTAAATCATTTAGCGAAGGCTCTAATCTACAACAGTCTTATTGTAACATTAGTTGATCAATGTAACAATTTGGCATAGCTTACGCTTTCAAAATTACACACTGCCAGCCTTAAGTTATTTAAATGTATTTTATTTATTAAGATAATTATATTACGTTGCTTGAGGTTTTGCTAAAAATTTACTTTTCAGAATTGTACATTGCTAAACTGTTTGTGTTGACTGGTTAAACTGTCCTGAAAGTCATTCCTTTATAGTCAAATTTAAAAGTTCTAAGTCATTTAAAATTGAGTGGTTGTTGTTGTTTTTAAATAGGGGTTGCTAATGGGGATTAGCTAAAGATTGCCCTTCTGATGTATATAGCCTAAGATTATTTGATGTTTTCTTTAGCACTTAAGTAAGTTTCAGGATTCGGTTGTGATATTGCATGAATCTTGATGTATTGAATCGTAAAATGTGTATTGTGATATACTCTGCTCCAAGAAATTGAGAGAAAGCTTAAATCACACAGGGTCTCGATGAACAAAATATATAAAAAATCTAAATCTTAACTGTACATACTGTAATTCGTTGAGAACAAAACTGACGTGACAATAGTCAATGGAAACCAAAATCACTAACTGATTGAGGGCACTACTTGGCTACACTGGATGCCCCGATACGTAACGTCCCAGAGGTTCCCAATTGGTTTCAGGCCTGGGGAATGTGAGGGCCAGTCAATGGCATCAGTACCTTCATCATCCAGGAACTGCCTACACACTCCGGCCACATGAGGCTGGGCATTGTCCTGCACCAGGAGGAACCCAGGGCCCACTGCACCAGCGTAAGGACTGAGTATTTCATCCCGGTACCTAACAGCAGTCAGGGTACCTTTGGGTAGCACGTGGATGTCTGTGCGACCCTTCCACTCAGTGTAAACCTGCTGGGTTGATGCCCTTCTACGGCCCTGATCAGCTCTCCTTGTGTAACGGCCAGTCTCCTGGTATCTCCTCCATGCTCTTGCGACTGTACTGGGAGACACAGCAAACCTTCTTGTGACGGCACGTATGGATGTGCTTTCCTGAAGGAGCTGGACTACCTCTGCAACCTGAATGGGCTGCAGATATCGCCTCATGCTACTAGTAGTAGATACAAGGATACTAGGATAGATACAAGGGTACTAGCACAATATAAAACTAGAGAAGAATCAGTCTGGAAGGATAAGGAGAGAGCAATTGTATGTGGCCACCACCTGCAAAAGCATTCAGTTTTTGGAGGTTGTCTTGCTGTTGCTCCCAGTGCACCTACTATCACTTTAATTTGCACCAAAACATGTGACATTGATTCACAATCACTAATGCTTCCTAACTGGACAGATTGATATCCCTGAAGTTCAGACATTTGTTTATGTGATGGTAAGAGTTATCATATTTTACTGTTTTACTGTGGTGATTGCGTGTTCGCTTAATTTTTTTTTTAGCAGTGTATATCATATCGCAAAGGTACTTACCAATACCCACCCCTAATGTAGAAGGACTGTTATGTATATTGTATCTAATAAAGGTGCTAGTCTGTATCATATGTTGGGAGAGTTGTCTGAAAAAGATCAACAACTGATTTGTTTCCCCCAAATCTAAATGCATAAATCCTTTGATACTACAGTTGTCAATGAATGTTGCCTAGGGTTGGGTGTATGAAAATACTAGACCGCAGAATGCCATACAAATGTGGATTATGTTGTGTCTATACAGGAACCTCCAACTGGTCTGAGAACTATTTCACCCAGACGGCAGGAGTAGGATTGGTAGTAAACCAGACGGGTTCTCTGGTCAGAGAGGGCCAAAGGACTTTACAGACACAGCTAGAAGAGGTCTTTCAACGGGACTGGGCATCTCGGTATGCATCATGGCTTTCAATGGATGATGTCAAACACTGTGGTAGATAAGCCAGCAGTGAACACCATCACTGTCCTAAATGGAAGGCTATTCCCTACATAATGCACTGTGGTTGACCAGGGCTGATGGCTTATATATATTAAAATGTGTTAATGGGATTAAGTTTTTCATGTGCTCTATGCTGCCTGTCACAAAAGCGTGTGCTTACATTGTATTACACTTATCATCAATTGTTGTTCAGCTACAGTCTACATATTACTGTATATATTAGCATTTTGGGTGTAAACATATTTTGTACTTGAGTTATTGTTGTGGAAGGCTTCTGAATTTAAAGTATGCGTATTGAATACATATTTGAAGAACTGTATTTTATGATATGTCCTTTGCTTAAAATGAGGCGTTTGTTGTCAATGAGGAAGAATATTGGTCTGTAATTTTCATGCCTGGTGCATTTTGTTTTCTCATCTGTTTACAATTGAACTTGATCTTGAAACTGAATATTTTATTATTTTATTATGTTATGATCTGTCGTAAAAAAATAAAAATATTAAAGTGATCATGTCTTGGTGTGGTTAATTTACGGGAAGGTTTTTATTTTTGAAATAGTACGTCACTTCAGTGCGCCGGACGTCAAATGTTAGCGTCTTAAATTTGCGCCGTGATGCTGGAATTTTAAGTAGTTCTTTAGAAAAACAATTTATTTCTGAATTAATACAGGTACACCACAACTAAGCCAGTGAGCGTGGAATCATGTTTTATCATGTAAGTGTTTTGATAAATAGCTATGGTCTTGTTTAACGACAATGAACGTTGGTATGGCAGACGATGTTTCCACTAGTTCGCTTGTAGTTGGATTTTTGCTTGCAGGTTGTAAACTAGTTCTCTTCGCTGTTGTGTTTACTAGCTGGACAAATGTAAAACTAATCAATCTTTATAATTTTTGTTGCGCAAACTACCTCTGAATCAGACATGCTTTCGAATTTACTTGGAAGTAAATGTAAAAGAGTTATAGAAAACAGCATTTTTAAGACAATCCGACAGTATTGTACTAATCAGCACCCCTGTTTAGTACTAGCTACTGTTAGGACTGTAAAGTGTAAATGTATCTTTCATTTTTATCACAGATATCCCTGGAGCATGAGATTCTACTCCACCCTCGCTACTTTGGTCCAAACCTCCTAAACACTGTAAAACAAAAGCTCTTCACAGAAGTGGAGGGAACATGCACAGGAAAGTGAGTGTTGCTATTTTGCATATATACATGCAGTGTACTTGCATATGTCAATACAAAGAAACAAGGGATAAAACAGATGCAACCAACAAAAAAGGGTTATGTTTTGGTCTGTTAGTATTCACATTTACTCTGCCTTGTTCATCAGACATTTCTGTTGTCACATTCTCTTGCAAATTGGATTGGATACCACCAAGCTTTTATTTTAGCACATCAAATTTGTGAAAATGTGATAAACTGCATTGAATCATTCATTTTTACAATTGCACAAAGACTCAACAGCCATCAACATAGACGTCTTGAGATGCTAGGGTTGAGATCCATGAAGTACACATCAGAAAATGCATTGCCTTAGACTGTGCATAGAACGTATGTTAGGGTGATGAGAAGTTGGTTTTCTTGCTCAGTTCGTGATTCTTTGTGATGGTTGTTTTAGGTATGGATTTGTTATTGCCGTGACAACCATTGACAACATTGGTGCAGGTGTCATCCAACCAGGGAGGGGATTTGTCCTGTATCCAGTCAAGTACAAAGCTATTGTTTTCCGTCCATTCAAAGGAGAGGTGGTAGATGCAGTGGTCACCCAAGTCAACAAAGTAAGGAAACTTTCGAAAGCATGTATCCTTAACGGCAGCCTATTCTTGGTTGAAACCTACTCCTGAATTCACAATGTGGGTTGTTTCAGAAAGGCAAATCCTTATGGGCCCTGGTCTAAAGTAGTGCCCCTGAAAGGCAAATCACAATGGGCTCTGGTCTAAAGTAGTGCCCCTGAAAGGCAAATCACAATGGGCCCTGGTCTAAAGTAGTGCCCCAGATAGGTTGCCATTTGGGACACTGACAAAATCTAAATTTTTAAAGGTTAGGATGGATGGATACTGACTTATTCTCATAATATGGTGCGGTTAAATGAAAAGCAATTGTATATTGACTTCTTTTTAGGTTGGACTATTTACAGAAATTGGACCGATGTCCTGCTTCATTTCTCGTCATGTAAGTCCAAATAAAAATTGTTCTTATTTTGTTGATAAACAATCACTGTTTCTAACGGTGTATTTTTCAGTCCATTCCCTCAGAGATGGAGTTTGACCCCAACTCAAATCCTCCATGTTATAAGACCACTGATGAGGTAAGACCAGGTGCCAGAAATAATCAGTTTGGCGGGCATTTGTTTCCCATATTTTTAAATGCTTTCTCTTCTCCAGGGATGCCAAAAGCTTACTTTCTTGAGTGGTGGTGCGAGTGTGAATTTAAATGGAATATTTACACAGCTCCTTGAAACATTTTCTCTTATAAAGGATGACCTTTTTCCCCTTTCAGGACATTGTAATTCAGCAGGACGATGAGATTCGATTGAAGATCGTAGGAACACGGGTGGACAAAAACGACATTGTAAGTACATTGTCAAAACACCATTGTTTAAGCATCATACCTGACACAGAAATACAAGAATTCTGTTCTCTGACTGATTGTTGAAGTCTTAAATATTTATCTTCCCTTTAGTTTGCCATTGGATCCCTAATGGATGATTATCTGGGTATGTAGAATTGTTTTTTATTAATGTTCTTTCATTGTTGTGAAAGGAATTTGTGAATGTGATTAGTTTGGTTTTTTTCTCCTTTTTTTATTTCTTTCTCTACAGGTCTTGTCAGCTGATTTCCCCTAAGTATTGTGCAAATGTACCAATGTGCATCTTTGATATTTCATGTAAATTCCCCACTGTTATAGTCCTGCAAGTGCAAATGTTTTCTTAGGTCGATTTTGTGGTGTTATTGCTGCAATTCCTCAAATATTGTAGTTTATGGGTAAGGATCAATATTTTTTTTTACACCGTATGAACACATACGAATAAAACCACACAGAACTTGCTAAAAATGATTGCGTTGCTGTACAAAATCAACTGTATTAATTTACTGTTGTTGAAATTTTGTATACTTCTGGAATACTACAATAAAATTTTCTTTTTGTATTAATGTTTTACCTAACTTTAACAGTTTCATTGTAAATGCATTTGCTTAAATTCTAATACAAACATATCTCTGATATACATTTAAATCTTAGGAACGTATTTTAAATGTCATTTAACAAAATATAGACTTAATGAACAAATATAGACGTTGTCTTGATTGGACAAAAAGCAATTTTCCAGCTATTCCAGGCAACGTTTTATTTAAGCGACACGCACCTCCCGGCACTAAATACGTCAACGGTGGGCGCCCTCGTTCTTCCTTTCTCTCGTCCTAAAGATGGCGGCAGGGGTGAGTAAAATGGACCGATGCTTTGTCACTATGTTTTTGTACTGTTTTTTCAAGATACCATCTGTTAAAAATCTGCCCCATCCGCCCACTTATCAAATGCAATTTAGTGTACCTAGTATCTTTAGGTCATTAAGCCTGTATCTGTATAGTTATTTGTGATTTTGGGGGGTTATCCTACTCACAAGCTCTTAGCAATCGCAACGATAGCATAGCAGTCACATCCGTACATGACGCCTCATTCCATTGTGCCACGTTATCGGTGCTGGAGCAAGAAGCTAAAAACGGTACAAGTAACGATTGCGGCCTATTTTATAACTCCTCGTGTAATGGCATATTGTACATGTTATTCCACCCGAAACGGCATTTGGTCTATAATCAAAGTATCAAAATCTTACTTGGTACCTAGATTACTATGCTGACGATACTAATTGGCATGTGTTGCTAAATCATGTACCAATTCACTTGTATCTTACAAGACAATGAACGCGGGTTTCGGGACACGTTATATAGCATTGTGGTCGACTTTTTGTCCATTACTAATGCATGATATTGTTTGCCCGAAGCATCTGTGTGAGCTCATAATCATGTACAGTACGGTTCCACGCATCTTTGCTTTCAATATGTTCAGTAGGCATAGGCTGTAGAAACGGTCTTTGAAATGTCGTTATTTGATAACATCCCGGCCAAGTTAATCATGTTAGACCGTTATTGATCCATACCCTACTACGCCTGCAAAAAATAATTCTGGGAACTGGTTTTATGGTGTCAACAATTCCTATTTGAACGTGGTCTGGGACATTAAATCACTAATTGAGGTAGGAAAGGTGGAATGGGGCATGTATGTAACACTTAGAAAAATAGTGGGTAGTATGTCTGATCTTGTTGTATGGTGTTAAACACGATCAATACAATCCTACTCTACGGAAATCTGTCTTGTTGTCCCGAATAGCTGAATCTTAGTTATGCTGGTAATGTATTGTAGTTAATAGGATTAATAATTAAAATGATTTGACTTGTAGAAATAGATTGATCATACGCAAGCTGTCACACTATGCAGTATATTTTCAATTTTGCTGACAGTTCTTAAATTGTTAGGTTCTCTTTACGCATAGTTATGTAACCATTGTCTCTCCTCTCTACCCTTCCAGACTCTGTACACGTATCCAGAGAACTGGAGGGCCTTCAAGGCTCAGATTGCTGCCCAGTACAGTGGTGCTCGCCTAAAGGTGGCCAGCAGTGCCCCTGCCTTCACCTTTGGGCAGACAAACCGTACCCCAGCCTTCCTCAACAACTTCCCCTTGGGCAAGGTTTGTGACCGCAGGGGTTTGGTCAGGGTTTATCTGTTAGGGGATTTGAATCAAAGCCTGATTGTCCAGAACCCTTCTGGTTTCCAATTAGACTTTAATAGATCGAATTTGGAGTCAGAGTTTAATTGAAAATCAAAGGCTTAACCTGAAAATCACCAGTTCAGCTGGACTAAATGTCCTGATTTAAGTGTCTCTGTATACACCGGTCCTTGAACTTAAATATGATGTGTTGCCTGTAGTATTATGTTCACAGTAACGGATTGTTGATGCAATGATGTTTTGAATTTCTTCACCTGAAACCATAATGAAGTTTTTTTTTTAGCTTTTTAACCCTGAGCATCAGCTGTAAACCGTTTTGAACATAGTCTGGCCCCAGATTTAGTTTCTGATTGGATTGACCTGATGGCACCAGTTGGTTGCCAGACAAGATGTTTTTTATTTTCTTGTAGGGGGTGATCTATTTAGCTTTAAGAACAGGCTGTGGACATTTTATGTTGTTGCCCAATATTTGGCTAAAATGGGTTCTTTTGTCGCACTCATCAGGTTCCAGCCTTCCAGGGAGATGACGGCTTCTGTCTGTTCGAGAGTAATGCCATTGCTCACTACTGTAAGTTTGTTTCTTTGCCTTCCCTCTTTATTTTAATGGTTCCAACCATAATGTCACCCCATTCTCTGTAGTGCACCACATTTGACAATGCCTATTGACAACAGGATGGCATTGAGATTCTTCCTATTATAAAACTAGCTAGACAGCTTTATTTTGGGTCATTTAAGATGGGATGTCAATGTAATTAATGTTACATTGACATCCCATCTTACATCTACAGTTGAGAAATGTGTACATGGCTTCCATATGAGATTTATTCTGCATTTCCCCAACTGGAGAGTAATTCGGCAGGCCGTTGTCAGCGAGGCTTAGCCTGTAGTGGCTCTGTCCTTTCCTAAAGCGTCTGCTAGAGAGAAGTGAGGTGGTTTGAGGCCCTGCTGTGTCTCATTCATGGCAAGGTTATAGGTAAATCTCACACAAACGTGAAAAGTGTTAAGACCGTTTTGAAGTTCTTTGTGACATCTGTTGCCCCAGTTCCCCCGTAGAAATGCCCTGTTACCAGCATATTTAAATGTGCCAACGTTACAAAACAATCCACTAGATTGAAACATTGAACAGAGTGCCGAATGCACCTTAGTGAACCGATCTCAGTCAGATCTGTAACTCGTAACCCATCCCCCCACTACGCTGCCCACTTTGTAATCTTACGGACCATCGTCTTCCCCTCCAGTGAGCAATGAGGCCCTGCGTGGCAGCAGTCCCCAGGCTCAGTCCCAGGTTATCCAGTGGGTGAGCTTTGCTGACTCTGAGATCATCCCTCCAGCCTCTGCCTGGGTCTTTCCCACCTTGGGAATCATGCAGTTCAACAAACAGGTATGCAGTGCCTCACCAGTTTTGCTGTCTGCACCGACTGTTGCGTCTGTCTGTGGTCTAGGGGTGGTTATTGGCAAGGACCTTGTGATATGATATTTCACGATACACGTTACGATTCAATACATGTCCATTCATTACAATATCGCAACAATCACGATACATATTAACCTCAATATTAAGCCTCAATATTAGGCTATATACTTGAAAGGACATTCTTTAGCTAATCCCCGTTAGCAACTCTTAATGAACCCCTACCGTCTACATTTAGACCCCAATAGCATTCTAGAATGCTGCTTCAAAATAAATGTTCTTACACATTTCAAACGGATATAGCAAAAAAAACATACAATTGCAAGTTAACTGTTGTTTTAAAGAGCATGTACTCTTCTTTAATTTGACAACACATTCATGTAACTTGGAATAATATAATTTTTCTCCCATTAACAATGAAAAGAGAGAAACAAACGTCTAAGTTTGCATAAAACTATATACTGCAACTAGATTGAGCCAGCAGTCAAATTAGGTCCATACCGCTGATCGTAATAAAGTAAGCACAAGGCAAATCTCAAGACATACGTGTTTATAAGTGATAAGGGCGAAGTGACGGACATCTTTTGGCAGATGCAGGACATCATCGCGATGATTTAAGGGAAGCACAACATTACTGCTTCTTGGCTGGCTAGTGAGTGACGGCTTGTTTCTGCTCAAGCGAAACATCTGCAGACAGATTACTTTGTTTTAGTCTGACAGACGAAACCAACCAAACAATTAGTCTAGTTAACAATTGCATTTTCCATATTTGAATGAAATCGGAAGAAACACAAGAAAACAAGAAACTAGTCAGCCGGCTGCACAGCTACTCCCACGCTTTCCATTACTGCACTGCGTAAGCAACCATTTGAGAACCACCGCTGATGTGCTTGTCTATCAAGTTAATTTGACAGGGTTGTTGTCATCTAAAAGATATTACCAACATTTCCCAGCATTAAATATGGACAACACAAAACTTATAGCCACTGTTTTTCTTACTCACCTCGACATCATTATCGCGTTCAACGAGCAAGGACGCTTCTAACCTCATATCTCCAAACACAAACAATCTCTTCTAACAAGTCGTGGCTATTAATAGTTTTTCTAAAGTCAAATGTCCGCATACCCTTTTCTTGTTTCTTATTATTGGAGACATCCTTGGGAATACAGTAACAGGTCTTTATCATTTAGATTTTGTGATATATAGACAACTATTATTTTTAAAGACACTCGCCTGTTCAGTTCCCGCTACGTTTAACAGACTGCTGTCGACAGCATAAATAAATAAACATTGATTCTAGACATCAGAATATTGATGCAATAATAGAATCATGATTTTTAGATTAAATCAATATTTGCACAGCACTACTGTGTTCACTGTTTTTGCTTCCCTCCTGAGGTAACCCATTTGTGTAATAGCGTGCAGAAAACAGTGCTTAATTTGTTATTCCCTGTTAACGTGTCCTACACGGCTTATGAGCATTATACCGGTAAAAGAACAACACTATTAGTTGGGTTTTAAAGGTGCAGTCTTGAGTCTTTTGCCAGTATCCATCTCTTAAGCTTGATGTTTGTGCGTAATCTAATAGTAAAATCTCTATCGTGCCTCAGTGAGCTGTACATTCTGAATTTGAAAGGGTGCGGTTTTGAGAGCAGGGTGCACAAATCAGCAAATGCACTTTGGGTGCCTTTTTAGCTCAGTGTCTGTGTCTTTTTGAAAAAATTGGCCAAAATCACAGGCTGCACCTTTAAGAGGTCAATAAAGGTAGTGCTGCCAACAGTTTGATAGCTAGAGACAGATTTAAATCAGTTCAATAACGAGTGCTCTATGTGCCAGCAGTTTCATTAGGGCTAGGCTGCGAACCAGCAGGCTTTCCTCTGCAGACTGGTCCATGACCCTGGGCAGGCGAATGGGACAGTAACTAGCGTAGTTGTACAGCAATTAGCTGCCATGCTAGTTATTCCACTTCCAGTGATGTACCAGTTTTAGCTGCATTGTTTTTGTAAATGGTTAACTTTCCATTAGAGCTCTGAACAATAAGCAGTGCCCAAGAAGGTAATAAATCCACTTCATGCCGTCACACCTGCCGAATCAAAAGCAAACGTGTTGCATGATAGCTTGCTTATCGCAAGCACTGCTTCACACCTGCTTGTCTAGCTAATCAGCTTCGGAAATGACATCAGTGATTACCTTTGATTAGGAGGTGGTGATGGAATCAGATGGTTGGGAATTTCTTGGCACCCCTCAGCATCCCAAACAACTATACATAATAGTCTAAATATGATAGAAATAGACTTTTAGCACTTTAGGTAAGGACTTAAGACAATCGTTTCTATGTTCAATGCATGTTAGTCCTTGAATTTGAATAAGACCAGTGCTGGTACTAATGTTGGCCATACTAGCCTTAAGTATTGCTATAATTGAGTGTTTTCCGATTCTCTTTTGCTGTTATCTACAGTGGCTTTGGGAAGTATTCAGACTTTCCCTGCATTTTATAGACTAATTTTATAATTGACTAACGTTTGCCATCATAATACATGCTGCCCCATAATGACAGTGTAGATGTTTTAAGAATTGTCCTTCTTCAAGATTAATTTTCACCTCAGTCTGACATGTCGTTACTCAAATCTCTTGTCTGCTCATCCTTCCCTCAGTCCTTACCTGGCTCCCAGTCCCTGTTGCTGAGAAGCATCCCCCATCATGCTTTTCCACAGGGAAGCTATAAGGATCACTACCCTGTTTCCGCCTGATGTATCAATCAGACATATGGGTATAATGCTTTCTTTTCGGCATCATCAGATCTGAGTTCTACAAAGGGTTTCTTGGACTTGATGGCTTGGTTCTGGATCTGGCATTTGATTGTGGGTCTATGTTAACAGCTGTGGGCCTTTCGTGTCCTGTTAGTTTGCTGCTGGTGGACAAGTCCTACAGGCATTGCCAGGAGAATCAGTGAACATAGGGTTCAACTTATCCATATGGAGTATCATGGCAAAGGTTCTGAAGGTTTATGGACATGAGATTTCAGTATAATGTTCAGTTTGGAATTGGGACGCATTCCTAAATGTGTTTTTGCCGTAATGGGCTATTGCGTGTGTATATTGATGGCAAAAAAGTGCTCAATCCTAAGTTGTTTTACACAATTTAGTGAAGGTGATAGTCTGAATACTTTAAGTAACATTAAGTCTTCTGATAATCACCAGGCAGGGTCATTGGGAATGTTAGTTCACATAGTAGTGAAAATATTTAACAGTTAATGCTGAATGAAGTAACTGAAATAGAGATCGTAGCTGGCTACCATAACATCTGATGGCTATGCATCATCTAAAGTCCCTTGGTCATTCATTTAGGGTAAATACATTTTCTCTGGCAGCTATGAAATGGTCTTCTTCTTATTGGGTGAATGCAAAACTATTTGCTCTTGTTATACATTTATCTTGTTGGAATTTGCTACCAAATACAATGTATGAGTGTCTGCATTATCATGACGTGAGTGTTTGGGGTGCTTGGCAATGAACTGCACTGTTAACAATCACATGATGTACTTTCCTCCATTAAAAACCCAATGTGTCCTCCGTGGATCCAGGCAACAGAGCAGGCGAAGGAAGAGATCAAGAAGGTGCTGTCCGTCCTCAACCAGCACCTGAACACCAGAACCTTCCTGGTTGGGGAGCGAGTCAGCCTGGCTGATATCAGTGTGGCCTGCAGCATGCTGTGGCTCTACAAACAGGTTAGACTATCTTTCCCGCTATTAAAGAGGCTGTAAGAAGTTCAATACTTTTACCTTCTGATGGATGCTATTTAGACTAGACCATAAGGTGGCGCTTCATGATTTGTTTGTAGGGATTCCGTTTCCTTGAGGCATAGGTGCTAGATTAAAGAATTCTGAATGGATTTTTAAGTGTATGACTGGACTGACTTTGGCCTTTAAAGCCTGTCGATCTAAAGATGTCCTCCACCATTTCTAATCTATAGCCTTGGTCCATCTTTCCATATTCATTACTCCAGGAAGCGCCCAGAGGGCTGCACATTTGAGCTGCTGATTTAGCCCAATGGATTGAAATCCTAGGCTAGGCGCAGTATCCTTTTGTTTAGTAGCGCAGAGCTGTGAATGTGATTAAATGTTTCTGCTCTTGGTGTAGGTTCTCGAGCCTTCCTTCCGGCAGCCTTACCCCAACGTTACCCGCTGGTTCCAGACCTGCGTCAACCAGCCCCAGTTCAAGGCTGTGCTTGGGGAAGTCAAGCTCTGTGAAAAGATGGCTCAGTTTGATCGTAAGGACCCTAGTTGTGTTTTTCTGAGAGGTTTTGTGATTGTAACAGGTGGTGATATGTTTAAGTTGACCCACCCAAGGCCATACTATCATGACTGAGGCATCCACCTGGTTGTGAAATCTTATCCTTGGGAAAGAAACGCAGGACTTTGGCACAGGTTAAAGTAGAACCAATCGACAATCTGACTAGAAGGCCTGAGACAGTTATTTTTGTTGAATGCAAGCAGGTGCCGGTACCCTTTTCTATGTAGACGCTGGCGCTTTGACTTGGGGCAGACTCTCGAGGAATCACTGGTTGGGTAAGACTACACTGTATTTGATATTGGATGTCTTTATTCTCCAGCCAAGAAGTTTGCTGACATGCAGCCCAAGAAAGACACCGCTACCAAGAAAGATACCCCACCCAAGAAAGAGAAAGCTGCAAAGGAGGCCAGCAAACCTCAGGAGAAGAAGGAGAAGAAAAAAGAGGAGAAGAAAGCAGCCCCGGCTGTGGAGGAGATGGACGAGTGTGAAGCTGCCCTGGCTTCAGAACCCAAAGCAAAGGACCCCTTCGCTCACCTGCCAAAGAGGTACTTAAGATGGACCTCTCACTCACCTTTCCAAAATGCCTGCTGATGTGTGGTAACCGCCACCCTCTCCCCCATGCTCAGCTTTTATGGCTACTTTCAGTCAAGATGTACTGGTTTTGGGTACCTCAGCTGGTAGACTAGCCCTACATAACTCCGATCTTGCAATGTGTTGGCAAACATCAAGCCTGGGTTCAGCTGAAATATTTTGTGTTAAGGGCTGAACTTGAAAGTTTTTCTCAAATGACTAGAAATTCTGAGTTATGTGGAAGTAGTGGATAATTGTGCTTTCTGGAGTGCTCCATTGGGTCTCAAGTATTGTTAGTTTGGTTTCACATAGCTCTCACTACCAAGGCCTGGCCTGAATGACTCCTCACAGCGGGCCCTTGTCGTTGGAAATGCCTCAAAGAACCAACCTGTGGGTTCCCTTCCCCCTCACAGTTACTGCCACTAACCATGGGGGATATTACTGCTGAATAAATAGGGCGTGTTCCAAATAGCCCAGTGTTCCCTATTTGATGGGCTGCTTTTGACCAGAGTGCTGATGGGTGGGGGGGGGGGGTGTTCAGGACACAACCCTAATGGCTAATATCATCTAGGCCTCTCCTTCCATGTGTGCTGGCCTAAAGCCAGTACATTTTGTCCTGTGTTCTACAACTCATTCTCTGCCCTGTTTTCTCACCATCTCATCAATGTTACTGCTAAGTTTAACTAAGGGCATAGCATTAAGATGGCTTTGGGGAACCGGCACATGCTTTAGGGGCAGTAGTTTACTCTTGCTTCTTTCTACTATAAATCTGTTAGACTAGTGCCCTCCCATTCAACTCTGGACTTCACAGCATGTTTGCCTGCTTTATTCCCTGTCATCAGGGACTGGTTAAGGCCTGGGGCGGCTAGTGGGTACAGTTATAAGGTGAGAGGGAACCGGAAGGCTGCTCGTTCCCACAGCCCTTTAGAATACCCTGCGAAGGACCAGGCCGGGCTTTGGCCTGTTATGAGTCATGGCTCAGTGATACAATGGTTCTGGCTCGCGTAAATGGAAACCAAGCCTGAGCCTTCTGGGTGGAACACTGAGTTACATCCTGTATGGCATTGGGCTACGTACGTGATGACATGCTGGGTTAATAACTCAGTCCCCGCTTCTTGGCTTTTGTCCTGTATACTCACATCTGTTCTCGACTCCCCACCTTTTCACCCCCCACAGTCCGTTTGTCTTGGATGAGTTCAAGAGGAAGTACTCCAACGAGGACACCTTGACCGTAGCCGTGCCTCACTTCTGGGAGCACTTCGACAAGGAGGGGTACTCCATCTGGTACGGAGAGTACAAATACCCTGAGGAGCTCACCATGACCTTCATGAGCTGCAACCTCATCATGGGTGAGTTACTGGAGAGCCGGAGTCCCGGTGCTTCACGCGACTCATAAACGGGCTCTGAGGATTTCCCATAATGCTAAACACAGCTCACACTGACATGTTCCGAGGAGGTCCTAAAATGGACACCTATATGGCCCTAGCTCTACAGACTGCTATATACACAGACGTGTCCCAGACTGTCCTACATCTGTACGCAGCTTACACGCAGATCCACTTACTACACACATTTTAGGGCTGGGGTCCAGTTCACTTGTTTCCTTTGTTTTAGTGATTAACCAAACCTTATGCGTGACTTGACTACTGTTCAAATTGTGTTGTTACAGCCATGTATTTCAAGTGAAGGTTGCCGTACATGGTGATTAATTGATAAAATGTGAAACGTCCGCGGTCCTGGGTTTCCTATAAATGTCAGTGTCGGGGTTTACCTTTCAGGAATGTTCCAACGACTTGACAAACTCCGCAAGAACGGTTTTGCCAGCGTGATACTGTTTGGAGGAAACAACGATAGTAGCATCTCTGGGATCTGGGTCTTCAGAGGGCAGGACCTGGCTTTCACTGTGAGTTTTTGTTTCCTTTGGCACTGTGCTGGGTGGAGGGTCACTTAGCAGACAGATTTTCCTGCCCAGACCCTCTGGGCTTGTTCCCACACATGTATCAAGCCTAGCTGAAGCGCTTCTGTGCCTTCCACTGTCTTTTGACCAATTTGTTTTGCCAGTAATTAAGCAATTCGAGCAGTTCCCTCCAGAATTTGAGGTGTTGGTGATAAACCATATGAATTTTGTTGATGCATTTTGTATGATCTCATATGTACTGGTGCATCAGTGTTGTCAGTCTAAAAACTTGCCAATGAAAACACGTAGTTTCCTGCATCTTAAGTGATTTGGACGTGTAGAGACCTTAATCAGCATTGCAACTGTGACGCAGGGCAGCCCAACCCTGTTCCTGGAGATCTACTGTCCCTGATGGGTATTCTCTTCAACCCCCTTTGGGACTAACCTGATTTAGCTTTTAGTCCAACTAAATATGAGAATCAGGTGTGCAAAATTGGTCTTGGCACGAACCTACAGGACCGTAGATCTCCAGCGACAGGTTTGGGCTGCCCGGAGTCTGCCCTGGTGTACCAGAGATGTGCATGTGGTGCCAGATTCACTGATGTCTTAGTTTTATACACCCAGCCTTTTTAAAACGTCAAACCATTTGTGTAAATAAATTGTTTGGGGCACATTGACAGTTACTTGGCAAGAACAGCAATCTGACAATTTACAAGTATTGCCTTGTGGTTGTGATTGTGCCCTCAAACTTCATTTTGTCCAAATAGTTATACAATAATTAAATAAATAGTTATACAATAAATAATTGATTTCTCACTTCTGTCCTTTTCTGTAGCTGTCTGACGACTGGCAGATCGATTATGAGTCTTATTCCTGGCGCAAACTGGACCCAGACACAGAGGAAACAAAGACCATGGTCAAGGAGTACTTTGCTTGGGAGGGAGAGTTCAAACATGTGGGCAAACCCTTCAACACGGGCAAGTGCTTCAAGTGAGCAGCGTGGAGGATGCTGGTGCCATACCCCAAGCCCTGTTTGTCCCCCCCATACATCCACCCCTTAACCTAAGGACATTCAACCACAAGTACTAAAACTCCACTTGGAGCTCCTCAAACTGATCTTCAGGTCAGAGTGGATTGTCTCAATGGCCCAAAATAAGTGGTTGTTTTGAGTTGAGAAATAAAAAATGTTTTCCACAATGCCATTTTGGGGCTTTTTGTTTATTGAAATTCAAAGGTAATGTAGTAAAAGACTACTATTCAGAGTTTTTCATGGCTGTGAGTTGTCTTTACTAAGCCAATTTTGACTCAGTATTTATTGCCAATCTGTTTCTTTAATCATACAATTTGCCTTATCAGTAATTATCATGTTGGCACGAATGGCTCTAATTCAGTTAATATCCTGTTATTCTGTTCTAGCAGTCATGAGCTGAACTATAGACATGCAGTAAGGAAGGGTGAACATGCTGCCCACTTAGTAATTGGTTGAGTAAATTATATCCTTAATGTGAACAATAAATAATTGGAACATCTACAGTCTCCTGTCACTCAACCTTAAATTATTTTGTGCAACCCTAGGCAGACT
Organism: Esox lucius; assembly: GCF_011004845.1. Lineage (NCBI taxonomy): Eukaryota > Metazoa > Chordata > Actinopteri > Esociformes > Esocidae > Esox > Esox lucius. The sequence continues at coordinate 10,067,937 of NC_047572.1, forward strand.
ATGGTCAAAAGGTAGTGCTCTTTATAATGACTAGGATGCCATTAGATCTATAATCTTAGTAAATACTGTGTATGTTCTGCCAAACCTTTTAGTGCTGAAACCTTCCGTCTGTAGCCGGCAAAACAAAATGGGGAGGGACCTACCTGAAATTGTCAAATAAGAAGCTAAAAAGTTGGTCTTTCCAAGGATCAGTTAATCGCAGGACTTAATTTGGCTGTTGACTTCATATGAAATCTGCTTACATTGGGAGACTTGGGGAATTAAGATCTTTCTAAATGGGTAAATTAAGCTCTGGAGTAAGTTTTGACACAGGCTACAAAATGGCAGCTTTGGTATACTGTATGAGCAAGTTTTTGGTGGGGTATGTAGATGACTGGGTCAAAATGGTGATGATGCCTAATTTTCTTTCGCCACTGGAGGGTGCTCAAATCCTTGGTTTAGGTATTTCTGAACGGTAGTGAGGCAATCTCCCAAAGACAAAGATCTGCAACAAATTAGTTCTGGTTTACACAAAGTTCTTTAAGGTTGACCTGCCTACTTTGACTGAAAAGCATGTTCAATCAGGAATCTCCATAGAAAATGTAAGACTTAATTTGGACTTGATCTGTGAGAAATCTTTGATCAAATGAAGAAAATCCTTAAGATGTGCATCTGATAATTGATTTATGCTTCTAATGGCTGAAAACAATCACATTGTACAAAGCCCTGTTAAGAAGTTCTGTTAATCAATGGTTGTCACGAAACGCTTTACGTCACAGGGATTCCTAAGAAGACTAAGAATCTCCGTCTGGATCATGATCTGGCTTTACAAGTCAGTCGTAGAGTCCATCCTTGCCACCTCCACTGTTTCACAAGCAGGCAGTTCGGCTCAATTGTGACCCCAAGGATCCTGCCTCTATTCTCATGTTTCCTTCAGCAATCGACCATCTGTTCTACAGAGACTAATTACTGTAGACTAGGTTCCCCACATCAAGCCAAACTCCAAACTAAAATAGCTACACTATACCCCGCTCTACTCTGCGTCTGGACATATTGTTTTGAAACTGTCTGTACAGCACTGTGAATAGTAGGTTAACAATAGATTTTTCACCTTGGTCAATGTTTTTTGACCTGGTATATCGATACATTTTCAAGTGAAAAAAATGGGGTTATGATTGGGTAAAATAGTTCAACTAAGCTTATGATACAGAAGGAACGTTCTTCCAAGAACCAATGAATATTAAAATATTTAATATAAAAAGGGAACTCCATATTGCCACTGTAATGTAACTTCCAAGGTACTACATTATTCCAAAGCACACCTGGAGTTGGTAACAGAAAGCAGCATCCAAATATTCTGCGTCGGCTTGGGGGCGGTTAAGAAGTTAGCCCAAAACAAAGCTAGATTGTGACAAGCCTTTGATGGGACACACCTCTTCTCTGGCTTCACCGGACATTTCAAGTTTAAAAAATAACCCTCTACAGGCCCAACCCATTCAGTTAGTGAAAGGCTTGATGATTAGTTGATTGGAACATTTGGGGAAGCCAGAGGAGAGGTGGGAAACCGCAGCTATGGTATCTGAGGAGAGGTGTGCCTGAGTAACGCCCAGGGGGGGGGCTGCTGCTCATAGCCTACACATTGTTTTGGGTGCAAGTAACATTCTTTTAGTGTTTCATCATCAAGGCATGTCCTCAAATCTCAGTTGTTCCATGAAGAACACTGTCTGTGCTTTGCTAAACCACTTTGCCTTCTGAGTTTAACGGTAAATATTTTGTAACACTCAAGATTCCTACACCAAACCAGCATTTAAAGGGTGCATATTTAACATATTGTGATGGCCTCAAGTTTCACTTAGATCACTGCGCACTGAGTTGCAGGTCAAGGTGTGTTCTGTGCTTCTTACCAGACCTAACACTGCCGGTAGGATCTCCTCCCTGACCTGGGTTGTACTGGTAGTGTACAACATAGCTAACGTTTTACATTGAGAACCAGCTAGAAACTGTCCAGCCCAACCCTGTTCCTCAACAGCCAGCGTCCTTTAGGTTTTCTGTTCAGCACCACAGCTATCTGTAAGTGTCTGACAGTCCTGGATACTCATTGTCTGTTTTTTTTCTCCACCGTTTGGTTCCTAGTGAATATTTACCACGGAGACATGGTGATCTCCACCCTAACCACCTGGCTCTTATTCCTGTTGTAGCAGGCCTGGGGCCCCGCCACGCCCAAAGCTGTGTTTGATCCAAGCTCTCTTCTGTTTTTCTGTGTGCCAATATCACAATGGACAATGCCGGCCCAAACAGCACCCTATGACTTCTGTGGTGCACTACCTTGGACCGAACCCTGTTAGTAGTAGGTCACTGAATGAAGTAGTGTTATTTAGAAACAACCTAGTTCTTCCACTGCCTTCATTACAATAGGCTGCTGTCTATTGGACTGAAGTGAAACATCTCTTTCCCACTTGTATTGTCAACAGTTAATTATTCCAAATGGACCATGAAGAATTGACTTCTTGGCATTGTTGGTCACCTGACTGACACTGAAGTAATGCTCTCTGTCTGATGGGAGTTTAAGTGCCACATCTAGAATCAAGTTTCTTAAAAGATCTCCAATAAAATAGAATTGGGCTGTGTGTCTTAATCCTGGTGCACTTTTTAGTTTTTGTCCAAGCACTCACTCACCTGATTCAGACTAAAGGCTTGATTATAGGTTGCTTACATCAATCATGTGGGTAAGTAGTAGGCGCAACATTTGAATCAGGTGCGTGAGTGCTTGGTCAAAAACAAAAACGTGCGCCCCTTTGGGTCCCGAGGACCAGGTTTAAGAAACAGTGCTATATGGTGTTTTACTTTGGCCAAGGCCCGTACAGTTCTGTTGAAATGTTGTGAACTATAAAGGTATAAGGGTGACATTTAAAAGCAAGCGATGACTATACAGAATTATGTGCACCTGTTATATTGGCTTATTTTGTTTGCAGTGCAATGGGTTATACCTTAGTATCCTTTGGCGATTGCTTGAATGCTGTGCAAAGAGTGCTATACAAACAACATTTTGATTTGAATTAAGTGTCTTTATGACCTGAAGTGGATTAATCTTCACACAATTGAAAGTCAATATGACAGAATTGAACTGTGCTGAAGGCTATCAGTTAATAATAAAACATCTGAATGTCGATAAGACAAGACTAAGCAGTACAGTAGACTCTCAGTTCATTGCCCAAGTAAAAGGGGTGATGCACGTATTAAAACAAACATTTCTTATCTACAGTATGTTCTCTAATACAATGTACAGGGCACATCCACTGTAGTAATAGGATTATAGTATACAGCATCTATTGCATTGTGCTGAACACACAGTCACACACTCAAGAAATGTAACACAAGTAAGTCACACTTTTTTCTCATTCTCTAAAAAAGGTATGCCCTCTGTCTTCTGGACAAAGCGGTAAATGGTCGAGGACTGTCCCTTCAATAGCTCCCTGTTGACAAAAAAAGCACAGGCATTAATATGCTGTGCCCTCCAGAATTACTGGACTGCTTGGTAAAGACAAACTGATAGACTGATGAAATTGCAGTTTTGGATGGGAAGTTTATTTCAGAATTTTAGTTTTTTTGAAATATTTTTGGGAACCATAAACAACCATTACATTTATATATGACATAAGTATACTCACAGTTGGCAGACTGTTTTGTAAATTTTTTTCAGAATACTAGTGCTTTTTGTTTTGTCAATGCCTTGGTTGTACCAGTCTGCTCTACTCACAACTAATTTGTAATACTTGAAGCACATTTTGCTTGGATTACAGCTGTAAGTATGCCTTGATAGCTCTCTACCAGCGTAGCATGTGTTGATATTGCATCTTTAAATGTGTTGCTTTTTTGCAGAAGTGTTCAGTCCCAGACTGGGTCATTCAAGGACATTGATCATCCTTTTACATGCTATTCCTTGATAGGTTTTGCTGTGTGCTTCGAGTCATTGTGCTGAACGGTGAAAGAGATGCGGCCCTACAGCATGATCCTGCCACCATGTTCGATAGCTGGTACTGTGTACATGTAGCAAGGAGCTGTGTTGGCTTTGCACCAAACATATTTAGCAAATTAGGCCAAAACTCTTTGGTCTATCATTATCTCATCAGGCCATAACACTGTCCCACAGTATGAAATGAAAAACACAGGTAATGACCTATGCTGTGGATTATGCTGTACTTCATTAGTAATTCAATGGAACCAAATAATGTACACATTTCTCAAATTATAAAGCCTCATAAAAGTACAGGAACACTATACATAGAATAACACATGGAAAGGTACCTTACACCATTCATCACATAAATAATATATTCAGATACTACAGTTGTGACTCCATAAAGGGATATGGCCATTGAAGATATTTATTTCAGTGGTCAATTACCAATTTCTTTGTTGATTTTGATGTGTGCTTGGGGTCTCCTGGAATAGGTAAGCCGGTTTAATTTTCTCCAAAATGTTTTAATACTCTAAAGTTGATAATGCTCTTGACTTAAACAAGGGCCTTAGGAACAGTGGAAGGCAAAAAGCCCCATGCCATCCATGACCTACCAACATATTGTACAGTATGTATGTGGTTTGCTCATACTTTTGTCGGCCAAAACGACGACTGCGTGCTTGGCCAAGGTCATTTATACTAATGTTGTTCCACCAAAGCACTGATTAAAATGCCAATGGTATTTAGCAAACTCCATGCGTTTACATTTATTTGGTAATGAATAATGGTATTTGTTTCAACATCTAAATGAGACATCCTCTTTTGATTGTTAATGCTATGTTAATAGCCCTCAGCTTCTCTGGAGGTCTGAGACCAACATGGAATGTAGCTTGTGACTGTCAGAATACAATATCCAATATGAGTAATGTTAATGATGATTAATACAATGTGACCACCATTTTAGTTCTGTGGTCCCATCGAAAACACTCAGTAGGACCAAGTTGCCACAACAGTGGTGAAGCCAGACCAAAGGCCTTGAGCGGATTGGTGACTCACTCGTCCTGTGAGTCAGACTACAGTAACAAAGATTGTTGAAGTTGTTTACTCACACCAAAGTAATTATGATTGTTGCCAATAGTGACACACCTTTGGATGTTCCCTGTTTCTTGAATCCTGGTCTCCATTCCCAGTAAATCCTATTCAACCCAGTGCATTTCAAACATATTTAACCAATAGGACTTTTCTAAATGTTATTGGTTTAAAAAGCCTGCATTGGAAACAAATGATTGAGTTGTGTCTCACTAATCTACACACAATGTCATAATGTCAGTGTTTTATTTTTATAAAACTGTACAAATTAATAAAAACTGAAAAGCTGAACATTTGCTTGAAAAGCACATAACTAGCAAAGACTCATTCTATGTGCAATAATACTGGTTAACATGCTTTTTTGTGACTACCTTGTATTTGCACCCCACATGTACAATTATCTGTATCTCGGTCAAGTAGTGTATTTCAAGAACGTGTTCAACCACTAAGACGTGTGGTGGAAAGAGGGAGGTTTTCCAATATCTAGCAAACATTGGGCACCAATTGGTAGATTGGTAAACATTTTAAAAAGTGGATGAATATCCCTTAAGTTATTCATTAGGCTTTGGATACTCTTTCAATATCCAGAGACACAAGGATATCGGAGAGGAAGGAAGAGGATGGACGACTTTCTGGGATTTCACCATGAAGCCAAAAGTAATTTTTAAACAGTCACCGCTGAATGGCTACAATAGGAGAAACCTAAGGCTGGGGTGAAAATGAGGAAGCCTTTGCAGAATGGAGATATTCTAAAACACACATCCTGTTTTTCAGCAAGAAACTACATTAATACTGCCAGTGGATTTTTTTTTAACGTTTTGTCAAGATTTGTGGTAGCAAGACTTGATGAAAATGAGTGTTTAGCATAGATCAATAAACAATTTTACAGAGCTAGATTATTATAAAAAAATTTTTATGATGGCCAAATAATGAACCATCTTGTTGTACAAACATTGTCTAGACAACACCAAAAACTGTTGCCAAAGATGTTTTTAATATGTAATGACTTATGAGGTTGAATTCTAAAGTATATAATGATACAGTGAACTCCAAAAGTTGTTGGATGGTGTCACTTTTTAGCTCTATGTCACTTTAGATTTGAAATTACTATACTATGACTATACCCCTCCATGAACCCGAGTGACCCTAGGAGCTATGATGTCTGTGGCTATATGCCCCTAGTAGGGTCTCCCAAGGCAAACAGGTCCTAGGCGATGGGTCAGACTAAAAGCGGTTCAAAACCCCCTTAATGATGAGCAACATTTTGAGTTCTGTGACGTCGCCCGGTATGGCGCAGCCGGGGCCCCACCCTGGAGCCAGGCCCGGGGTTGGGGCTCGTACGCGAGCCCCTGGTGGCCGGGTCTTTCCCCATGGGGCCCGGCCGGGCTCAGCCACAGGAGGGACCATAAGGGGCCGATGCGGAGAGGATCGGGTGGCAGTTGAAGGCGGGGGCCTAGACAACCCGATCCCTGCACACGGAAACTAGCTCTAGGGACGTGGAACGTCACCTCGCTGGCGGGGAAGGAGCCTGAGATCGTGTGTGAGGTTGAAAGGTTACGACTAGAGGTAGTTCGGATCACCTCTACGCACGGCTTGGGCTCTGGAACCACACTCCTTGAGAGAGGATGGACTCTTCAAGGCGGGCTGGTGTGGGTTTGCTTATAGCTCCCCAGCTCTGCTGCCATGTGTTGGAGTTTACCCCGGTGAACGAGAGGGTCGTTTCCCTGCGCCTACGGGTCGGGGATAGGTCTCTCACTGTTGTTTGTGCCTACAGGCCGAACAGCAGTGCAGAGTACCCAACCTTCTTGGAGTCTCTGGGAGAGGTGCTGGAAAGAGCTCCGACTGGGGACTCTATCGTTCTACTGGGGGACTTCAACGCCCACGTGGGCAACGACAGTGACACCTGGAGGGGCGTGATTGGGAGGAACGGCCCCCCTGATCTGAACCCAAGCGGTTTTCAGTTATTGGACTTCTGTGCTAGTCACAGTTTGTCCATAACGAACACCATGTTCAAGCATAAGGGTGTCCATCAGTGCACGTGGCACCAGGACACCCTAGGCCGCAGGTCAATGATCGACTTTGTTGTCGTTTCATCTGACCTGCGGCCGTATGTCTTGGACACTCGGGTGAAGAGAGGGGCGGAACTGTCAACTGATCACCACCTGGTGGCGAGTTGGATCCGATGGCGGGGGAGGAAGCTGGACAGACTCGGCAGGCCCAATGGTGCCTCTGGTGCCTGTCGAGGCGGCAATCCCCGAACCCGGTGGTGGAAACTGGAAGTAAGGGATGCCGTCAAGCTGAAGAAGGAGTCCTATCAGGCCTGGTTGGCTTGTGGGACTCCTGAGGCAGCTGACGGGTACCGACAGGCCAAGTGGACTGCAGCCCGGGTGGTTGTGGAGGCAAAAACTCGGGCCTGTGAGGAGTTTAGTGAGGCCATGGAGAAGGACTATCGGCTGGCCTCGAAGAGATTCTGGCAAACCATCCGGCGCCTCAGGAGAGGGAAACAGTGCCCTACCAACGCTGTTTACAGTAGAGGTGGGCAGCTGTTGACCTCAACTGGGGATGTCGTCGGGCGGTGGAAGGAGTACTTCGAGGATCTCCTCAATCCTGCCATCACGTCTTCCATTGAGGAAGCAGAGAATGAGGGCTCAGAGGTGGACTCGTCCATCACCCAGGCTGAAGTCACAGAGGTGGTCAAGAAACTCCTCGGTGGCAAGGCACCGGGGGTGGATGAAATCCGCCCTGAGTACCTCAAGTCTCTGGGTGTTGTGGGGCTGTCTTGGTTGACACGCCTGTGCAACATCATGTGTTTTGTGGATTTGGAGAAGGCAATCGACTGTGACCCTTGCGGCATCCTGTGGAGAGTGCTTCGGGAATATGGGGTCCTGGGTCCTTTGCTAAGGGCTGTCAGGTCCCTGTACGACCGAAGTAGGAGCTTGGTCTGCATTGCCGGCAGTAAGTCAGACTTGTTCCCAGTGCATGTTGGACTCCGGCAGGGCTGCCCTTTGTCGCCGGTTCTGTTCGTAATTTTTGTGGGAGGGTGTCAGGTTTGGGGACCACACAATTTCGTCTCTGCTCTTTGCGGATGATGTTGTCGTGTTGGCCCCTTCAAACCAGGACCTTCAGCATGCATTGGGACGGTTTGCAGCCGAGTGTGAAGCGGTTGGGATGAAAATCAGTACCTCCAAATCCGAGACCATGGTCCTCAGTCGGAAAAGGGTGGCTTGACCACTTCAGGTTGGTGGAGAGTGCCTGCCTCAAGTGGAGGAGTTTAAGTATCTAGGGGTCTTGTTCACGAGTGAGGGAAGGATGGAACGGGAGATTGACAGACGGATCGGTGCAGCTTCTGCAGTAATGCGGTCGATGTATTGGTCTGTCGTGGTGAAGAAAGAGCTGAGCAGCAAGGCGAAGCTCTCGATTTACCGGTCAATCTACGTTCCTACTCTCACCTATGGTCATGAGCTTTGGGTCATGACCGAAAGGACAAGATCCTGGATACAGGCAGCCGAAATGAGCTTTCTCCGCAGGGTGGCTGGGCGATCCCTTAGAGATAGGGTGAGAAGCTCGGTCACCCGGGAGGAGCTCACTCTTATAAACGACATGGGAAAGGCATGTTAAATTCGTTTTAGATGGGGGATTTACTTTGTAAGTCAACAACTGTCCGTTTTTTGGCTCCTAATAACTCATTGGTAGGTGGGACAGTACTTTTGGGGTTGTTATACTGATACTTGAGAAAATTCTGTCCAGTGAGTTTAGAGGTATTTGGGTGTAACTGAAGAGAGCAGATTTTACTGTACACTCCAGAATGCACCATGCAGCTGCTATTAGCAGTTGAATCATCAATGAAGACAAGTGAGCCAGATCTAGTGACAGCTATTTATGCCCAAACAAGCATAAATTCACAAATAAGGTGGTGTGTCAGTTCCTTTTGCTTTAACAATTTCCTCTTGCAATTATTCTGATTAATATTTGTCTCATCTGTCCACAATAACCTTTTCCATGACTCAGCAGGCACTATTAATATTTTTAGACCATCATGTTAACCAGTGTTTTTGCACCTTGCATTCTTGCCTCTGTTTTTCGACTGGGGTCGTCTTCTGTGGTTGATAGTGGCTGATACATATCTACTTCCTGGAGATTGTTTCTGATGTGCAAAGAGTTATTTTCACTGTAGCATAATTTTTTTCCACAAGTATTTTTGTCATTGCTGAGCTGACCGATGTTTTCTTTTTTCTTCCTGTATAAAACAGTTGATTTCACCCTCCTGTCTGCCCCATTATAGCTGATAATAAAACCATAGTAACACATACAGTGGATATAAAAGGTCTACACACCCCTGTTAAAATGCCAAGTTTTTGTGATGTAAAAGAATGAGACAAAGATAAATCATGTCAGAACTTTTTCCACTTTTTATGTGACCTACAAAGTGAACAATTAAATTGAAAAAATAACTGACATTTTCGAGGGGGAAAAATTAAGAATAAAAACCTTACAATAACCTGCTTGCATGAGTGTGCACAACCTCTTATACCTGGGGATGTGGCTGTGTTCAAAATTAACCAATCGCATTCAAACTCATGTTAAAGTCATTACACACCTGCCATCATTTAAAGTGACTCTGATTAATCACAAATAAAGTCAGGGAGGCTTCCAAGAGGCCTACAGCAACATTAAAGGAATTGCAGGAATTTTTGGAAAGTATTGGTTGTGTGCTACATGTGACAACAATCTCCTGTATTCTTCATATGAATGGGCTATGGAGAAGGGTGGCAAGACGGAAGCTTTTTCTTACAAAGAATTTTGACACAAAACCTTCAGGTTAGAAAGCTGAAGATGAATTGGAAGTTCACCTTTCAGCACGACAATGACCCAAAGCACACATCCAAATCCACAAAAGCATGGCTTCACCAGAAGAAGATTAACGTTTTGGTGTGGCCCAGCCAAAGACCTGAATCCAATTGAACATCTGTGGGGTGATCTGAAGAGACCTGTGCACAGGAGATGTCCTCACAATCTGAAGCTTTGGAGTGCTTTTGCAAAGAAGAGATTACAGAGATCATATGTTTCCTGTAGGTCTTGACCAGGTTTGCACACACTGCAGCAGGGATTTTGGCCCACTCCTCCATACAGACCTTCTCCAGATTCTTCAGGTTTCGGGTCTGTTGCTGGGCAATATGGACTTTCAGCTCCCTCCCAAGGTTTTCTATTGGGTTCAGGTCTGGAGACTGGCTAGGCCATTCCAGGACCTTGAGATGCTTCTTACGGAGCCACTCCTTAGTTGCCCTGGCTGTGTGTTTCAGGTCGTTGTCATGCTGGAAGACCCAGCCACGACCCATCTTCAATGCTTTTACTGAGGGAAGGAGGTTGTTGGCCAAGATCTCGCAATACATGGCCCTATCCATCCTCCCCTCAATATGGTGCAGTCATCCTGTCTCCTTTGCAGAAAAGCATCCCCAAAGAATTATGTTTCCACCTCCATGCTTCACGGTTGGGATGGTGTTTTTGGGGTTGTACTCATCCTTCTTCTTCCTCCAAACACGGCGAGTGGAGTTTAGACCAAAAAGCTCTATTTATGTCTCATCGGACCACATGACCTTCTCCCATTCCTCCTCTGGATCATCCAGATGGTCATTGTCAAACTTCAGATGGGCCTGGACATGCGCTGGCTTGAGCAGGGGGACCTTGCGTGCACTGCAGGATTTTAATCCATGACGGCGTAGTGTGTTACTAATGGTTTTCTTTGAGACTGTGGTCCCAGCCATGTAGTTCTGGGCTGATCCCTCACCTTCCTCATGATCATTGATGCCCCACGAGGTGAGATCTTGCATGGAGCCCCAGACCGAGGGAGATTGACCTTCATCTTGAACTTCTTCCATTTTCTAATAATTGCACCAACAGTTGTTGCCTTCTCACCAAGCTGCTTGCCTATTGTCCTGTAGCCCATTCCAGGCTTTTTACAATTTTATCCCTGATGTCCTTACACAGTTACACAGCCATTGTGGAGAGGTTGGAGTCTGTTTGATTGAGTGTTTGGACAGGTGTCTTTTATACAGGTAACGAGTTCAAACAGGTACAGTTAATACAGGTAATGAGTTGAGAACAGGGGGGCTTCTAAAAGAAAAACGAGCCGAAATTCCTACTGGTTGGTATGCAATAAAATGCAAATTAATTATTTAAAAATCATACAATGTGATTTTCTGGATTTTTGTTTTAGATTCCGTCTCTCACAGTTGAAATTTACCTATGATAAAAATTACAGACCTCTACATGCTTTGTAAGTAGGAAAACCTGCAAAATCGGCAGTGTATCAGATACTTATTCTCCCCACTGTATGGGGTATAGGCCTCATTGACCTGAACTCACGTAACTCGTTTTTCAGTAAAAGAAAGCACAGTGTCTTGATTCTTTTGACTTTAACAAATACTCAGATGAAACATATTATGCTATTTATAACAGACTACTTTGTGTCAAAGTTTAACAAGGACATTTGTTTTGAAACCATTTTAATGTTGTGTTTGTTTCATGATAATTAATTCTGTGTTCCCAGTCCTAAATGGCTGCCCCATTATAGCTGATAATAAAACAATAGTAATACATATATTATCACCTAATGTTGTGTTAGATCTTTTTGTCTAGTTAAGTTCTTTAACTTATTTTTGCTATCTATGGCCTGTAGGCCTCATTGACCTGAACTCATGTAACTCTTTGTTGAGTAAAAGAAAGCACAGTGTCTTGATTCTTTTTACTTTAACAAATACTCAGATGAAACATATTATCACAGACTACTTTGTGTCAAAGTTTAACAGGGACATTTGTTTTAAAACCATTAGACATTTTTAAATAGTGGCACAAAAAATGAAAAAATTTAATGTGGCTTGCAAATATGCAATGTCTTTATGGCACAGATCTTGCATCTGGCCCCTGTATATCTCATCAATACAGCAGAGGATGGTGTTCAAGGAAGGTGTTGCCATCTGTCCTGTCGACCTCCTTCCTGTTGGTCCCCTCCAAGTTGGTCATGTTTATCCCCATAGTTTTGATTGACTCTGTCAGGATCAGTTCCAAGCAGGATTTTATGTAATCAACCCGTGATATGGCGTATCTCGTTTGCCCTGGGGTCATCCTGATAAAATTTTTAGCCGCCAGCCGACCTCTCCTCTCCGGTGTTGATGAAGACCAGAACAAATTCCCATCCTTTGACCGGAATGAAACAACAACCAAAGGACCTTCTTCTTTATCATCGGTTGTCTCTTGGTCTGGATCCTATAATGTGTTGTCTTCAACTTCTGACACTTCCACCTCTAATGCATCTTCACTGTCAATTTCTTGACCTCTCTCCTCCTCAACAGTGTCCTGATTAAAGATATGATCAAGAGCCTCACATACAGTGTATTGTTTGGTCATTGTGCCTGCCACAGAATGAAATGTGAGCAAGGCCTCAAAAAAGCTTTTACATACCAGAGCTGTGAGAAAAGTTCTATATATTATTGAAACAATGTTACAGTTGTTTGTGAGAATGCCAACAGGTGTGGTTCCTGTAGTGGAAAGAGTCAGTAATTTTTGACTGGGAACACCATTAAAATAACGATTAAAATAACGAGATTTTTCAGAGAGAAAACTGGTTTAAATCGGTCCAAATCGACCAGAACACGACAGGAAGATTAAACAGACAATGTTTTGGCTATGTCTCTGATTTATTCCATATCTGCCTGGTATTGTCCAGATTGATTTGAACTGACATGTTGTCAGACACTAGCATACAGCTACATTTTGTTCATAAATACTCATTTTACTACTTAATGTTAAATCCACTGCTTCAAAAGCAATTACGGTGAACAAATTAATCACATATCACAAACTGTATGTGATTGACCTGTTTGAAACCTGGCTTAAAATGTATTTCTACCTTAAATGAGGCCTTCCCATCTGGATACACTAGTGGTAATATCCTCATGCATTCTGCAAAGGCAGACGTGTTGCTAATATTTACTTGACACTTAAACAAATGTTTGGCTTTCTGTCTTTTGACGTTTTGGTCATAAAAAGCTATGCAGCCTACTCAATCACTTTTCATTGCTACTATTTACAGGCCCCAGGGCCATACACAGCAGTGCTCAATGACATCCCAGAATTCTTATCAGACCTCGTAGTCAGCAGGTAATCTAATTTGTGGAGACTTCAGTATTCACTCAGAGAAGTTCAAAGACCCTCTCCAAGAGGCCTTTGGAGACAATATTGACAATATTGGTTTATCCAACATTTTTCAGGATCTGCGTATTGCCATAATCTTGGTTTTAGTGTTATTACATGGGATAGATATTGTGGACTAATTTGGACCTAACTCAACTTTGAAATGCTGTTATATTAATTCTGGACAACCAAAAGATTTGTGGATGCTTGTACAGACTCATTCCACCAACCCCAGGATGTTAGAGTAAATGAATCTGTTAACTAATCTAAAAGCAGGTGATTTAGACTTAACTCTGTATTACATTAGATTCTGTCACACCAATAAAAAATGAAACAAATATGCAACAACAAAGTATCTCCCAGGTATCCAGAAAATACCATGGCCCTAGAAACAAACTCCCAGAAAATTTGAATGGAAATGGAGTTCCACTAAGAAAGTGCTTAGACTAGCCTGGAAAGACAGTAACATTTGGGGAAAAAGTGCAATATCGAAAGATATAAGCCACTTTTCCAACAAAAACACAAAAGCAGAAAAACAATCAAATATGTATCATTAAATGTGATCATTAGAAAACAAATAATGGACCCCCCCCCTAAATAAACATACTTTTCCGAAACTCAGTTGTTGCACAGAACTGCCGGATCAATAGGGACATATGAACTTTTTAATCTGCCGTTTTGTATCTCAGGAATGAGCTTTAAACCTATTATCTCTCAACTGGACCCTATTCCAACAAATCACTTAAGGTGCTACTTCCTTTGTTTGGTCACACATTTTGGATAATAAATTGCTCTATATCCTCTGGATGTGTACCAAAATCAAAACTCTGCTATGGGATCTCCTTAGTTTTCACTATATACACTCTATACCAATGTTACAAGATAGCTACCTAAATCCAAAACTTCACCTCAGAAATCTAACATTTTGTTCATTTTCTGTTGGATGGTTGGATATACTCCCTTTACTCGAATTGATCCTAAGTCCTGTCAGAGTAGCAACTGGTATAATAATAATATCGCGGTTCACAAAGTATTTTAAATGGATCGGGTGTATCAAATTAAATTTATTATGTAAGTCAGCAAATGGTATTTTGGCCTTGTGCATTAATATTAGCTGCTATAGCCTAGTAACATGTCACAGCCTATCCCAAACCATAATTTGTATTAGGTGTTAATGGGATGAAATTGTCTTCTCGTATATTTCACGTTATGGCATCCTGATTGGGAGATAAGAAAGTATTTTCTATCTTCTATTTTTTTCAGTGCAGTGATGAAAGTGAACAAGATCTGAACTTCTTAAATATTACAGACTTGATCAGAGACATGATGGACATGTTTAAACATACCTATGCACTGACTCAAATTTCCCATGCTCAAGACTTGGAATGCTTTACCAGGCCATCTGTCAATAAATCAACCTGCCCAGTGGTCCACAACAATGTCTCATGTTTAAATAGAGGGACTGACTGAAAGACAGTCAGGAAACAGAATAATGTGAAGACTGTCAGGGACAATATGACTCCAAACTTTGCTTACAGACACAAGGAACTGGTGCGCAAGCAACCCACATTGAAGACCTTAATACCAGATGGCCTGGTCTGTTCCAAAATAAAGGGGTAGTCCTATGTGTAAAATGAAAATCTCAGGATATATGAGTAATTGTTTTTCATCACAGTGGAATAGTGAGAAGTAGAACTTCAAGTTGGATTTTGCTATATTGATTTCCCAGCCCTATGTTATGTGTATAAGATCAATGCAGAGTTCCAGAGCATCAACTCTTCCCCTGAAAGCAAAGTTCAAGTTAGCTGATCAAAGTATTCCGAACCAAAGAAACACTGGAAAAGACCACTACCATCATGCATATTTTGCAGGGGGGAAATAAACAAATCACAATTGAGTTCGTATGCACTAGAGAACTATTCATCTAATTCTTACAAGTTAAAAATAGAGTCCAGAAGTAATGAGCGATGGGTGAAATACAGGCATCATGCAAGGGAGAGGTAGAGAAAAGGTAGCTTGAAGGAATGTGTATGTGGAAAGAGATTGCGAGGGAGAACTGATGAATGTTGTTTTTGTGCAGACTTCAGTGTTTAAAACAACGTACACGGAAGTCCCTTATCATCTACCTGGGAGAAGAGGTGAAGGACACGATCAGGGAATGCTTGCTAAGGTTCAACGTTCAATCATTGATGTCAGCCTGGCCTGTTTTGTTACATTTCTTGGGTGTAGCCTAGGGGCTAAGCAACTCCCTCCCTGGTGCATGTACTTCTGCAGCATGGTTTTGAATTCGGCCTGCTGTTCTATATTTAGAAAACACTCTATTCTATCTTTGACCACTTTCTTGTCCAATAAAGGACCTTAAATATAAGAAAAACACTGAGTGAACAGTGCCTTACCATTTACCTATTTTTTGTCTCTTTGTGTTTGCTATGGTGCCTTTTGTAGTACAACCAGGCTGACAAGGCTGTGAAGGACCTTGAGCAGCTCAACATGTTAGTATCTGTTATTCAGAAAGAAGAGGAACCCCAGCATTCACCAGAGGCAATTGGTGTGCCGATACTGAATAAGCTGGTTGCAGTTGCATTGACTTGTGCAATACTTCTTATATATGCGCTTGACTTCAGCTCCTTAAAGACACTCAGTTTCCCTTTTGAAGTTTTCCAGAGAATGCGAATACATCTTGATCATCACAAGAAGTCTCCTAATGTGCAGTATGTGTTGTAAACTACAAAACACAAAGAAAAACTAGTGTTCCTCTGTGCTATGTGCTCTAAATATTTTTATAATTTTAGGACTTTGGTTTGGGAATTAGTTATACTTTACTTTGGATGGTTTTACTTAATATTTGGATTCCAGTAACTTTACTGAATTAGTTAAGTTACGCCAATCCAAAAATATGCTTTTATTTAAGCCTAATGTCGAGGTTTCAGATGCATAGTATTTTAGTTTTCAGTGAAACACATTTTTGTTTTGGAGAAATGTAGCTTTAATTTAGCTTTACCTCAGGTATCACTGAATTGGATAATTGATTTGATTGTAATAAAATAAAATAAATGTTATTGACATAATAATTAAGTAATTACATTGAAAATAATTTGTTTGCTATGAAAAAACATTGTGTGCCAAGTTAACAGACTGAGTAATTTACTGTAGTTATTCTCTCTCGCTCAATTTTAGAGATAGGGCTATCACTTCTCACATGCCCTGTGCATCCACAAAGGATCCTATTATTTTATCACCAATGTTAGTGGAAAATATGTCTATTTGTAGTTTTGCAGTTATTGTTAACTCATGTGTTGTTACATACTGCAATGAATACCAGTAATAGGATGTAATTACACTTTAACAATGGGTTGTCATACTTACGGCATTATTAACGACACTGTAAAAACGATGACTTAAAATTAAGTGTTACCAAGAATTTCGGTGAGATCTCACAATGAACCTCAACAGTCATCTGCAATGATAGCTAACAATGCTTCTGTGGATGACTGCTACCGATATATGCAGTGTCCCTGGGTTGAGCCCAGGATGAGAAGAGATCATGAGAATATACCTACAGGGATCTGTTCATAAATACGCAAATGATCATTTTAAACTGGGTGGTTCATTTCCTGATTGGCTGAAAGCTGTGGTGTATTAGAACGCATATCCCGGCTATATGCCAACACCTACAATTACCCTGATAACCAGTTTTTGAAGGCCTTAAGGCACGTCCGGGGCATGTGGGACATGGCCAATACACTATAGCTAAGGGCTACTCTCCAGGTAGGCTACTATGCATTGTACCCCAAGTCGTGGTATACCGGTCCATACAGCTCCAGACACCCCCCCATGCCTTATTGCTTAAGTAGAACATATCCTGCAGGAAGGTATAGCGGAGAAACACAAACAGTTCATAGAAAAGGTTTATTTTTGAGTTTCCTTATAACCAGTGAATATTGGAGCCATGGCAAAGTGACAAAATGACACCTTTCTCCCTGTTTAAAGATACATTTCTTATCAAAGTGGTGAAATAAATAGGGAATAGATTGCTTTCTGAGGCAGCACATAGTATTTTCAGACCCAGCTAAAATTAACAGCAGTCCAAAAAAAGCCTCAGCCTCCCCAGTACAGCGTTGACTCAGAAATGAAAGAGTTAAAAGTCAAACCAAAGCAGTCACAAACACAATACTGCATATTATGCCAACAGCAACACTCTCCTCCAGCTCTGCCAACCAACATTCCAGCACTCTGCTTTATTTCTTACTTGGCCTAACACTATTGCTCTTATTTCTTCCTCTCCCTTGCTCAATTTTAGAGATACGTTCTCTTCATCTTGCAATTGCAAGCCTGAGATTTTTACTTATGAAAAGTCCTGTATTGTTCATTCTTTCTTTTCCCTGTCAATCCCATGTGAAGGCTTAGGCATGGTATGCATGTGCTTGGCATCTGTTTCTCTCCACACATCTGGAAAGAGTGAGGTTGTTGCAGGCATGGTTAGGGTTTGGGCTGCAGAGAACTAACAGAGAGTAGAGACAATAAAACCTCACCTCTGTCCCTCTTCCCTTTCCTCTTACCCTTTCAGAATACTGTTGTGTATTTTTTTTGTTTGTTATTTGGTTGGTATAGTTACATGTTAAAGTGACAGTTACGTCATTCTATTTTGGGACGTCCAAAACGCTACATGTCATTGGTTGAATGACCAAGTCGATGGCTAACTCTTTAGAGGAAGTGGGTTTAGCCGCAGAGTATCTACATTTGAATCTTCTCCTTTTTGACACGTTCCTGATAGAAATAGTGGTTTGTGTGTCAACACCAGACATTTTGATGAATGTTCATGATTTAGACTGCACCAGCAGTAACAACAACCCAGTAATTTAATACATATGTAAAAGTACGTACCAAAAAAAGCTTACAAAATGTACTATTTGGCGTGAGGAACAGTGGCAAGGATACACCGTGTTTTGCTCTCTAGCCCAGATTTTCTATTTTGCCCTCTATATTTGCCAGTGTTCTAAAGTAATTACATTATGATTAATTGATGTAGGACCAACTTTAATTTCCTAACTAAAACTATACCAAAATAAATCACATTGTAGTGACTGTCCCACAGCCAAGTCAAAAGGTTTGGGCACACTTATCCATTCAGTCATTCATCATCTCTACAGTTAATGGGTTGTGTACTTTTGTGTTTCAACGTAATGCTAAAGCACAGCAGCAGAGTCATTTTGTATTGGATTGGAATGGTAAAGGTCAAAGGTCATGACTGTGGTAGAGGGAAAATAGAAAACTGTGCCAGTGTCCCTATTTGGGATGCATATGCTAAGACGTGAGAACTCGACACTCACCAGGCAGGGATACATGGCAACATAGTCAGAAATGTTTAGTACAGAAATCATGGTTCATTTCATGTTGTACTGTACTGCATACAGTGTATGTTCTAGATATTCTGCAGGACTGTGTAACAGTAGGAGAAGAGAAATAAAACGAACACTGCATGTCAGTAGCTACATACCAGAAAACCAAGAGAGGGAGAGTACAGGGAGAAGAGCTTGAAGAGCAGGATGGATAAGGAAAACAGACAGACAGCCCCTGCACTTTTAGACTTGAGACCCCTTAGATCCACAGGCTCATATTACCAAAGTTGTGAGGTGGGCTGTTGAAATTGATGTAGGCTACAAAAGCACTTCTACGATGCTTACCAAAGTCACAGGCTCTGCCAAGAAGTATTCATCAATGACACTAGGAAATGTACAATGTATCTTTAATTTTATATCAATCAAACAAAAAGTAAAAGTACATATGCCATATGCAAATAGCATGTTTATCTGTTCTGAAATAGCTGGATAAGTGCCAGCATACATTCTTTAGAGGGTAATGAATCACTGAAATACTTTTCAAGACAGGTTTCTCTGGAGGGGTCAAATGTAGGCTGGGCGAGTTATAGTCTTCACACTATTTGTCCTAAATATAAAGACTCAAGTAAGACTGCGGTACCTTCTTTGGTGTTTTTGGGTCTTGTTTTTTTCTGTGCGAGTAGAAGAGTTCCTCAGTTCACAGTCCACTGTACAAAATGGTTCTAGAATGGATGGGCACGGAGTGTGGATAGGCCAGTCAATTTCAATTTCAGTCAATGAAAATGATCATTGAGCCTTTTTTTATGCCCCAGGATGAAATCTCTTGAAATGTCAGATGAATTGATAAACTAACAATACTTTCTGACCAGAAGAGTATGGCAAATACTAAATCTAATACACCTAATAAAGTACATATACTATATACACTCACCTAAAGGATTATTAGGAACACCAAACTAATACTGTGTTTGACCCCCTTTTGCCTTCAGAACTGCCTTAATTCTACATGGCATTGATTCAACAAGGTGCTGAAAGCATTCTTTAGAAATGTTGGCCCATATTGATAGGATAGCATCTTGCAGTTTATGGAGATTTGTGGGATGCACATCCAGGGCACGAAGCTCCCGTTCCACCACATCCCAAAGATGCTCTATTGGGTTGAGATCTGGTGACTGTGGGGGCCATTTCAGTACAGTGAACTCATTGTCATGTTCAAGAAACCAATTTGAAATGATTCCAGCTTTGTGACATGGTGCATTATCCTGCTGGAAGTAGCAATCAGAGGATGGGTACATGGTGGTCATAAAGGGATGGATATGGTCAGAAACAATGCTCAGGTAGGCCATGGCATTTAAACGATGTCCAATTGGCACTAAGGGGCCTAAAGTGTGCCAAGAAAACATCCCCCACACCATTACACCACCACCAGCAGCCTGCACAAATTTAGCCTCTTTTTCCTATTTGTAGTGGAGATGAGTGGTACCCGGTGGGGTCTTCTGCTGTTGTAGCCCATCCGCCTCAAGGTTGTGCGTGTTGTGGCTTCACAAATGCTTTGCTGCATACCTCGGTTGTAACGAGTGGTTATTTCAGTCAAAGTTGCTCTTCTATCAGCTTGAATTAGTCGGCCCATTCTCCTCTGACCTCTAGCATCAACAAGGCATTTTCGCCCACAGGACTGCCGTATACTGGATGTTTTTCCCTTTTCACACCATTCTTTGTAAACCCTAGAAATGGTTGTGCGTGAAAATCCCAGTGACTGAGCAGATTGTGAAATACTCAGACCGGCCCGTCTGGCACCAACAACCATGCTACGCTCAAAATTGCTTAAATCACCTTTCTTTCCCATTCTGACATTCAGTTTGGAGTTCAGAAGATTGTCTTGACCAGGACCACACCCCTAAATGCATTGAAGCAACTGCCATGTGATTGGTTGATTAGATAATTGCATTAATGAGAAATTGAACAGGTGTTCCGAATAATCCTTTAGGTGAGTGTACATCATCAACATTATCTCAAAGTATATCCAGATGTCAGATCAGGTTTTAAGAATGGAAAAATATGTAAATGTAAAAAAAATATATGTCAATATTCCGTCCTCTGAAAGATGAATCGAAGACAATCTATTCCAGTTGTTTGAGCCTTTATATCTGAGAGATTTCACTCTAATCTCATGATGTACACTGGAATTTGTGAATGTTGCAAGGTTTGAAAGGAACAGCGAGAGTCTAATAAAGTATCTAATTTGCAAAGCAAAGCTTTGCTTGTGTTCTTTTGCAGAAGCTATCATTATATTGAAGCAATAGTTCAGTTATTAAGAGCTTTGATTTTAGCAGTGAAATCATTCATAAATCTCCATAATAACCCAAGCTCATAGTTCAATAGGTCAGTTTTAACACACTGAAGTATACTTATTACTATTTAAATAGTGTTTAAATACTATTCTAAAACCATTTAGTGTACAACACAAGTGGTTCAAACCAAATTATCATCAATAATTGATTTTGGTAGTTTTCAAATAATATTGGAGATTTGCTTTTATTTATTTAAGTAAGTACAGTATCATCAGGAATAATTTCTTCACACCTGACGTTACAAAATGTATTTTTGGCCATGGTATGCATTGTCTAGGATTCTCGTAGAAGTTGGTGTAACTTGGCTAAGGACAGTCCAGAGTTCCTGGGAAGTTTTCCTTACTTTGTCGGAATCTAGCTACTCATCATGGTGGTCTAACTACTCCTTGTGTTTCACTAGCTACTCATCAAGGTGGGCTAACTACTTCTTATGTATGACTAGCTACTCATCATGGTGGGCTAACTACTCCTTATGTTTCACTAGCTATTCCTTGTGGTGATCCAATGACTGCGAGCTCAACTGTGGTAGTTGTACAGAGATTATTTTAGAGATTCTATTTAACTAGATTGTTCGTCTGTGTATGTTAAAACATACTAAACAAAATAATAGAAGTTCAAATGTGTACCCCAAGAACGCTACAGTACCTTAGGTGTACCCAATTGTCTAAGAGTGTAGTGTTGCTGTAGTTTAGCGAGTGAGGATGAATGTTTGTAAAATGTTTATTGACAGATCATACTTAACCCCACTTTTCTCCACCCTCACTCTTGTGGGCATGAAAGATTAAGTTCTGATCCAATAATGCTACATTCATGTTATCTTGTGGGATCAGTCAGTTTAGCGAATCAAGCCTTTAGTATGTGTAGTAGCAGTTTTGCAATACTTTACCCTCATGGGTTTTCATCATGCATTTCTGAATGATTCCTTTGAAAAATGTTTCAGTCCCTTAGAGGAAAGAGCAGTTAGTCTGGTTTTGTACAAATTATCCAATTATATTTGTCAGAGAGTTCTCAACAGGTATTAATGGTGCAGCAAATTGATCATGATTTAATTCCCTCAATAAGGCAGTAGAGTAACCAATAATACTAGAAATATAAAAATGTTGGCAATCAATTGAAATGTCAACAACAATAAGTGAAAAACAAGTTTAGTGGGGCTAATGGAGTTGAAAGTATCGTAAGCTTTCTCCACAGCAATCTTGCTAGCAGCAGCGAGTTGGCGCCAGCTTTAACATGTGCTGTTACCCAGATTCTGCAATTGGGCTTAGCTCAACTTTTGAAGGGATGAGTGCAACAGAGTAAAGAACCTAACCTATCCCCCTGTAGCTAAATGGGAATGTGATCGAAGGGGTTGTCTAATAGCAATTCTGTTTAGCTCATGCGGTTAGAACACTGTCAAGCCAGGAGGTTGCAGGAGTTGCGGTGCAGAGGGCTGCTGCTTTGCATCCCGTGTGGGGCGGTCTGAGAGAACAAAGTGGCAAAAATGGACAATATACAAATAAGAAGTGGGCCGTCTGGGTGTCTGTGTGTGTCTACTGGTTGGAGGCGTGAGGATTCAGCACACACTGTCTCAATTACACAGACAGATTACAGAACCCACTTCTGACAGGCTTCATGTCATGACTTGAATGCAGGGTGTGCTTCAATTGCAAACTGTAGCCTATATAACAGGGCACTAAATCTGTTTAAATGTTGCGCACTCGAGACCTCCGTGAGAGGGTGAGATTTTCCAAATGATGTTCAATCCCACCCACTGTATGGATTGCTCTGCTGGAACACTTCCAAATATTAGAGGAATGTGGAGCTCACAGGAAGGTATCTCTGAGTAAAAAAAACAAAACAAAGGATGGACAAGAGCCACACAAAACTGTTGCAAAAGGATTTTATCACACACTGGGTCAACAGTGACAAGCTCTCATTCAAAGAACAAGGAGTCGGGTGGCACAAACTGAGAAAGAAACGGTAATCAGTGAGGCACTAGATACAAGGTCGCCATTGTGTTTTCGGACTGACACCTGCGATAACGATAGCAGGGCCTCTTGTCTTTTACATTTAAGTAGCAAATAAAGAGCATTATGGACACCTTTCAGCTGACTAGTAAAATTTTAGGTGGAGTTGAGCATTACTCAGCGTGAGCAAAGAGTTGCGTCAACTCTATTAATTGAGGGTGTTAAATTGTTCAGTTTTGTGGGTGGCACATAATGCTGTGTACATAACTTTATCGACTGTATTCTACAAATTCATACATTCACTGTTTCTACAGCGCTTACAATCACTTTCCCGCGTTTGATATTTATATACACAGGGCATTGCTATGGAAACATCTCTGCAAGAATCTGCCCCCTTGCTTATTATGTTACTATAGCAGCGACCATCCCAGAATAGTCTTTTTTTTAAAACCTCCCTCAGTCCCTTCCTCGTGTTCGTGACTCACATCTCGCAGTGGAAACCGCAATTCAATCTGTCTCCCATTCCCTGCACTTTTTTCATTCTTCCTCTTTTCTGTAGCTTACCAGAAGAAGGGATAGGGCTGGGGAGGATCTGAATCATGTGAGGGCTGTGGGGAAATCCCCATAACAGCACATCAAATGACTAAGTAACTATGGCAACAATGGAAATCAAGCTGTTGCTATGTTATCTATGCCATGCCCTTGTTGAAAGTTGGGTTTGTTTAACGTTGTTAACTTTTTTTACACTAGATGCCTACTTGGCGCTGTGCTACTTGAGGATGTTCCTGAATTGCACCTTCTCCCCCATAGTGCTCTATGTAATAATATTTCACTATTAAAATAATTGAATTCCATACGGAAGAAAGTCATTCTCCATGATTATTGACCAGAAGATAAACTTTCTTTGACAACGACACATACACACATTATGGACAACAATGGTTAGAACTTGAATCAAAAAGGTGATTAATCAGTATTACGCTTTTTGTGTGTGACTGCAAACACATATATATTGAAGGGAAAGGTCGCTGACAGTCCTGTGGATCTTACATTTCTTTTGTTAGATGACAAAATAGGCCAGTTATGTTGCCTTTAGCGGATCGAGCGGGTAGGACAAAGAGTAAACAGTTTTTCTGAAATCCACACTCAATACGAGTACAATGCCATATATGTCTCCCAGTATATTGAATTGTAAACCCAAGAAAAATACAATTTCCGTTAATGACATTTGCAAGCGACCACAAAAGAGGCACACATGTAGAGCCCAGTTTCAATGACAGCACGATGTCTTGATAGTTTTCATTCTGTATTGGGTGGCTTTTAAAATAATAGCAAATGTTTTTCCATGGCATGATTTTATTGTGTTTGTTAGGCTTATCGTAGTAAGTCCTATGTATTAATGACTCACACAACGTTTTTTGGATTTGTTCTTTCTATTTACGATGAAAGTCAGGATTGAAACCCAATTCTTTTTAGAAAAAATATACAAATACATAATCTATGAATAGAATTAATCAACATGGCCAAATAAAATTGTTCTAACAGTTTTACTTCATCTTGTGTTGTTCTATGAGGCTATAGCAGTCAGAGGTTGGCTGTGGGTTGGGGGGGCGGTGTGTGTGTAAGGCCAGCTTGCACCTCGGCCTGGCGTCACCACGCTACGCCTGTGACTGTAGGATACTACATATTTCAACTTCAGTAGACTTTGAAGATAATTCAATGAAGATAATTGTTTGGGCCTAGGGCCCAAGCAACTATACCTCACATACTAAGGTTAAACTGAAATAAGTAGCCTTGGTATATCAGGCATACTGAAAGAAGAAGAGAACACTAAAAGAAGAACAAGTCCATGCATATTAAAAAAAAAAATCTGCCTATTTGCTGAAGTAGCTCCTTATTCTAAATACATTTGGTGCCTTTTGTGTTGTAAATTTTTTTATTGACTAAAAAGATGCTGCCATTAATCTACACACAATTCCCCATTATGACAAAACAAAAAAAAAAATGTTTTTAGATATTTGGGTTATTTTATCAATAGTCAAAACCAGACATATTTAATGAACATATAAGTATTTAGACCCTTTGCCAAGCTACTCCAAATGTTGTTCAAAGCATCCTGTGTCTTTGATTGTCCTGGAGATGTCTCTAGAAGTTGATTGGAGTTCACCTGTGGCAAATTCAATTGATTGATCATGAGTTAGAAAGGCACACGTGTCGATAAAAGACCTTACACTTCCCTGTGCATGTCAGAGCAGAAACTGAGCCAAGAAGTCCAAGGAAATCTCCATACACGATAGAATTGTGTTGAGGCATCAATCTGGGAAGATTATAATACAATTCATAAAGAACTGAAAGTTGTAAGCACAATGAAAGTATAAAATCAAAATTTCTGTCCTGAATGCCAAGCACTATGTCTGACAAAAACAAGGTACCACTCATCACCTAATACCACCCCTACTGTGAAGCATGGTGACGGGAGAATCATGCTGTGGAGATACTTCCCAACGGCAGCACTATGAGAATGTTCACGACTGACGGAAGCTTGAACGGCACCAAATTCAAGAGAGATCTGGTACAGAGTTCACTGGACCTCAGACTGGGGCAAAGACTTTTAGCCCGATAACCTGAAGCACATAACCAAGAAAATGCTTGAGTGGCTTCAGAAGTCTGTGAATGTCCTCAAGTGGCTCAGTCAAACACTGGACTTGAACCCATTGAACATCTGGGAAGAGACCTGCACATTGAAGTTCACTGATGACTCTATTGAAGGAATACCCAAGAAGACTCAAAGCTGTGATCACTGCCAAATGTGATTTTACAAAGTACTGAATAAAGGGTCTGAATACTTATGTTCGGGAGATATATAAAAAATATATATTTTCAATAAACTGACAAACATTTCTAGAAACATGTTGTGCCTTTATGGTGTACTTTGTGTGTAGAGATGGCCTAAAAAGTGCAGTCTATTACACATACTTTCCAAAAACATGTTAAGTGCAACAAACAGCACAGCCAAGTTTAACTGAGGAGAAGGCTAAAGCATATCATGAATGCTGCCCCATGATGTATCAACTGATCTCAACAACTAATAACACAGACAAGACACTGACTATTCTCTACTAAACACACTGCTTGCATTGTTCAATCATAGGAATGGAATTCCAGTTGATTATCTGCATTTGAGTCGCAGTGTTTTGTCACGTGAACCTTGTTTGATCTGATCAAAAGCATCTGGACAACAGTGTTAAAGATGTTCAACCAGGTCTGATTGCATTTTGGACGGATTAAGGCTGTTTGCAGATGTGTTCGTAGATCCATCCTCGTCTTTATGTGATCTGGTATGATAAGACTCAAACCAAACGAAATGCAAGTCTTCTTATCCCCTCTCTCTCCCAAACACATGTATCCCTCTCTTCTAACCTTAATACGACTTTCCCTCCTCCTCTACGCTTCAAGCTGTGATTGTATTGTAGTCTTGAGGGCATCTGGATGCGTCACAAATGACACCTCGTTCAGTATTTTTGACAAGAGAAATCGGCTTAAAAGAAGTGCACTGTGTAGCCAGTACAGAGCCATTTAGGACGCACCAGTGAGTGCAGCGCCAGCTATTTGTGCCGGTTCACACAGGCAGACACACCTACAGCAAAGTAACACTCACCAGGAGACACACCCATGAGTCTCACATATCCGACCATTCGAAAACGGACACATTCCTCATGTTTGGCAAAGAATGCCAGAGGAATGGTTGGGAAACTGAAAAGTAGACGCAGATGCGGAGGTATTTGGAAATAGTAAAGAGTGTGGCGGCATTTTATTGCACAAGGATTTATTGAATGTGTGGCATTGCACGTATGAGCCAAGCAGTCAGCAGACTGTGAGTAAAATGTATGCAACTGATCTTCAAAGTGGACAACGCCTAAATGGCACTGAGTCAAACAGGTATTCAGGTGCCAATGTGGCAACATTTTGCGTCCCACCAGAACGTACAAAGCATACACTGACGACATCCAAATGACGACATCCTTGAGATGCTTGAGATGCTTCTTAAGGAGACACTCCTTAGTTGCCCTGGCTGTGTGTTTTTGGGTCGTTGTCATGCTGGAAGACCCAGCCACGACCCATCTTCAATGCTTTTACTGAGGGAAGGAGGTTGTTGGCCAAGATCTCGCAATACATGGCCCCATCTATCGTCCCCTAAATACGGTGCAGTTGTCCCGTCCCCTTTGCAGAAAAGCATCCCCAAAGAATGATGTTTCCACCTCCATGCTTCACGGTTGGGATGGTGTTCTTGGGGTTTTACTCATCCTTCTTCTTCCTCCAAACACGGCGAGTGGACCACATGACCATCCCCCATTCTTCCTCTGGATCATCCAGATGGTCATTGTCAAACTTCAGACGGGCCTGGACATGCGCTGGCTTGAGCAGGGGGACCTTGCATGCGCTACAGGATTTTAATCCATGACGGCGTTGTGTGTTACTAATGGTTTTCTTTGAGACTGTGGTCCCAGCTCTCTTCAGGTCATTAACCAGGTCCTGCCGTGTAGTTCTGGGCTGATCCCTCACCTTCCTCATGATCATTGATCCCCACGAGGTGAGATCTTGCATGGAGCTCCAGACCAAGGGAGATTGACAGTCATCTTGAACTTCTTCCATTTTTTTATAATTGCGCCAACAGTTGTTGCCTTCTCACCAAGCTGTTTGCCTATTATCCTGTAGCCCATCCCAGCCTTGTGCAGGTCAACAATTTTATCCCTAATGTCCTTACACAGCTCTCTGGTCTTGGCCATTGTGGAGAGGTTGGAGTCTGTTTGATTGAGTGTTTGGACAGGTGTCTTTTATACAGGTAACGAGTTCAAACTGGTGCAGTTAATACAGGTAATGAGTGGAGAACAGGAGGGCTTCTTAAAGAAAAACTAACAGGTCTGTGAGAGCCGGAATTCTTACTGGTTGGTAGGTGATCAAATACTTATGTCATGCAATAAAATGCAAATTAATTATTTAAAAATCATACAATGTGATTTTCGAGATTATATTTTTAGATTCCATCTATCAAAGTTGAAGTGTACCAATGATAAAAATGACAGACCTCTACATGCTATGTAAGTAGGAAAACCTGCAAAAGCAGTGTATCAAATACTTGTTCTCCCCACTGTATATATGTTTATGCAAGAACAGCCATTTGTTTGGACACAGTTACACACAGGTATTTCTTTATTTTTACCATTTTTCGCATTGTAGAATAATATCATTTGGAATCGTGTAGTAAAGTGTTAAAATAATCTAATGCTAAGAGTGAGCAAAGCTGTCAAGGCAAAGGGTGACTACTTGGAAGAATCTACAAAATGAAATGCCTTTTGATCTGTGTAACACTTTGTGTTTGTTATTTCATAGGTTTGATGTCTTTGCTATTATTCTATAATGTAGAAAATAATAAAAATTAAGAAATACCCGTGAATGAGTAGTTGTGTCCAAACTTTTGACTGGTAGTGTATATATTTTGTTAATAATAATATATTATCAATTTTATAATAATTAACAAAATTACTTATACATAGTTATAGTTGATAGCAATTTCATATGAAACAATGCGTGAGCAGGACATACAGAGATGGCCACTTTCAAACATAACATTGTACATGATGTTATCATGGTTACAGTAAAGGCCCTTTGCAAAAATCTTTCATCTGCCCATGTAAGATTACAATTGATATGCAATGCATTTTTGAGGATTACTTTCTCCCCAGAGAATATGTGTTACTTTTAAGAAGGACTTCCTTATATAGCTACATACGTTTATGATTATCTCTGCAATTTCATCTCCACATGAAAAGGCAGGCTAGACTTGAAACAAAACAGCCTGTGTCTTTCATACAGCTGCACTTCAACAATATCTTCAGACCATAGAAACATCCCACACTAGTTTTGATAGGCTTTGGTCAAAAGTTGGACACTATGTAAAGAATAGGGTATCCATTTGGCACTCCAAATCTGAGTTGGTCTTGACTCATAGTAGTGTGATGCCACTCCCTGTTCTCCCCTATGCTAACACGCATAGCCAAGCAGCCACTTCCTCTGTTTGCTTTCTGTCTGTGTTCCAAATGGACCCCTATTCAATGCCTAATGCGCTACTTTTGATAAGGGCTGTAGCCTGCCCTGGTCAATAGTAGTGTGCTACACAACAAATAGGGTGCAATTTGTTTCCAAAATGCCACTTCTGTCTTCATCTGGCTGTTTGTTCTTTCCTTACAGTTAACATGGGTGTAACATGGCTGTGGATATGAGAAGGGTGGCTCAAAGATACATTGTTGTTAAACACACAAGTACGATGACTACATGTGCACTCCTGCACACACACACACACACAAACACACACACACACACACACCTACAAACACACACACACACCTACATGCTAGTAGTCATGTTTGCTGACACTTATAAATACAGCAGACCCTTGTGTGCATACATGAGCACCATTAGCAATAATTGCCTGCATGAAAGTATCCACCAACATGCACAAAACCAAATAGGAAACATTCCTATTCTTACTGGCCCCATGCTCTGAACCGCTAGGCCACCTGCCACTAGTACAATACAATAGAATGTCCTTATGTTTGCAGTACTCTTGTACTTCATGGCTAAAACCATGGCACAAATTATCTGATTCAGATCTATACAGGATATACCAAGTTTGATGAAACAGTTAATTTTTTAGGTACGATTGCAGTACTAAGGTTGCACTTCAGTTTGAAAAATATTCTGTGATTAGGATTACATTTTCTTTAGGTTCAACTGAAACAATCTAGAAACATCCTACTTCAAAGCTAGAATTTGTGTTCATTTTAATGATTCAGACAATACCATGGCAATCTAGGGCACACAGGCTAGATTAAATCGGTTCAGGCCTTCAGTATTTGTTTGGATGGGTTAAAAATATACTCCTGGGCCAAACTCTTGAACATCTAAAACTATATTGAAAGCATGTAGACATTTAAACAGACTTTGAAAAAAAAATATATATATAACAGCTTCTATAACAGCTCACAAATCTATTTAAAGAAAGGCAACTGAGGCCCTTGAGCCAAACATATTCACCACTCTGGTAAATGTGGAAGTACTATAATTGTGCCATGTAAATGAAAGCACCAAAGTAGTGCTATGGTAAATTTTGTAAGGGAAGGTTTAATGTTGAGGAATAGATAGAAACGTCCTGATTAATTTGGTGTGACTTGTGGTCCTAGTACACAAGACCATTATCTGGGTAGCATATTGTCACTTCATGCATTGCTAGCTTATCTGAAATCATCTTCACTGATACTCAGAACCATAACTTCTCAGAATTCGAAAACTGATATACATTCTTTTTCTCTTGATATTTTTTGCTTTACATAAAAAAAGTGTTAATAAAAAAAAAACATAGGTAATTTTGAAACGTTTAAAAGCCACTCCCTTCTCCACCTCCCATTCC
This sequence comes from Esox lucius, assembly GCF_011004845.1. Lineage (NCBI taxonomy): Eukaryota > Metazoa > Chordata > Actinopteri > Esociformes > Esocidae > Esox > Esox lucius. The sequence continues at coordinate 10,098,257 of NC_047572.1, forward strand.
CTCCCTCATTCCCTCCCTCCCTCAGTCTCTACCTCTCTCTATCCTTTCTTCCTTCTCGCTCCCAGTGACCATTAACATTATATTTTACTTCTGAACAAGTGCTGTAGAAGGCCAAAAGCTATAACATGTTGACTAACTTGCAACAACAAATAATTACAATTAAATAATTACATCCAACAATGCTGAATGTCTTATTTACCCCAGTTGGCGCCTCAACAAATTTTTTGGAGAGTGATTTAGCGGCAGTACTTCTTTCCCTTCATGTGAAGAGCAAAGTATTTGAATAGATGCTACTCACCATGCCATCTGGTTCTGTGTATTTGGGGTAAGACAATAACTACTTAGAGTTGCTAACCTGGAACCAAGTTAAGCAACCCACTATCTACATCCCACAGGGAACTCTTCCGAATGTACCACATTACATTCGGCCAGAGCTTTGGCCAAAGTAGTGCACTTCTTAGGGAAAAAGGTGCCATTGAGGACGGATACACTGTATCTACATTGTTATTGACATCAGCTCCATAATTTTCAAGCACAGTCACCCAATACTGTTATTCATATTGCAGTAAATGCTACACCATATAATCTCATCCTCATTGTGGGTAGCTGTATTGCTAGCTCATTATCTGCCCTAGTCTCACGTCAGCAAGACTAACTCAACAATTGTGGGTGGCCACTTAAGACTCTCAAAGCTCTTTCAACTGCATCCAGCCTGACTTTGTCTATGCACATCCCTAAATAGCATTATACAGTAAGCTACATCACATTTGTGTTACTAGCAATTAAGTCAAATAGGCAGTCAGTCTGGAATGGAACTGTATTACTTAATGTACAGTATGTTGTGCACTACTTTGGACCATAGGGTCCTGGTTAAAAGCTGTGCACTATACACTCAGTATCAAGTTCATTAGGTACACCCATTTGGGTCATAACCATTTTCTTCCCAAAATCCTTCTGGGTCTGGATTGGATTCAACAAGGCGTCAGAAACGTTTCTCTGGGATTTTGGTATGATATCAATTACACGAGATTGGACGGTGGTATTCATACGTCACTCCGATAGCAACTCACACGAAGGCCAACTTCGTACCTAATTAACCAGCAAATGCGTGTAGCCTATAAGGAAGGCTGTACCATTTGCGATAAATACATTATTTTATAAGAAAATAATTATTGATTCAGATTTTGAATCGGCTAATTATTCCCGCTGGATTCTAACAAAAAAGTACTACGAATGTTCATAGAGAAAATGAAAACATGTCAAACACGTTTTACATTTGTAACAAATGTGATTTTATCTGATCTCAGGAACGTTACAAATGTATTATGTTCTATAACTCGACCATGAAGGTCTCTTAACAGAAAATGTTGAGGTAGAAACTTTGCTATTACATTTCACTGGAGCTTTGACTATAGCATTGGGTGGGCCCAGCCACAGAGAGACTACGGCCACTCCCTTCTCCACCTCCCGTTACCTCCCTCCCTCTATCCCTTCTTCCCTCTCGTTCCCCACGACCAGTAGCCCTACCCTGTTGCATGTCCAACCACCCATTCTGCATCGCCCGGAGTAACAGCCACGCACGCTAGAAAGAAGGTGAAACGCACTCCGAACGGAGAGCGTGAGGAGAGAGAAAAAAGGCCCTGGACACCGAGGGGACACTCGGGCTGATAAAGAAACAAACGTATTTAAGAGAAGAAAGTTTGGTTTGAGAAGTGCTTTTATCGACTAAGACAAGAGGCGGGGAAGGGAAGAGGCGACTGCCAAGGATGCTCAAGCTGATGTGTTGAAGTTCTTGCAGCGCGGACTGCTCATTAAGGTAAGGATATTTACTTATATGATATGTTGAGGCGTCATTTTGTTAATGGGACAGTGGTTATGGTATGTGTTTAAAATTGCCTCCCAAAGTAGTAATGCATATTAAGTGACGTGGCAACCGTATTGTTAAATATTCGTTTACGAAACCTTTAAAAAGAAAAAATAATTATAGTGTTACAACACACTGACTGAAAGATAGGATGGCCGTCTATGTTGTTACTTGTTTTCTCGTTCTTAGTTCTATAATTTAAAACACGAGAATAAGTGGGTGTGCGTCCCCACCCACATGAACCGGGACTTCGGTTACACTTACTTTCTCTCCTTTTTATGGGGCATTGAGTGAAGCAGCCTGGGGAAAAAGAAGTTGAACAAAGAAAACTGCCAAACATCACATTTTAGGAAATTCCCTTCAAGCTGACCAGTATTAATACGGTTTGGTTGCTTCTAATCTACCAAATCTAGCGTTTGTATAGGGATTTGCAACAGCTATCAGTAAAGGCATTGCCCGATAAAAGCTATAAGGATATCCTGCAGGCTTTGGGTGTGGATTGTAGGATTTTACTTTCTTACTACAGTAGACCTTCAGCTCTTTTCACCCTCCCTCCGTGCATCTCTCCTTCCTGCTTTCCTCTGAGGGGTGCACCCAGGGGGGCGAGAAAAATATTCCACAGCACTTTTTAAAGCAACCCATCTTCATAGAACATTTTTGTGTAAATTATTGTTCAAAGTATACAGCATGTGTGATATATCAAACCCTACTTTACAATTTCCTTGGGTGGAGTTTTAGAGACTTAGATGCCGTTTTACCTCTGTTCATTCTAACCTGGGATTCTGGCCAGGGTGGAGCAGAGAGGGAGTGGAAGGAGGGAGTGGGGATGAGTGGGGGCGGGGTGTGGTAATGGAATGTAGTGGTTTGGAAATACTAGCTAATTGAAACCAGGTTTAAGGAAAAGAGAGGAAAAAGCAAGACGTCTGCATTCAGTGTTCATAGAAAGGGATGTTTTATGAAGTGCAGAACTTGTTAAAATGAAGATACAAAAAGGGCTTGAATATAAAAACAAAGCGGTGGTGATTGTGGACTTGTTTTTAACCTCAAAGTGATTATAAAAGTAAACAGCCTGTTTATGTCTGTTCATGCGATTAGACATATATAGGCGTATAGATGTTGAGAGTTAGATCCAGAGAAGCTATGCTTTGTACAGTTGAGTGGAAATTCACATTTCTAGGCCCCCCCCCCCGCCACACCCTATATTTTCTTCTTGGAGCAGCAAGGAAAAGGCAGCGACTTTTTCCTATTGAAGACTAGTCACCGGCTGCTGTCTGCAGGCTCAAAGAATGTAAAAGTCTACCGCTTCTGAAATTGTTCCTGTCTAGGAGATGGATAGTGACAGGGGCTAGGGGCAATGGGCCACATCGTAGATCAAGCTGTGTTTTATGTTCACTGTCATGATAGTAGGTAAAAGTATAACCTAATGCAACTCCACTTTTCACAATGGGGTTTAGCGCCAACTAGTGGGTTGATTGGAGCTCCAGTGCCATATAATTACGTTTTTCAATGTGAGTAGTATCAGAATGAGCAAAGTAAGGAGTATCAGAACCAATTTACAACAACCGTAATATTGTGTGTTGACTTTAGATTCAGATAGCCTTGACAATCCTTCAGCAATAAATTAGAATTTTTATTTATTATTATTTCACAAAGTTAGTGTTTACCAACAATCCAGTGGACATACATACATGTCTCAGAACATTCATCATTGTACTCCATCAAATATGCCACCGCAGCTTTCCTTTGGCAAGTTCTGATAGCAGAGGAGAGCACTGGCATTTTCTCTGTGCCAGTGTGAAACGGAAGGAACCCAAACTCAAGCATACTTCCTCAGTCATTTCCTTCTCTCAGGCGCATTCATTCTTGGCAAAAATCTGTTAGAGGGAGGGAGTCCTGCTATATGTTTTGCTTTAGAAAACATAGTTTATATTTACCTATATGTGGGGGACCAGTAAAAAAAAAGTACAGAAAAATAAGCACTCAATACTGTCAATCTCTCAGGAATAATTGTCTGCAAGTAATAACAACAAAATCCAGACCGCATTTTCCAGAGTGCCCTTATCCAGAAAGCATTAATCTTAGGGTAGCTAGGCAGGCCAAAATAAACAATTTCCTTATAAAGTGTATATCAAGAATTCTATTAATAGAATATAGCAAACTAGAGTGGTATGTTATTTATTCCTAATCAGGGAAATTGTTATCTGAAGTATCAATAGTGTTTTTATCTGTCAAGTATCTCCGTAATATCTTTTGTTCTTTGTGAATCAAGGACTTGCCTCTCTACATGACATTTAGCCATCTTCATAGTATAAATTGTTGCAAAATAGCTCTTTCAGATGGAGCAATTGTACACAGTTTTCACATACGAGCCACTCCCTCCTCACTCCTGCTCACTATGCTCCATTTTAGTGTGCTGGAATGTTTCATCTGAACTCTAGAACAGTGTTTCCCAATAAAGGGGTGTTAGGACCTCTGTGGGTACTTGATCTGTTCACAGGGGGTACTTCAGAAGGTCCATGAGACCATAGGCTTACTGGTAAAATTAACACAAGGGGATACTTCAAGGGTATTCCACAAAATACAGTTGATGGGACAGTAACCAAAAATGTTTGGGAACCACTGCTCTAGAATTTTCCCTTGAGAAGATATCATTGTTTGTGTGTCCCAAATAGCATAGGGCTGTGGTCAAAAGTAGTTGACTATGGAATAGGGCGCCATTTGGGCCATTTGCCATAACCTGTTTTGCTATTGAGAAATCTTCCCAAGTTATGTTGCATTATTCTCGCAGGCAATATCTCTGTGGAAGCACACCTCAAGAATTGACTGGATTCTACTCTACTTTCTGTAGTCAACCACAATTGTTATTTAGAGATCTTAAATGCATGATCATGTCTGGCATGTTTTATTTCATAGCCACAGGGAAGATGGTGAGAACCTTAATTGACGGTCACAATTAAACTTTGTGCCTCATTATCACTTTAATGGTGGCATAATATAATCTAGTATGTGTCAGTAGGCACCCTCTGAAGCAATGCTGGTTTTATGGTCACAAGAAAAATAAAACAGGAAAAGCCTACAGTGTACCGACCGTAAACCTTGCGCAATCCTATATGAGTAACTTTGCAGCCAGAACCGCCCGTATACACACCCTACAACTCCCTTTATATTCTGCCGACTAGAGTTCACACTGAAATGTGATCTATATGAACACAGTTACGAAAGTACAGCCTAATGTCAGCCTGAGGAATGTACAGTTAGAGCTAGTTTACGTTATACTACATTTTCCGAGATGTATCGAAGAAGACTAGATTGTTTTGTTGTGTAAACATGCAGATATCAATGGCTCGATACGCCAGCTTCCGAGGTAGCACGCGCCACATTTTCGATAGCCCCCCCCCCCGAGTTTTGCAAGTGTGGAGACAATTGTGTCTGAACTGTATCAAGTTTATGTGCACACATATCACAACATTTTCCAGTGATTTAAGAACACAGTGCGCAGTATGTCCTGAATATGCAGGTATAAATTCAAACGCTATGGAAATTATTACGCTAACCAAGATAAGCCTATTCATCGTTTTATTCTTTCTTGCTAATGTAAACAATCCCTTACCCAGATATTTTGCTACGCTGATGAAGTCTTCTGGCTTGCAATTGATGCTAACCTCAATGACACCTTTACTACATTTACTACTACTGCTTCCATTTACTCCTTTATTATATAAGCAATGTACCACAGGGGATATGTGTGGGACACTGTGTAGACTACCTGCCAACAGAAGTGAGTCTAGCATACAGCACAATGTCTTTACCACCACTCTCAGCACTTGTTAAAATTCATTTGTTTACAGCTACAGCTGTTCTTCCGCACTAAAATAAAGCCAGTGGTTTGTTGAATGAGTGGCGATTTGCACAAAATGGAGGTGTAACATTGCCCTGTAATTATCATCACACTGTTATCGTTAGCAGTGTTAGTAAATGACATTCACAGAAATCAACCCTTTGGTCCTGAGATTACTCCGTGGATATTGCTTTGCTTTGTTATTGTAGATATCTTAAACAATACTGAATTAGTGCAGTTTTTAGCTTTTGGATTATTGTAAAACGTTTTGGAAACAGGATGTAAAACATAACGTATTTAACTTGTACAATTATTTTCACAAACTCTCAAAGCAAATGAAAAGTCAAACAACAAACAACATATAAATAATTTTTTTCTGCAATCAATGTAATATATTATTTCTGAGGATCATATAAGATCATATGAAACATTCTGCTGGCTATGCAAACCCGTCTCATTCCCCTTCACACACTTTCAGTTTGCCTCTCTCCCTCTCATCTCTCCCTTCCATTTCATTCTGGTCTCTGAACAGGTTACCAGTCAGACCAGTTAATGTAGCAAATCATGCACCAGCAAATGTTTCCGCCACCTTTTAAATGCCTCTGTACTCTCCCTTTCCCGTAAGTATCTAAACACTTCAGAATTTCTTTGCCTATGCACAAAGACACATTTCAAGAAAAGTCTTAAACTATCCTGCAATGCTTTCTCTTACCACACCCAGGTCAATACATCTGTCATCCAAACAATCTTTCTACTAATCAATCTATCAATGAGGCAACCAACAAACCATTCAATGAAATATGATGTGACTGTAAAATGATCATTCTCCAATAGTTTTATTCAGACTTTTTGATGGTTTCTATGAAGATATTACTGTTCATTAGTTAGGTTTCCATTAACTTGGCACCAGATTTTCATGCCAATATTTTAAAATCGGCAAATAGTTAAGATGCATATTGTTTCAGCAGTTGTGTTTTCTCCAAACCCCCCGAGGATTAATCCACCGATTAAATTATAAACCAAGTACATTTAAAGTCTCTCCTAGTTCATCTTTCTATGACAAATGTGGGTTAGAAAACCAATGAGTTGAAGGGAGAGGTAGGACTTGCAGGGCGATGAACATCTGAAATGATGAAACGATTCAATAAAATGTACAGGAAGTGTACATTTATTTTGCAATGCATGCACATGTAACATGCCTGGTCTAGTGAGGTTACACAGTGTGGCCATGTAGGCTCTATCGTAAACTACATGATAAGACTAAAATGGATATGTGGAAGAATATTTGAATTTCAGTTACATGTAAATCACCATGTCACCAGAATGAGACCCTAGGCAATTTATAAAGAAGCACAAAGCTTGTACCTGCATGTAATAATGAATTATTACTTATGTCACCTGTAGTCTATAAACTGGTTTTCATCCCACCAGATTTTTAAAATATACAACATGATTTAACTTAAAGCATAAAGCTGTGGATGAAAACATTGTTAGTGATTTCTTTTGGATACTGCTAGCAGCAATGAAGCGTTCTGCTTTGATGATTATTTATCTGCATGGATTTAACTACAGCACTTAATTTGACAAATAAATAGGTCACTGACAGAATCCCCAATAAAAAGCCATCCAAGCAAACACTGCGTCTGACGTAATGGAAGACAAAAGTACTCAAACAGAAAATGGGAGTTATTTTGTCCTTGTAAATAAGGAGTTCAGCATTTTCCTTGAAATTTTCCATTTTTGTGGGCTGACTGCTCTTTTGCCAAAGTCACAACAGTGTAATCAACATCAGGCACAGTCTTGGCGTTGGTGGTATGTGATGAATCCCAAATGGCTCAATGCATTCTGTGAAGTTAATTACATTTTGACCAGTGCCTATGGAGAGTAGGATGACATTTGGGACCCAGGAATGCTCTTTAGCGAGGCCTTTATTAACATGCCATTTACTTTTGACACATTTCATGTGTGTCATGATTTTTTTTCCCAGGCACTTTTATGCTTTTTTGTTAGAGATAGTGGGGAAATGGGAGAGGGAGGCTGAAAGTGCAGTGGGCCGGGTTTAACCAAATGCTACAGCGGGGTATCTGCCCTGGAGGCGGTGGCTAAGCCACTGGACCAGCCTGGACCACGTGAAGGGCTTTTCAAAGCTGTTCTGTAAAATGATTCACTGTGACTGTGCGGTTCGTTATTTCCTCGCTCAGCACGTAGCTGGTTTCATTCCAGTTGCTTAAACCCACAATCGAGAGGAGGATAACACTGAGCTGTGAAGTTACTTTAGATACTCTTTTAAAGAGTTCTCATTACAATCCCATCTATGTGTTCATTTAGTGTTTCCTTCGATTTATCAACTTGATTGACTCTGCGAGGTCCTTTGATCTCCATTTGCAATCCCTTACACTGGTTCCATCAGAATCTGTTGCTGACATGCAGTATATGATATTAATTGTAATTGTCTAACACATCCCAACTAAATTAATAATAAACATGTTTGCCTGTTTGATTGCTGGACCCTGTGCCGACATGCTCTGGGCGGCGGACAGCTCCCAGAGAGGCTGGGAAGAGTGAGTTGAGGACATTTTTCAGGAGTTAGTCACTGCCTAAGAGAGAGAGAGGGTGGAGAGAGGGGAGGCTGGGCCCAGTTCCAGCTGGCCTGACAGCTCTATCAAGGAATGTGTGAGACTAGAGGGGAGGGTGGGGCCCACTGAGCCCCATTGAGCACAGCATATCTCCTACTACTACTTGTTGCTTCCAGTCGTTTAGGAAGTTAGCCTCTAGGGCACAGATTTCTTTGCGTACGCACACTCGCAGGTTGTTTTGCTTCCAAACCTTGAATAAGTAAAAAAGTATCTCTGCAGTGAACCATTAATTCAAAAGATAAAATTAATTGCTTGAACAGTTCCTCTGTATATTGTGGAAAAACAGAAAAAGTAATTTCTAACCATTTAACAAATGCGTCGCCACAGACATTTTAGCTTTTCTTTTGCAAACTCTTACTGCCTGAATTGGTACTTCTTTCTGTCCCAGGCAAACTGTTTGTGTGCTCTGAAATTGGAGATTAGGGTGGGGCTCTTCCAGCTCTGTAGCAGAGTTTAGGACTCAGCCTTGTTGTTCCCTGTCCTAAGGCAAGCTGGCTGATGTTGGATCATTAGCAAGCTAGCACTTCTTGAGATAGAGCTGTATTATCTCCCTTAGCAAGATAGCTGGTGGAGCACTGTGAAACTTGAGACATGGGTGGGACTCTTCCTGCTACGTAGCAGAACATATTACCCAGCCCAGTTGCTGCCTCTCCCAAAGCAAGCTAGCTTATTTAGTCCTTAGCATGCTAGTGCTTCATGAGGTGTGGCTGCATTATGTCCCTCAGCATGCTAGCTGTTAAAGCACTGTGAAACTGGAGACCAGGGCGGGGCTCTTCCCGCTCTATAGCAGAGCATAACACCCTGTTGCTGATTGTACTCCAGCAAGCTATCCTGTTAGATCCTTAGCAAACTAGTGCTGCCTTAGGTGGGGCCAAATCCATTACTTCCACCTTAGCAAGCTGACTCCAGGCCCAAGGGTGAGGCCTCTGAGGAGAGCAGCGCCCTTTAGCCTGTTGCTCTTTAAGCAAACTAGTACTGCTTTAGGGATCCATATAAAAGCTTGTTGACTCAATCATTTAGATAGAAAGCTAGTGCTGAGATACAAACGCCGGAGGCTGTGATTGGACACAAATAACGGATATATTTGTTTAACTGACTAGAACGGGAAAATCCCATCAGATGACGAAAATGTGACAGCCCAACCTAATACACTCATTGGCATGCAAGCTAACGCAGACCACTGCTGTGATCCGTCTCTACTGCTGTGATTGTGATGGTCAAAACACAAGTCTGGGGCCACAGTGTTTACTTTTTGGATTAAACCTAATCTGAGATTAGATAAGTGACTGTGTTTTGCAGGGTACTTGATCTCCTTTTCTGCACTGTGAGGTGGGGGTAGTTTCCCAACAGTTCTAATATTCCTCCTTTAATTCAAATTCCAGTCACCTTGCTTTGACTAATGGTTGTAGCTTTAACAGATATGTGCCACCAGTAGTACACAGTATTTTGGACATGTGAAGTCCATTTAACAAGTCAATACCAGTCAAGGGCGATATCTTCCTACCTATTAATAACACCATTTATCTGGCGAGACACCATTTATCTGCCAAAACAATGAGATCATCTTAATTGTACCAGAATATCTTTAATGCAGAGACCCCATTTTTGGAAGTAGAGAATTATCTGTTTATATCCCCCTTGTGACATGAGGCATAAGACTACGACACACCAAGAGTGGGCTACCCTCCTCTCATGTCTGCTAGTGTACACAGCTGCCACACTCTGGGTCTCTCTATGCAAACACAGTGACAACCCAAACACGTATCGCTTGGCATTTATCACCACTGTGTCCTATCTATTTCAGTAACAGGCAGAAAAACCCCAACCAGATAGCTACACCGACAATAAAGCAGTATAATTGTTTCTAGCTGGTGGTGCGGTCATGGGAGGGTGTAATGGACAGATGAAATAACTGGTGAATGGTTGGTCAGAAGAGAAGAACACTTGTTGGATCCTTCACTGTGCTTTGTTTACTTCTAGCTAACCAATGGCTATCGCTATAGACATTAAGCTTTGAAAAGCTTGGCGTGTGCTCTGCAACTTCAACAGGTAAGCAAGTGCACGCTAAACAGTGCTTACCTTTGTATTTTCCCGCTGCAACTTGACCACTTATTACCATGGTAATGAAGTATGCTTGAGTTAGTATAGAAGAATATATTATTCTGTGTTTGCACTTTCAACTAATCATTCCATGTAATCAGTCAAAACCTGTGTTTACTATTTCTATTATTTGTTTCTGTTGCTGTTCTTCAACTGCCAGTGAAAGTGGCTCTCACAAATATTGTGCTTAGGTTGACAGAGGGACCGCATTCCTATAGTCTCTTATTACTGTTATTTGCTGTAATTCTCTCTGAGATAATGAACAGTTCAGCTGCACAAACCAACGGGGGAGGAAGCAATGGGCTATTGACAGTTGTTGAAAAAAGACAACTTGTCTTTAAAGAATGCATCTGTAGGGCAGGTTGACACTGGTCGATGACCCTCTGTGAGGAATCCAGTCCACCATTTGCTGTTTCTTTCTGACAGTGTTTCTGCACAAGAGGAAAAACAATTGTTTTCCACAATACCCTGTTCAGTCAAAGCAGACATCTACATGCAGGAGAACCCGATACCAAGGAATTTATGTCGAACTTAAAAAACTAGCTTTCACTGTCTTCCTGAGTGACAGTTTAAAAAAACAGCTATATGAATTCCAAACTAGATGGCTAGCATAACCTAATTCAAGTATACAGCTCCGGACCTTTTTCTTCCCTTTCCAAAATGTTGATAAGGAAAGTTTTGAAGCGAGGAGCAGAAGCGTTCAATTTGCAGTGGTCTGTTAATTTTAACCCTTCTGTTCCTCACTCAAAACCTTCTTTTTCAACTTTTTCCGAAAGCATAGAAGAAGGTGCAGTGGTCTCTTCATTTTTTCCAGAGCTGTGTGTTAAAAATAATTATCTTATAGTAAATTGCTGTCAGGAAATGACTTTCAGGAAAACAAAATTCTCCAAATAATTTCCAGTACAAATCTGGAATCATACATCTGGTATTTATTCACCTTCTGGCATTTGCTTGTATAAGCCTCAACATATAGTTTGGAATATATATGGTGGTCGTTAATGTAGAAATACAATGTTAACTGCTTGTCAATGCCAAAGGGTTATTTTGAGTTAGGGTATATAATGTACAGGTATCTTTCAAAATAAAAAACAAGCTACCCTGAGCTGCCAGAGAATTGTCCCTGCACTTTTGCATAGACTCTCGAGTGCCTCCTTTGGAAGGATATTTCTCTTGATATGACTTTAACTAATGAGGCAAATTGGGAAATATTGTTATTAGCAGATATGCAGACACCTAATGAACCTGGCCTAAGGCAGATAGCAGCGGGATATGTGATTTCGTTGCACAAGTCAAGGTGTTGACCCCTGAGGGGAAAACATTGCTTTTGTTCGTGACTGTTTTGTTAGCATTTGATATCCCAGCGATGTGTTCATGTTTGGTTTTGAATGTGCTAGTATTGCGATAAGTTGGGAAACTCAAATGCCTGGCATACACCTTTCGTATTGCGATGACTGATCTGTAGTGCGTACTTAAAATGGTATGGTTGGTAGCAATAGAATGCAGTGCCACATGCTGTAGTTCACATTACGGGAATATGCGTTATCATATTTCAGATTTACAGTACAAACAGTACCATTTATTTTATCACCTACATGTTTGTTTTAAGCACTGTTGAAAACACACTGGCTCTTCACAAATGAACTGATATCTTGTTTTGTTTATCTGACATATGATAACAGCAACTTCTAAAAGTTAATTTTGCCAGGTCTGTATGCACAGCACCATACAAAAGACCCATTTACTCAATTCATTTTTGTGTTCAACTCATAATCCTCTTCTTTCTCCTTTTTTTCCTCTTTTCCTATTGACAGATAAACAAGAAAATAAAGAGAAGAAACAAAGAGCCTTCGGCCTTGCTTGAGCAATCCAAAGTACGTAAGTGTCCTCTATCCAAATATACACACCTTCAAAATGTTGACGAAAACACACAGGCTAAACAGGACACAGGATGAATGCGTTACCCTAAACCCAATATCTCCATGAATACGACAGATTTGTTGATGCAATCTTGTTTCGTTCGACGACAGTTCTAATGTCGTTGAACAAAACATTGGCGATTCTTAAGCCAAACTCTAGAACGACTTTTGGAATGTTTGTCACAGAACCTGCAAGGTCACGCTTCCACACGGCTGCTCAAGGCCTGCCTTGGAGAAATCTGACTCCATTAACATGCCTCTTCTGTACCCCCTGCTTTTGCGTGACCACCTGTTCAGTCCAGCCTTTAATATGAAATGGCCTGTCAAGCCCTGCCCATTCACGTTGCATAACAGTCGCTGGCAGTAGTAGCAGCTGCAGTGAGATTTATTTTTCGACTGGGGAGTCAGTGTAGCGAGTCTGAGGAATTATTAAAACCGCGAAACCGTCGGTACCATGTGCAGACAATGTAGCCATAAAGGGATAAAGGAAAGAGGCATCTATATAAATGCTCAGTGGTCAGAGGCGGAAGATGGTTAGGAGCTGCTATTGTCAGAAGCCATGAGAAGTGCAGTGGTCTGTTTTCGTGTGCCCCGCAGGCTTTTCTTATACCGCAGCGGCCGTGCATGCCAAACTGCGGTGATGATGCATGGCGTTCATCTTTCATCTCCTTCTGTTCCCGTGCCCATTCTGTCCCACCAAGTTTCCTCTTTGTCACTTTGGTGCTGACATTTTTGCTTTCATGTCTCCTTGAGCACAATCGGATGAGCTCAGTGATTTGATTAAAGGGCGACGTTGGCCCAATGCGAGTTCATTTCATGCACTCAAGGAGCCGAGGGAGGGATCAGAAAAAGGAGGTGGTTTGATTGTTGTTGTCGCTTTATGTTGACTACTGATTCCGTGAAGACCTCAACCTTAACTGGTCATAGGATTTTGCATTATCGCGATAGTGCCAACCCAGGTTTCTGTCCTGAGATCTGCTGTAGTAGGCGATATCAGGATCTCAATCAGGTCTTAATTCCCATACTTAAAAGAGATTTAGTCTTTCTCGAATTGCGGTTAATTCTATCTCCATTGTGAATTGTGTGTTTAAAGTGATAACCTTCTATGTTCTATTTATTCTTTATGTTCATATGATATGGTTTTATGTTCGGTATGTTTTCTTTGCTTCATTGCACATTTGTGTGATTTTCAGATGCATTTCATATGGCCTGTTATTATGGGGAACTAGTTTGGTGGAACATAAACTGTAAGTAACAGAGACAAAGAATTCTGTGACGGACAACTGTACTTTTTCCCTTTCCACTGGCTGTGGTCGTTCACTTCTGCACTGACATTCCACAGGAACTTCTCCCTGCTATGTTCTGTCCTCTGTCACCCATCCATCCCTCCCAGCAGTTATCAGCCCCTCCCAGTGCCTCCTGCCAGGAACATGACAAAAAACTGTCCAAATGTTCCTGTAGTTCATAACATTACATCCAGAAAGGCAGAGGAGGGTATAGGAAAAGTTCAGTTTGGTGATGTGAAGTATGAAACATGGTGGACGATTAAAGTCTTGACGGGAGTGAGTGTAGGGCGTGGCGTGGCCATTGGTCATTTATTTATTTATGTAAGAGACTAGATGAGGGAGGGTCACGGAGAAGAATAACGAGAGGTTTATCCTCGGAGCCGGGAGTTGTTAAGAACACACTACTGTTAGCGCTCCCCTCCGCGAGACTCCTGCTTTTGTAAATACCTGCGAGTGCCAACAATAATAACGGGGCTTGTTTGAGAGTTCGAGTACCATAGTTTTCATGAGTCTCCCATATCCTGAATGTCACTACGCTGACGAAGATAAGCTCTGAAAAGCATGGGAAGCAGTCAAATGACCAACAGGCCTTGCAGAGCAAAAAGCATGAAATTGGACATGACGCAATGAGCTTGTTTTTTGAATGGCTCTTTTGATTTTGTTTAATTCCTCTGATGAATTTAGCGCAGATGTCCAGGCTTGTCACATGCGGCGTTTGGGATATCACACGGGGTGTTGGCATTGAGAAACACAGACACACACGTTTTGTTATTTACTTTTAATGCACTTTTTTCTTCATTTAGATTGTGTTACTAGCTAGCATGCAGAGTCAGTTGACCCGAGTAGAATTTGTTCTTTATAACAAGTTAACTACATAATAGAGCAAACTGAATGATACCGTATTCTCTATGTAGTACGCTGCTTTTGACCGGGCACACTGTTATCTATGGTGTGCAATCTTTTGAACCGGGGCCATTTGGTTGGTGTAGTCACCCTTCTCAAAGTAACTTTAACTGTAGATAACTTTAGATTGTTGGAAAAAAGTACAACAAAAATCAAATGTAGAGTGCCAAATAAATGTAGTACCCAAGTATATTGGTGTGTGTATATATATGTACCTTTAAATTACTTCATGGCATTTTATGCATTCTGGAATATCCTAAATCACACGATACCAAGGTCTGACTCCCAAAGGGCACGCCGTTTCCTACATAGGGAATAGGTTTACATTTGTGATGCATACCAAGGTCTATTTATTGACCAGTTTTAATTGGACAGCAGGGCTCATAAACTGTCTTTGAACATTGTTCAAAGCTGGAGAGACCAATTGCTATTTATACTGCATTCCACAGTGTCTGCTAATTGTTGGATCGCTGATCTCTGTAAGTTGTCTAACTGTCTGGGTAACCATAGGATTGTATCGCCATATACTCTTTGGAATTGGAAACTGCTAGAAATGGGCTTGGAATTTGATTTCATGTCTGCAGAGTCATCGAGCTGAATCATTTTATTTTAGATGATTTGATTGCTTCTGGTACAGTAGAGTAGCTTGCTCAGTGGCCACATCTGCAATGACATCCTAATTCCTGGAAAGTGCACTGATTTTGCCCAGGGCCTATAGATGCGGGTAAAATAGTCAAGTATATAGGGAATTAGGCAAAATTGTACAGCTATTTGTTCAGAGTAAAGACAACAAACTTGTCAGCCATATTCTGTTAGGGTAATGTACAGCAGCACCGTCAATGTAACAATGTAAAATATCTTGAAAAGCTGTAATGGAAAATTCCACAGCATTTTATCACGAGGGATCGAGGACTGAAGTGCACTTTGTGTTTACCTGGGGGGTCTCCTGTTTCTGTTTAAACTTCTTTGAAGGGGGATGCTAATGTTTGTTGTGAATTATCCTATGCCTCTTCTCATTTCAGTATAGCCAGCTAGGAGCGTTAGCATAATTTAATAAGAGTGAGTCGTAAATCATACCCTATACTTTATATAGTGCATTATACAGGTAATAGGGGGCCAACATAGGATGCCATCTGGGAATCAAGGCATATCCCTATTCTTACAGTGGTAGTGGTGCTTGATGTGGGGTCTCGAGCAGCCACAGTGTAGGCTATAGTTCAACTCTTGTCCGACCATGAATCCTTCCCCATGGTTGTGGAATCGTAGTTACCTAACCAATGTTTTGCAAGCCTACAGCAGTAGAGTAGTTATATTTAATGACAGGTTGGTACTACATACGCAGATGATCTGGATGTTGTCCAAGTGGGAATTCTTACCTAGATCTAACATTATCCAAATGCAGTTTGTGCTATGGAAGGCAGTTGCATAGGTAAAAAATATATAGGTAGAACAACATTCCAATGCCTGTTTCTGACCGGAGGCTTTGTACAGTTTCACACTGAGAGACTTTTTGTTTCAAATTCTCCAGGTCTTAGAGGTTGCATCTTTTAACACCTCTCCTTGTTTGTAGAAGATAAGAGAGGTGCATTGAATGAGCATGCATTGGTGGTTAGGGACAGTGGTACGTGTTACGTCCAAACTTAGCTTGCGTACGAGATAATAACCTATTCTCTGAACAGGGAAAGGCAAAGGCAGGGAAGGCAAATAAATGTACTATAAAGGGAATGTTACCATTTTGGGCCCCGTCTCAAACAGCTATTTCTTTATCTCTTCCGGGGGTTACTCTTGTTTTCTCTAAGCAGGGAGTTATCTCGTGAAGCAGGCCAGCGCATAGTGTGGTCTGAAACCATTATAGCAATGAACAGTTTAACTTTATCAGTGAATATGGAGCTATAGCTCCCTGCTCATGTTAATGGAGGATACCAGTTTAATTTCCAATGGTGGTGTTTACAGTATAGTAGTTCAAAGAGTATGACATTTTTGCAAATATATAGTATGTCTATAGTATGTCTATATAGTGAGTTACAGTATGGGATGATTTGTTGTTTGCAAGTGTTTTCTGAGCTAAGCAGAGATTACATGTATCCATTACAGTTGAAGGGTTTTTTGTGCAATCGGACACTGTTCACTATCCTTCTGACCAGGGGCCAAAACAGGGCTAAAATTACTGTGCCATGTTTGAACCATTGACTTTGCCTTGAACTAGCTGTAAGTCAAACACACATAGTCTAATGCTGAAACGAAAGGGAAATGTTACTTATAACGACAAGCATGATGCCTTGTCAGTCAACAATGACCCAGTCATATACCGCTTATATACCTGTGTCCTTTTGGCGTGATCTTGTCCACATTTTGATGCATTTTTGATATGCGGATGATTCAAAGACGCTGAAGGACGCATGTTAGAATCAGGTATGAATGAGGCTTTAGAGAGATCTTTGTAGAGAGACTTAGACAGACGGCAGACATTTTAATTTGTGTGGCTGATCTCAGTGGCTGACGCGAACACCACAGGAATCTGACAGTGGGTGCGTGTTTGGTGTGAATGAGTATGGTCTCTCTCTCCTTCTCTCTCTCTCTCCCTCTCAGAGGCATATCGGCATTTTGCCTTGTCTGGGGTACACTAGGGTTGCAAAATTCCAGGAACTTTCTATAAATTCCCAGTTTTTTATGTGTCACGTGGCATGCTATATAAAGCAGAAAGACAGGCATTGAGAAATTTGTTTAGACTGAACATTAGGATGGACAAAACAAGTGACCTGTGTAATATTGTTGGTCCCTGATATTCAGGTACATCAGAAACGGTACCCAGAAAAGTGGACCACAAACGGGCACTGTGACGCCAACAACGACGCACTCACAAACCTTCCATAGTACTTCAAATCCTGGGTCCTGTTGTAGTACACAAATGGCCGACTAAGGATTTGGCGTAACCAACAAGTCCATTGACCAATTCTGTGTAGTGTTAACAGTAATTGGCTGATGGTGGTGATGGTGTAATGGTGTTTGCACACTTTAGGTCCCTTGAAAGCAATTTAGCAACGTTCAAATATCACAGCAGATCTAAGCATTGTTACCGTTACAGCTGACCTTTTTCACATGACTTCTTCGGGATAATGTCCCATGTCACAAAGCACTTATTGTCTCAGAATGATTCCAGCAAAACGAAAGTGTGTTCAGTTTACTTTGGTGGCCTTCGCGGCAAGACTGTATCACCGTCAAATCTGAAGCAACTGCGTGATGACCAGCAACACCTAACAGAACCCATTGCCTCTGAGAATTGGACAGTTAGGCTTTGAGTAGTCAATTTGATTAATTGGAGATGCAGAAAATAATAAATATGGAAAGAAAACACTTAACAGTGGTCTGTGGGTTTTCTTCATTGTGATCACATTGGTAAAGTGAAAAGGATTGAGGCAACTTGATACTATTGGTAATAGCACAAAGTATGATTTGCCCAAAATATATTTTACGACATTCTCTTAGGAGATGTTAGATAGGAGATGTTAAGAGATGTTAAGATAAAGTTTGAGCGTTTTTCTACATTCTCCCTGTCTGCTCAGTGATCGTCATTGAAAATCAGTCAAAACAGAGACAATCACATGGTGGCATGACTCATATCCTGTTTCTTTTGTTATATAGGGTATATTAAAAGCCATCTATATAAATACGATGTTTTTATTTTCTGCTGTTTTCTTACTTTTAATTTCACTTTATTTATATTGATTTCACTGTGCAAAAGTCTTGGGCCCCTGAAAGTTGAACTAAAGGAAATTATTTGTATAGTAAGTGTTTATTTATAAAAAAAAATTATAATCTATTATATTTATGTATATTGTTATATATAATATTTATATATATATATATATATATATATATATATATAAATAACACCCACATAAATGGCCTTTGTTTGACTTTTAGGTGCCTTAGACTTTTGCAGTTATGTCTGGGTGAGGGACAAAATAAATTGTATATATATATTTACATATATTCAATGTGTTTTTATTACTTATATTTTATTATTTTATTTATTACATATACTTTTGATATGTTTTCCACTTTGTACTGTGTAGGTTGGGAAGCCCCAAATAGATAAGCCTACATTATATATCCAGTTCAGATTTAAGTCAGCATTCGTTAGAAAATGTTAGAAATGAAGGAAATCGATTGCCATGTTTCAAAAACCAATTACCCTGATTCAGTTCAGTTAGGTAATTTTTCTATCCTGAGTTGATATGCTTTACATGTATATTTCTTTGGTTGATTAAACCCAAATGTATGCAGCTCCCATCCCCCATATAATTCAAATCTATATTGAATAAATGATGGATGCACACATTGTACCCACCTAGAAGCAGCTTAATCAAAACTTGAGAAAAAAAAGCCGTAATTACTTTGACTCACTCCACAGTATTAATCTGAACATTCTTTCCATAAAGGTCAGCTATGAACATTGAACAGTTGATAGTTCATCTTTATAATCTGTGTCCCATAAGGCACGCTGGACAGTGGTCAAACGTAGAGCATGTAAAGGATCGGGTGCCATTTGAGATGCAACAAACACAGCCCGACGATCTAGGGTGCCTTTGAAAAAGGACTCATTTGTCTGTCAGATTCCAGCACGGCGCAAAATTGGCCCAAAATGTCTGTGTAGGTGGAGGTGGATGATGCATGGCAGACATGTCTTGTGTAATTGCCGGGGTGGGATTTTGAGGAGTTGACATTAATGAAACAATGGGTTGTCTGTTCCCCAATGTGTGTGGACTGTGGAGTGTAAGCCAGGTCTTGTCTGTTTGTGGGTTGGACAAGACAGACAGTCTCCATGGCAAGCAGACGATGTAAACAGATCATTTCTGTTGTTGTGTTGTACTTGTTGGCCTGCTGCTTTGTTCATGCGGTTTGTACTACACTTATTGGTTGTTTTGAACACTGTAAAATTATTTTGAAGAAGTTGTCTTTTTGTATGCCAATGCTTGACATTTTAAACGGTTTCATAGATGTTTCTTAATTAGAACATCCTGTTGTTGCAGCAATAGTAAAAAGAAATGTAGCTAGTTTATTCTACGTTTAGAATGTCTTATCAATATCAAGTTTTTGTTATGAACTGAAATTATGTTGTGTATTTTTTTGTATTTATTTCTTTTGCATCACAACTTTTAGCTGGCACTTTCACTTTTCCTAAAATTAGCAAACGCTGTGAAAAAAATAAATGGAGAAGGAACCAAGCAGGCCTAGTTCAGCCGGCCCGCAATTAGAAGTGAGGAATGTTGTTGCACTCCCTGGATTCAAACCTGGATCCTCCACATGAGAGACTGTGTCTTTAAAAACTCCACATTTGAATATTTTACTAGACACCAGTAAGCATTGTGTTAAAATGACTAACGTTTCTAATTAAGTTTACCTCCACCAAAAATAGCATATATGAATTGTATGGCTTTTGCCACTGGTCGTTTTAACAGCTTATTAGCCAGTAATAGGCTTACTAGTATCTACTAACTTACTACTTGGAATAGTCATAAGAATTGAGCAATTTCCAGCGAGACTGAAAATGAACTTTACCCTGCCAAAGCTATTAAATTTCATGGCACAACAATGTTCGTTTTTCTTTCATTCGTGAATGACATTGATACAATAACTATCAATATAGGTGACGATAACTGACTTTTTTGTCAAGTGAAAAGATAAAAGAATCGTGGAAACCCCAACTCTTTTACTGCCCAAAGGGTTGTGATCTAGCCTATATTACCCCAAAAAGTAGGCTTACTATAACATAGCTACTGAAGGTTGTAGCCAGCAAAGTTTTTGGCTATCCAGAACAAATCCTAATGCATAATTTGTTTAGACTGTGACAAGATTCAAACGCAGGACCTCTTGATTGGCAGTCCACATCTCTAACCACTATGCTATTTAACAAGCGGTAGTCAGTCAGTCAGTCACTCAGTAAGAGACATTCGCTCTCCTTGGCCGGCTCCGCTTTCGTGGTCCAGCAAAAACATTGCCACTCTTGACTCTCATTAAGTGATACCTCATACCAATTTGAATCTTTGGATAAGTCATATGATATGTGGTTTCACAACCATGAGCATGCCCAACAATGCAATGATATTTTTCAATTTCACAACAAATTGAAAAATACACCAGAGCACTACATTACACAATGCAAATGACAGGAGTTTTATCTGTCCTTTAGTCAGATGTTTTCCTTTACTCTATTAGATACTGGTTGTGAAAAACAAGGGTTTTGGATAATACATGTACCTGTGTGTGTATTCATGATTGAGTGTGTGTTCTTGTTCTCTAGGCCTACATGCATGTGCCTGTATGTTTGCGTGTCTGAATAATGGAATCTACAGCCATCATTGTTTTCTGTGTTGACTTTGGAGTCGAGGTGTAGGCTGGAGGATCAGGCAGATTTCCTCAGGGCAGGGTGTGGTCTGTAACTCCAAACAGATTTCCACAACACAGCACAGGAGGGAGGGAGGGAGGGAAATGGGTGGGGATCTCCTATCCAGATTTGTATCCCCATCTAGTGGCAATTTTGCGAATGTCATGGTAATCTAATTGCAGTTAGCACATTCTTGTGAATCAGGATGTGTGTCATACAGTACTTATTCAGCTATATCAGATGCCTTTTTAACTTAATTTTTTTTTGTTACAGATTTGAATTGTTTGTCGATGGTATGAGTCAAGAGTATTTATGTTATGCCATATTTTGTTTTTCAGGAAAACAAAGGCAGAAACTCTTCAAAGAAATAAACCAGGGCAGAGACAGTACAAGAAAAGACACAGGTATTTCCCTGTTCCTTAAGAAAAACAACTCTTCTTTTTCACTTGATCATAACTTTCTTTCATTATGTGATTTCATAATGCACGTTCCAAATTGTTTTGGAACAAACATAAAATCAAGGACAGATTTTTTAGATTCAACTGACGAACAATAACTTCATCTTTCAGATTAATCTTGTAATGGAAAATGCAATATTAAAAAGCATTATTGTTATCATAACTTATATTGTTAAAAAATTGCTGTCATTATAGAATGGCTGAGGAGGAGGAAACGAGGGAGGTGCTTTTCCCTGATTGGTCGGGTCCAGAGACACAGGGACTGACCATTGAGCAGTCCGGTCTTGGAGAGATTTACGTCAAAGAGGTGAAAATGGAATCACCTGCTGGGCGCACAGGAAGAGTACATGAGGGTTTGTATTTTTTTCCTTCTTTTTAACATTCTCCCTTCTATAATAAATAACCTTGAATTATTTATTTACTTTTAATGAAGCACCAGATCTTTACATAATATACTACATCTATGAGTCGATTCAGAGTATGTTTCATGAAAAAAAGCTCTACTTTTTTTTTATGATGTCCATGTAACAGCCCTGGATTTAAAACATTTTAATGTTCTCTGTTGTCCTCTCATTAAGGTGATCAAATTGTGGGCGCTACGATCTATTTTGACAACATGAGTTCAGAGGAGACAGCAGAGCTTCTCAAGACCCTACACAAACACAAGGTTGGACTGAAACTACAAAACAAGGACAAGTCACCATGTCGTTCCCCGATGGGCACTCTGTCGCCATGCCGCTCTCCACTTGGAACCTTGACTTATGAAGGGAGGGGAAGGTTTGGAGGCTCCAGCCCGGACATCATCCTAGTATGTGGCTATGTTAACTTCTAAAACAAAATCTTAATGTATTTAGTTTGATATATTTTTTATGTGAACACCAGGGATAGGGCCAATTCTATTTGGATAACAGTCAATTCAGGGAGTACATACACTTGACGTGTTTATTGCAATTTGGTACACTATCTGTATTGACTGTAACTGATATGGGATTGATTCTTATCCTGATGAACACAGACTTTAATTGAAATTATCCATAAATATTGTCACACAGACTTACTGTCATGTCAAATATTCATATTGTTTATGATCAATTCAACAATAGTACTAAGTCATGTAGCACATTCATTCACTAATTATTTTACCCTCTTTTAACGATAACAGAGCGGAGATGATGAAGATTACAAGAGAATATATTCCAAGAAGATTAAGCCACGTCTGAAGTCTGAGGACCTGGCTGAGGGCGTGGATGTTCGTACCGAGCGTCACAGTAGCACAAGCAGTGATGGCAGTACGATCACAACCATTACCCGTCGCATCACTACCTACACTGTGGACATGCCAGGGGGCGTCGATGAGCAGCTTGAAGTAACAGGTCCAGAGTTCAAGGGGATACGATATGAGCAGTCAGGAGGAGGCAGCTCTGCTCAGATCAGAGTTCCACATGGAAGTGAAAACCCTTCAGGTATTAGAGGAGTTGGTATGGAGGGGGGTGCTTTTGAAGTAGGTGGGGATGGTGTTTCCCTGACTGGGCCACGGTTAACTAGCACCTCTGAGAAACACTGGAGCTCAGGAGGGGTTAAGACCACAATTATTTCAAGGGAGATTGAGGGGGGAGATGGTGGAGCAACAGGTATCCGATTCAAAGGACCTAGCTTTGGGACATCTGCATCAAAGAGTCAGGGAGAGTTTGGACCCTCAAGAATGGTTAAACAAGGAGACCAAAGTTTTCAGGTGTCAGGTGGCTCAAATGTGACCGTAAGAGAGAGCTTTGGTAGCAGTCAAGGTGGCAGTGCAGGAGAGTTTGACATGCCCTCAGCTGATTACCAAGCAGGATCAGTGAGTGTCACGGTCCCTGGAAGAACAACCAATATATCCTCCAGCTCCATATCATTGGGTAAAGGAGAGATCAGAGGAGTAGACTTTAATTTGCCTGGGAGAAGTAGTGCAGAATGGCAGGGTAGGGTTGGAGGTCCAGTGCCTGGGATAACCATTAGTGATCAACAGATAAGAGAGTCTGGGAAAATAGGTGTCTACGGGGGCAACCAGGGTGAGTTTTCCTCACCCAATGTGCCTGACATAGATATGGAGTTAAAGGGAGGAAAGCCATCAACAGACACAAGAGTGCCATCTCTTGATGTCAATATCTCAGGCATAAAGGAGTCTGGCTCAGTGGATATGTACATAAAAGGACCCTCAGTAAAAGGAAGTACAAATGAAAGTGAAAGCAAACTCAAAAGTGGCATCAAAATGCCATCCTTTGGACTGAACACTGGAGGTGCAGAGCAGGATTTAAATGTAAAACTACCGAAGGTGAAAGGTACAGTAGACATTTCTGTTCCTGGGGTAGATGTGTCAGGCCCATCTATGAATGTGGAAGGAAAGCAGATAGGTGGTATGGACATCAAAGCACCAAATGTAGACATTAAATGTACAAGTATTGATGTGAAAGGTCCAGAAGGTGGTTTCAAGATGCCCAAAGAGAAGATGCCCTCTTTTGGAGTTAAAGGAGTCAGCCTTGAAAGTTCTCATGTTGATGTCAACATACCAAAAGGAGAGATAGACATCAAGGCTCCCAAAGTTGACATTAAAGGTCCATCAATATCTGGAGCAAAGATCTCAATGCCTGATGTGGATGTAAATCTGAAAGGTTCAAAGGTTCAGGGAGATGTGAATGTGTCAGTGCCAAAGGTAGAAAGAGACATCAAGGCACCTAAATTAGACATTAAAGGTTCAGGTGTTGATATTGAAGGCCCAGAAGGTGGGTTCAAGATGCCAAAAGTAAAGAAGCCATCATTTGGAATCAAAGGAGCTGGGCTTGAGGGTCCTAATGTTGATGTCAACATACCAAAAGCTGAAATAGACATCAAGGCTCCCAAAGTTGACATTAAAGGGCCATCAATATCTGGACCAAAGATCTCAATGCCTGACGTGGACATGAATCTGAAAGGTTCAAAGGTTAAGGGAGATGTGAATGTGTCAGTGCCAAAGATAGAAGGTGGTATCAAAGCCCCCAAAGTAGACATTAAGGGTTCAAGTCTTGACATTGAAGGCCCTGAAGGTGGTTTCAAGTTGCCCAAAGTAAAGACGGCCTCATTTGGAATCAAAGGATCTGGACTTGAGGGTCCTAATGTTGATGTCAACATACCAAAAACAAATATAGACATCAAGGATCCTAAAGTTGACATCAAAGGTCCATCAATATCTGGAACCAAGATCTCAATGCAAGATATTGATATCAACATGAAAGGGCCAAAGGTGAAGGGAGATATTGATGTATCAGTCCCAAAGATAGAAGGAGACATCAAAGCACCCAAAGTAGACATTGAAGGTCCAGATGTTGACATTGAGGGTCCTTCAGGAGGATTTAAGATGCCAAAGATGAAGATGCCAACATTTGGATTCAAAGGACCTAAAGTGGAGGTTCCAGATGTTGATGTTAAACTACCAAAAGCAGACATTGACATCAAGGCACCCAAGGTGGACATCAAAGGTCCTGAAATAGACGTTGAAGGGCCTGATGGTAAAATCAAAGGGCCACATATCAAGATGCCATCAATTTCAGGGCCCAAGATCTCAATGCCAGATGTTGATTTCAACCTGAAAGGGCCAAAGGTGAAGGGAGATGTTGACGTGTCAGTACCAAAGATAGAAGGAGACATCAAAGCACCTAAAGTAGACATTGAAGGTCCAGATATTGACATTGAGGGTCCTTCAGGAGGATTTAAGATGCCGAAGATGAAGATGCCAACATTTGGATTCAAAGGACCTAAAGTGGAGGGTCCAGATGTTGATGTTAAACTACCAAAAGCAGACATTGACATCAAGGCACCCAAGGTGGACATCCAAGGTCCTGAAATAGACGTTGAAGGGCCTGATGGTAAAATCAAAGGGCCACATATCAAGATGCCATCAATTTCAGGGCCCAAGATCTCAATGCCAGATGTTGATTTCAACCTTAAAGGGCCAAAGATTAAGGGAGATGTTGACGTGTCAGTACCAAAGATAGAAGGAGACATCAAAGCACCTAAAGTAGACATTGAAGGTCCAGATATTGACATTGAGGGTCCTTCAGGAGGATTTAAGATGCCAAAGATGAAGATGCCAACATTTGGATTCAAAGGACCTAAAGTGGAGGGTACAGATGTTGATGTTAAACTACCAAAAGCAGACATTGACATCAAGGCACCCAAGGTGGACATCCAAGGTCCTGAAATAGATGTTGAAGGGCCTGATGGTAAAATCAAAGGGCCACATATCAAAATGCCATCAATTTCAGGGCCCAAGATCTCAATGCCAGATGTTGATTTCAACCTTAAAGGGCCAAAGGTGAAGGGAGATGTTGACGTGTCAGTACCAAAGATAGAAGGAGACATCAAAGCACCTAAAGTAGACATTGAAGGTCCAGATATTGACATTGAGGGTCCTTCAGGAGGATTTAAGATGCCGAAGATGAAGATGCCAACATTTGGATTCAAAGGACCTAAAGTGGAGGGTCCAGATGTTGATGTTAAACTACCAAAAGCAGACATTGACATCAAGGCACCCAAGGTGGACATCCAAGGTCCTGAAATAGACGTTGAAGGGCCTGATGGTAAAATCAAAGGGCCACATATCAAGATGCCATCAATTTCAGGGCCCAAGATCTCAATGCCAGATGTTGATTTCAACCTTAAAGGGCCAAAGGTGAAGGGAGATGTTGACGTGTCAGTACCAAAGATAGAAGGAGACATCAAAGCACCTAAAGTAGACATTGAAGGTCCAGATGTTGGCATTGAGGGTCCTTCAGGAGGATTTAAAATGCCAAAGATGAAGATGCCATCATTTGGTCTCAAGGGAACTAAAGTTGAGGGTCCAGATGTTGACATTAATCTCCCAAAAGCAGACGTTGATATTAAGGCACCCAAAGTGGACATTAAAGGTCCAGAACTAAGTATCGAAGGGACTGAAGGTAAAGTCAAAGGGCCACAATTCAAAACGCCATCAATTCAGGGGCCCAAGATCTCAGTGCCAGATGTTGATATCAACCTTAAAGGGCCAAAGTTTAAGGGAGATGTTGATGTGTCAGCACCAAAGATAGAAGGAGACATCAAAGCACCGAAAGTAGACATTGAAGGACCAGATATTGACATTGAGGGTCCTTCAGGAGGATTTAAGATGCCAAAAATGAAGATGCCCTCATTTGGATTCAAGGGACCTAAAGTAGAGGGTCCAGAGGTTGATGTTAAACTACCAAAAGCAGACATTGACATCAAGTCACCCAAGGTGGACATCCAAGGTCCGGAACTAGACGTTGAAGGGCCTGATGGTAAAATCAAAGGGCCACATTTCAAGATGCCATCCATGTCTGGGCCCAAGATCTCAATGCCAGATGTTGATTTCAACCTTAAAGGGCCAAAGGTGAAGGGAGATGTTGACGTGTCTGTACCAAAGATAGAAGGAGACATCAAAGCACCGAAAGTAGACATTGAAGGACCAGATATTGATATTGAGGGTCCTTCAGGAGGATTTAAGATGCCAAAAATGAAGATGCCCTCATTTGGATTCAAGGGACCTAAGGTAGAGGGTCCAGAGGTTGATGTTAAATTACCAAAAGCTGACATTGACATCAAGGCACCCAAGGTGGACATCCAAGGTCCTGAACTAGACGTTGAAGGGCCTGATGGTAAAATCAAAGGGCCACATTTCAAGATGCCATCCATGTCTGGGCCCAAGATCTCAATGCCAGATGTTGATTTCAACCTGAAAGGGCCAAAGGTGAAGGGAGATGTTGATGTGTCAGTACCAAAGATAGAAGGAGACATCAAAGCACCTAGAGTAGATATTGAAGGTCCAGACATTGACATTGAGGGTCCTTCAGGAGGATTTAAGATGCCAAAGATGAAGATGCCAACATTTGGATTCAAGGGACCTAAAGTGGAGGGTCCAGATGTTGATGTTAAACTACCAAAAGCAGACATTGACATCAAGGCACCCAAGGTGGACATCCAAGGTCCAGAACTAGACGTTGAAGGGCCTGATGGTAAAATCAAAGGGCCACATTTCAAGATGCCATCCATGTCTGGGCCCAAGATCTCAATGCCTGATGTTGATTTCAACCTGAAAGGGCCAAAGGTGAAGGGAGATGTTGACGTGTCTGTACCAAAGATAGAAGGAGACATCAAAGCACCGAAAGTAGACATTGAAGGACCAGATATTGACATTGAGGGTCCTTCAGGAGGATTTAAGATGCCAAAAATGAAGATGCCCTCATTTGGATTCAAGGGACCTAAGGTAGAGGGTCCAGAGGTTGATGTTAAATTACCAAAAGCAGACATTGACATCAAGTCACCCAAGGTGGACATCCAAGGTCCTGAACTAGACGTTGAAGGGCCTGATGGTAAAATCAAAGGGCCACATTTCAAGATGCCATCCATGTCTGGGCCCAAGATCTCAATGCCAGATGTTGATTTCAACCTTAAAGGGCCAAAGGTGAAGGGAGATGTTGACGTGTCTGTACCAAAGATAGAAGGAGACATCAAAGCACCGAAAGTAGACATTGAAGGACCAGATATTGACATTGAGGGTCCTTCGGGAGGATTTAAGATGCCAAAAATGAAGATGCCCTCATTTGGATTCAAAGGACCTAAAGTGGAGGGTCCAGATGTTGATGTTAAACTACCAAAAGCAGACATTGACATCAAGGGACCCAAGGTGGACATCCAAGGTCCCGAACTAGACATTGAAGGGCCTGACGGCAAAGTCAAAGGGCCACATTTCAAGATGCCATCTATTTCAGGGCCCAAGATCTCAATGCCAGATGTTGATTTCAACCTGAAAGGACCAAAGATGAAGGGAGATGTTGACGTGTCACTACCAAAGATAGAAGGAGATATCAAAGCACCGAAAGTAGACATTGAAGGTCCAGATATTGACATTGAGGGTCCTTCAGGAGGATTTAAGATGCCAAAGATGAAGATGCCCTCATTTGGATTCAAGGGACCTAAAGTAGAGGGTCCAGATGTTGATGTTAAACTACCAAAAGCAGACATTGACATCAAGTCACCCAAGGTGGACATCCAAGGTCCTGAACTAGACATCGAAGGGCCTGATGGTAAAATCAAAGGGCCACATTTTAAGATGCCATCAATTTCAGGGCCCAAGATCTCAATGCCAGATGTTGATTTCAATCTTAAAGGTCCAAAGATGAAGGGAGATGTTGACTTGTCAGTACCAAAGATAGGAGATATCAAAGCACCGAAAGTGGACATTGAAGGTCCAGATGTTGAAATTGAGGGTCCTTCAGGAGGATTTAAGATGCCAAAGATGAAGATGCCATCATTTGGATTCAAAGGACCTAAAGTGGAGGGTCCAGATGTTGATGTCAAACTACCAAAAGCAGACATTGACATCAAGGCACCCAAGGTTGACATCCAAGGTCCCGAACTAGACATTGAAGGGCCTGACGGTAAAGTCAAAGGGCCACATTTCAAGATGCCATCAATTTCAGGGCCCAAGATCTCAATGCCAGATGTTGATTTTAACCTGAAAGGTCCAAAGATGAAGGGAGATTTTGATGTGTCAGTACCAAAGATAGAAGGAGAAATCAAAGCACCTAAAGTAGACTTTGAAGGTCCAGATATTGACATTGACAGTCCGTCAGGGGGATTTAAGATGCCAAAGATGAAGATGCCATCATTTGGATTCAAAGGACCTAAAGTAGAGGGTCCAGATGTTGATGTTAAACTACCAAAAGCAGACATTGACATCAAAGCACCCAAGGTGGACATTCAAGGTCCTGAACTAGACGTTGAAGGGCCTGATGGGAAAATCAAAGGGCCACATTTCAAGATGCCATCAATATCAGGGCCCAAGATCTCAATGCCAGATGTTGATTTCAACTTGAAAGGGCCAAAAGTGAAAGGAGATGTTGATGTGTCAGTACCAAAGATAGAAGGAGACTTAAAAGCACCCAAAGTAGACATTGAAGGTCCAGATATTGACATTGAGGGTCCTTCAGGAGGATTTAAGATGCCAAAAATGAAGATGCCCTCATTTGGATTTAAGGGACCTAAAGTAGAGGGTCCAGATGTTGATGTTAAACTACCAAAAGCAGACATTGACATCAAGGCACCCAAGGTTGACATCCAAGGTCCCGAACTAAACATTGAAGGGCCTGACGGTAAAGTCAAAGGGCCACATTTCAAGATGCCATCAATTTCAGGGCCCAAGATCTCAATGCCAGATGTTGATTTCAACCTGAAAGGGCCAAAGGTGAAGGGAGATGTTGATGTGTCAATACCAAAGATAGAAGGAGACATCAAAGCACCCAAAGTAGATATTGAAGGTCCAGATGTTGACATTGAGGGTCCTTCAGGAGGATTTAAGATGCCAAAAATGAAGATGCCATCACTCGGATTTAAAGGACCTAAAGTGGAGGGTCCAAATGTTGATGTTAAACTATCAAAAGCAGACATTGACATTAAGGCACCCAAGGTGGACATCCAAGGTCCTGAACTAGACATTGAAGGGCCTGATGGTAAAATCAAAGGGCCACATTTCAAGATGCCATCAATTTCAGGGCCCAAGATCTCAATGCCAGATGTTGATTTCAACCTTAAAGGTCCAAAGATGAAGGGAGATGTTGACGTGTCACTACCAAAGATAGAAGGAGATATCAAAGCACCGAAAGTGGACATTGAAGGTCCAGATGTTGAAATTGAGGGTCCTTCAGGAGGATTTAAGATGCCAAAAATGAAGATGCCATCATTTGGATTCAAAGGACCTAAAGTGGAAGGTCCAGATGTTGATGTTAAACTACCAAAAGCAGACATTGACATCAAGGCACCCAAGGTTGACATCCAAGGTCCCGAACTAGACATTGAAGGGCCTGACGGTAAAATCAAAGGGCCACATTTCAAGATGCCATCAATTTCAGGGCCCAAGATCTCAATGCCAGATGTTGATTTCAACCTGAAAGGGCCAAAGGTGAAGGGAGATGTTGAAGTGTCTGTACCAAAGATAGAAGGAGATATCAAAGCACCGAAAGTAGACATTGAAGGACCAGATGTTGAAATTGAGGGTACTTCAGGAGGATTTCAGATGCCAAAGATGAAGATGCCATCATTTGGATTTAAAGGACCTAAAGTGGAGGGTCCAGATATTGATGTTAAACTACCAAAAGCAGACATTGACATCAAGGCACCCAAGGTTGACATCCAAGGTCCTGAACTAGACATTGAAGGGCCTGACGGTAAAGTCAAAGGGCCACATTTCAAGATGCCATCAATTTCAGGGCCCAAGATCTCAATGCCAGATGTGGATTTCAACCTGAAAGGACCAAAGATGAAAGGAGATATTGATGTGTCAGTGCCAAAAATAGAAGGAGACATCAAAGCACCTAAAGTAGACTTTGAAGGTCCAGATGTTGACATTGACAGTCCGTCAGGGGGATTTAAGATGCCAAAGATGAAGATGCCATCATTTGGATTCAAAGGACCTAAAGTGGAGGGTCCAGATGTTGATGTTAAACTACCAAAAGCAGACATTGACATAAAAGCACCCAAGGTGGACATCCAAGGTCCTGAACTAGACGTTGAAGGGCCTGATGGTAAAATCAAAGGGCCACATTTCAAGATGCCATCAATATCAGGGCCCAAGATCTCAATGCCCGATGTTGATTTCAACCTGAAAGGGCCAAAGGTGAAGGGAGATCTTGATGTGTCAGTACCAAAGATAGAAGGAGACTTCAAAGCACCCAAAGTAGACATTGAAGGTCCAGATATTGACATTGAGGGTCCTTCAGGAGGTTTTAAGATGCCAAAGATGAAGATGCCATCATTTGGATTCAAAGGACCTAAAGTGGAGGGTCCAGATGTTGATGTTAAACTACCAAAAGCAGACATTGACATAAAAGCACCCAAGGTGGACATACAAGGTCCTGAACTAGACGTTGAAGGGCCTGATGGTAAAATCAAAGGGCCACATTTCAAGATGCCATCAATATCAGGGCCCAAGATCTCAATGCCAGATGTTGATTTCAACCTGAAAGGGCCAAAGGTGAAGGGAGATGTTGATGTGTCAGTACCAAAGATAGAAGGAGACTTCAAAGCACCCAAAGTAGACATTGAAGGTCCAGATATTGACATTGAGGGTCCTTCAGGAGGTTTTAAGATGCCAAAGATGAAGATGCCATCATTTGGATTCAAAGGACCTAAAGTGGAGGGTCCAGATGTTGATGTTAAACTACCAAAAGCAGACATTGACATAAAAGCACCCAAGGTGGACATCCAAGGTCCTGAACTAGACGTTGAAGGGCCTGATGGTAAAATCAAAGGGCCACATTTCAAGATGCCATCAATATCAGGGCCCAAGATCTCAATGCCAGATGTTGATTTCAACCTGAAAGGGCCAAAGGTGAAGGGAGATGTTGATGTGTCAGTACCAAAGATAGAAGGAGACTTAAAAGCACCCAAAGTAGACATTGAAGGTCCAGATATTGACATTGAGGGTCCTTCAGGAGGTTTTAAAATGCCAAAGATGAAGATGCCATCATTTGGATTCAAAGGACCTAAAGTGGAGGGTCCAGATATTGATGTTAAACTACCAAAAGCAGACATTGACATCAAGGCACCCAAGGTGGACATCCAAGGTCCTGAACTAGACGTTGAAGGGCCTGATGGTAAAATCAAAGGGCCACATTTCAAGATGCCATCAATATCAGGGCCCAAGATCTCAATGCCAGATGTTGATTTCAACCTGAAAGGGCCAAAGGTGAAGGGAGATGTTGATGTGTCAGTACCAAAGATAGAAGGAGACTTAAAAGCACCCAAAGTAGACATTGAAGGTCCAGATATTGACATTGAGGGTCCTTCAGGAGGTTTTAAAATGCCAAAGATGAAGATGCCATCATTTGGATTCAAAGGACCTAAAGTGGAGGGTCCAGATATTGATGTTAAACTACCAAAAGCAGACATTGACATCAAGGCACCCAAGGTGGACATCCAAGGTCCTGAACTAGACATTGAAGGGCCTGATGGTAAAATCAAAGGGCCACATTTCAAGATGCCATCCATGTCAGGGCCCAAGATCTCAATGCCAGATGTTGATTTCAACCTGAAAGGTCCAAAGATGAAGGGAGATTTTGATGTGTCAGTGCCAAAGATAGAAGGAGATATCAAAGCACCGAAAGTTGACATTGAGGGTCCAGATGTGGACGTTGAAGGTCTTTCAGGAGGGTTTAAAATGCCAAAGATGAAGATGCCATCATTTGGATTCAAGGGACCTAAAGTGGAGGGTCCAGATATTGATGTTAAACTACCAAAAGCAGACATTGACATCAAGGCACCCAAGGTGGACATCCAAGGTCCTGAACTAGACATTGAAGGGCCTGATGGTAAAATCAAAGGGCCACATTTCAAGATGCCATCCATGTCAGGGCCCAAGATCTCAATGCCAGATGTTGATTTCAACCTGAAAGGGCCAAAGGTGAAGGGAGATCTTGATGTGTCAGTACCAAAGATAGAAGGAGACTTAAAAGCACCCAAAGTAGACATTGAAGGTCCAGATATTGACATTGAGGGTCCTTCAGGAGGTTTTAAAATGCCAAAGATGAAGATGCCATCATTTGGATTCAAAGGACCTAAAGTGGAGGGTCCAGATATTGATGTTAAACTACCAAAAGCAGACATTGACATCAAGGCACCCAAGGTGGACATCCAAGGTCCTGAACTAGACATTGAAGGGCCTGATGGTAAAATCAAAGGGCCACATTTCAAGATGCCATCCATGTCAGGGCCCAAGATCTCAATGCCAGATGTTGATTTCAACCTGAAAGGTCCAAAGATGAAGGGAGATTTTGATGTGTCAGTGCCAAAGATAGAAGGAGATATCAAAGCACCGAAAGTTGACATTGAGGGTCCAGATGTGGACGTTGAAGGTCTTTCAGGAGGGTTTAAAATGCCAAAAATGAAGATGCCCTCATTTGGATTCAAGGGACCTAAAGTGGAGGGTCCAGATATTGATGTTAAACTACCAAAAGCAGACATTGACATCAAGGCACCCAAGGTGGACATCCAAGGTCCTGAACTAGACATTGAAGGGCCTGATGGTAAAATCAAAGGGCCACATTTCAAGATGCCATCCATGTCAGGGCCCAAGATCTCAATGCCAGATGTTGATTTCAACCTGAAAGGGCCAAAGGTGAAGGGAGATCTTGATGTGTCAGTACCAAAGATAGAAGGAGACTTCAAAGCACCCAAAGTAGACATTGAAGGTCCAGATATTGACATTGAGGGTCCTTCAGGAGGTTTTAAGATGCCAAAGATGAAGATGCCATCATTTGGATTCAAAGGACCTAAAGTGGAGGGTCCAGATATTGATGTTAAACTACCAAAAGCAGACATTGACATCAAGGCACCCAAGGTGGACATCCAAGGTCCTGAACTAGACATTGAAGGGCCTGATGGTAAAATCAAAGGGCCACATTTCAAGATGCCATCCATGTCAGGGCCCAAGATCTCAATGCCAGATGTTGATTTCAACCTGAAAGGTCCAAAGATGAAGGGAGATTTTGATGTGTCAGTGCCAAAGATAGAAGGAGATATCAAAGCACCGAAAGTTGACATTGAAGGTCCAGATGTGGACGTTGAAGGTCTTTCAGGAGGGTTTAAAATGCCAAAGATGAAGATGCCATCATTTGGATTCAAGGGACCTAAAGTGGAGGGTCCAGATATTGATGTTAAACTACCAAAAGCAGACATTGACATCAAGGCACCCAAGGTGGACATCCAAGGTCCTGAACTAGACATTGAAGGGCCTGATGGTAAAATCAAAGGGCCACATTTCAAGATGCCATCCATGTCAGGGCCCAAGATCTCAATGCCAGATGTTGATTTCAACCTGAAAGGGCCAAAGGTGAAGGGAGATCTTGATGTGTCAGTACCAACGATAGAAGGAGACTTCAAAGCACCCAAAGTAGACATTGAAGGTCCAGATATTGACATTGAGGGTCCTTCAGGAGGTTTTAAGATGCCAAAGATGAAGATGCCATCATTTGGATTCAAAGGACCTAAAGTGGAGGGTCCAGATATTGATGTTAAACTACCAAAAGCAGACATTGACATCAAGGCACCCAAGGTGGACATCCAAGGTCCTGAACTAGACATTGAAGGGCCTGATGGTAAAATCAAAGGGCCACATTTCAAGATGCCATCCATGTCAGGGCCCAAGATCTCAATGCCAGATGTTGATTTCAACCTGAAAGGTCCAAAGATGAAAGGAGACATTGAAGTGTCTGTTCCAAAAATAGAAGGAGACATCAAAGCACCTAAAGTAGACATTGAAGGTCCAGATGTTGACATTGAGGGTCCTTCCGGAGGATTTAAGATGCCAAAGATGAAGATGCCAACATTTGGAATCAAGGGAGCTAAAGTGGAGGGTACAGATGTTGATGTTAAACTACCAAAAGCAGACATTGACATCAAGGCTCCCAAGGTGGACATCCAAGGTCCTGAACTAGACATTGAAGGGCCTGACGGTAAAATCAAAGGGCCACATTTCAAGATGCCTTCCATTTCAGGGCCCAAGATCTCAATGCCAGATGTTGATTTTAACCTGAAAGGTCCAAAGATGAAGGGAGATTTTGATGTGTCAGTGCCAAAGATAGAAGGAGATATCAAAGCACCGAAAGTTGACATTGAAGGTCCAGATGTGGACGTTGAAGGTCTTTCAGGAGGGTTTAAAATGCCAAAGATGAAGATGCCATCATTTGGATTCAAGGGACCTAAAGTGGAGGGTCCAGATGTTGATGTAAAACTTCCAAAAGCTGACATTGACATCAAGGCACCCAAAGTGAACATCCAAGGACCCGAACTAGACATTGAAGGGCCTGACGGTAAAATCAAGGGGCCACATTTCAAGATGCCATCAATTTCAGGGCCCAAGATCTCAATGCCAGATGTCGATTTCAACCTGAAAGGGCCAAAGGTGAAGGGAGATGTTGACGTGTCAGTGCCAAAGATAGAAGGAGACATCAATGCACCCAAAATTGACATTGAAGGTCCAGATGTTGACATTGAAGGTCTTTCAGGAGGATTTAAAATGCCAAAGATGAAAATCCCCTCAATGTCTGGCCCCAAAATATCAATGCCTGATGTTGATTTCAATCTCAAAGCGCCAACATTGAAGGGTGGAGTTGAGGGAGATATGAGTTTACCCAAAGCAGAAATTGATGGTGTTGATATATCAGTGGATAGTCCTGAGATTTCACCTAAGAAATCAAAGTTCAAAATGCCCAAGTTTGGATTCAAAGGGCCTAAAGTCAAAACTCCTGAAATTGATGTAAAACTTGCGAAACCAGATATAAATATCAAAGGACCTAAAGTTACTTCTCCCGATCTTGAGGTTGACATTGGCGCTACAAGCCCTAAAGTCAAAGGATCCAAGTTTAAAATGCCTAAATTTGGATTCAAAGGCCCAAAAGTAGAGATACCAGATGTTGATATTAACCTTCCTAAAACAGAAATTGATATCAAGACACCAGACATCGACATTAAAAGTCCCGAACTGGACATTGAAAGCCCTGATGGCAAAATAAAAGGACCAAAATTCAAGATGCCATCCATGTCAGGACCAAAGATGTCAATGCCTGATGTGGATTTTAACCTGAAAGGTCCTAAGGTAAAGGGAGATTTTGATATGTCAGTCCCCAAGATTGAAGGAGATCTGAAATCCCCCAAAATAAACATTGAAGGTCCAGATGTTGATATTGAAGGTTCAGGAGGGTTTAAGATGCCAAAAATGAAGATGCCATCATTTGGATTCAAAGGACCTAAACTGGAAGGTCCGGATTTCGATGTCAACATTCCCAAACCTGACATTAATATTGAGGGTTCAGACATTAACATTAAAAGCCCAGAATTGGACATTGAAGGCCCAGACGGTAAAATCAAAGGGCCCAAATTCAAGATGCCATCAATATCTGGACCAAAGATCTCCATGCCTGATATGGATGTTAATCTAAAAGGTCCAAAGGTGAAAGGAGATTTCGATGTGTCCATACCCAAGATTGAAGGAGACCTCAAAACGCCACAACTAGACATGGAAGGTCCAGATGTTGATATGGAAGTTTCAGGAGGATTTAAGATGCCAAAGATGAAAATGCCATCATTTGGATTCAAAGGACCAAAACTTGAGGGTCCAGATGTTGATGTCAACCTTCCTAAAGCTGACATTAATGTTGAAGGCCCTAATTTTGAGATCAAAGGTCCAGAATTAGACATTGAAGGCCCAGACGGTAAAATCAAAGGACCCAAATTCAAAATGCCATCAATATCTGGACCAAAGATCTCTATGCCCGATGTGGATTTCAACCTGAAAGGCCCTAAGGTGAAGGGAGACTTTGATATGTCAGTCCCCAAAATGGAAGGAGATCTGAAAACCCCCAAAGTAAACATTGAAAGTCCTGATGTTGACATAGAAGGTTCAGGAGGGTTCAAGATGCCAAAAATGAAAATGCCATCATTTGGAGTCAAAGGACCAAAACTTGAGGGTCCAGATGTCAATGTCAACCTTCCCAAAGCTGACTTTAATATTCATGGTCCTGATGTTGACATCAAAAGTCCAGGATTAGATATTGAAGGCCCGGATGGTAAAATCAAAGGACCCAAATTTAAGATGCCATCACTATCCGGACCACAAATCTCCATGCCTGATATGGACTTCAACCTGAAAGGTCCTAAGGTGAAGGGAGGTGTTGACATGTCAGGAGACCTCAAAGCACCAAAAATGGACATTGAAGGTCCAGATGTTGACATTGAAGGTTCAGGAGGATTTAAGATGCCAAAGATGAAGATGCCTTCTTTCGGATTCAAAGGACCTAAACTGGAGGGTCCAGATGTTGATGTCAATCTTCCCAAAGCTGACATTGATATTGAGGGTCCTGATGTTAAACTCAAAGGTCCAGAACTAGACATTGAAGGTCCAGATGGAAAAATTAAAGGACCTAAATTCAAGATGCCATCCATATCTGGACCACACATCTCCATGCCTGATATGGACTTCAACTTGAAAGGTCCTAAGTTGAAGGGAGGTGTTGACATTTCAGGAGACCTCAAAGCACCAAAATTAGACATTGAAGTTCCAGACGTTGACATTGAAGGTTCAGGAGGATTTAAGATGCCAAAGATGAAGATGCCATCATTTGGATTCAAAGGACCTAAGCTGGAGGGTCCAGATGTTGATGTCAACCTTCCCAAAGCTGACATTGATATTGAGGGTCCTGATGTTAAACTGAAAGGTCCAGAGCTTGACATTGAAGGCCCGGATGGTAAAATCAAAGGACCCAAATTTAAGATGCCATCACTATCCGGACCACAAATCTCCATGCCTGATATGGACTTCAACCTGAAAGGTCCTAAGGTGAAAGGAGGTGTTGACATGTCAGGAGACCTCAAAGCACCAAAAATGGACATTGAAGGTCCAGATGTTGACATTGAAGGTTCAGGAGGATTTAAGATGCCAAAGATGAAGATGCCTTCTTTCGGATTAAAAGGACCTAAACTGGAGGGTCCAGATGTTGATGTCAATCTTCACAAAGGTGACATTAATATTGAGGGTCCTGATGTTAAACTCAAAGGTCCAGAGCTTGACATTGAAGGTCCAGATGGAAAAATCAAAGGACCTAAATTCAAGATGCCATCCATATCCGGACCACACATCTCCATGCCTGATATGGACTTCAACTTGAAAGGTCCTAAGGTGAAGGGAGGTGTTGACATTTCAGGAGATCTCAAAGCACCAAAATTAGACATTGAAGTTCCAGACGTTGACATTGAAGGTTCAGGAGGATTTAAGATGCCAAAGATGAAGATGCCATCATTTGGATTCAAAGGACCTAAGCTGGAGGGTCCAGATGTTGATGTCAACCTTCCCAAAGCTGACATTGATATTGAGGGTCCTGATGTTAAACTGAAAGGTCCAGAGCTTGACATTGAAGGCCCGGATGGTAAAATCAAAGGACCCAAATTTAAGATGCCATCACTATCCGGACCACAAATCTCCATGCCTGATATGGACTTCAACTTGAAAGGTCCTAAGGTGAAGGGAGGTGTTGACATGTCAGGAGACCTCAAAGCACCAAAAATGGACATTGAAGGTCCAGATGTTGACATTGAAGGTTCAGGAGGATTTAAGATGCCAAAGATGAAGATGCCTTCTTTCGGATTCAAAGGACCTAAACTGGAGGGTCCAGATGTTGATGTCAATCTTCACAAAGGTGACATTAATATTGAGGGTCCTGATGTTAAACTCAAAGGTCCAGAACTAGACATTGAAGGTCCAGATGGAAAAATCAAAGGACCTAAATTCAAGATGCCATCCATATCCGGACCACACATCTCCATGCCTGATATGGACTTCAACTTGAAAGGTCCTAAGGTGAAGGGAGGTGTTGACATTTCAGGAGACGTCAAAGCACCAAAATTAGACATTGAAGGTCCAGATGTTGACATTGAAGGTTCAGGAGGATTTAAAATGCCAAAGATGAAAATGCCATCATTTGGAATGAAAGGACCTAAACTGGAAGGTCCAGATGTTGATGTCAATGTTCCCAAAGCTGATTTTAATATTCAGGGACCTGATCTTGATATCAAAGGTCCAGAACTGGACATTGAAGGTCCAGATGGTAAAATCAAAGGTCCCAAATTCAAAATGCCAACAATATCTGGACCAAAGATCTCCATGCCTGATATGGACTTCAATTTGAAAGGTCCAAAGGTGAAGGGTGGTGTTGACATGTCAGGAGACCTGAAAGCACCCAAAATGGATGTTGAAGTTCCAGATGTTGACATAGAAAGTTCAGGAGGATTTAAGATGCCAAAGATGAAGATGCCATCCTTTGGATTCAAAGGACCTAAATTGGAGGGTCCAGATGTTGATGTCAACCTTCCCAAAGCTGACATCAATATTGAGGGTCCTGATGTTGACATCAAAGGTCCAGAATTAGACATTGAAGGTCCAGATGGTAAAATCAAAGGACCCAAATTCAAGATGCCATCAATATCTGGACCAAAGATCTCCATGCCTGATATTGACTTCAACTTGAAAGGTCCCAAGGTGAAGGGAGATTTAGACGTGTCAGTCCCCAAGATTGAAGGAGATCTGAAAGCACCCAAAGTAGACATTGAAGGACCAGATGTTGACATTGAAGGCTCAGGAGGATTTAAGATGCCAAAGATGAAGATGCCATCCTTTGGATTCAAAGGACACAAAATTGATGGTCCTGATGTTGACGTTGACCTTCCTAAAGCTGACATTGACATAAAGGGACCAAATGTTGACATCAAAAGTCCAGAACTTGACATTGAAGTCCCTCATGGTAAAATCAAAGGTTCAAAATTCAAGATGCCTGATGTTGGCTTTCATATGAAAACTCCTAAGTTAAAGGGAGATTTAGATTTGTCAGGGCCCAAGGTAGAAGGAGACATTAAAGCACCGAAAGTAGACCTCAAAGCACCAAAAGTAGATATTGAAAGTCCAGAATTAGACATTGATGGAGCTGATGGTAAAATCAAAGGACCAAAATTCAAAATGCCATCAATATCAGGTCCAAACATCTCAATGCCTGATGTAGACTTTAATCTGAAAGGTCCAAAGGTGAAGGGAGATTTTGATATGTCAGGAGACGTCAAAGTCCCCAAAGTAGACATTGAAGGCCCAGATGTTGACATAGAAGGTTCAGGAGGATTTAAGATGCCAAAGATGAAGATGCCATCATTTGGCTTCAAGGGACCTAAAATGGAGGGTCCAGACGTGGATGTCAACCTTCCCAAAGCTGGCCTTAATATTGAGGGTCCTGATGTTGACATTAAAGGTCCAGAACTGAACATTGAAGGTCCAGATGGTAAAATCAAAGGGCCCAAATTCAAGATGCCATCAATATCCGGACCAAAGATATCCATGCCTGATATGGACTTCAACTTGAAAGGTCCTAAGGTGAAGGGAGATTTAGATGTGTCAGTCCCCAAGATTGAAGGAGATCTGAAAGCACCCAATGTAAACATTGAGGGACCAGATGTTGACATTGAAGGTTCAGGAGGTTTTAAGATGCCAAAGATGAAGATGCCTTCCTTTGGATTGAAAGGACCTAAACTAGAGGGTCCAGATGTCGATCTCAACCTACCCAAAGGTGACGTTAACATTGAGGGACCTGAATTCAACATCAAAGGTGCCGAATTTGACATTGAAGGCCCTGATGGTAAAATCAAAGGGCCCAAATTCAAGATGCCATCAATATCTGGACCAAAGATATCCATGCCTGATATGGACTTCAACTTGAAAGGTCCTAAGGTGAAGGGAGATTTTGATGTGTCAGTCCCAAAGATTGAAGGAGATCTGAAAACACCAAAAGTAAACATTGAGGGACCAGATGTTGACATTGAAGGCTCAGGAGGAGGATTAAAAATGCCAAAGATGAAGATGCCTTCCTTTGGATTGAAAGGACCTAAACTAGAGGGTCCAGATGTCGATCTCAACCTACCCAAAGGTGACGTTAACATTGAGGGACCTGAATTCAACATCAAAGGTGCCGAATTTGACATTGAAGGCCCTGATGGTAAAATCAAAGGGCCCAAATTCAAGATGCCATCAATATCTGGACCAAAGATATCCATGCCTGATATGGACTTCAACTTGAAAGGTCCTAAGGTGAAGGGAGATTTTGATGTGTCAGTCCCAAAGATTGAAGGAGATCTGAAAACACCAAAAGTAAACATTGAGGGACCAGATGTTGACATTGAAGGCTCAGGAGGATTAAAAATGCCAAAGATGAAGATGCCTTCCTTTGGATTGAAAGGACCTAAACTAGAGGGTCCAGATGTCGATCTCAACCTACCCAAAGGTGACGTTAAGATTGAGGGACCTGAATTCAACATCAAAGGTGCCGAATTTGACATTGAAGGCCCTGATGGTAAAATCAAAGGGCCCAAATTCAAGATGCCATCAATATCTGGACCAAAGATATCCATGCCTGATATGGACTTCAACTTGAAAGGTCCTAAGGTGAAGGGAGATTTTGATGTGTCAGTCCCAAAGATTGAAGGAGATCTGAAAACACCAAAAGTAAACATTGAGGGACCAGATGTTGACATTGAAGGCTCAGGAGGATTAAAAATGCCAAAGATGAAGATGCCTTCCTTTGGATTCAAGGGACCTACACTGGGGAGTCCTGATGCTGATATTAACCTGCATAAAGCTGACATTGACATTAAGGGACCTAGTGTTGACATTTCGCCCCCAGATCTGAACGTCAGACGGCCTGAAGGAAAATTGTCAGGTGGGTCCGTTGATATGGGAAGTCCCAGTGTCAGCATTGAAAAACCAAATATCAAGTTTCCAAAGTTTAAAGGTCCCACATTTGGAATTAAATCTGCAGAAGCTGAAGGGCCTGAACTGGACATTTCTGGTGGAAAGTTGGATGTAAACACCCCTGGTGTCGACCTAAACCTAGGGGATCCAAATATCAAAGGACCTAAATTCAAGGCACAAAAGTTCCACATGGGAGGCAAGAACCCCAAAGTAGATGTTCAGTTGCCAGAGGTTGACAGTAGTCTTGATGTTGGTGATGACATTAATGTGAAAGGAAGGAAAGGAAAATTCAAACTACCCAAAATGAAAGGAAAAGCTAAGAAACCTGATATAGATATTGATGTTGAAACATCAGGAGCTGAATTGGAAGTTGATTCGCCTGAGCTTCACCTGAAAGGAGCAAAGGTAAAGAAACCCTTCTTTGGCAAACTTAATTTCCCTGATGTGGAATTTGATGTAAAATCTCCTAAAGTTAAAAGTGATAGCTTAGCCTCTGGAAAAGTGCCTTCCGGGAGTCTACATGGCAATATAGAAGGTACGGGTGTAAATGTGGAAGTCCCAGATTTAAAAACATCAAAAATGAAAATTCAAGGGATGAATATCAAAGGAACACAGGGAAATGTTCATGATGCTGACATAAATGTAAATGTACAAAATCTAAAAGGAGATGCAAACCTCTCAGGAGGTATAACAGGTCCTAAGATAGATATTGGAGGAGTAGGAGGAGCAGAAGTGGACTCAAATGTTTCAGGGTCTGGTGGACTACAATTCCCAGAGTTCCAAGTATCATTCCAAAAAACCAAAGTTCCAAAGTTTGGCATTGCTTTGCCTAAATTGGAAGGACCAGAAATGGGAATAGATGTTCATGCAGAATCAGGAGGACAGACAGCAGTGGGGGGTGGAAAGATAGAGGGGCAGCCTTCTGCAGTTAGTGGTAGTGTAAGTTGTCAGAGTCTGGAGCTGCAAAGCCCAGATGTGAAGCACAGCGGTGGGAAAGTAAAGGTCAAGATGCCAAGGTTCGGTTTTGGCAAGTCAAAAGCAAAGGGAGGTAGCGCAGCTGATCTTAGCCTCCAGGGGCCGGACACAGAACTAAGGGCCAGTGGTAGCAGTGGTGTTAAAGGCTCCAAAGAGTTGAGTTTAAGTCATGGGGAGTTGGTAAGTGGGAAGATGTCAGTTGAGGGAGGATCTGGAATTAGTGTGTCCCCTAAGAGCAAGTCAGCCTCCCTGGATCTGTTTAAGAAATCAAGGCATCGGTCTTCCTCTGTTGCAAGTGATGAGGGAGGTCTGGCTGCCTCTTCCCCATCAAGTCACTTAAGTGCTGAAGGTGGTGACATCTCTGTAGATGTTGGTGGAGGCAAGGTGAAAGGAAAGAAGGGCAAGTTAAAGTTTGGCACCTTTGGTGGTTTTGGCTCAAAGACAAAGGGCTCGTATGAAGTGGCTCTGGGTGAGGATAGTGAAGCAAGAATAGAGGGAATGGGGGGTGTATCTTTACCCTCTAAAAAGTCCAGAATCTCTTCATCATCCAGCAGCGACAGTGGGACTAGAGGTGGTTTCCATTTTCCCAAACTCGAGTTGTCTGTGTCACCAAAGAAATAAATTTTGAATTATAAACTCTCTCATGTACAAACCTGTGCTCTGAATCACAACATCCCTATCTGCTCAAGCATTTCAAACTTGCCAGAATATTCTATCTCATCTCATTAAGTTGTGCACATGTGCACATACAACAATAACTGTTAATTCACTTTGGACTTTTCCATCAAATTCTTGCTAATTAAAATGGGGTACATGAGATTGTTTAGAATACCATTGAACTGTAAATAAGATGAATCTGTATTGTAATATTAAGTATTGTCTTTGTACATAGTCAAAATTTATTGAACATATTACCATCTCACCAAATTCATACCAATACCAAACTCACATATTTAGTCCAAGTGTCTCATTGAATTCTGTTAAATTGCATATTGTTAAGACTTGGTGTGGTATTTTTGTATCCAGGGGGTCAATTGCACAAAATAATATGGAATACATTTTTATTTTAAAGATTGTTATGTTTATATACAAATACATACAGCAAAAACAACACCTTTTTCTTTTTATGTATGAAATGTTTACTTGGATTTTGAAGCTTTGGATATATAATCATTGCAGAACCTATTTACTCAACATAAAGCCAACCCTGTATAACATTCTATCAAGAGTGACAATGCTGTTAAAGACCATACTTGCAACTAAAAACAATGTTTCTGTAAACTGTAAACCCTATTAACTGCTGTTATTAATTTTGGAGACACATTTATTTCTTTTCTTTGTTTCTACATCCACAT
Source organism: Esox lucius (assembly GCF_011004845.1). NCBI lineage: Eukaryota > Metazoa > Chordata > Actinopteri > Esociformes > Esocidae > Esox > Esox lucius. The sequence goes on from NC_047572.1 coordinate 10,142,317, forward strand.
TGCTACTAGACATTTCTAGTATCAAAGTGGTTCAACGCTTCATTTGAATTCAAATCAAATGACCAAAAGGACAGTGCAAATTGTAAAATGGTACAGTATATGGTGATGAATGAATTCAAATATAGGGGATTTTGTAAAGAAATTAAAGAAGTATTGCAAATTATTAATTATTAATGTTGGCATTGTATTGCGTTCAGGTGGGTATGTCTCTCCCCCTCTCTCATTCTCACACATATTCTTTCACTTAATGCAACACTTGTTGCACTCTTTATATTTAGGTGACTATCTTCAATAAAGAGTTGCTCTATATTTGTACTTGTATAGGTTAACAAATATCTGAAATGTTAATAACAGAGCTGAACATGTCCTTGCTTTTATTTGATGTAGTTGGAGATTTTCTGAGCCTATTATGTTTTATGTGTGCATTCTGCTAAATAAATCAAATAAACAGTTGAGCTTCTAATTGTCTCATTTATTATGATCTATTGTTGTCAAACTGGTACTAAAACAAAGTTCTTTTTTACATATTTTACTGACTGAATATTATGTATTTTCTGGTCACGATACAACCAGTTCGTAATTAATTTCATAACTGTGACCACTATCTCACCATTATTCTGATCACTGTATTATGTGACATTACGTACAACCCCGTTTCCAGAAAAGTTTGGACACTGCAAAAAATGCAAATAAACACAGAATTCTCTCTATGCCACATCTTCAATGTTTCTGACTTAGAATCTGGTTAGAATTTGCTGGTCAGAGTGCCTGCACAGCTAATATAATTTCCCCGATCGGCACGTGTTGTTACTTTATTGGGTTGTGCCTATTACTTTGTTAGTTATAGAGACATCATGGAATTGGGATATTTTAAGAAGACTTGCTTTAACTCACTCACCATGATCAGAAAAATGTATTGTATAGTTTGATTGACCGATTTAAGACATACAGCTGGACATTTGAATTCTCAATATTGAAGATATGTGTTGACTGACACGATTGTGCCGTTTGCCAGACTCCAACCTTTATACTAATAATCTGACTTATTATTTTTAAGTAGGTGAACGGATTCTAAAATTAACTCTTAATCAACTGTATACAAATATGAATATGATTATAGCATTGATGACATACCAGTAAAAATAATTTTTGATTGAGTGTCAAAATAAAGTAAAAAGCCAAAATTGCAGCATTCTGTGGTTTACAAACTGCACATGTTCAAATTGCAATTTAAATATGGTTTTGATTAATCGTGCAGCCCTACCTTCAGCTGCAATTCTTATAATGCTCTTAGTGATACAGTGGGGAGAACAAGTATTTGATACACTGCCGATTTTGCAGGTTTTCCCACTTACAAAGCATGTAGAGGTCTGTAAAAAAAGAAAATCCAGAAAATGTATGATTTTTAAATAATTAATTTGCTTTTTATTGCATGACATAAGTATTTGATTACCTACCAACCAGAAAGAATTCCGGATCTCACAGACATGTTCGTTTTTCTTTAAGAAGCCCACCTGTTCTCCACACTTTACCTGTATTAACTGCACCTGGTTGAACTTGTTACCTGTATAAAAGACACCTGTCCACACACTCAATGGCCAAGACCAGAGAGCTGTGTAAGGACATCAGGGATAAAACTGTAGACCTGCACAAGGCTGGGATGGGCTACAGGACAATTGGTAAGTAGCTTGGTGAGAAGGCAACAACTGTTGGTGCAATTATTAGAAAATGGAAGAAGTTCAAGATGACGGTCAATCTCCCTCGGTCTGGGGCTCCATGCAAGATCTCACCTCATGGGGCATCAATGTTCATGAGGAAGGTGAGGGATCAGCCCAGAACTACACGGCAAGACCAGGTCAATGACCTGAAGAGAGCTGGGACCACAGTCTCAAAGAACCATTAGAAACACACTACGCCGTCATGGATTAAAATCCAGCAGCACACGCAAGGTCCCCCTGCTCAAGCCAGCGCATGTCCAGGCCCATCTGAAGTTTTTCCAATGATCATCTGGATGATCCAGAGGAGGAATGGGAGAAGGTCATGTGGTCTGAAGAGACAAAAATAGAGCTTTTTGGTCTAAACTCCACTCGCCGTGTTTGGAGAAAGAAGAAGGATGAGTACAACCCCAAGAACACCATCCCAACCATGAAGCATGGAGGTGGAAACATTATTTGGGGATGCTTTTCTGCAAAGGGGACAGGACAACTGCACCGTATTGAGGGGAGGATGGATGGGGTCAGGTATCGCGAGATCTTGGCCAACAACCTCCCTCCCTCCGTAAGAAGCATCTCAAGGTCCTGGAGTGGCCAGTCTCCAGACCTGAACTCAATAGAAAATCTTTGGAGGGAGCTGAAAGTCTGTATTGCCCAGCGACAGCCCCGAAACCTGAAGGATCTGGAGAAGGTCTGTATGGAGAAGTGGGCCAAAATCCCTGCTGCAGTGTGTGCAAACCTGGTCAAGAACTACAGGAAACGTATGATCTCTGCAATTGCAAACTAAGGTTTCTGTACCAAATATTAAGTTCTGCTTTTCTGATGTATCAAAAACTTATGTCATGCAATAAAATGCAAATGAATTACTTAAAAATCATACAATGTGATTTACGAAAATATTATCGTATATATTGTTATATATATATTCCGCCAGAATCAGATGGCAAAATTACTAGCCCTGTAACCTGTGCAATCACTCTCTTTCTCTCAACAGGCTCACACTAATTCCATATAGTGGGAAGTAGATCTGCTGTTTGAATGACACACAAGGACCCAAAACATTTGCGCTTTAATGCATGATCAGAATTACAGATGGATAGATCAGGGGCTATTTTTTTTAATATTGATATAAAATAAATTATTTATATAAAATAAAATATATATAAATAATTTGAGATCTGGGGCTATTCATAAAAGATCTGGGACAATACCCCTAGGCCTAAAAACGGCAATGAAGGCAACATACCAAATGTTGAAACTGAGACATTTTATTGCTTGTTGAAATACATGCTCATTTGGAATTTGATGTCAGCAACATGTTTAAAAAGTTGGAATAGGGGCATCACGTCTTCTTTTCCGAATAGTCTGTAAGTATTTGGGAACTTAGGAGACCAATTGCTTTAATTTGAAAGTTAAATGTATTCCCATTCTTGCTTGATATAAGATTGCAGCTGCTCAACAATTTGGGGACTCGTCATATTTTTCGTTTCATAATACACCAAATGTTTTCAGTAGGGGACAGGTCTGGACTGCATGCAGGCCAGTTAAGCACCCAGACTCTTTTACTATGGAGCCATGCTGTTGTGATACATGCAGAATGTTGTTTGGCAATGTCTTGCTGAAATAAGCAAGGCCTTCCCTGAAAAAGACATTGTCTGGATGGCAGCATATGTTTTCCCAAAACCTGTATATGTTGTTCAGCATTAATGCTGCCTTCACACATGTACAAGTCACCTATGTCATGTGCACCAATGCAACCCCATACCATCATGGATGCTGGCTTTTGAACTGTGCTGATAACAAGCCGGATGCTCCCTCTCTTCTTTAGTCTGGAGGACGCAGCGTCAATAATCCCCTAAAATAATTTAACATTTTGATTTGTCAGACCACAGGACAGTTTTCGACACTGCCTCAGTCCATTTTAAATTAGCTTGGGCCCAGAGAAGGCGGTGGTGGTTCTGGATCTTGCTTGTATATGGTTTCTTTTTTGCATCCCCATTCTCACTTCTGACAGAACCATCCTCTCTGGAATTATCTTTTAATACCCAATCATGTCACTGACCTGTTGCCAATTGACCTAATAAATTGTCTGATAATTCACCAGGTTTAGTTTTTTAGCGTTTGTTGCCTCAGTCCTAATTTGTACTATTCATGTACTAGTCAGAGCTCATCAAACTGCTACAGTTTACAGCTTACTGTAAAACATTGTTTCTATAAGCACTAAATAAAGCTACAATCAGCAAGATATGCTTACATTGGAAATTGATGATGAAATGGTAACATTGTTACATGTCACATTGCTTGCAGATTTGCATAAAGTGGTAATTTCATAATTCACATACAGACATAGAACAAATAGTATAATGTCCCCACTGTTTTTATTAATTACTGATAAAAATGTTATAATAGGGTATATTGTTATGAAAGACCTGATCAGAGATGATTTGGGGCTTAATTACCTGCTTGAAGCATAATGTGAGGGGTCAGGTATGCAGTGAAGACAATCAGCATATTACAACTTTATCTGATTTAGAATTTGAAATGAAACAAGAAAAGGAAACATGTTACAAAAATATGTAAAAAAAAAGGTTGGTTGAAGGTATTCTATCTTATAGACGTCTTGACATTTTCATAGTTTAGAGATGTCTTGCAACTTGCTCCTTCACAGACGTAACACTGTACTCCATTATGATGGTATATTTTTGTACCTTCCTGAGCATATCAACATGGGTTTTCTAGCTTTTTATGACACAAACAGTAATAACAATTAAAAGAAAGTATAAATATACACAGGGTTGAGTAGGTGATTTTTCAAATGTTACTAGTCACCTGTCCAAAATATGTATCTGTAACATAACTAACAAACTCTGTAATGTAGTCTGATTACTTTAATTTACTTTTAAGAGACAGATTTCTTTTTTATTACAGATTAAAAATCTGTGATCTTCAAGAATTGAGGAAATAAACTACTTTTACCTCAATATAACCCAAAACTAATTATTTTATCCTACATTGTGGTACTTCTCTTATTATTATGGGACTCATTGTTTTGAAAACAGGAATGCTGCTCTCATTTAATGGCATAGCTTGACCATAACCAATAAGGGTTGTGAAATTTTTTACCAAACACTGCATTTGCTATTTTAACTGCAATTGCTTTATTAAAACAGCTTTTATGTGTCTATCTGTTGAAGTCTATTGAAGAAATTTCAATCAAAATCTAATTTATTTATATAGCCCTTTTTACATCAGCAATTGAAACAAAGGACTTTTACAAAACACCCAGCCTGAAACAACAAGGAGTTAGCAACAACAGTGTTGAAGTACAGTGGCTACGAAAACTCCCTAATTATGTATTGATGCATATGTTAAATCAGTTTAGAAGGACACTAAAACTTGAATTCCAACACTGTAAATGATCCTGGACAAGTCAACATTTGAATAAAATGGTAATTATTTTTACCAGGCACCCAAACAACCTGGTAACTTCAGCCGAGAAACAAAGTAAATGGGATATCTTCATGTTCTCAAAAAATGTGTAGGATTCATATAGGCCCAGTGTATGCTATAACATAAGCAATTTTAGAACTATTTCAAAATACAGAGAATTTCATGCAAAGAAAGCTGTCAGGCAATAACACTGAAGAACCACAGGTCACAAAATAATGGGAATTGTTCTATAGTAGCAGTATGTAAGGCATATGGTGTATTTTGTGGCCACTGAGTGTCTGTGTGTAATAATATGATCAGCTTAGCTAACAATAATGATGTTAGATTATGTAAAAGGATCAATATCCCTATATAAGGAAATACTTTGATTATTCAGAGACGTGATTACATTTGAGTAGGAGCTATAAGGCCTAACCCCCTATTTCCAATATATTTTTTTATCAGAGCCCTATTGGCCTTCGTCAAAAGAAAAGAACTATGGAGGAGATAGAGTGTCATTTGGCTCACATCCTGTATGTGGTGTAGCTGTAACCTACCATTGTCCAAGCAGTGTTTTGCCAAGAACACAGGAAATGTGTTCCTCTGTGTTCTTGGTTGTTTAAATGAAATTGTTGTTGAGGTAGCGTAAAGGAAGGAACTCTTCAGGAAATTCCTTTAAATGAGGAAAGTGCTCTTTTCCTTTGTGTAGGCAAAATATTTGTCAGCTTAGGAGAGGGAGGTACATGGGGAACCAAATTCAAAGAAAAAAACACTAACTGCTAAAAAAAAGTTTGCAGCAGTTAGTGTTTACAAGGTTTTTCTTAGGTATTACAGATATCAAATAGTCTAGCGAGAGGATTATAAGAACGGTTCAAAGGCACAACCATAGTATACAGGATTCCTTTGACGGGTAAGAAACATTTTCTGTGTAAAGCTAGCAACTTGTCTTGCAGGCTTGAGTGGTTGCTGTAAACGTCTAGATAAAGATATTCTTTGATTCGAGATACTCTTGATTTGTTATATTCATCCTTTTGCCTTATCTATAGGTATACACTAGAAATGACAAATTGAAGGCCTTTGGTGTTTTGCACATTTTATTTGCCTGTTGTGTTTTCTATTGGAGCAAGTTAGAAGAAAGATCTAAATGTACCTGAGCATTTGTACCTGAGGATACTCATGCTACTTATGACACAGGAGTCTTTGACTGGAGCTGGAACGTAACTCCAATTGCCCTTTCACTCTATGTCCTTGCCTTAGCTTTAACATCCATAAAATGTACTAAATATCACTCTATTGAGTCATGAAGTAACTTAATCTGCAGCCTCAGACAGATATGGGACATTGCATTTAATTTTCCCTGATGTCATCATGGTCATGGACGCAGGTCAGAAGTCTTAGCAAAGTTAAGGAGTGTTTCAGAGTTAAGGAGTGTGGACATTGCTTGTATACAATTCCCATTCTTCACTGAGACTCAGTAGTTGTTTTGGATAACAAATGACTATACGCTGATTGTTGCATTTGTATTGAAACTATGCTGTTTTAGATCACCATGTAACACATTTTTGCTTTGTTAATTGGATAAGAGATATAGGTAGGGATAAATAGGGAGAATGTGTGTGTGAAACATAAAAGTGTTGCATTTTAATTACATTCCAAATGTTACTGGTGAGCATAGCATTGTATGTTGGGCCATGCATATGTTGCCTTGTTTCAAATAATGAGTTAGGCTACTATAATAACAAAAGTGTGTTTCTTTTAAGTTTAAAATTTCTGTAAAGAAAATTTGAAATCCTTTGGCGATTATACTAATTTTTGCAGAGAAGAATTCACTGTAATGCTGCATGTCTGCATAATCCAAAATTATCTTTAAATGATTAAATGTCAAACACAACATAATGGAGATTTACCGCTAATTGGATTAAATCCCAACCTGAATTTTCACACACACATTATAAGGTGTTTTATTATCATACATTGTAATTTCTAGTGCATATTGTAGCCAGGAAAAATGACCACAGGTGAGGGAGCACACTAGAGGACACACTAGCCAGTCTGTCACCCATCAAGCCAGATGTTAATCTGGTTAGCTTCCCCAAATTTTAACTGCTTGCATGGGGAGTTACTGCTGATGGTGTTCTTGAGAAATATAATTGGGATATGAGGAATGCACTAGGTTGTTTCAATTAATTGTAGTAAAAATACTTGGATTGCTTACCTTTAATGACAGTTTAACAGTTAATAATGTCGTATGATATGATTCAGAGTTGGATTGCCTATATTTGGCATTGTACCATGTTGAATGAAGATATACCAAATGGCTCATATTGTATTTACAGTTTAGGTTTTCAGATCTATCTGCATCTGCGTAGGGTCTATTCCTACCTACATTTAGGAATTGATTTAGCTTCATCTACATGTAGTACATTGTCATAGATGACTATAGTACTGTTTTGTCCCTAATGTTAAATACAGTAGCAGATTTTCATTTTAAATAATCAAAAATTGTCTCTACTGACATACCAGAAACTAAGGACAAATACAAATCAGTGCAGAAAAGAACATTTCAAAAACATAATTTTTGAATAGTTCAATTCGTACTTATTTTCAGGGAGACTAGATGTGTAGTCTAGTTCTGTTTAAATTGTGATACCCCAGTCTATGAACTAGTGTTGCAGTTAAAAGACCACCTGGGGTAATAATAAGAATGTGTCACTACATTTTATGGTCTCTGATTAATGACTTACTAAAAACATTCTTATTAGAAAAGTAGACCCTTAAAGTAATGGCAACATAAACATAACTGGGAGGAATGTAAAGTGGATGTAAAAAGTCTACACACCCCTGTTAAAATGCCAGGTTTTTGTGATGTAAAAGAATGAGACAAGATAAATCATGTCAGAACTCTTTCCACTTTTAATGTGACCTATAATGTGAACAATTCAATTGAAAAACAAACTGAGATTTTCGAGGGGGGGAAATGAAAAATAAAAACCTTACAATAACCTGGTTGCATAAGTGTGCACACCCTCTTATAACTGGGGATGTGGCTGTGTTCAGAATGAACCAATCACATTAAAACTCATTAAATAGAAGTCATTACACACCATTACACTCATCATTTAAAGTGACTCTGATTAATCACAAATAAAGTTTAGCTGTTCTAGTAGGATTATCCTGATATTTTCTTAGTTACATCTCAGAAAAAAGCTATGGTCTGCAGAGAGCTTCCAAAGCATCAGAGGGATCTCAATGTTGAAAGATATCAGTCAGGAGAAGGGTGCAAAATAATTTCCAAAGCATTAGAATGGGCTATGGGGTAGGGTGGCAAGACGGAAGCCTTTTCTTACAAAGAAAAAAACAAAACATCAAGTCCCCCAAAAGCACGTGGGAAAATGTATAATGGACTGATGAAACCAAGGTTGAACTTTTTGGCCATAATTCCAAATGGTATGTTTGGCGCAAAATCAATACTGCACATCACCCAAAGAACACCATACCTACAGTAAAGCATGGTGGTGGCAGCATCATGCTTTGGGGCTGTTTTTCTTCAGCTGGAACCGGGGCCTTAGTCAGGGTGGAGGGAATTATGAACAGTTCCAAATTCTTCAAAAACATCTACTCTGCTGTCCCAAGTCCAATGCTGTTGCCAATGGTAAAGGCCGCAGGACAAAGGAAACACTCAATAAGCAAGTTAACTCCAACTTTGAGAGAGTAGAATCCAGGTAGCTACTGCAGCTAACAAGCCTGTCACATGTCTGAAAATTCCAAATGATATATTGACGAAAATCAACGATGGCTCATGGTATCTGAAACTGAGCACACAACTGTACAGTAGTGCTCAGTTCAGTGGGTTCTCTTTATGATGACAACATTGCTTTTTACTTTTTTTGTTATATGTAACCAGATTTTGACTAAAAACAAATACATTCTTTCACCACACATTTTGTTACTTTGGTGAGTAATGAAAAATATTTTATAGCTACCCTTTAATTTACACTACAGCCATGTAAATGTGTTATTTATTGATTTATTAAGTGGATGACCTTTCGTGAAGTGGAAGCTATGTCAGTGGAACCTTTATCTTATTGATTTTGATTATTGTATTTACAGTACTGTGCCTCTAAACATGAAGCTTATGATGTACAATTATTAAATTAATGTATATCTTACAGAGGAAGAATTCCTGTTTAGTAATATAATCCCTATGTTCGCTTGGATAATGCAGAAACATAATTCTCATTAGTTCCTAAGCATTACGTGCACGTGAAAACAAAGGATTATCCATGCACACCACTAGTGACTTGGATTCCCTGCTGCTGCTCCCATATGTTTAACATAAATAGTTTATAGAGAAAACATGCCAAACATCTTTCAGAGCTTTTAAGTACAGAACACCACTATTTAATTTGTGATTAACAGTTCATGAAATCATATTGCGCAGTGGCGGAGCTTAGCATTCTCTCCCAAGGGTGCGAACCTTAGCTGCGGTGGCCCCCCATACCACCACAAACCCATCGCAAATGTCTTGCTACCTGATTTCCCAACAAAAGTATAGGCAGATAATATAAATATTGAATACTACTCCCAAAAATGTATGTACGTTTCACGTGCCATGATGAACAGAAGCTTGTTAGGTTACAACAAAACGTACCTGTAGTTACTAAACTTCACTGCTAGCTGCTTTTGGACCTGGATCATAACTGTAATCCCCTTTCGCTATAAGCTGCAAAGCTGCTCCGGTCACAGATATGAAGCATGGCTCATGTTATTGTAACGTCAGATCTATCCATTTTCTCGTGGTTCTTTACTAGACGTTTCTCAAGGGCACATATCATTAATTTATATTTTTATAATGTATTGCTTTTCTTTCCTCTGAGTGGCAGACATAATCTACCTTCCATTTTTATGTTTTGTTACTTAATTTTCCACTGTTCAGATTCTTAGCAAACGAACCGACAAAATCCAACGCTATTCCCCAGAGTTGCCAGATTCACTGACAATATAGGCCCAATCGCCCGCAGACTCCACATAAAAACCACACACTGTCATTAAAAATAGCCCAATTAATCAGGAAACTGGCCCATCTGGCAACGCTGGCTACATTCACAGATTGGTCGATCATACAATGCATTATGGAATCATAAAAAATATAGATTTTTATCACTTCACTGTCAATTAAACAGTATTTAGCAAATTAATCATATTATTTTATTCTGCTTGCTATAATTCTTTCAATAAGACAAAGTTATTGGGGGCCCCTGTGATTGGCTGCGATTAAAGCTCTGCCTCTGGTACTGCGTGATAGACTGGCAAGTGCATAGATAGACTGGGGGGACCTCAGAGTCAAAGTGCCTTTTTGCCCATCGCGTTCTTATCTGCGTCATTACCTCAGACGGGCATGCGATGTCCATCTGTGTGACATGCACTACTCAAGTAGACGGGCATGAGTTGCCCCTCTGCCTAACCGCTGAAGCTGCCAGTCATGAGGAAGCTGACGGGCACACGCTGTCCAACATGGGTTGCGCTGCCTGCATATGTCCAAAGAGACTTTTTTTGTAATTTTGGCCGATGCCCCTCGAAATGTCTGTGCATGGCCCTGGTGATAGACATACTAATAGTGGCATCAAATCTGGGGCAGCTAATCCCAAATCTATTTGCTGGCATGAAACACCCAAAATGTTCAACAGTCAAATAACAAACATACTCCCTTTTATGTAGTATTTTATATTTGATTTTTGTTTTAATAAAATACTTGCATCTTGGACTGAGTTATAATGTGTTCTTTAGCTTTGATTCATTACCATTTTGGTAAAGAGAAAAAGATAGAATAATGACAAAGATCTGTGTTGGACTTAAAAGTGTGCAATAAAGCTGATAAATCAGCATACATTTACTGTGCCGGTCTCTGTTCTTCTCAGAAAGTAAGAGAGAGTGCATGTTTCAGAAATATAAGGACTGATTTCACGGTTGTTATTAACCCTCTGTTTAAATTTCAACTTCCAATACATTTAAATAGGGTGGTACACAGTGCTGTTCAGAAATCAAACAAAATGTTTGTTGACAAATAAGGAAGTCACATTAAATAAGGAAGTCACACTACCGTTCAAAGTTTAGGGTTGCTTAGAAATGTCCTTGTTTCCGAAAGAAAAGCTCATTTTCTGTCCATTAAAATAACATCAAAATGATCAGAAATACTGTGTAGACATAGTTAATGTGGTAAATGACTATTGTAGCTGGAAACGGCTGATTTGCAATGCAATACCTACATAGGTGTACAGAGGCTCATCACTCCTGTGTGCCAATTGCATGTTGTGTTTGCTATTCCAAGTTTATCATTTTAAAAGGCAGATTCATCATTAGAAAACACTTATGTTAGCACCGCTGAAAACTGCTGTGCTGATTAAAGAAGCAATAAAACTGACCTGCTTTAGACTAGTTTAGTATCTTCAGCAATTGTGGGTTCGATTACAGGCTCAAAATGGCCAGAAACAAGGAACTTTCTTCTGAAACTCATCAGTCTGTTCTTGTTCTGAGAAATGAAGGCTATTCTATGTGAGAAATTGTCAAGAAACTGAAGATTTCAACGATGTGTACTACTCCCTTCACAGATTAGCGCAAACTGGCTGTAAACAGAATAGAAAGGAGGAGTGGAAGGCCCCGTTGCACAACTGAGGAAGACAACAAATACATTAGTGTCTAGTTTGAGGAAACAGATGACTCATAGGTTCTCAACTGGCAGCTTCATTAAATAGTACCCGGAGAACCCCAGTCTCAAAGTCAATAGTGAAGAGGTGATTCCGGGATGCTGGCCTTCAGTCAGTGTGCACTGTTCAGTGAAGGGAGAAGAACACAACATTATACGAGATCTTCAGTTACTTGGCAATTTCTCGCAAGGAAAAGCCTCTCAGAACAAGAATCAAGTTCCAGAAGACATTTTGAGCCTGTAATCAAACCCATTATTTCTCATGCTGAAGATACTGAACAAGTCTAAAGAAGGCCAGTCTCATGGCTTTATTAAACAGCACAACAGTTTTCAGCTGTGTATTTCGGATCAACTTGATGATAATTCAATTGACAGAAATGTGCTTTTCTTTTGAAAACAAGTGAACCCAAACTTTTGAACGGTGGTGTAAAAAACTAATAAACATGGATGTCCTAGATATACAACACCCCCACTCAAGTCTTACTTAATTTACAACATTTTCACAATTAATCTGCACAAATCATGTGCAATCAAAACTCAGCATCATTATCCACACCAAAATAATTACCCGTAACCCTCAAAATCTATGCAACTACCATTACCAAGACAATGAATGGATTGAAATGTGGTCAATAAAGGCCTACATGTGTTGTGGAGGACTCTCTGTTGTTTTTCAAGACCAAGGAAAAGAAAGGGATGTGAATCTTAGCAGTTAGCTAACTGTTAAATATTTTCTTGGCTCAACAGTATAACAGCCAACTAAAGGCACACAGCCTATGAATAAATAATTGAATGCAGTTGGTTCAGGAACATTCCCCTTATCTGTCCCAAATGGCACTATATTCCCTATTTAATGCAACATTTTTAACAAAGGCCAATAGCAGTCAAAGGTAGTGCACTATGTCGGGTGCCATTTGCGCACCTTATTTACAGTGGATATAAAAAATATCCACTGTCATTTTAACCTGTTAAAATGACAGGTTCTTGTGATGTAAAAGAATGACACAAAGATAAATCATGTCAGAACCTTTTCCAACTTTAATGTGACCTATAACGTGAAAAATTCAATTGAAAAACAAACTGAAATCTTTGAGGGGGAAAAATAAAAATGTAAAACTCACAATAACATGTTGCACAAGTGTGCACAACCCTTAAACTAATACTTTGTTGAAGAACCTTTTGATTTTATTACAGGACTCAGTCTTATTGGTTAGGAGTCTATTAGCATGGCACATCTTGACATGGCAATATTTGCCCACTCTTCTTTGCAAAACCGCTCCAAATCTGTCAGGTTGCGAGGACATCTCCTGTGCACAGCCCTCTTCAGGTCATCCCACAGATGTTCAATTGAGTTCAGGTCTGGGTTCTGGCTGGGCCATTCCAAAAAATTAATCTTCTTCTGGTGAAGCAGATTTTTGTGGATTTGGATTTGCTTTTGTGGATTTGGATTTGTGTTTCGGGTCGTTGTCGTGTTAAAAGGTGAACTTCATCTTCAGCATTCTAATGGATGCCTGAAGATTTTGTGCCACAATTACCTGGTATTTGGAACTGTTCATAATTCCCTCCACCCTGACTAAGGCCCCGGTTCCAGCTGAAGAAAAACAGCCCCAAAGCATGATGCTGCCACCACCATGCTTCACTGTGGGTATGGTGTTCTTTGGGTGATGTGCAGTGTTGTTTTTGCGCCAAACATACCTTTTGGAATTATGGCCAAAAAGTTCAACCTTTGTTTCATCAGACCATGACACATTTTCCCACGTGTTTTTGGGAGATTTGATGTTCGTTTTAGCAAACTTGTGCTTGGATGTTTTTCTTTGTAAGAAAAGGCTTCCGTCTTGCCACCCTACCCCATAGCCCATTCATATGAAGAACACGGGAGATTGTTGTCACATGTAGCACACAGCCAGTACTTGCCAGAAATTTCTGCAATTCTTTTAACGTTGCTGTAGGTCTCTTAGAAGCCTCCCTGATCAGTTTCCTTCTCGTCTTTTCATCAATTTTGGAGGGACGTACACTTCTTGATAATGTCTCTGTTTTGCCATATTTTCTCCACTTGATGATGACTGTCTCCACTGTGTTCCATGGTATATCTAATGCTTTGGCAATTATTTTGTACCCTTCTCCTGGCTAATATCTTTCAACAATGAGACCCCTCTGATGCTTTGGAAGCTCTCTGCGGACCACGGCTTTTGCTCTGAGATGCAACTAAGAAAAGGTCAGGAAAATAGAACAGCTGAACTTTATTTGTGATTAATCAGTCACTTTAGTCACTACCACTACCACTTTAAATGATGGTAGGTGAGTAATGACTTCTATTTAACATGAGTTTGAATGTGATTGGTTAATTCTGAACACAGCCACATCCCCAGTTATAAGAGGGTGTGCACACTTATGCAACAGGTTTTTCTTTTTCATTTTTCCCCCTCGAAAATGTCAGTTTGTTTTTCAATTTAATTGTTCACATTATAGGTCACATTAAAAGTGGAAAAAGTTCTGACATGATTTATCTTTGTCTCATTCTTTTACATTAAAAAACCTGGCATTTTAACGGGGGTATGTAGATTTCTTTTATATCCACTGTACCTTATTTACATCAAGACGCTAGGAGACAGATGAGCTACACGTCTGCAGCATATTTGAATCAACTTTCACTAGTTGGCATGCTATTTTATCCTCTCAGTGGCAGTAGGGTGTTACTTCTAAAGGTTCAGTGTTATACTATTGGGCAGAGATGGGGACAAGTCACACATGGTCAAGTCCAAGCAAGTCTCAAGTCTTAACCATCAAGTCTCGAGTCAAGTCTCAAGTCACAGTTCAGATAAATCAAGCAAGTCAAGTCAAATCAAGGGTTCACACTAAGCAAGTCAAGTCGAGTCCTTATAAGTTTCAAGTCAAGTCAAGTCACAGTACTAAAGAGATGAACACACACAAACACTGTACTCTGTTTCTGACATGTGCTCGGTGCGAAGCTCGATTTCAAAATCAAATATTTTTCTCCTCCGCGGTACAATTTTTTGGGGGGACGAAGCGGAGGGATCTTGAATCAGCCTGAAGGGGTTGTATTCGCTATAACAACCGCCTCGCTATACCTTATCCCGCTTATTACATGGCTACCTACCAAATAAATCTATAATTTGACACAAAAGATTGATTTCAAAAGGAATTCATTGATTTAAAAACGATTGTATTGCTTCCTCTAAAGAAAATAGTCCGTTCCGTCTCTGGTTAGAATCCTGCTGCGTCCATAGCAACGCGCTGTTTTTCATGGCAACGGTCTGTTATCAAGAAATAACACGCATTCTGCACTGGAATTCAGCCAATCCATGTAATAAGGGCTAATAATAACAACCTTATAAACTAATTATTGTGACTGAAAAACTGCCTAATATGTAATTACACTGTATGAGTAAAAAAAAAACCCTCTTCGAAATGTTTAGGTGCTAGTACATCGGCGCCTCCATGTTAGCCTTTCATGCAGTAAAGTGAACTGTTATGGTGTAAGCACAATGCTTTTTAGTTTCCACACGCAGTCCACAAACACTTGAAAATGCCCACATTTAATACAGACATTATAGCCTACGTGTAATAATATACATGCCCGCTCATATTCAACTGAATATAAAGAGATTACTTTCTTACCTTTCCTTGTGGTTCTTAAAATAACGAATGAAATTTGACGTTGTTGCATATTTTGCATCTGGCATATCTTTTTTTATTCACACGGTCCAGTTCAAAGTCCTTGTATCCAAACGATACTATTTGTGGAGCTCGACTAACGTTTGTGTCTGCCATGTTTGGCGCGGTTTGAATTGTGCAGCGTTAAAGGCACATACGCTGATTAGTGGTGCTGATGTCACAACATATAAAATAATTGTATTGCTGTTTGTTTATTATTAGTTCAAATCATTGTCGAGTCTTCCACTTCAAGTCAAGTCTCAAGTAACTTGTCCTCAAGTCAAAGTCAAGTCAAGTAATTTTCATATTTTAATCAAGCAAGTCACAAGTCCTTAAAATTGTGACTCGAGTCAGACTCGAGTCAAGTCACCTCTGCTATTGGGTAAAAAATTACACGGATTAATACCCCAACAGAGGAGCTCCAGCAGATAGGCTACAACATTGATGCTACATTTATGTTCCCTGGACATCTTAATGAAAAACAATTTTTTTAAGAGAATATGGAATCTTCTACATAGACTCATGAACAATGTGTGTCGGTTCAAACATGTATTGATCATTGCTGGAATAGAAGTATTGAAGGCTGTTAGCCTGTACGAGAACAAAAACAATCTTAGCAGGTGCACAATATAAAAATAAATGTTGTTGGCGGCAACAGAAACCCCAACTACGACTTGAACACACTTCCGGAATAGCAGAATGTCTGTGAGTGTATTCAGCATTTCACAGTGGAAGACTACAAAAGGGATATACAGACCGAACTGATAGCTATCGATTTATCAACAAGACAATGGGTTTTGAAGCCCGATGCTTTTGTCAATACTAAAACGCCGGCTCCAAAGAGAACTGCATACGGACAGCAATCTTCCGTCCGCAAGCAAGAGAAAAAGAACATTAG
This sequence comes from Esox lucius, assembly GCF_011004845.1. NCBI lineage: Eukaryota > Metazoa > Chordata > Actinopteri > Esociformes > Esocidae > Esox > Esox lucius. Next base: position 10,158,734 of record NC_047572.1, read on the forward strand.
GCCTATGTCAAGGTAATTTTAGGTAGGCTAGCCTTTGTAAAATATGTTATGCTTACAATATTTACTTGCTATGTTCACACTATTTATATGCCTTCTATTTGGCATGCTACCAAATTGCACCCAACAGCTATCTAATGTTCAGAGTCAAAAAACAAATTAGTTATGAGATAAGGAAGTAAACCTCACTCCATCATAATGCTTGTTGAAGTTAAAAAAAAAAAAAGAATCATGTGATTACCCAAAATACATTACTGAGGGTAACATTTGGAAACTTGCGGTACCTAGAATATATATTTGGGAAAGCATACTCTGATTTTACAAAATGTTTATGGGGTAACTTATCTCCCTGTTAAACATCTTTACACATTTTAGACCATCTTAGTCCGGTTTTACTGCTGACAGTTTTTTGACACTTTGCGACTGAAATGCATATCGTCATGCATATCGTCACATGCAATACGTCTTTAGGCATACTTCTTTTCAAGAATATCAATTGTTTAGGTTGCATCTCCAAACTCCATAACATATAAAAGGGGTGGGGAAATAAAGCAGGTGAGCAAAATGTTGGTGACGATTTGAAGCAGAGCTTCAGTGGATTAACAGTACATGTATTTGTATATGTGAACATGCTCAACAATGAGTGAAACTTGAATAATTATTCAGTGGATGAAGATAATTTGAGGGTAGAAAAGTAGAGATGCAAAAGCAGACTTTGCTCCTAACCAGCACGTTTAAAAAATAAAAAAAATAAACTGTGGATGCCGTCAACCTAGATTGTATTGTCCTCAGATTACCTTCCACACTAACTATAGCCTATCAAACGATCCACTTAATCCGAAAGCTAGAGTCTATTTACAGGATGAGACGTTTTCCCTGGGAAAACCCTATGGTATTTGCATACCAGATGTACGGCAAAAGCAGAAGAAACTGAAGAGGATGTAGTGTTTTATATATAAATACAAAACATTACATATATATATATATATATATATATATATATATATATATATTGTAGTTGAAATATGAGGTCTAGGAGCATATATATAGCCTATATTTTAAAAAGCCTATATTTAAAACCAAATCGATTTCACGTCTTTGAGAAACTGATCAGCAGCAGCAGCATTTTACCAACCTTGAAGGCTCATTACTAATGTTGAGTTTTCGCTGGTGTAAGTGGGATGAAGAGAGGAGAGAATAATTCGTCTGCATGGTTGGTTACCTGCATTGAGAGATAGAGCCTATTTTCCCTTGGGAGGCCGTGAGACGTGGGGGGACAGCGGTGGAGGCAAATTTAGTGTGTGTGTGTGTGTGTTTATACATGTCTGTGTAAAAGCGTCCGTGCGTTTGTTCATGCGTTTGAGTGTGTGCGCGCCATGTGTGATAGCGTAGCATGAGTGCAGCGGTGCAGCGCTACCCTGCTACAAAGACCGACGAAGACTGGGGAGATAGTACTGTCGCCTTCTTCACTTCCTCCGAAAAGGTGTGACCTCATCTTCCATGTGTATGATACCTACCCCTTTCTCCTTTGCTCGCTCCATTTGGCGAAGTGGTCCCTAGTCCAACACCATCCGCTTACAGGATACTGGGCCGGGCTTCTGAAAGGTTTCTCATTTCTATTTCGTTCTCTAGTGTGTGCGCGCGCGTGTGTGCTGTGAGGACACGGAACGAGTGAACGAGACAGAAGAGGAGAGACTGAGAGAGGGGAGCGACAGTGTATCATGCATGTGTATTAACTCAGCTACCCGGCAGAAGCAGGAGCAACAGCAGCAGCTGAGAGAGAGGGAGTTGGAGGGAGGAGAAAAATAAGCTCAGGCGCAGGCTGACAAAAGCTGCAGAAGGTTCTTGCCCTCCACTAAAAGAACAAGGAAAACAAAAGGAGGTGGGAGGCATGCAGTACTGAACATACTAGAACCGGAATACCAGACTCCCCTTTCCTCATCCACCTCCATGTTTTGGAGGGGGATTCTACACTAGTCCATTTGACAGCCTTTTTTTTTTTTTTTCTGAATAGAAAGAAAGGATGTCAGTGTCAGGGAAGAAGGAGTTTGATGTGAAACAGATACTAAGGCTTCGTTGGCGCTGGTTCAGCCATTCCTCCCAGAGTTCTGCTGGTGGAGGAGGAGGTGGAGGCGTAGGATACCTTCAAGAGAGCTTCGATCACAGAGGGACGCCTGTCCAGGCCAGACTAAAGAGTCACTCTCGGGACAGAGGTGGCAGTGGAGGGGGACTCCGGAAGCAGAACAGCAACAGTCCGGTCCATAGTATTCTGGTGCCCCCACCTGGACCAACACCTGTCTATGTCAGAGCCAGTAATCAACCGTGCCACCAGCCAAACATTATTCAGAACCTGCAGCAGCAGAGCGACGGGGAACTGCCTAAAAACAGCAGCTCACCTAACAACACCAGGAAGGAGGATGGCTTCAAGAGCAGCCTGGAGAATGAGAAGAGTGTAGAGGAGTCCTTAGAGGCAGAAGCAAGAGACAGGTATGGATGGAAGTGACTCAAAACGATCACAGTCTTATTAAAAGGTGCCTGAAGCAGTTTTCCATTCCAAAAGATAATCGCTTTAGCATCTTGGTTTCTTAAACTATATGCCCAAGCAGATAACACAGTTTTGCAGAAACATTTCAATATGTTGAAATGCTATTATATTAAGTGGGGGAATGCCTTAGATATTCCACTTAAATTGAGCTGGAATATTTTGTGTCAATTTTGTCTGTGCCCAAACTATACTTTTGTCAGTGAAATGGAGTCATCAAGTGTGTTTTTTTTCACTTGTAATGTTATGCGTTCTACAGACTGTTAGACTATAGACTGCAAATTTGCTCTTACTGTTTTTAAAATAACTCCTAGTGTTGCAGCAGCCCTCATAGCTCACCTGGTGGGTATTTTACTTTCATAATATATTTGTCAAATTCATTTAAAGTCATTAGGCATGTTATCCCAGACAATTTTCTGTCATTGTGCAGATAACACATCCTTTGTTTTGGTCATTGAAAAAGAAGAGGTGGATGTTCAGTCTGAACCATGTTGTCCACAGCTCAGACAGCAACAGAGCAGAGATGTTGGCACACATTAATGTATTCCTCCCAGGAGATAAAAGTGGCTAGAGGAAGAACACCCATTATATCAGAGAAAGAGAGAAACATTGAGAAAGAGAGAGACAGAGAGACAGACAGAGCTATAGAGAGTGTGAACACAGGCAGACAGACTTGCCTTATAAAAAGGGCAAACGCATGAATATGAATTATCCACACTAGAGGACATTTTGGTTCCGGCGAAAGGGAAGATTTTTGAGACGGATTACAATTCTAACTTTAAACTTATGCCCCCATATGTTTCTTTTAATAGTATACCCACTTGACCGCTCATTGGTTGGTTTATATCTGGCGAATGTTAATAAAGCAACCTCAGAAATATCATATTCAAATACGTCTTTTGAATATGATATTCCAGGGAGCTATCTTTTTCTTGTTGTGTTGTTACAAGAGTTTAACAGCTGTTGCTGTTGTTGTTGAAAGGTGGAGGTCTAGGAGCAAATCTGAGATGAAACGAATCCATCTCCATTCATTCCCCTCTGTGGCAAAGTGATGATGAGCGCTTCATGAACATGAAGATGTCAATGAATTAAAAAAAATCATAGGATCCTGTTCCTCTGTTATTTAGAGACTTCAAACCTATTTTCACAGATGAGAAGTTACATCTTCAGTATTACTATATAGCAGATATATGGAATGTTTTCAACATACATCCCAGACACTCCTGCAGCTCTGGAAAATCGGTGAACAAACATGAATTATTTGGAATGAATACAAACTCATTTTAAAATAGTTCATGCTCTGCTTATGGGAGGATTGCCAACGGAACATTTTATGGATGAATAATACATTACGTGCATTCTACATTCATTAAACATACTGCTTTCAAGTAAATGTGTAAAATATTGCAAGATCTGTTCAGGGGCCGAAGATTTCACAAGACTCCAATCTCTGAGTTCCAAATCAAACACTATTCTCTTGCTCGACGTTTGACTAGAGCACTATAGATCTTAGTCAATAGAGCACTGTTTAGGGAATAGGGTGCCATTCGGCACACAGACCATATCACATACCCATACCTCATGCTACTTAAATCATATCATATACAGTATAGCCATCTATTGCCAAAACACGTTTCCTAGTGCTGACACTACACTGCATGCCTACAGTATCTTTGAGCTGTGATATCGTTCCCACAGTACAAAGACAGATGGTTAAATCACTATTCTACCTCCTCTTCGCCTCCCTTACAAATTTATTAATTACTCTGTCAGCATCTGCTTTCCATAATTATTGAATTGGGGGAGTTACATTTTGTAATGATTCATCGTCACAGCACTTATTGGAAGAGTTTATTGTAGGATAGGCTGTACTGAATGAAAATGTTAAATTAAATTGGATGTAAACATAAAGTCATGTATTTTATGTAAAAATATGATCACCAAGAAAATACCAGCTTATTTTCTGTTCATATTACTCCAATGTATTTCATAAAGCCCTTTTACATCAGCAGCTGTCACAAAGTGCTTTTACAGTCACCCAGCCTAAAACTCAAAAGAGCAACAACAAGGAATTGATGCATAGCAGCAAGGAAATCTGTCTAGTAGGTTTTTAACCTAGGAAAATACATAGAAAGCAACCTTTCCTCTTCTGGCTGAATGATGATTAAGGGACTACCTGACTTTTTTGGGCCAATTCTATGTTTTTTCATGTTCAGATGACCAGCAGGTCAATAAGGAAGGCGGTGTCCAGAGTCTTTATGCAAAATCCAGATCAGATGCAAAACTAGGTGAACAAGGACAAAGACAACCAGAAGTCGACGGGCCAGGTAGTCCTAAGGTCCTCCTAAGATTCAACAAGACCGGAAAGATCTGAGGGAACATTCCTTACATTCTGTTAAGGTGGATGGAGAGTTGTAAGAGTTCATATTAAGTGAAATATATCTAGTATGACAAGGTCTTTGTTTTGAAGACGGTGGGTAGGCAATGCTCTTGAACTCTTATTGTTCACCAAACTCATTGTTATGCCAATAATCTGGACCCAGAGTCAGAGTGCAAGCAGGATCAAACTCTGTGGATTTGTGTATCTTTAGCTGCTTTTTACCATTAGACCCCGTCATTATGAGCCTCTCGTTTCAAGGCTGTCATGCAATTCCATGAGCTCTTTCAGTGTCTCAAAATACTGGGGCTGTAGTGTAACTTCTCAGAAAAGAACTCACTATCCAAGAAGGATATCAGATAGCATAGCAATAGCTTTTCATTAATATCTTTGTGTTTGTATTGAAGAAAGTCTCAGCATAGAGACAGAATTGAGGGGTAAACATTTGGTTGGGAATTTATGTCTCTACAGGTTGGCATTTACCTACTAAATTACTGTAAATCATTAGCTGTATGCTAACCAGATGTGTTTAGTACTTGAAAAAGATATTCACCGTAATTCCCTCTACCATCTGGGTGGTCATCAATTACCTTTTGCTTTCTAAATTAGTTGACACAATTTCTCAGAATCTCATTAATCTAAACAAATCAGAATCTGTAAGGTTAGGAAAACCTGCGTTTCAGCCTCCTGCAAACCGCAAATGTCAGTCATGTTTATTTATTGCAGCCAGATTCCTTCAAATTACCCTGACAGTTTTTTGGGATGCACACCATACCAACATAATATTTCACATAATTGGGCAGCTAGCCACCTTGAATATGTCCTACATGTTCATCCCTGACATCCAGGCAACCTTTAATTGCTTCCCAAGAAACAACACCTCAACCGGCTTTCCTCTAAGTATATCACACAGTGTAACCTGAATGAAATAGAAACCCTGACCCCTGCTTATAAAACAGTAGCAGAGATTTGAGTCAGCAGCTGTAACCCATGAATGATACCTCAATTCCCCCTCAATCGCCTTGGAAGAGAAATACCACCAGCTTCTCCCTGTCACCGGCAGTAACTCAGTTGTTTCCTTGATGTCGCATCCTGTCTCCTCCACCCATTCAGCTTATTGGGTCTCAGTTGGCGGTTGACACCCAGACTGACGTTCCATTAAACATGTGGAATAAGAGAACAGTAGGAGGATGTATAACCTTTTGGGAAATAAATTGCTACGTAACATGCAAGATAGAAATCATTCTAACAACCCCCTTTGCAATTAATTATTCTTTTCAATATCCTTTAAATGTCTAACTAGGGACATAGGCAAATATATATCTGTACGAGCGGCCTTAAATAGTGGAGAACATAGTAATGATGTCTTAAACTGCCATCAGCATTCTAGTGTAAGCGCTAACATCTGCAAATTTTTCACTTAAATATACATTTCCACTCTCCTGAAATCCCCCAGGCCTCAGCAGAGTAATCTTACAGGTACGGTAATCTATGGAAGCGGAACACCAAATCACACTAAGGAATTGAATATAGTAGTCCTTACTACTGCAAATACTACATTTCTGCACGTAATACATTTTCAGCAGAAAATAAATAAATATAGAATGTGCGCCCAATATCAAACGTATGTAATACACATGAGCCAGAAATACTCACACACCCTGTAAATGTGAATGGTTGAATGTTCAGTAAAGCCAGTGAGACTGAAGCCTGTCTGTTCAGGTTTCCTAGTTTCTGAGGTTTCCTCCCTACCGTGACACATGATTCATTATTAACAAAAAATACATCAATACATATCTTACTGGCTATATCTTACACTATCCATTATGGCCGGGGAGAAATTGCTCCGACAAGATGTTACAGCTCAACTGATACGATTTTCAACACACAGAATCTCAAATACACCAGTAGTAACCTGTTTAAAAAAAACAACAAAGAATAGGGTTCCGTATGGGACAGTATGAACCCTGGTCAAAAGTGTGGTGCACTGTATGGGATAGGATGCTGTGCGGGACTCACCCAGAGGTGTGGGTGTGGGGGGTCATAACAGCAGTCAGGGAGAGATATATTGGTGCAATAACTCGTCTCCATTAATATCGGTAGCAATTTTCCTCCGTGTGCTCCCAGACACAAAGAGACCCGCGGTCGTTTAGCGAACCCCAGATATCCTTTGGGGATTCAGATATAAAGACGGCATGCTGTTAAAAAAGACTGCTACCGTTTAGGCTACAAAAACATGCCAATATTCAAGTACATTTGTGACAACAAATGGAACACAAGATGTAAAGCGTTATCTATTTTTCTGTGTGGTGAGTATGGTGGGAGGAAATAATTATCTACAGCGCAAGCTGCTAGTCTCCTGCCTCACTGCTGGGTTGAGTGATAGCAGTGAATGAAAGAATATGACTGTACAAATCCGAATGCTTGCGTACTGGATAGTGAATATAAAAGGCAGAGAGACAGTGGGATCTCATGGACCAAGCACTATGTGGACTGCCTTGGCATGCCTTGTGTGTCTTTGTGTAAGTACTTTCTCTATCAATCCAATGCATTGAGGGGCAGTGGACTGCATTAATCCGTTCTGAACGTGCAGTCTACAGTAGTTGACTTCCATCTGAATCTGTTTTCTCCCCCCTCTTTGTAAAAGCATGGAGTTGACATTAGTTATAATAAGATGTATCACACTGGGCCTTAGAGCATGACCTTTACATTCCGGTGGAATGAGTCCCAGAAGACGTGCAAATATCAAATCAGGGCTTTACATAAGCAATCCTAAGATATGCTGTAGCATAGGCCTGCAAAACAGTCATGCGACAGACATTAAATGTATATGCGTGTGTATATACGCATATACGCCAAATTTACTCAGAAATTTACTTTCGCAGGTAATAGTGGTAAGCACACAAAACATGGTTTGAAATAGAAAGAAATTCTGGTGCTGTTACGGGTTGAATTCCGGCCGCACCCTTTGCTATCTTGCGAGATTTGACATTGTTGAATCAATGTGATTAAGTATTTATTTTGAGTTAACTTTAAGCCGATCACCTCAGTGTTTAGTAGAGTGGGAGAAGGCTGGATCTATGACCCTACTTGTGAACAGTGTGCTGTTTGGCGAATAGGATGCCACCTGGGGCTGAGGCATAATTGTACAAGAGGAACCTTATTTCACCGTTCTCTGGAAGGAAACGTAGCTTTTGCTTGCGGTGTGAGGATGAAGGGCTTGGCATTCAACATTTATAACAATTCAATAATGCTCTAATTAATACACAGCACTGACTACTTGTGTTTTAGCTGACAGATGCAATGTTTCAACCCTTTGAACTTACAGTGCTGCCCCCCAAAAGTCTCTTGACAACTGCTTTAGGGTTACAAGGAACAACTGGTATTTTTACTACGAAGTAACCCGCACACACCAGATCTGTGGGACTGAAAGATGAAACACTCAGAAAGATACGCTAACTCACAATTCGCACCTACCTTTCAGTCACCTTCTGTACCCCCATTTAGCTCTCACATTTCACACTGTGTGCTCGCCTTCCACATTAAGCCCTCAAACTCAGAATCTGCCTTTACACAGTATGTTACCTTAACTTAACCTTGAACAAATGCCTGGGCAATGTTGCATAAAGGACTCTTGTTAAGAATTTCCAAAAGATGCTCTGGTTTTAAAGACCCATTTAATGGCTCAGTGTGTACCCAATGAACAACCCGGGTTCTGAAAAGGAAATAAACACCTCAAAGAAATTTACAGCTCCCAAGAATGCTATACCAAGGCAATTAGTGTCCTGGAGATTGGTAGGCATGAAAAATCCTTACAACGTGCTTCAGAGCCCATACAAAGGTAATGCATCCAGATTTTACAGCCCCATTCCTTATACAGTCTTGTTTAGTGTTGCGTCCCAAATTCTACTTTATTGTCGATGTAGTGCCCTACTGTTTCGGACCAGAGCTTCATGTGCCCTGGACTAAGGTAGTGCACCATGAAATTATATGATGTCATTTGGGACGGGTCCCATGGTTCCATGCGTCAGATGAAGTTAACGGTGACAGGGCAATAAATTACAGTTGTATTTAGCATTAAGTATCCCAAAACATGTTTATTCTATAGGCTGTTAGTAAACCAAGTCTGCTTTATGTAAAAATCCTTTTAAGAAAGTTTTAAAGATTGTTTCTGAAAGGAGAAAAGCCACACATTCTCCTGTACTTTAGAATGCTTTCATTATTATTTTATAAGAATATTATTATATTGCTGTTGACTAATAGCACAGACTTATGGAGGTTGATATTTCTTTACTTCTCTATGTACAGTGTGCTTCAAAAAAGTTTTAAAACTATTAATCTACCCCTCCGAAGCCTTCAGAACCAGTTAATTCCCCCTGATAGCTGGGAATGTTCGTACAGTGTAACAAACTGCTTCAGAAACTGGATTTCCCTGCGTGAAGGACACCAAAGTAACTGGCCTGAATTATCTGCCATGAGTCTAAAGGATTATTTAGACTGTAAAACAGCATGTAATCTACCAGTCTTCGGGGAGAAGTGCTCAGCGTATAGCATCAACACACTACAGCGAACGGGGAGCCAGCCTGTTTGTTTAGCCCATGTCTATCAAAAATAAGAATAATAATTTGTTTGGAATGCTCCCTGTCCCATCAGAGAGATCGCTTTCTTTATCCTCTTATGTATATAGTTCAGTAGTTACGGCCTTAGTTTTGGCTTAGACTGGTGAAGAAGGCTTCTGGTTAAATGGTTTTGACTGGCACAAAGCAATTTAGGTTTCATTATATTAATTTGGTTCATGTATAACTTAATTTATTTCATGTGATACAACCGAAAAGATAGGTATGCTTGATACCAGATAGGTGTCCAGATCATAATATTTGATAAAGAAAAGTGATTTGACATTGTCAGTTTTTGTACATGTGGTGGTTGGAAATCTAGCAAATGGGGCTGATTGCATTATTCAAACTTTTAGTAATATTTTATTAAGTAACATTTACTATTCACGGTCCATTTGTGCCCTAAACATTTTTGGTATCTGTAGCATTATAAGTATTTAAAATGTTCCTTACAGGGCTCGTTCAGTTTATTAATATGATCCCCATTAGGTGTTGCAATTGCAGCTGATGCTCCTCCTACGATACTGTAAACACAAAACATAACATAATAGAGATAATTAGAACTAGAACAGCTCGAGGAGAGAACCACAAAACTACAGGACCAGTTTGCTTAAATACACTCTTGAAAAAGCAGGAATCTCTTTATCAGAGCTCTAGCTGATTATTTAGTCTTACACAGATTCTTCTTCCTGTTCTTCTTCTTGTTCATTGTTTTCATCCTCCTCCTCCTAGGTTGGCTCTGAGCAACTGCTCCAGGATGAGCTCCAACCGCTCGGATGAGTTTTTCCAGGCCACAAACCATGCTGAACAGACCTTTCGCAAGATGGAGACATATCTCCAGCACAAGCAGCTGTGTGATGTTCTTTTGATAGCAGGAGATCACAAGATCCCAGCTCACAGGTCAGTTCTACTAATTGATTTGCACCAGCACTGTGCTTTATGGAGATACTGCAAACACTTGACTGTGCCATGTGTTTCACCCTGTTCCCTTTATAAAGCACTACTTTTAATCAGGGCTTATTCCCTATGTAGTACAGTACTTCAGTCTACAGCCCATAATGTATCATCAAAAGTAATTCACTTTGTATGGAATTGGGTGCCATTTGAGGTGCATAAAATGATTAATCAGGATCAATAGGATTGAGATAGGCACCTGTGGGAGTATTTCCACTCGTCTCCATCTTAGATTCTACAGTCAATAGTGCTATTAGCTGGAATACATTTAAGAAGGCCAGCATAACATATTGATACAATTGAAGTAGCCATAAAAGAGAGGAGCCTTGACTGTTTCTGAGAGGGTGTAGGTATAAAACACAAATACTCCTTTTTCTAAAACCTTTAATTTCAATGATTGGTCTTAAATGACTAGCTGCTAGCTATTCTCATAGGCTAATGCTTATCAGCCAACTAAAATGATTGATGTGGTTGGACGTGATCCAACTGTTTTTACTAAAGCATCCTTACCACAAGTTCAGAAGTGTGTTCTGATCACATTTATTTAATCACCAGTAGAAACATGTAAGGATAATTAGTTTTAAAAATAAGAAGCATTGATGTTTTCTCACCACTTTACACCACTGGTGTAAACTTCCATCCCTGTGGGATAATTATCTTTCCTTTGACATTTGGTCTTTGACATTCATTGTCATATCATGTTGAAACTGAAGCATTCATCACCTTGAAAATTAAGATTAAAAATTATTTTAATTAGGTGATAAGACAATTTATTTCTACAGTCTACACTAACAAGGCCAAATACGATGATTCAGTTTCCACAAATTGAATAAATCCTTTCATGCTGTAGACCCTTTAGCTCTATACATTCTTCATGTTAAAAACACAAAGTCAAAAACTAGAGCTTTAATATTATCCTGTGTTTGCATGGACATTGCATTGCTCCAGACATCTGTGCTGCAGTGTATCTTGCAACATCCCAGGTTTAGAAGCAGTAGGTTTTGATTGCTAATTCATAACACCTATAAGAGTCATTGCCTTTGACTTGGCTGAGGAAAGTTTCATGTTACATAATCCTCCTACTTTTGCTCGATTAAAGGTCATGGAGGTGTGTTAAATGGATGAGCAAAAAATTTTTTTTTTTTGGGAAAACCCTCTTGATTTTCTTTAGGTCAAGCATTATGCAAAAATATATTACCATATATCCACTTAGTCCAGGGGTTTCCGTATGGCCCCCATATATTAAAATTGAAAGGTGTTGCAGGGCATACAGTGGATATAAAAAGTCTACACACCCCTGTTAAAATGCCAGGTTTTTGTGATGTAAAAGAATGAGACAAAGATAAATCACGTGTAAGGTTTTTATTTTTCATTTTCCCTCTTGAAGATTTCAGTTTGTTTTTCAATTGAATTGTTCACATTATAGTTCACATTAAAAGTGGAAAAGTTCTGACATGATTTATCTTACAAAAAACCTGGCATTTTCACAGGGGTGTGTAGACTTTTTATATTCACTGTACATGGTGAAATTAAAAACTTGTTAAGACCCTTTGCTACAACTCTGTATATAAGTTAGCACAACCAGAAAATGACACAATCTTTAAACACACAAAGTTGTATTTTTTATGTAGACAATAATCTACTCATTTTTTATTACACATATCTCAAAGCAAACTAATTTAGTTATGACAGCAGCGTTTGATCACTCCCCACATTGGTTCTTACATTAGTGGAACTGAAGCAAACCGGATGAAGAATAAACACAATTAGAGGGCAGAGTCTTATCTGTTGGAAATCATTTAAAATGTTGTTTATGAGATCATTGCATTCAATTGTTTTTTTCTTTTCTTTTGCTTCTTCAACAAATTGGATGTACTCACTTAGAACAAAAGGGGAAGCTGTTAGAGAACCACTGAGCTGAGTATCCCAATATCATCTGAAACTCCCAACTAGCTAGCCATTTCTACCCGTAAATCAAAGTGAGATACAGGGCTATATTTCAAAACATGGCACAGTAATTGCTCACACAGTCTGTGTTACTGATATGAAATACCACTGTCTGTCACGCAGCAGCCTTTGGAGAAAAAATACAGACTGTACTAGTACAACAATAAAAATTGCTACTTAAATTAAAAGCATTTTATCTGGTCGCAGATAGCATTCTGCAGGTTTGTATACGACAGAAGTTTCACAGCTCCATCAGCATTTCATTATGTAAGGGATAATCAATGCCAATGAAGGCATTCATGAATACTGTGAGGTTGGTTGCGTTCTGGTTGCAAACGAAACATCCGTATCCCAAATTCCACCCAATTTCCAAAGTAAGGATTTCTGTACTTTTAGTGAGCTAGCTCATATTGTTTTGTCTACCAAAAAAAACCAACCAAATTTCCAAACTCTCAATGCGGCTCCCAAACCTCTCTTCAATCAAAATGCTTAGAAATGACAGAAAAATGTCTGTGTCTAAACCAAAAGCCCATAAGCAGGCTAACATTTTGTCAGCTCATGGAATTCATGTTAAAAAAGGCAACACTTATGCTTGGCCTAAACTATTAAAACATTATTTTGTCTGGAAAGATTTGTGTGGGGCAGAATGATGTGGTTATTGAATTTACTATTTAATATTGCTGAAGTGAATAAAAACCATCAATAATGAATAATTTTGTAACTTATGCGCATATAATCACTTTTGAGCTTAATACAATATGCAAATCAAGGAGCTTTATCTGTTTATGCCGTTGACCCAAAGTTGCCGTTAATATGGAGAGGTTTATTTGCAAATGGACCCACCGCTATCGTAAAGGTAATTTCAAAAGTAAGACATTAAATAGGGAATACGTTTTGTAGCTTACACACACAGATCTTTATGATGAGAAACAGCAATTACAACTGTTTTGCATTGAGCCTACCTTGTTGTTGTTTTTGTTCTAATACAGACTGGTCTTGAGTGCAGTGTCAGACTACTTTGCTGCCATGTTCACCAGTGATGTTAGAGAGGCCAATCAGGAGGAGATCAAGATGGAGGGTGTAGATCCAGAAGCCTTGGGCTCGTTGGTTCACTTTGCATACACTGGTGAGTGCTCTGTACCCACTCACTCATTCACTAAGTCACTCACTAACTCATTCACTAGGTCATTCACTAACTCATTCACTAAGTCTGTAACTCACTCATTCACTAAGTCAGTCACTGACTCACTTATTCATTAAGTCAGTCAGTCACTCACTTATTCAGTAAGTCAGTCACTCACTCACTCATTCACTAAGTCAGTCAGTCACTCACTCACTCATTCACTAAGTCAGTCACTCACTCATTCACTAAGTCAGTCACTCACTCATTCACTAAGTCACTAACTCATTCACTAAGTCAGTCACTCACTCACTAAGTCAGTCAGCTGTTGAGCAGATTTTTCAGTTACTGGCACAAAGCTTTTAATAATTCTCATTCACTCAATGCACCTATTTTTGCCCTTAATTTGTGATTTCTACTAATCTAACATATGAAATTGATGAACCAATTAGCAAGTGTCTTTTTAGTTTCAAGACCTATATAGGCATACACATATGTTTATTTGAAATAACAGAAAATTAGCCTTTACTGCTTGGTTGCAGGAAATCCATTTAAAAAAAAAATCTGACATGAATGAACTTCCATCTGCACTTTAACCGCAATAGATTGAGCGCATCATATGTCAAACCTAACCTCTATTTTCTGATGGATACTTTGACCCTGTTCTGAAATCTTTGTCAATGTTACAGGTGTCCTGGAACTGAAGGAGGAGACAATAGAGAGTTTACTGGCGGCAGCCTGCCTATTGCAGCTCTCACAAGTCATTGAGGTTTGCTGTAACTTTCTCATGAAACAACTCCATCCGTCTAATTGCCTGGGGATACGTTCATTCGCTGATGCCCAGGGATGCATGGATCTGCTAAACGTGGCCCACAACTACACCATGGTAGGCATTTAAACAGAGTGTGTTTCAAATGTTCTCCCTTTCATGGTGCATTCCTTTTGACTGCGGCCATCTTCTTTTCAGATCAGACTTAACACATTTTTTGATTATTAGTGTTGTTTAAAAACATTGGTTGTTTTGTCAAAACACAACTGGAATATTCATTACATGCATTTTCCGAAGACCCAGTGCACATTTTTGATGGGTACTGTCTATCCATGCCTACCCCCAGCTGTTTGCTGCACAGGAAGAAACAACTTGCGGAGATGCTGCTCTATCTGTTATCTCCTGAAGGACATCTGCTCCTGTCTGTTTCCATAGAGCTCTGTCCAGGACAGAGGTTAATCTAATCTCAGAACACTTGCACGACCATTTCCTGTTCAATCCCTCCAAAAATGAACAAATGTTCCAAATGGCACCCTTTTTTCTAATGCACTAGCCTACTTTTGCAAGAGTCAGTGGTGCATTGTATACTGTGAGTAAGGCATTAGGGTGCTTTTTGGGACACAAGAGCTGGACAATCTCAGAGATCACCATTCAGAGCATCCTGAATCAACTGTCCTCTGGGTTCCTAATCATCTGTTTCTTATTTTGATAAGGATGTTTTTGTCACTAGTTTTTACTGAATATCAGATTTTTCATGACATCCTGTTCTATCGTGAAGTGTCGATATTTTTTCAGAGTGCTCTAAAACGCACTGGATCGTATCCTTTTCCTGCATTTAATGAACCCTGGCCCTGGATGTCCTTGTGTTATATTCCAGTACGATTTCTCCACAATTGGCCTGTTTTAAAATGAACAAGTTCCTAAAAACCAGTGCCATTTTATTTCCTTGCTAGAATTTCTTTATCAACTCAACAAACAATATCCATATGTTCCTGTTCAAACCTTTTAAAACCTTTATTTTTCAGTGCCCTTGTGTAACAAACTACTTCTTACCACAGATGTGTGGGTGTAAAGGCACCCTATCTATTCCTTACTCAGAGTGTGTCAGGCTCATTTTAAAAGTTATATATAGTGAATGTGGTGCTATTTTGGATGCCCCACGTCTTCAAATTGTTGTGACCAGAAGTGTCTGCAGTGCAGAATCATGTGTTAAATTTGTTGTCAGCATTCTGCTGGAAATTACAAATAATGAATATAAACCAATGTCAAATTACCGTGTGATGTAGTATCTCTCCCTCTGAATTACCAGAACAGATCAATGGAGGCTCATTCAATTAAGCTTGTCTCTGCTAACCTCCTAAAGCCCCAGCCTTACGACAGATTTTGTGAAGCTGACTATATTATATAATTGATTAATGTTCAATAGCATGCTTGTTTTTCTTAATTGTTAGGCACTCGCATTAAAGGAGGGTTAAATAAGTTAAAGTTATTCTGGCCTGTGCAATAAATAACACCTCAGGGACCTGTTCCTATAGTGAGACAAAAGGTCAATGTATTTTTTTGCACTCCTTTAAATCTCATTTATGTTGGACATTACAAAGCAGTATAAAGTAGGGCTTTTATATAGCATCATCTCTAATGATACTATCCAGATACTATGTCCTTGAAGAGGCAATCACGTAAATCAATGTACAGTATATTCCCTCTGATAACAGCCAAAACAAATTGAGGATTCATCTGTATAACGATGTATGGCAAGCTTTAGAACATTCTGTTCTTTTCAGTTAGCGCCAATGTGACTGTTAGTGTACTTTTCATTTTACTGTATTGTTTGTATTTTAGACCACAATGAATAACTTGCTCTGCAGTCTCCAAATGTATTATTTATTAGATTTCAGGCATTTCTTAGGCCGTTTTTTGAGAATCCATCAACAGTGTTGCTTTTCAAATGTTTAGATCTTTTATATTTAGTTAACAAGAATAACAGCTCTGGCCATTTCTTCATCATGTTATTTATCAGGTGTGTTTTTGTATAAATATAGTTAATGTTGGTCAAAGACAACTTCAACTTTCTTACTTGCAAGACGTTCACACTAGATCAACCTAGCTGATTTACCAAATTAAGAAATACCTATACTCCTACATGCACATAGTAATGTATTATTTATTTTATTTATTTTCTCTTTTGCCCTGGCAGCACTTGACAATTGGATATACAATAATTATTTTGCAATCCAGCGTAATCGGAGGTTGCAGTATTTCTCCCTTTTCGATTAACTCCTACACAATTCGTGTGATTTATTTTTAAGGAGCATTTCCTGGAGGTGATTCAGAACCAGGAGTTTCTC
Source organism: Esox lucius (assembly GCF_011004845.1). Taxonomy (NCBI): domain Eukaryota; kingdom Metazoa; phylum Chordata; class Actinopteri; order Esociformes; family Esocidae; genus Esox; species Esox lucius. Next base: position 10,175,404 of record NC_047572.1, read on the forward strand.
CTGCTTCCTACATCGGAAATCGTCAAACTCCTGGCCAGCGATGATATTAACGTACCAGACGAGGAGACTATATTTCAGGCGCTGATGATGTGGGTGCGGTACGATGTCCAGCATCGCCAGCAGGATTTAGGAGTGCTTTTAGCTTACATACGCCTGCCTCTTCTACCCCCACAGGTAAGAAGTCAGTACGGTGTCTGTTGTAGTGCACGCTGCGTGGAAAAAAGGGTTCTACTCAGGACTTTGACTACACTATCACAGTTTTTTGTTGTTGTGAGTTTACACTGCAATTCAATTTGATCCTCTAAAATCTTTGCGCTGAAAGGAACTCTCTTTTAATTCCAGCTTCTTGCCGACTTGGAGAACAACAAGATGTTTTCAGACGATCTGGAATGCCAGAAGCTTCTAATGGAAGCCATGAAGTACCACCTATTGCCGGAACGCCGGCCCATGTTCCAGAGCCCCAGGACTAAACCCAGAAAATCCACTGTAGGAGCGCTCTATGCTGTGGGAGGCATGGATGCTACCAAAGGTTAGGCCTATACTACATTTGCAATAGATTTCTAGATTTGGCATACCATTTAAAAGAATGATGTATACACAGAGCAAATACATTTAAAAAAAATTGATGAAAAATTTACATTTTAGTAATTCAGCTGATGCCCTTATTCAGAGCGATTTAGAGTAGTGAGTGAATAGATTTCCCCCGTGGGATTTGAACCTACAACCTCTGGCGTTGCAAGAGCCATGCTGTAGCAACTGAGTCATATGGGACACAAGACCCAGTTCTCTATATAAAGTTCATATGGTACCTGAGACAGCTCCATGTGTTGCTAATGTTTGTGTTAACGTAAGCTCTTTTGACATTTATGAGTGTAACACTAAATACTTGGGGTGAGTACAAAGGGGTAAAGTTAAATCTGAGCATTCTAGGTGTAACACCTGGGTAGTTCTGAGGTGGAAACTTGGCAAAGTGCACAATTTGACAAGTCCCCTATGGACCCCATTAGGTAATGCATTATAGAGGCATGGACTCTGTCCAAGGTTATTTCTACCCTGTAACAGAAATTGCTCCCTATTCCTCATGGACTTCAATAATATATTGTATCCTATCCACAAAGAAAAACACATTATACCCCAAAAATGTTATGCATTATTCGAACACTGTCTAAAACGATGAGAAAGACCCAGATAAGAGTCATAATTTTCATTAAGATATGAGTGAGCTGAAATGGGGACCCATATGCCAAATTGTTAAGCAATTTTGAAATAGAAAGCGACACCATTTACAATACAGCCATTCTGAATTAATGTCTCCCTGTATAGAAGCATACAATGAAAGCTTTTACAATACTCAATGATCACATTTCCCTTGAACTATCTGCTTCACATTTTTGCATTTAATTCAGGTCCCCATTAGCACTGCTGAGGCAGTAGCTACATTTCCTGGGTTTCAGACACTCAGTTTGCTGTTAATGTTCTACACACAGCAGTTTAGACTCCTCGACTTGCTTAATCACCACATTTTCAGTAATACATGTTTAAAGTCTCAAGCGAACAATTTATCCCAAATATATATATTTTTTTTGTAATCAGGACCAACCGAGCTGATATAATCTAGAGAGATGGCCTAAGTTCCCTTGAGGTGGCAGGGTATTTTACTGGTCAAGAGGATCAGGCCTGTAAACAGAAGGATGCTGGTTCTAATTCTTGAGCTGACAAGGTGAAGAACCAATGTTTCCGTCCATGAACAAGTTAATCATTGTTGTTCCCAGGGTGCTGCAGTAAATAAGAATGCGGTCTTATTTAATACCTACCTGGTACAATAATGGTATAAAGTTCTGATTTGATTATCTTGTTTTACTAAATGCAAAGCATCAGCTCTGAAAATGTAAGCGGTTACATCCATAGTTGTGCAGTATCAGGTTCTGGTGGCATGGCTTGTCAGTCATTAAGAATTTAACCAAAGTTCATTACGAGTGTTCAAAAAGTCAACATAGCAATGTGAATGGTAAGAAGACTCGCTACAGAGCCTAAAGTTAATAGCAAAATTAAAGACCGAAAAGGTATTTCGCTTTTTGTTTGCCTGCTGCCAATACACAAGTACCCATATTTGTACCACCAAATCAAAGGTAAACAGCACAATCTGGATACTATGAATGTGTTTATCTTGCTTATACAATGCCACCAAACAATAATATTAACACACAGTGGAAAAAAACATTAACAGTAGATTTTTTTTTTCTCGTGATAGTTTCCTTTTGACTTTTGAATAAGTCTGGTTGTTACTTCTATGTACGATGACACTATTTATTATACTAAATGTTCAGTAGCCATAATAACAGTAAAGTTACCTCATTTCCATTTGTTTAAGCTGTTTTAAGACCAAATAAAACACTTCTGCTAATGTACAATATGCAGTACAAAGGCAAACTGATCAAGTACTGTGAGGCTCCAATGTTGTAGTAAATGCAGGTTAGCATACTAATTGCTAGCCACAGATCTCAACAATTACTGTAGATTCTAAATCTACCCAAAAGTCAGTCTAATCCTCTTTGTTAGCCTACCCGGTTCAAAAATATTTGGTTAATTAATAGAAATTATTCATCTGATTTCAGTTTTCATGAAGTTTTGTGTTGCATAAAGTTAGTTAGCTAGGGATCTGCCGATGGTAAAACAAAGAAATTCAGTAAAGCAGGAATCATTGTAGACTTTTAGATTATGGTAAAAATATGGAAACTTGTACATTTACCAATAAATCTGCTGATAGGAACAACACTGAAAAAAGTCCATGGCTCCATCAAAACAGGACAACTGCGACTTAACATAAATTGACTTGAAGTGTGTGTAACATGGAGGCTTTGTGAAATTAAAACATGACTACATTTGTTTTTAAGGTGTCACGCACCCTTTAATACGTGCTCTGACATACTAGAGTGTGTTGGTTAGCATATAATTCTCATTCCCGCACTCTTATTTGTGAAACAAATCTCACTGACCTAGACATCTCGCAACCTTGATACAAACCACCTAAAGTTCCCCATGGTGAAATGTCCATTTATGCTATTTTTTCACCTCAATAAGCATCAAGATACTACAGGGACAGATTATTCCATATATAATTAAAACTTTTGTGGTACTGTTTTCTTACTGTAAAATTTTTTGATTTTTCATGTTACAGCACCTTTTTTCTTTGCAGCCAGACTTATTTGCAATTCATTTAGCGCCATCCCTCTCTGACAAGATTTTATAAATTACTCATTTATCCACTGGGATTTGCCAGTTATCACAGTCAGTTTCCTAATAGGTGAGTGCTTGTCAGGAACGGGAAGAAGCAATTTAACCAAGAAAGAACAGTAGACTTCTGGGAGAGAGGGACCAAATTATTAGGGTTGGACACATAAGGCTACTACTTACTGCTGAAAAGAAGGTAGGGGAAGCAGAATACCAAACCTGTTATTTAATTTGATATTTCTTCCTCCAAATTGTTGCATTCTGTTTACATCCTTTGGCAGATGAGCACTGAGACATTTTATCTCCAATTTCTCCTGATATGACACTTTTGAAAATGATTTGCCAGTACATTGTCAAGGTAATCCATGGTGACTCCTTAGAAAGGAAGTGAAGATTTAGAAAATATGATGGGACATTACACTTCATATGGTCACTGCAATCAAAGATACAGCATATATAAAACGAGTAATGTCATTCTGTCTGTGACCATTGACCTTAGACTTCTTGCGAGGTGCCCCCTAGGAATTGTACTCTCTATTCTGAACCAGACCCTGCAAGTGTCTCTGTAAAAGCACTTTGTGACAACTGCTGTTGTAAAAAGGGCTTTATAAATAAATTTGATTGATTGATTGATTGAATCTTAGACATTTTGCAAACGTTGCGTCATCTTCAGCACAGCTAGGGTCTGTCAACAGAACAGTAAGGTTACCAGTTTTAAGGTCTAGTTACTTGTGCAGTATTTGTGCAGTATACTTGTTCAGCTTATCCCAGCAGAGTAAGGATTCCCTTCCACTATTAATTGATTCTATACCAAATTGACACCATTTCTAATTAATCTCAAATATTCCATAGATAACATACTAAATGCGTGTATAAGAAAAACTATTTGAACCTACACATATTTTATGTAAAATCTCTAAAACAGTCACCTGAATTCTTCAGTCGTGTCCATGTGTCTGTAGGATCTACAACCATAGAGAAGTACGACCTACGAACGAATACATGGATCCAGGTGGGGGTGATGAATGGCAGGAGGCTACAGTTTGGTGTGGCTGTGATTGACAACAAGCTGTATGTTGTGGGGGGCCGGGATGGGCTGAAGACATCAAACATGGTGGAGTGTTACAACCCCTTCAACAAAGTGTGGTCCACTATGCCTCCGATGTCAACACACAGACATGGACTTGGTAGGTATCCTGTTTTATGTGTACAACATATTTGATAGTCATAACATTATATGTGAGTTAAATATATGTAAACTGTACCGTGGGGAGAACATGTATTTGATCTCCCCACTGTGTATACATCCTGTTTATATTCATATATGGCAGGCTATTAAACCCCTGCATTGTTTTTTCTACAAAAAAATCATATCAGGAATTACTTTATACTTTGATTTACAGTTGAAATAGGCCTTTCCCGAGAACAGAGGTCTAGTCAAGTATTCATTTTACTCCTAGGTGAGATATGTAGATGGCTTCTCTCAGATATCCTGAACATGTTTGCCCCAGAGATTACAGTGAATAGTATCACCTACTCGCCTTTAATCCAGGCCACAGCAGCTATCTATCCTACTTCTATCCTACTACTGCCTGTGGTGAGCTGAAGATGGAAACAGCAGCATGCACTCCCTGTGTGGATTCAGGGAAATAAGGGAAATAACTACTTTCATCATGTCAATTTTTAAAAATGTTATTCTTTAAATGGCTATTAAAGTTGAGTCTTATTGATAATACTTAGAGAAAGTGGAATGTTTTTCCAATTTTACTTTATAGTCTTCTAATACAGAACATATGACCAGGCGGCTATGAATACATCTATTGTGTTGAAGAGTAACATCCAATTTGTTGGTGTCGGAAAAACCACTTTCCTCTGTTATCCAGGCAACTGTAGAAATAACATTGTGTTTATTAATATCTATGCTGTTTGGAGAACTTAACCTGGGTTAACAACTATTGCGAATTACCTAAACTGGGACTATTCTGTTGGTCAAATAAACCAGAATACTTAAACCAACCAAGGACAAATGTTTGACTTATTTTGGATAGTTTTTCAAACAAAGGACTGCTTGGAGAATAGAATTCCCTACCTTTGATCATTTCCACATGTACAGGTGATTCTCAAATAATTAGAATATTGTGGAAAAGAAAAAAAAAATCACATCAAAAAGTTAATTACACATGAAGTGAAATATTTCAAGCCTTTTTTGTTTCAATCTTGATGATTACGGCTTACAGCTTATGGAAATCAAAAATCTGGTATCTCAAAAATATTAGAACAAAACATTTATAATGCACAAATGTCAAACTGAGAAGAGCTCTAATCAGCTAATTAACTCAAAAAACCTGCAAAGGTTTCATAAGTATGTTAATTTACCCACTCAATACTTGGTCAAGGCTTCTTTTGCACAAATTACTGCATCAATGCGGCGTGTCATGGAGACAATCAGCCTGTGGCTTTGCTGAGGTGTAATGGAAGCCCAGGTTGCTTTGATAGCTGCCTTCCGCTCGTTTGTGTTGTTGGGTGTATCTCATTTTCCTCTTGACAAGGTTCAGGTCTAGCGAGTTGGCTGGCCAGTCAAGCACAGTAATACCATGGGCAGCAAACAAGTGGGCAAGGAAACCAGCATCTCCATAAAGCTTGTCATCAGATAGAAGCATGACGTGCTCTAAATCTCTTGGTCGACGGCTGCATTGACTCTGGACTTCATAAAACATAGTGAACCAACGCCAGCAGATGACATGGCACCCCAAATCATCAATGACTGTGTAAACCTCACACTGGACTTCAAGCAACTTGGATTCTGTGCCTCTCCACTCTTCCTCCAGACTCTGGGACCTTGATTTTCAAATGAAATGCAACATTTATTTTCATCTGAAGAGAGGACTTTGGATCTTCGCCTAGGTAAGATGCTTCTGACATTGTCTCTGGTTCAGAAGTGGCTTGACACCAGGAATGCAACACTTGTAGTCCATTTCCTGGACACGTCTGTGCATGGTGGCTCTTGATGCACTGACTCCAGCCTCAGTCCACTCCTTGTTAAGCTCCTCCAATTTCTTGAATCGGCTTTGCTTGACAATCCTCTCAAAGCTGCGATCATCCCTGTTGCTTTTGCACCTTCTCCTACCACACTTTTCCCTTCCATTCAACTTTCCATGAATATGCTTTGATACAGCACTCTGCAAACAGCCAGCCCGCATACAATATATTTTTTACAAAGGCAAACAAATAAAATAAATATGTCCAGCAACGCTCGCAGTGCCATGACCCAGTCCTATACAAGTTTAAATTAAATAAATGAGTACATACATATTTATTAGTAATACTTACTGATTGACAAGATCATCTTCACCATCAGATTATTTCCATGTGTTTCAACTGTGCAGGTTCGATGGCCCTGTTATTTGTAAGGTATAGCCATATTGGAGACCTACAGTTAGCTTTGTTTGAAAGCCCCATGCATCATAACATCAGTTTGACTGTGGAGCTATAGCTATATGGGAAAGACCCATTTACAATAAAATCTCTTTAACTGTAGAGGTATGATATTTTTGGAAGGACCCATGTACAGTGGGGAGAACAAGTATTTGATACACTGCCAACTTTTGCAGGTTTTCCTACTTTTTAAACAATAATCCAGAAAATCACATTGTATAATTTTTTATAATTAATTTGCATTTTATTGCATGACATAAGTATTTGATCACCTACCAACCAGTAAGAATTCCGGCTTTCACAGACCTGTTTTTCTTTAAGAAGCCCTCCTGTTCTCCGCTCATTACCTGTATTAACTGCACCTGTTTGAACTCGTTACCTGTATAAACGACACTTGTCCACACACACAAACAGACTCCAACCTCTCCACAATGGCCAAGAGATGTCCTTACACCAGAGAGCATCAGGGATAAAATTGTAGACCTGCACAAGGCTGGGATGGGCTACAGGACAATAGGCAAACAGCTTGGTGAGAAGGCAACAACTATTGGCGCAATTAATAGAAAATGGAAGAAGTTCAAGATGACTGTCAGTCTCCCTCGGTCTGGGGCTCCATGCAAGATCTCACCTCGTGGGGCATCAATGATCATGAGGAAGGTGAGGGATCAGCCCAGAACTACACGGCTGGGACCACTGTCTCAATGAAAACCATTAGTAACACACTATGCCATCATGGACTAAAATCCTGCAGCGCACGCAAGGTCCCCCTGCTCAAGCCAGCGCATGTCCAGGCCCGTCTGAAGTTTGCCAGTGACCATCTGGATGATCCAGAGGAGCTTTTTGGTCTAAACTCCACTCGTCGTGTTTGGAGGAAGAAGAAGCATGAGTACAACCCTGTTAAGCATGGAGGTGGAAACATCATTCTTTGGGGATGCTTTTCTGCAAAGGGGACAGGACGACTGCACCGTATTGAGGGGAGGATGGATGGGGCCATGTATGGCGAGATCTTGGCCAACAACCTCCTTCCCTCAGTAAGAGCATTGAAGATGGGTCGTGGCTGGGTTTTCCAGCATGACAACAACCCTAAACACACAGCCAGGGCAACTAAGGAGTGGCTCCGTAAGAAGCATCTCAAGGTCCTGGAGTGGCCTAGCCAGTCTCCAGACCTGAACTCAATAGAAAATCTTTGGAGGGAGCTGAAAGTTTGTATTGCCCCGCGACAGCTCCGAAACCTGAAGGATCTGGAGAACGTCTGTATGGAGGAGTGGGCTAAAATCCCTGCTGCAGTGTGTGCATATCTGGTCAAGAACTACAGGAAATGTATGATCTCTGTAATTGCAAACAAAGGTTTCTGTACCAAATATTAAGTTCTGCTTTTCTGATGTATCAAATTCTTATGTCAATAAATAAAATGCAAATTATTTATTTAAAAATGATACAATGTGATTTTCTGGATTTTTGTTTTAGATTCCGTCACTCACAATTGAAGAGTACCTATGATAAAAAATTACAGACATCTACATGCTTTGTAAGTGGGAACACCTGCATAATCGACAGTGTATCAAATACTTGTTCTCCCCACTGTATGATAAAATCCTTTCAAGTGTGGTGACATCGCTGTGTTGGAAGGCCCTGTGTGTGATGAAACCATTTTAACTGTGGAGATCATCGCTGTGTTGAAAGGCACTATGTCTGCAGTAGGTTGGTTGTCCTCTTCCTTACTTGTGCAAATGTAGCATTGGATGTCTATCACAAAAACACTGTGTTGATAGTAGTTTTGGGACTGGGGCCAGTTTGTGGTTTCTTCCCAGATATATCTATGCAATGTTGGAAGTCTCCATGCACACGGTACGAGATAACAGTATTGTTTATGTTTTCTGGTTTTCTTTACTTTCAAACAGTGCAGGTACAGTGCAGGTACAGCCACAAGTATGCCGTAGGAGATTACAGTGTCTTTTTTGGGTGGTTTCCTTGACTTGACTGTAGTTGTATGCATGTCGGAATGCCCCAAGTATGCACTAGGAGATACTATATCTTTCTTCTGTGCGGTTTTCTTGACTTCTAAACATTGCAGGAATACCCTGACGTACGCAGCAGGAGATTACAGGATTGTTTTTCTTCTTTTTTTTTTTTTATAAGGCATAGCTGTTTTGGAAGGCCCCATGTACGCGGTGGGAGGGCATGATGGGTGGAGCTACCTGAACACAGTGGAGAGGTGGGACCCCCAGGCCCGACAGTGGAATTATGTGGCCAGCATGTCCACACCGCGAAGCACTGTGGGAGTCACCGCACTCAACGGAAAGTGAGTGGCTAGCATGCAGTGTTATATACGGCCAGCATGCAGAAACATCTAGACTCATCTAGACTCACCATTTAGCCACCTGAAGCTGCTCCCGGTCAGAGAAGTCCGTACGTTTTACGCTCAAGTTTTACTCACCTCTACCAGCGTGTAAAAACAACAGTATACGATGACTATCCATTGTTCTTTGGGAATTGCATCTTATTTTAAGTACAGCAGTTGTTATAAAACCTCTCCTTAAGGGAACCCCAGATGTTTCACAATGCTGATGTGGCTCTGACCTAGCTCATCTGATTCCACTGTTCATAGGCTTGATGATGAGTTCACCAGTTGAATCAGGTGCACTGGTCCTGGATTAGATCAAATACATGGAATGGCTGGGGGGGATACCCAAGGTTAGGTTTCAGAACCATTTGTGTACAGTGCCTGTACACAGTCTATGTAGATGACAAACATCCCAGTTAAATCCCTTTCAATCCCCCTTTGTAACCCAATTCAAGGGTGATGTCCTAGGGATGTGAATACTTAGTGTAAGCCTAGTGTAAGCACCCAGTGTAAGTATCCACTGAGCGTAGGGTATGGGGTTAGATCAGTCAATGATCTAACCCCCACAATATCATAACAATCCTTTGTCATTTTATGTAACATATTTTGGCATTTGACCACCTGATCTCCAATAAAAATGTGAATGCCTTTTTGTGTGTTGGCTGAGGTCCATAGCAACCACAGCCCTGCTCCACATTATATAACACTGCCTTACAATACGGTTTTTGCAAAACATTTTCACTTTTTTTCTTTCTGAAAACTAGAAAGCCAGTAAGGAACCCTGTCTACAACCTTCCCTTCTCTGTAAAGGAAGCAATGAATTCTCTCTCCCTGACAATATCATATGTTCTCAGAAAACCCAGATGCAGCGTTCGGCCAACATGTCCTATCACGCAGAAGCAGCGAAACAGTCATCTGTAACATTTTTATTGTCCTGGCAGATTGTTTGCGGTTGGCGGTCGAGATGGGAGCTCATGTCTGCGTTCCATGGAATGCTTCGATCCACACACCAACAAGTGGAGTATGTGCGCCCCCATGTCGAAACGTAGAGGAGGTGTAGGTGTGGCCACGTACAACAGCTTCCTCTATGCTGTTGGTGGCCATGATGCCCCAGCGTCCAACCACTGTTCCAGGCTCTCGGACTGCGTAGAGAGGTGAACAACCCTAACCATGATCTACCAGTAACTACAGTATGGCCGTATCTTGATTCCAGACCTTTTTATTTTTTTTTATTTTAATAGTTGGTATTCGCACATTTTGCATTAAAAACAGAGTATGGATGTGGACAATGAAGGGAAAATAGTATTTGTATGTACTACAGCAATACATTCAAGTGTCTTGATATGTATTTTATGAAAAGAAAATGTATAGCTGTAACTAGAATGAGAGCTGAGAGTTTTCTTCTGCATTTTCTCAACACCCCATAACTGTTACTCAATAGAGACGTCATTTTTTCCATTGGCGCTGGCTTTTGCTGTGTGATTATCTGTCTTCTGACACCCTCTCCTGGTTATTCTGTAAACATCAACCTGGATGTGATACACACTGCATGAATAGCCTATGCAATGAACACAATACCATAAAGACAGATCATAAAAACTATTTTGTCTGTTTCATTTAAAACATAAAAAATTTTGCGCAAACAATAAATTCTTGAATCTGTGAATTAACAAGCACTATCTGCATATCTTAAACACCTGTACTCCTTCACTATATTGTTGTATATCCATTTTTCATTTGTTTTTCATTTTTTCCTCTTATTATCTCGCTCCAGATATGATCCCAAGACCGACACGTGGACCACCGTGTCCCCTCTGAGCGTCCCAAGGGATGCTGTAGGTGTGTGTTTGCTAGGAGACAGGCTCTACGCTGTCGGGGGATATGATGGGACATCTTACCTGAACAGTGTTGAATCCTATGATGCACAGAAAAATGAGTGGACTGAGGTAACTGATTCTTATCGTTTCAATTACTTTTTTGTCTGACATTTCTTACAAAACATGGACGTGACATTGGTAGACATGAATCCCATAATGCAGTTTTGATGAAACAGTATCACAGCTCCTTAAAGTCTCAAGATGCAACGTAGACCATATCAGTGAACAGTAAGGAGACAGATCCAGAGGATGAGAAAATATATATTGAACAGGTAATTGCGAAGTGGTCACACTATTTTAATAGTGGAATTTGTCACTACAATGTAAAATAACTTGGCAGTAACTTATCAACCAACAACAAAGTTTGGATTGCAATCATACCTTAAAGTAGTATTATTGCTATTAACTCATAACTCAAATATTGTGTAATTTGTAAAGCTGTGTGATTAAGTTATTGATGTGATATTGGGAGTTACAGTTTCTATCTCTATAAAAGGAAAGTCTTAGGATATACACGCCATCCCCTTTCTACTAATTCCACTATAGGAGTCATAAAAGCCACCTTTCTGAACGCTGATATTTCCAAATAATCAGTGACAAATACTGAAACATGGGAACTATGCTCCCCATAATTTACCATCAAAAACTGAAACATGGGAACTATGCTCCCCTTAATTTACCATCAAAAATTGAAACATGGGAACCATGCTCCCCATAATTTACCATCAAAAAACATGGGAACCATGCTCCCCATAATTTACCATCAAAAAACATGGGAACCATGCTCCCCATAATTTACCATCAAAAACTGCCCCTAGTCTGTCTGGTTTACACAAATCATGCAGTTTGCACTCTGTCTATAACTGAATAACAGCAGTCCATAAAACCTAGATTACGGGGTAAAAACAAGTAAAATAGACTATTTTTATGAACTATCTAATTTAATTTTATGAGTAGCTACCTTTTAAGGCCTGTTGAATTCTCTGAGCTCCTCCCGGGTGACCGAGCTTCTCACCCTATCTCTAAGGGATCGCCCGGCCACCCTGCGGAGAAAGCTCATTTCGGCCGCCTGTATCCGGGATCTTGTCCTTTCGGTCATGACCCAAAGCTCATGACCATAGGTGAGAGTAGGAACGTAGATTGACTGGTAAATCGAGAGCTTCGCCTTGCGGCTCAGCTCTTTCTTCACCACGACAGACCGATACATCGACTGCATTACTGCAGAAGCTGCACCGATCCATCTGTCAATCTCCCGTTCCATCCTTCCCTCACTCGTGAACAAGACCCCTAGATACTTAAACTCCTCCACTTGAGGCAGGCACTCTCCACCAACCTGAAGTGGGCAAGCCACCCTTTTCCGACTGAGGACCATGGCCTCGGATTTGGAGGTACTGATTTTCATCCCCACCGCTTCACACTCGGCTGCAAACCGTCCCAGCGCATGCTGAAGGTCCTGGTTAGAAGGGGCCAACACGACAACATCATCTGCAAAGAGCAGAGACGAAATTGTGTGGTCCCCAAACCTGACACCCTCCGGCCCCTGGCTGCGCCTAGAAATTCTGTCCAAAAAAATTATGAACAGAACCGGTGACAAAGGGCAGCCCTGCCGGAGTCCAACATGCACTGGGAACAAGTCTGACTTACTGCCGGCAATGCGGACCAAGCTCCTGCTTCGGTTGTACAGGGACCTGACAGCCCTTAGCAAAGGACCCAGGACCCCATATTCCCCAAGCACCCTCCACAAGATGCCGCGAGGGACACAGTCGAATGCCTTCTCCAAATCCACAAAACACATGTGGATTGGTTGGGCAAACTCCCATGAACCCTCCAACACCCCGTAGAGGGTATAGAGCTGGTCCAGTGTTCCACGGCCCGGACGAAAACCACACTGTTCCTCCTGAATCCGAGGTTCTACTATCGGCCGTATTCTCCTCTCCAGAACCCTGGCATAGACTTTCCCGGGGAGGCTGAGAAGTGTGATCCCCCTATAGTTGGAACACACCCTCCGGTCCCCCTTCTTAAAAAGAGGGACCACCACCCCGGTCTGCCATCCCAGAGGCACTGTCCCCGACCGCCACGCGATGTTGCACAGGCGTGTCAACCAAGACAGCCCCACAACATCCAGAGACTTGAGGTACTCAGGGCGGATCTCATCCACCCCCGGTGCCTTGCCACTGAGGAGTTTCTTGACCACCTCAGTGACTTCAGCCCGGGTGATGGACGAGTCCACCTCTGAGCCCTCATCCTCTGCTTCCTCAATGGAAGAAGTGACAGCGGGATTGAGGAGATCCTCAAAGTACTCCTTCCACCGCCCGACGACATCCTCAGTTGAGGTCAACAGCTGCCCACCTCTACTGTAAACAGCGTTGGTAGGGCACTGTTTCCCTCTCCTGAGGCGCCGGATGGTTTGCCAGAATCTCTTCGAGGCCAGCCGATAGTCCTTCTCCATGGCCTCACCGAACTCCTCCCAGGCCCGAGTTTTTGCCTCCACAACCACCCGGGCTGCAGCCCGCTTGGCCTGTCGGTACCCGTCAGCTGCGTCAGGAGTCCCACAAGCCAACCAGGCCTGATAGGACTCCTTCTTCAGCTTGACGGCATCCCTTACTTCCGGTGTCCACCACCGGGTTCGGGGATTGCCGCCTCGACAGGCACCGGAGACCTTACGGCCACAGCTCCGAGCGGCTGCTTCGACAATGGCGGTGGAGAACATGGTCCACTCGGACTCAATATCTCCAGCCTCCCTCGGGATCCAGTCGAAGCTCTGCCGGAGGTGGGAGTTAAAGATCTCTCTGACAGGAGACTCGGCCAGACGTTCCCAGCAGACCCTTACAGTACGCTTGGGCCTGCCGAGTCTGTCCAGCTTTCTCCCCCGCCATCGGATCCAACTCACCACCAGGTGGTGATCAGTTGACAGCTCCGCCCCTCTCTTCACCCGAGTGTCCAAGACATACGACCGCAGGTCAGATGAGACGACAACAAAGTCGATCATCGACCTGCGGCCTAGGGTGTCCTGGTGCCACGTGCACTGATGGACACCCTTATGCTTGAACATGGTGTTCGTTATGGACAAACTGTGACTAGCACAGAAGTCCAATAACTGAACACCACTCGGGTTCAGATCAGGGGGGCCGTTCCTCCCAATCACGCCCCTCCAGGTGTCACTGTCGTTGCCCACGTGGGCGTTGAAGTCCCCCAGTAGAACAATAGAGTCCCCAGTTGGAGCACTTTCCAGCACCCCTCCCAGAGACTCCAAGAAGGTCGGGTACTCTGCACTGCCGTTCGGCCCGTAGGCACAAACAACAGTGAGAGACCTATCCCCGACCCGTAGGCGCAGGGAAACGACCCTCTCGTTCACCGGGGTAAACTCCAACACATGGCGGCAGAGCTGGGGAGCTATGAGCAAACCCACACCAGCCCGCCGCCTCTCACCATGGGCAACTCCAGAGTGGTGAAGAGTCCATCCTCTCTCAAGGAGTGTGGTTCCAGAGCCCAAGCCGTGTGTAGAGGTGATCCCGACTACCTCTAATCGGAACCTCTCAACCTCACGCACTAACTCAGGCTCCTTCCCCGCCAGCGAGGTGACATTCCACGTCCCTAGAGCTAGTTTCCGTGTCCAGAGATCGGGTTGTCTAGGCCCCTGCCTTCAACTGCCGCCCGATCCTCTTCGCACCGGCCCCTTATGGTCCCTCCTGTGGGTGGTGAGCCCACGGGAGGGCGGCCCCACGTCGCCCGTTTGGGCTGAGCCCGGCCGGGCCCCATGGGGGAAGGCCCGGCCACCAGGCACTCGCATACGAGCCCCAACCCCGGGCCTGGCTCCAGGGTGGGGCCCCGGCTGCGCCATACCGGGCGACGTCACGGTACTCATAATTTTATTCATCATTAAGGGGGGTTTGAACCGCTCTTAGTCTGACCCGTCGCCTAAGACCTGTTTGCCTTGGGAGACCCTACCAGGGGCATATAGCCCCAGACAACATAGCTCCTAGGGTCACTCGGGTACTCAAACCCCTCCACCACGTTAAGGTGGCAGTTCTTGGAGGGGTAATGTATAATGTAATATATAAATAGACTGAATCACTGCCAGCATGTAGAGGTTCTATAGACAGTATTTCCTTTAACATCCTGTCTAGTATGTTTATTGTTTAACCATTCACCTGTTTTACACACTTTTGGGACATTAGGGAGCATAAAGTACTGCTGGAATATTTACCAATGGCAAGTGCATCTTTTTGCGAGAAATTAGACAGATCACCCAAAACGCTTAGTATTTGTGAAGTATAAGAAACATTGTGAGTTTGACTGTAAACATTGTTTAACTGTCTTTGTTCTCAACAGGAGGTCAATCTAAACATTGGAAGGGCTGGAGCCTGTGTTGTAGTTGTTCGAATAGCTTGAGGACTACAAATTCCTTCAAACCCCTTGTGTCAGACAGTAAACACTCAGGTCATGATGTCACCACTAATTTCACTGAGGATATGGTTCTCTTAGACACTGCCCCTTAAATTGCGGGCGTCTGTCAAATGACTGATCTACAAATAAACATGCATCCTAAATAACCGGTCATTGTTGTCCCCCACAATACAATTGGGAAAGGGACTATGGATTGATGTTTGTCCATGTCTGGTTTGTGCATATGTATATTTGTGTGTAGATTATGAGAAATATATCAATCAATACGATCAGATTAAACTGCAGAGATACGCACATTTTCAATGGTGCTAAAACAAGCAAATGTATATTCAAATTTTGCAATATAATGCCTGTCACCCAATTTGACATGAAGTCATTTTTGCCAAGGGAGGCAGTGCATCATTTGTGGGGGGCGACAAGTTTACCTTTGTTATTTATAGATCAGTCAGTCACAATTTAACCACGATACATTGCGGTTTATATCTTCTCGAACGCGGGCCTCTGCTTTCCTACATTTTTCTACAGTGGAAAAAAACCTATTCTGCATTCTTAAAAACCATGATCTCTATTAATATTTCTTTTCATAAGCACTTGAAAGGAGGTTCTCTTTGATTATCAATGTACTTTACAAGATCTGCAGATCAAGAATTTGCATAGTTATAGGAAAGTAGGAAACTCTGCCTCCCTGGTTTATATGGTTGCATAAAATGCCCTTTGAGAAATGTCTGAAAATATACGCTATGTGATAGTAAGTAAAAACATTATATTTTATTTAGAGATTCTTGAAAGATCGGACAATCTCTACCATCACTAAACCATTTGTTACTGTCCAAGAGGCTATTCCTTTACTTTATTGGAAGATGTTACACAAATCATTTATTGGAAGATGTTATACAAATATCTAAAATTAAATCTATTTGATGTCAAGTTGCTACATGTTGCTCCATGACTAATTCAGTTAGCCTTTTGGCATGTACATTTTTTCCAGATTAATGACATGAAACAACCCCTATTAATTTAGTCTAGTACAGAAAATGTAGTTTACCAATATTTTGCAGAGATTAAAATATTTGTTTCCAGAATATTTGAACAAAATGTGTCTTAGCCATCAGTGACAGCATTCACAAACAACTGACTGAGATGACTACAAAGGCTGAAAATAAACATATTTTAAATTAGCAAATAACAATATTTTTCTATACTTAACAATTATAAGAAATGTATCCATTCTATCTGATTCTTTGGAAATCTTATTGATATGAAATTAGACAAACTCTGATGAATGCTTTATACAAAGTTGAATAAAAAAATATATTTACTTACTCATTCTAATGGTATACAAAGTGGACAATTTGGTTTTAAGCACTAGTAAAATGAATATATTTAAACCAATATGTGTATGCTATCAGGCAGAGTTAAGAGTTTATAGTTTTGACCATGTTTTTCCCTCTTCCTTTTAAGCACTGACTTTGCTGATAGGTAAATCATTGAGTAAGGTGTACTTACTATTAATGGATTGTGTGGTTGTTCCATCTAGCTTGTATTTTTAAATGCATTAACACTGTCAGTGCACAGTTAATGCATCTTACACTAACTCAAATGTAGAATGTCAATGGTGATTTTAATATTGTTGGTTTAAAACCTTCAAAAAGAATGTTAAATAACCTGAGGGATCTTGCTGCACTGTCCCTAATGAGAACAGGAAAGAGAGGTGTTTATTCTTTTTGACAGTTTATCAAATAATTTTTTAGAAATCACAGTTTTCAGAGAAATGTTGACCTTACAACATAAGGTCTTTGGATATTAGGATTATTTGCTTCAGAAAACGGCATGTTTTAAAATGTTTAATATAGAAAGTATTACAAAAAATGTCCAAAACAAATCTTTGCTAAAATGCAATACCTCTAACTTTCAAATGTGGACTCAAGTAATTGTAAAAATAACCAAATCAGCGAATGTTTTCCTGCCTGACAGGAATTGTCCTGACTTTCAAGAATCCCTGAATTGTATGTATTGTATGAACACAACAGCATTCATATTTTCAAGTTTTATACTAGTGCATTCCTGTCTTTAAGCCAATTGAAAATCAAATGTTCTTGAAAAGGGAAACATAGGGAAACAAAAAAATGACAAATATTTGTTGAAATACATAATCCTGTGTGACTTAGTGTTGGACTGTCTGTCATAGTTGTCACCTCAGTCACTCAGAGAGAGCAAGGGAGGGATAGAGCTAGTATGTCACAACGTTATGGTTCCCTCCCCTTCACTGCAACACTATGAATAGATATGTTTTACTTTAAAAAATATATAATATATGGAATCGCAGGTCTTTGAAGTAAATATCCTTTTGTCGCATTGAATATCAGGAAGCCCAGGCAGATGTGGGATGGAACATATACACAGTGTTTTAAATAGATATACTGTGTATGTACAGTAAATTAAATATGATTTTCTGTCTAGTGGCTTTTACAGTTAGACACCATGCTTATCATTGCTTGGCAGAGATCCCAGAGAAAAATATTAGATTATGAACGTGTGTCACCAATATATTTGAGGATGTATATGCTGGATCTCCCAGTCAATTGGGCTTCACAAACAATGTAGGTTCACTGTGACAGAACACTATAATCTGCATAGATCTGCATTGTTCCACTACATAATATAAAGCGGTGCAGTAAAGAGAAATAGCACTAGCTCAGCCTCGCTCTCCTGGAGTGAGAGTGGTGCACAGTGATAGACAGTCTAACACTGAGTTAGAGAGGTTTTACAACATTTTCCATTGTTCTCCTTTAATAACGTGTCTCTGTTGCTAAATGGTTTAACCCATGGGGGTACTCCTTATTAAGATTCAACTCTTGGTTTTAAAAGAAGGAACACTAAATAATACTGAAAATGATGAGTTTGCTAAGTGCTTGACAAGATTCCTTGCTAAACCCAATTTAAAAGTCACTCATGAAAAAACACTCCTGGCTATATATCATTTCTAGAAATGAAATAAATAGAACAGATACATTTCAAACTTTTCAAACAGAAATAATTTTTTCTCCATGAAAGCTGTAGCTCAATTACACCAAAGTCATTAACTTGTTTATTAAATATATTTTAAATGTTTAAAGAAAATATGTTTACACAGTTGTTAAAATACAAATATATCATATTGATATTTCACATTACTGCAAAGAATAGTGCAAGCTTGCCAAAATGTCATCTTTATAACTTCATACCGATCTTAAACCAGTTAATTTTTTGCCAGAGTGTTCTTTTTTATATTGGCATGTTAGCAGAAAGTTATTTGTAATTACAAATATTCTTTATGGTTGATTTCATACTCTTTTGGACAGTTTCACACACCGATTAGATAAATTCATGGACTGAAAGTGTTTTTATTGGAGAATATGTATGCTATTTAGTTTATGTTAAAGCGGCAATCAGTAGTAGATACTAATAAATAAAAATGTATTTTGTTAAAAAGCTGTGGGATGGAGATGGAGAAATGTCAAATCTCAAATATATAGAGTTATGAAAGCAACCTTTTATCAAAATGATTGCAACTATGGATGGCCACTAGGTTAAACTGACATCTCTTTAAATTATCTGTACATGCTAAAATTACTCCACAGCTGATCATAATTGCATCCCACAGTTAAGTGGTGATTTATCAGTTTCTAATGCAGATGTCAAAGATGTATTTTAGTGTTGATTGTTGCTCTCTAGTTGGAGTTATCACGACAAAATTACATATATCACAATCATCATGTTCAATTGAAATATTATGTATTTTCTAATTTCTAAGACAGCTCTAATGAGAAAAATATTTTATGAATGCACCTTTTATATTTTTCCAATTCATGTAATCCAGAACAAAATAACTGTTGTAAAATGTGTTTGTTTCTTACAACACTCCCATGACGCCATGTTGAAAATGTATAACTATATTAACTTAATTATCATTTTCATCATCTGTATTGTTCAAAATTAAAATGTAGGCAATAACTGTTTAGTCAGAAGGCGCTCTTATCCAGAACCACTTACAGGAGCAATTAAAAAAGTTTCACCTTGTTGGCTGTTGAATTCATATAATTTATCTTTCTGTTTGGTCATCCAAGTAGGCTGTCTCCAATGAAGTTATTTGAACTTATTCTATATTCTTATGCTCCAATAAGTATGTTTACGGCTATGCATCATCTGGTCATCTGGTGACAATGTTGTCAAATAGTGTTGTCCATCATGTTGTCAACATGGCAGCATACTGCATTGTCTGTATGTTGGAATTTTCAAACTTGTTCTAATTGGGATGGAAGATCAACATTGTTCATCAATAGCAATCATTTTGACACGGGAAATCACATTGTACTACCTATTAATTCAAGGTTAATTTGTGTTACTTTTGTTTCAACCCAACTTTGACTCTGTGAATTGAAAGGGACACTTGGCTCACAAGAATACAGCCCTGGTCTGAAACGAATGGCATCAAAACAGGCACATAGGGACCCTAGCACCTGTCCCAGATTATTTTAATCACATCCATGTTTTTGAGCTATATAATGTATGTTTAAATGTACTTTGTTGAGTAAAACTAACTCACTGTATATTTTGGGTTCTGAAGGGTATGACATTTTAAGTAATATGAGATATATTCTTCAAGAAACCATGGGTAGACAGCAATAAGCAAAATTCCAAATATGGATGTTTTATCAACTGATTGCCCCTTTAAGAATGTAATACTTTATAGATACTTTATAGATAAAGTATAAATACTTAACTTACTACGTTATTACCGGGTGTAAAATCTCTGAATGTGGCTTGTCGTAGTGCTACATTAATCTGGAATTTGACAGCGTAGGATTGCTTAGCTTACACTGATGACCACTAAGCTTGTAACCATGGAATACTCCATTTGTTTTGACATGCTGTATGGCCAAATGTCAATTTTTTTATTATGATTTTCTACTGCATGCCGATCTAAAAAATAAAATAATTTCACTCTCCCAGTGGTATCTTTTATATATTTGCAACTTGCAACTTGTATTTGCAACTTGTTTCCTAGAAGTCATAATTAGTGGTTAACTGGTACAAAGGTATAAAAGCACCCTAGACTCGCCAGTAATGCCATACATTACAAGAGCAAGACCATGCTATTTTGGGTGTGGTCAGTAGTTCTGAAAACATATATTTGTATGAGTACCCATTTTCGCTGTAGCATTTATGCATTTTAGACTTATATAGATGTTGTTGTGGGCACAATGGGGAGAACAAGTATTTGATACACTGCTCTTCAAGCTACTTCATACACTACTCTTCAACTGTGAGTGACGGAATCTAAAACAAAAATCCAGAAAATCACATTGTATGATTTATAAGTAATTAATTAGCATTTTATTGCATGACATACATTTTTGATACATCAGAAAAGCAGAACTTAATATTTGGTACAGAAACCTTTGTTGGTAATTACAGAGATCATACGTTTCCTGTAGTTCTTGACCAGGTTTGCACACACTGCAGCAGGGATTTTGGCCCACTCCTCCATACAGACCTTCTCCAGATCCTTCAGGTTTCGGGGCTGTCGCTGGGCAATACAGACTTTCATCTCCCTCCAAAGATTTTCTATTGAGTTCAGGTCTGGAGACTGACTAGGCCACTCCAGGACCTTGAGATGCTTCTTACGGAGCCACTCCTTAGTTGCCCTGGCGGTGTGTTTCGGGTCGTTGTCATGCTGGAAGACCCAGCAACCACCCATCTTCAATGCTCTTACTGAGTGAAGGAGGTTGTTGACCAAGATCTCACGATAAATGGCCCCATCCATCCTCCCCTCAATACGGTGCAGTCATCCTGTCCCCTTTGCAGAAAAGCATCCCCAAAGAATGATGTTTCCCCCTCCATGCTTCACAGTTGGGATGGTATTCTTGGGGTTGTACTCATCCTTCTTCTTCCTCCAAACACGACGAGTGGAGTTTAGACCAAAAAGCTCTATTTTTGTCTCATTAGACCACATGACCTTATTCCATTCCTCCTCTGGATCATCCAGATGGTCATTGGCAAACTTCAGACGGGCCTGGACATGCGCTGGCTTGAGCAGGGGACCTTGCATGCGCTGCAGGATATTAATCCATGATGGCGTAATGTGTTACTAATGGTTTTCTTTGAGACTGTGGTCCCAGCTCTCTTCAGGTCATTGACCAGGTCCTGCCATGTAGTTCTGGGCTGATCCCTCACCTTCCTCATTTTCATTGATGCCCCACGAGGTGAGATCTTGCATGGAGCCCCAGACCAAGGGAGATTGACCATCATCTTGAACTTCTTCCATTTTCTAATAATTGCGCCAACAGTTGTTGCCTTCTCACCAAGCTGCTTGCCTATTGTCCTGTAGCCCATTCCAGCCTTGTGCACGTCTGCAATTTTATCCCTGATGTCCTTACACAGCTCTCTGTTCTTGGCCATTGTGGAGAGGTTGGAGTCTGTTTGATTGTGTGTGTGGTCAGGTGTCTTTTATACAGGTAACAAGTTCAAACAGGTGCAGTTAATACAGGTAATGAGTGGAGAACAGGAGGGCTTCTTAAAGAAGAACTAACACGTCTGAGAGCTGGAATTCTTACTGGTTGGTAGGTGATCAAATACTTATGTCATGCAATAAAATGCAAATTAATTATTAAAAAATCATACAATGTGATTTTCTGGATTTTTGTTTTAGATTCGGTCTCTCACAGTTGAAGTGTACCTATCATAAATAATTACAGACCTCTACATGCTTTGTAAATAGGAGAACCTGCAAAAGTCGGCAGTGTATCAAATACTTGTTCTCCTCACTGTATGTTCTAAACATGTAATGATTATTTGATGACAGGGAGCTTAGCCCAGGTGGTTTGTGAGTGTTTGTTTATGTGCTAATATGGATAAGAAAGCAGATCCTTTTTCTGCTATTACTGTATAGCTAACATTAAAAACATTAGCTATCTACTGTATTCATAGTGTACTGCTAGATTGCTAACTAACTGTGCCTACTCACTGCCTGTAGGCATGTTGACATCCAGGTAACCTCGTTGACATAGTGACATTATATATCTTATGTACACTACTGGTCAAAACATTTAAAACTCATAAATGTTTCCAGTTTTTACTGAAATGTAAGCAGATCATGTCCAGTGTATAACCTGAAATGGTACCAAGGTTATTCCCTTTTTCAGGGAACACATAATAGGTAAAACAACTTACAGCTGTTTTGCCTCAATGTAAGTAAATTAAGAGAAATTGCAAAGAAAGCCAAGGTGTTAGTGAGTACAGTTTCCTACACCATCAAAAGGCACTTTTGAAAACTGACCGGAAGGGGTCTGTCAGACCCAAAGCCACAACAGAATCAGAAGACCAGTTTCTGAGAGTCAACAGCTTGCATGATAGACTGCCCACAGGACAACAGCTTCAAGCACAGCTCAACACTGGTGGAAGACTTCGAGCTGCAGGTCTGAAAGGTTGAGTGGCTATAAGAAAGCCATTGTTCAATGGCAATATAAAACTAGAGGCTTGTCTGGGCCATTAAGCACCGCCAGTGGACTACTGAATAACGGAAGTTCTTATGAACAGATAAATCTGAAATCTTCAGGTCATCACACATGGGTTTTGCACACTGTGGAGTAGGCAAAAGGATGGTTCCTCAGTGTCTGCGACAAACTGCCAAACATGGAGGAGACATTATGGTCTTAGGCTCTTTTGCTGGATCCAGATTCGTCGACTTGCACAGAGAAGACAAATGTAATGTTCATTCTCTCTCTTGTAGTGTAAATACACCGTAAGTTTCAGTTCACCAATGATGCGCATTCTAACTCCATTTGCTGGTTGGTTGAGACATGATGATGGGCATGCGTCATCCATCCATTTGACATCTTTTCAATACCACCATACAGTCAATCATTATCAGCACATCAAAACTTTTACCGTGACTATGAAAAATCATACAGTATCATTCAACTGCTGTGTTGCTATTCAAATTTCAAATGTAAACCTCCAGAGAACCCAAAACAAAGCTATCAGTGCAAATAATATGATTTAATGCACTGATAAAGAATACACAAACTTTTCTTGCAACTAAAACAAATAATTACTAAATTGATGTTACTTAAAGGGGATTTTGACAAAAATAAACACAGAAAGTTTTAAGTT
This sequence comes from Esox lucius, assembly GCF_011004845.1. Lineage (NCBI taxonomy): Eukaryota > Metazoa > Chordata > Actinopteri > Esociformes > Esocidae > Esox > Esox lucius. The sequence continues at coordinate 10,198,852 of NC_047572.1, forward strand.
AGCAGTTGCTAAATTAGCAGAATATTAGCATTGAAGATAATTTAGTCTAAATCATTCGGGCCAATATATGCCTTTGGAAAACAAATAAAAAATGTATAAACATAACACACATGAACTATTTCTTATGGCCAGCCAATTTTTTGATATTGGAATATTTTGAATCTATAACTTCCATACTATCACAGAATGTACAAATAACTGGAAAATATTTTATATAAATTATTCTTTCTATCTATATAATTTTATCCCACCTCAATCAACTACACCTAGCATAAATGTCATTATTGTTAGCATGTTTCATGTAGAAATTAAACCACAATTTTTATTACTTTACATGTTGGAAAGTGCTCCGACTGGGGACTCTATCGTTCTACTGGGGGACTTCAACGCCCACGTGGGCAACGACAGTGACACCTGGAGGGGCGTGATTGGGAGGAACGGCCCCCCTGATCTGAACCCGAGCGGTGTTCAGTTATTGGACTTCTGTGCTAGTCACAGTTTGTCCATAACGAACACCATGTTCAAGCATAAGGGTGTCCATCAGTGCACGTGGCACCAGGACACCCTAGGCCGCAGGTCGATGATCGACTTTGTTGTCGTTTCATCTGACCTGCGGCCACATGTCTTGGACACTCGGGTGAAGAGAGGGGCGGAACTGTCAACTGATCACCACCTGGTTGTGAGTTGGATCCGATGGCGGGGGAGGAAGCTGGACAGACTCGGCAGGCCCAAGCGTACTGTAAGGGTCTGCTGGGAACGTCTGGCCGAGTCTCCTGTCAGAGAGATCTTTAACTCCCACCTCCGGCAGAGCTTTGACTGGATCCCGAGGGAGGCTGGAGATATTGAGTCCGAGTGGACCATGTTCTCCACCGCCATTGTCGAAGCGGCCGCTCGGAGCTGTGGCCGTAAGGTCTCCGGTGCCTGTGGAGTGGGCAATCCCCGAACCCGGTGGTGGACACCGGAAGTAAGGGATGCTGTCAAGCTGAAGAAGGAGTCCTATCAGGCCTGGTTGGCTTGTGGGACTCCTGAGGCAGCTGACGGGTACCGACAGGCCAAGCGGACTGCAGCCCGGGTGGTTGTGGAGGCAAAAACTCGGGCCTGGGAGGAGTTCGGTGAGGCCATGGAGAAGGACTATCGGCTGGCCTCGAAGAGATTCTGGCAAACCATCCGGCGCCTCAGGAGAGGGAAACAGTGCCCTACCAACGCTGTTTACAGTAGAGGTGGGCAGCTGTTGACCTCAACTGGGGATGTCGTCGGGCGGTGGAAGGAGTACTTCGAGGATCTCCTCAATCCCGCTGTCACGTCTTCCATTGAGGAAGCAGAGGATGAGGGCTCAGAGGTGGACTCGTCCATCACCCGGGCTGAAGTCAACGAGGTGGTTAAGAAACTCCTCGGTGGCAAGGCACCGGGGGTGGATGAGATCCGCCCTGAGTACCTCAAGTCTCTGGATGTTGTGGGGCTGTCTTGGTTGACACGCCTGTGCAACATCGCGTGGCAGTCGGGGACAGTGCCTCTGGGATGGCAGACCGGGGTGGTGGTCCCTCTTTTTAAGAAGGGGGACCGGAGGGTGTGTTCCAACTATAGGGGGATCACACTTCTCAGCCTCCCCGGGAAAGTCTATGCCAGGGTTCTGGAGAGGAGAATACGGCCGATAGTAGAACCTCGGATTCAGGAGGAACAGTGTGGTTTTCGTCCAGGCCGTGGAACACTGGACCAGCTCTATACCCTCTACAGGGTGATGGAGGGTTCATGGGAGTTTGCCCAACCAGTCCACATGTGTTTTGTGGATTTGGAGAAGGCATTCGACTGTGTCCCACGCGGCATCCTGTGGAGAGTGCTTCGGGAATATGGGGTCCTGGGTCCTTTGCTAAGGGCTGTCAGGTCCCTGTACGACCGAAGCAGGAGCTTGGTCCGCATTGCCGGCAGTAAGTCAGACTTGTTCCCTGTGCATGTTGGACTCCGGCAGGGCTGCCCTTTGTCACCGGTTCTGTTCGTAATTTTTATGGACAGAATTTCTAGGCGCAGCCAGGGGCCGGAGGGTGTCAGGTTTGGGGACCACACGATTTCGTCTCTGCTCTTTGCGGATGATGTTGTCGTGTTGGCCCCTTCAAGCCAGGACCTTCAGCATGCACTTGGACGGTTTGAGTGTGAAGCGGTGGGGATGAAAATCAGTACCTCCAAATCCGAGGCCATGGTCCTCAGTCGGAAAAGGGTGGCTTGCCCACTTCAGGTTGGTGGAGAGTGCCTGCCTCAAGTGGAGGAGTTTAAGTACCTAGGGGTCCTGTTCACGAGTGAGGGAAGGATGGAACGGGAGATTGACAGACGGATCGGTGCAGCTTCTGCAGTAATGCGGTCGATGTATCGGTCTGTCGTGGTGAAGAAAGAGCTGAGCCGCAAGGCGAAGCTCTCGATTTACCGGTCAATCTACGTTCCTACTCTCACCTATGGTCATGAGCTTTGGGTCATGACCGAAAGGACAAGATCCCGGATACAGGCGGCCGAAATGAGCTTTCTCCGCAGGGTGGCTGGGCGATCCCTTAGAGATAGGGTGAGAAGCTCGGTCACCCGGGAGGAGCTCAGAGTAGAGCCGCTGCTCCTCCACATCGAGAGGGGTCAGCTGAGGTGGCTTGGGCATCTGTTTCGGATGCCTCCGGAACGCCTTCCTGGGAAGGTGTTCCGGTCCCGTCCCACCGGGAAGAGACCCCGGGGAAGACTTAGGACACGCTGGAGGGACTATGTCTCCCGGCTGGCCTGGGAACGCCTCGGTGTCCCCCCGGAAGAGCTGGAGGAAGTGTCTGGGGAGAGGGAAGTCTGGGCATCCCTGCTTAGACTGCTGCCCCCGCGACCCGGCCCCGGATAAGCGGAAGATGATGATGCTATGCTACATGTTGATTCATATATCATTGAAAAGCTTATTTTCCAAGGCATATCGTTAAGTAGTCCATACACATCCATAAATATAGGCAAAATATGCATCCATCATACCTAGGAATATATATTTTTTAAATTAATTAATGAAATAACTAAAGTTTGTTAATCTGTTCTGTATATGTCTGGCCATTGGGTGTCTCATCACAAAAGAAAAAAAGGAACATTCTCCCTTAAGTAATGTGCTGAAAAATGCAATCTTGTAATATGCAAAATAGTCGATATTTAAGGATGTTTTGACTTATTGGAATATTTTATTCTTTAAATAAATAAAACTTGTAATACAAAAATATATTTTATCTTTGAATACTTTTAACTGGTATTGTTTCAGTCTAATAAGTGTGAAAAACAATATGATAGGCCAAGTGTTTCACTGCTGCACCATCCAAAGATGCAAAGGTTCAAGCCATGGTTTGAATGGACAGAAGTGGTAAGAGGATTGTAAATAATCAAGTCTGCTGATGATCTTTTAGAGGGCAAGTCTGTGAAAACATGGTCTTATAGCTCCTGGACTTCGGATTCTGTGTGGCTCCCACTTGGGAGATGCCTCAGCAGCTCTGGGTGTCAAAGCTCACCACAAACCTCAGAATAGTAGCCAGTTGTCATCAATGCCAGCCCTCTTCCTCAGCACTGATATGTTCCTATTCATCTCACGCCTCAGGCAACTTCTCAAATAATATTCTCAAAAGATCAGGAACAGGCAGCCAAGAGCAGGGGTTGCGTTAACTTTCAAAAATCTGCCTTTTCAAAAAGCAGACCCTCTAGAAATCAGTGTTTTAATAGATCTGACCATTCAAATTCAACAAAGAGACATTCATAACATGGGTCCACTATACAATACAGGAAAATAAGCTTATGGATCAGAGGGTCAAGCACCTTTTACTACTTTTGACTATAAATCAAATGCCGTAGTCATTGTATTATTCTGAATGAAATATTTTTCCTGATGTCTCAAACTGGGCAAACATGGCAAGGACTTCTCGGTTTTTGCACTGGAGAGAGTTTTGTTGTTTACACAGGGGTGGGATCTGCATTATATGTTTGTAAATAAAACTGAATGTACTCAACATGAACTAACTTGGGTCTGCCACGATGAAGTGATTCATATTACAAAACCAGTCGTTGTTAAGCAAGAGGAGCCATGTTGAAAAGTTGAACTTTAGAATGGCTTATAGCCCTGTCGAATCTGCTGTGGTAGATTAGGAGTGTTAGGCACTCTAACTCTCCTCTCATCTGTATTACAGAGGCTCTTTTCAGTGTTCAAGCTGACTGTCTACTTTGTTCTCATTCTCCTAGATATATGTGTCTTTGACACAGTGAACCGTCAGCACCACCTGCGAGTTCTTTCTGTATAACATTCATAGTGAACACCCTTACCTCACCCAGGACATGGCCTAGCTACTATTTCAGGCAGATTATCTCGTATAAAAAAAAAAAAAAAAAGATCAGTAGAACTCTGCAACTCACTGCTGAAAGAATTCACTGCTTGTGCTGTGATGCACAGCAGCCCACCTGGTGTTTAACCTTCCCAAGGCCTACAATGTCACCTCACTCCCCAACACACTACCCTGGCTTTCACTTGAGGCTCTCGTCCGCTACAGAAACATTGTGCTTGCCTACTGAGCAGCAAGGGTAACTGGTCCAACTCTACCTTCAAGCAATGCTCAAAGGCTACATCTCGACTCAAGCTGTCACCTCTGGTCTCTTGGCCGTCCTACCTTTTAGTCCAGTCAAAGTTCTTGTCCACCCTGACACCCTGATGGTGGATCTAGCTTCCCCTGAAGCTAGGACTTTTCAAAAATGTCTAGAATTTTACCAATACAACTGCTTTACATTGTGACTTAAATGGAAGTAACTACATTGAATCAATAATCACAGGGTTGTATAGTAATAATTACTAGGTTGTATAGTAATAATCACTGGGTTGTTTAGTAATAATTACTAGGTTGTATAGTTTTCCTGCCCACCTCTCAAGATGAATACACTAACTGTAAATTGCTCTGGAGAAAGGTTTTGCTATTAATTTGCCATTCAACACAGGTGTTATGACTCCCAGCACGGCCTGTACATTTTATCAACCTCCCACTTTTTCTCCTCTTCTGCCACTATAGGACTCAGAAAAGATATAGGTAATACCTGGAAAAAGGTTTTCTGGATGACTACAGACAACAAAAAAACTAATGTGAACATTCCACTCCTGACCTACCAGGTGTGCAACACATGCTGCCAAGGCAACCTAGACCAGTTCATTTCAAATGACTGACTGAAAGGAATCAGTCGACATAGTGATTAACATTTTATTTGCAAATGTATAAAGGCCAGTTGATGTTACCCTTCATAAAGCAAATCCCCCCCTGCTTTTTGGTCTGAATTCATTTGAACAAGGACAAGGTTGCTGTAGGTCATGTCCAGTTGATGTCCAATTTAAGGACTTAGAAAACCCCATAACCCATTGTATTTTCAATGTTATAGTCCAATATTAAATGTTCTTTCACAATTTACAGGTGGTCAGCTATCCATAATCACAACCAGACTCATACTCCTGCGACTAAAAAATATTTTTTTAGCGATGAGATGAAAGCCTTTAAATCTTCTACTTCGTAACAATCACAGACTATACACAATCAATACACCTTCAATTTTCAGTCATTCCAGATTTTTCTACATGCATCACATGCTCATAACATTAAGTGTGTACATGTTCTAGCAATCTCTATTCTTTTTAATTTTTTTACTGCTCTTTTTACCAGACAAGTTGACTGAAAAGACATTGCTGTTTACCACAGTAACCTGGGAGCAATTAGGGTTAAATAACTTGCTCAAGAACATTAAGAAGGCTTGCTGGCTCAGGGATTCCATCTGGCAACATTGTCATTACTGGGCAGAGTCTCTAACCATTAGACAACCACCTTAGAAGCAAAGAAAAATTATAATTATATTATAAAGGGTATTGGGGGAAGATGTTATTTGAAATGAAGTAATTTACAAATAGTTTGTTATTATCTGTGTATTCAGTCTCATACAGTCTGTGCCATAATTCTCCACTAAGTAAGCTCTCCATTTAACAAGCTAACTACCTAGTAAAAATCTACCCATATATTTCTGGCCTGGGTAAAGTATACAAAAAGAGATGAGTTATAGTTTACTGAGTTGTAGTTTACAATGTGTGGTTTGGGAATTGGGAAATGTATAATGTTAGATACAATGTCAATGGGACTTAGTTGGCCCCTATATGCTGAACATAGGAAGCTCTGTTTATTTCTGGGGCACTACCTTAGGACACATTGCTACTGTACAAAAAATGATTTGTTTGCTCACTATATCAATGGCAGGATAGGCTATAGAAATCAGTTATTAGTTGTTAAGCTGCTCAGGCTATCTGGAGTTGTAAATGCATTGTTTCTGCTATTTCCTTTGTAGATGCTAGAGGGCGACACCTCACTTTTCTTTTAAGGAAATGGAGACAGGCATCTGATCACCACAATCCAAAATGGCTAATTCAGGGAAGCAATAAAATCATATTATAACAAATTTTATTGGATTGTTATCCGACACAATTGTTTTCCTGGTGGTTAAGGCTGAGAAAGACAACCACAATTAATTGAAGGAACCAAAGGAAGGTTTTGGGTACATAATTCCACTGCACTGTTAGATCACTGGATGACCTTCATGAATGGATGCCTGGCTGCATCATTTGCTGTTATTTGAACCTGCCCATCCCAAAAAGCGGAATGAGAATATTTGGAATATGAAGCAATTGTCCTTTTTGTGTGACTATTGCATTTGTGCGAATGTCACTTTTTTGTGTGTTTGGCAGAGAATCCAGACAACATTTATGTATGCAAGGTTTGTTCTAGAATATTTGTCTACTTCACTTCACTTATTTTTGCGTATGAAAGAGCCTCAGTAAACATTCCTTAAGTATTCATCCCTTTGAACAATCCATTGCACTCCAACTGACACTTCTAAACAGGCAGGGAGGCATCCATTTATCTGCTCCTTCTCTTTGAAAGAAACTGTTTTTGGTTTGAGGGATAGTGTTTATTTTGATGCCTCTGTTGTCTTTAAACACACGCCTTTTTCTGTGATATTGAGTGGTTCTCTGTAATGTTCACATTACATTTGCGCTCCAAATGTTCTGCAGATGTTGGTGCTATACAACAAGTGAGCGAAAGAGGGCACTGTCGTATTGCAGAGGACTTGCTTTTACCCACCCAGCAGAGACTGGGTGAATTACAGACCCCAGTATACCACCACTGTTAGCAAGAAACGTCAACCTGAATTAAGTAAACCAAATACAAAAAATGTATCTAATAACCATGCATAATTATTGAGGCACGATGATGAAATATTTGGAAATTGGATGCTACGTTTTTTTATGTTCTTAATGAGACACTTACTGAGTTATAAGAAGTATAACTCAAAGCCAAGTTCAATTTGAACTAGAAGGATCTCGCACATTTTGTATTGCTGAGATCCTAAACAGATATGACACTGTAAAGCTTTTATTGAGGTAATTTGAGCAGGTTTCCAGTTTCTAGCTTTGCTAGAACTTCACCAAAAATTATTTGAAGTAGGTGATCTTTTTTTTTATGGAAAAATCAATAATATGTACAAGATGTTCTAGATCTAGTTTTCTTGGTACAAAAAGCTGTTCAGTAGTGTGGTCTGATGTGTAGAAAAACATGTGAATGCTGCACTTCGAAATCACTGACACATTGACATTCACACAGACTGATTTCTTAGTACAATAACTCTACCACCCCTTTTGATATTGACATACTGTCAGATTACCATGTTAAAAATCCAATCTAACACCACATGTTCACTTATCGAAGAAAAGGGGAGTGTGAAGAAGACCAAATTAGGGGTAAGTACAGTTTTTTTGCTGGGTGATCATGTTGGCATCACGTCAGATGGAGCAGATGGAGGATCCATCTATATTCATGGTCTCTGTGATGTGATGGAGATCTTCATATTCATGACTAAGGGCTAGAAGAAAATCACATCTGATGAAGAGGATTGGAAGAGGTCTAGATACCATGGATTCTGTTATTTGCATAGCTTAAATAGATACCAACACAGCATAAAATCTAACTGAATATTGGTCAGAATATAGCAAATCAATCTCATGCACTAATATTTGCAAATTACATTTTGATTTTATTCAATTAGCAGAAATGTTGTATACATAGAAATACACATGAAATGGCCATAACTAGTAAAATGCAATACATAACTCCCAGACATAACACTGGTAAACTGGGATTGTGGTATCTTTTGGGGATTTTATCTAGTATCTTCCACTAAATATGGCAACTTTCAAATACTCTGCTAAATATGAAGGGTAACCGAGTAGCCTACCCAAAGGTGTGAGTATGACTACCTAATCAACAACCATCTTACATTGTATGCGATTTTCTTTTCTTGAACCAAACAAAAACCTATCCGTTAGAACTTGACAAATTGACAAGGTTGACATACAGTAAAACAATATTGATGACAACAGTTGTGATAAAACAGGCAGCTTTCACACTCCACAGACGCCCAGAGAGACAGCTGGATATCTGATCAAAGACTGTGGATAAGTGCTGTAGAATGCCCCCCCCCTCCCTTCTTTCTTTCTACGGTTGGTGAATACATTGTCATCTCATTATCTTTGAAAAGAAAAAAAAGGATCTCCCAGTCTAAATAGGAGCAATGTCTCTCACCATAAAAATGAGCCGGGTAGATTGGCCGAGTACATTCCACTCTCATTATCCTGGACTGGCTGAACGATACAATATAATTTGCAACTCATCTGGTTAATATCTTACACACTTCATACTCTGTATCCTGTAGTGTAGAAAATATAGTAAACCATCTCCTATTTCGCTCAAACTCAATTCAGGACCTTAAAAGCCAGTTCTACTGTATTTTCTTTTCGTTGTAACCCTCTGATCGCAGATTAATTTAGGCCTAGGACACCAGGTGGTTGTAATTAATTATTTGGTATACAGGGAAGCAGCTATATCCGGGCATTGTAGGGTAAAAGTTGAATACCCCATGCAATATATGTAATATGTTACCTTTGACTAGGGCTCAGTATGAGGACTTTTTGGGATTATGAAATTAACCCCACTCTCTGAATTTATCCAGTTCATTAAGGCTTCTCAAGGAACCCCACCAAAATGAAACATCTGAGAAAAGTTTCAAACCAGCACCATGGACTGATATAATAATATTTATATAATATAAGCCATGCCTTCATTTCAGAAACCTGTTTCTATACTTGAACAATGAAATCTTCCTCTGAGAACCCCTCAATGACTCGTGAGTACAAATATGAACCATTCATTAGCAATGGTTAAAATCAAATAAGCCTCTGTACTTATTCAGTATATAAACATTTTATAAATGCAGCAGCAATACATTTGCACTGGCGGCAGCAGCCCAGAACACTGGAACATCTTAGTCCACAAGCCTCTGTGAATGTTATGTCCAGTGGATATAAAAAGTCTACACACCCAGGTTGCCAGGTTTTCGTGATGTAAAAGAATGAGACAAAAATAAATCATGTCAGAACGTTTTCCGCTTTCAGACCTATAACGTGAACAATTCAATTGAAAAATAAACGAAAATCTTCGTGGGGGAAAAATAACCTGGTTGCATAACTGGGTACACCCTCTTATAACTGGGGATGTGGCTGTGTTCAGAATGAACCAATCACATTTAAACTCATGTTAAATAGAAATCATTACACACCTGCCATCATTTAAGTGACTCTGATTAATCACAAAAAAGTCCAGCTGTTCTTGAAGGATTTTCCTGACATTTTCTTAGTTGCATCTCAGAGCAAAAGCCATGGTCTGCAGAGAGCTTCCAAAGCATCAGAGGGATCTCATTGTTGAAAGATATCAGTCAGGAAAAGGATACAAAATAATTTCCAAAGCATTTGTTATACCATGGAACACAGTGTAGATAGTCATCATCAAGTGGAGAAAATATGGCACAAAAGAGGCATTACCAAGAACTGGACGTCCATCAAAAATTTATGAAAACACGAGAAGAAAACTGGTCAGGGAGGCTTCCAAGAGGCCTACAGCAACATTAAAGGGACTGCAGGAATTTCTGGCAAGTACTGGCTGTGTGCTACATGTGACAACAATCTCCCGTATTCTTCATATTAATGGGCTATGGGGTAGGGTGTAGAAAAATGGGATAGAAAAACATCCTAGCCCAGCTAAAGTTTGCAAAAAGCATGTGGGAAAATGTGTTATGGTCTGATGAAACCAAGGTTGAAAATTTTGCCCATAATTCCAAAAGGTATGTTTGGCGCAAAAACAACACTGCACATCACCCACAGTGAAGCATGGTGGTGGCTGCATCATGCTTTGGGGCTGTTTTTCTTCAATTGGAACTGGGGCCTTAATCATGGTAGAGGGAATTATGAACAGTTCCAAATTCCAGGACAAAAGCACAAAACCTTCAGGCGTTCGTTAGAAAGCTGAAGATGAAGAGAAAGTTCACCTTTCAGCACGACAACGACCCGAAGCACACATCCAAATCCACAAAATCATGGCTTCACCAGAAGAAGATTAATTTTTTGGAATGGCCCAGCCAGAGCCCAGACCTGAATCTGAACATCTGTGGGGTGATCAGAAGAGGGCTGTGTACAGGAGATGTGTACAGCAATCTGACAGATTTGGAGCGCTTTTGCAAAGAAGAGTGGGCAAATATTGCTATGTCAAGATGTGCCATGCTAATAGACTCCTACCCCAAAATACTGAGTGCTGTAATAAAATCCAAAGGTGTTTCAACAAAGTATTCGTTTATGGGTGTGCACACTTATGCAACCAGGTTATTTACATTTAATTGTTCATGTTTTAGGTCACATTAAAGGTGGAAAAAGTTCTGACATTATTTATTTTTGTCTCATTCTTTTATAACACAAGAACCTGGCATTTTAACAGGGGTGTGTAGACTTTTTATATCCACTGTATGTATACAATATATACCTTTGAACATTAACACACTGTTTTCAAAGCATACTATAGTCTTCTGTTCTGTTCTCTTCTTCTGCATATCATGTCATATTTTATTCGCCCCTCTTCTGCTACAAATCATACAGTCTAGTGGTTTTGGATTGGATCTTTACAATATTATTGTCTGTCAGGGCTGATTGCCAAACAATGGTAGCTATGGCAGGCTAGCAAGCTTATCTACACTGAAACTACAGCCTTGATCCACATGATGGATGTCAAATGAGAATGAATGCCCGTTTTATCATGCAACCATTCTGGGAGGGTTTGAATTTATGCATGGGAAGAGGCCTGTGAGGGCAATAGATGATAATATGGACACTGGCTCTCTGTTTGTCAAGATTTACATTTCCCTTCCTTTTCCCTTGAAGCCTCAAGTCAGCCTCTGTCAAGCAGCTTGCTGCCAATACGCCTGAGAACCTTTAAATTCAACATTTGTGGACTTCTCACAGGAATGAATGCAATTAGACTGCTTTGTGGGTATAAAACGTCCCTTTGCATAAACCATGACGCAGTGCAATCTATCATTTTAATGGGCCTCAACTTTCCTGAGGGACATTCAGTAATTTGGTGGCTACATGGCGCTTTGCTGTTTTATGTGTCTAATTCCAACAGTAAACCACCAAGACATCAATGATACATTTTGTCTAAAGGAAATGTCTAGTCTCTTTGAAAACTGGGCTGAAAACTGGGCTTCTTTTTCCTACTTGAAAATCAAGTTTGAAGGAAATATACTACTGTAGTAATGAAATTGTGTTGTTTATTCCATACATTGATTTACAAAGATTCTGTTTCTATTAGTTTGTTCACCAACTTCCTCGTACAGAGGCCTTATCTTACCGCTCAATAACATCCCCCATACAAATCACATAATACATATTTCTGTTTGAATACGTTTTCATTCCTTCCAGGGACAAATTATCCAATATTCTATCTATTTCTCTCCTTTGAGCGTTGACTAAGAAAGACCATTGTTAGTTTCTAACACAATTGTGTTTTATAGGTGTGGTTCCTTACTCATATGTGCCCCTTTCCCTCACACTACAGTATCTATCTGTGGCCCAACTCTGCAACAAATCTGTTACAGAAATGCCAAGAACTTAATCACTTCCTTTGTCAGAGTGGTTGGCTTTCTTTTCAGACCCATTGCTTACCACTGAGTCCCAAATGGGACCCCGTTTTCTTTATAGGGCATCTCTTTGGGCATTAGGACCAGGCTACACTGTGGGTCTTGATAGACTGTATGAAGCATGCCATTTGGGATACAATGTACTGCTTTTGTTAGTGAAGATGAACGAGTCATGGCAAATAAATCTGGGAGCCATTACTTCCCCTGAACGGAAGGTTAGGCCTCATGTCTCAACAGCCGAAGAAAAGAAAAGCTCTACAGGACAACGCCATCTAGATGGATTAGTTGTCCATATCATAATAGACAGGCTTACAATTGATGGGTGAAACACTTAAAACTCTGCAGCAAGGATAGTTACTGTGTAAAGTTCAAATAAGGCCTTGATAGGCCCTGCTAAAGAACATTCTGGAAGTTCAACAGTATGTTTTCAACACATGGTGTACTCGTATACAAGATTTAAGATATTTTAAAATATACACTAGAGTGCCCCGGTAATGATCACGTTATAAATATCAAAGCTATCAAAGCAGGAGAGTCACTTCGCTCAGAAATAGTTTTCAGCCAGTCACAATCTGATGCAGGAAGGATTGTATTCAAAATGAGAAAAGACGCATATTCCAGAGCTACAACCACAAGAATGTGAAGCGGTGTAGTGACGCAAAACTGAACAGAGCTCAGTTACAGTGTTCTGGCTTCAGGCTATTTGTGTAAAACTACCTACAGTACAGAGACAGGATCTGAACAGCAGCACACCGGATTGACTTAATCAATTTTTTTGGGATCATTTTGTTTCTTGGTACACCTCGGGCTAACTGCACCTCACGGACAGAACCCACACTGCAGACGTGGCACTGGTCCCAAACGGCAGCCTCTGCCCTTTGTAGTGCATCACTTTCGAGTACATAATGCGGTATGTAGGGAATAGGGTGCCATTTGGGACGAAGAGTTGGTGGGCGCCAGAAGGCCTGCCCACGGCAGAGTAAACCTGAACCCTCCTCCCTATCCTGACAGCTTCTGTCTGAGTCTGGTAGAAAGCATAACCTCGGTTGTTAGCAACTTCAAAGTATAATTTTGATGTTACTACATGTTTTGCAGGTGAATGACTAGCCACGCTTCTACATGGTGGTGTATCTCCTGCATATCGCATAGCCTTCAGCTTGGGGGAAGCGGTTTCCCTTCAAATTCATCCTTGAGGCTGCAGGCTCCGTTTTGGCTTACATAAACTTTACATCATTTAAGAAGCATATGCATTTTGAAAGATGTAGCTAGTGGGCTGCGAATAATTTCACTCACAAGCTCCAGCTAGGCGTGCAGCAAATTCAAATGACTTTTGTTTGAATATGGGATACCTTGATTTAAACCCATCGGCAGTCAGGCAACATTGTCCAATCGGTATATGGATGACACTATAAGCAATAGTGACTGAATCATGGTTGGAAGCAGCATCCCTCTGCATTTAGAATCTCCTTACATTTACATGTTAGTACTTTATCAGACAGTCCAGATTGAGTAAGCGGAGCAATCAGAGTTAAATGCCTTATGTAAGGGCACAACAACAATAATTCTCACATTGTCACCTTGAGGATTCGAACCGACAACTTTTCCATGACTGTCTAATGCCTCAGAGTGAAAGCATGTTTAGAGTGCTTCTTTCCCAGTCAGAACATCACAATCTATTCACCCCATGCCCAGTGCTGTGTTATTGCCTCTTTAAGTATCCTATGCAGCATCTGCTGTAAAGCAATGGTAATCTCTCTGTTGCAATGTAGACAAAAAAATAACTAAGTATCACTATGGCATCGCACCTGAATATAATATCTTACAAGGGTCTCAACCCTTTGGGCATGAGAGCTTCTATAAAAAAAGAAATATAGGGAGCTACTCATTTATTTATTTTTAGCTTTCAAAGAGGCACGTTCTTCTCTTTTTTCCCCTGCAACTTTTACCTAGGTCCTTAGTGTACAAGAAGAAGTACAACAATGCATTTTTATATTTTCTTGTAGGATTTCTTTTGTTTCTGAACTGGTCAGTTATCATTAGCGAGCAACTCTGTACAAATAGATTGATGAACACACTACATGGCCAGACGGGGGGAACATTCCTAAAAATGAATTCCCACATTATGTTAGCTTGTAATGGCTGAACAGGGATAGGCTATTATTAATGTAGCATTGATTAGATATTTGATGCAAGCCTGTGGCATCTGAATTTTGAAATGTGTTTAAGATAGTAGTTTCCGGAAAGAACATTTAAAATGTGCACATTGCTTTAGAATTACTTGGCAAGCTACTCACAAATGGGTGCCTAGCTACTGGTAGCTCACAATCGACCTGTTGGAGACCCTTGGAATATCATATGGTCTAGACGTGGGGACGCATCCCTATGCCTTAACAGAATCTACTCTTCCTGGGGTCCACCGAAACAAAACACATCAAATAACAAAACACAGCACAACAAAAAAGACAAGAGGAGGCAGACAGGAATGCTTGTTGCTTTGAAGGTTTCACCACAACTGACTCCGTCCCAAACGGCACCCTATCCCCTACATAGTGTACTACTTTTAAGCACGGTCAATAGAGGTGACTGTTGGTTAATGGTCAGAAGTAGTATGCTATGTGTTCATTCAGTTGTCTGTGGTGAAACCTTTGTGGAAACAACCATTCATGTTTCCCATCTCTTTTCTGTTAAGGTTGGAGTCAGACCATGCCCTCCAACAAAATAAACATGTGTAATACACATTGTTCACCAAGGGACCAGATCACAGCTAGTGAGAGTCTTGTCAATGCTATGTAGGAACGTGCTCTGTACTTCAAAAACGCCACATCAATTATTTCCCTCCAGCTTATGTTGATTTGTGTCGTAGGCGCGTCAATTCATGTGCCTCTCGCTACAATGCAGCTCTTTGGAATGACAAATTTGAAGGCTCAGCTTTTTCCAGAATCCCCAAAGCTTAATATTGTGCGATGTGGAGAGTGATGTAACAGGAAGACACAGCAAGTTGCTTTCCAGCTTAGGCGAGACCAGGAAGAGGAGGCTCAAAGGGGGCGATTACTGCATATCATCCAAAATACAAGTACCACACAAAACTCCAATGAGATTCAAAATATTGTTTGAGCAAGATAACAGAATGAAGAGCTGGTTTATGAAGTTGTTAACGGACTCACAGTAGCTCTTCAAGTTATCACTGATAATTTGTGCTAGCAGTAATACCCAAACACTCTAATAGTTATTTAACAAACTGAAAACTAATTCAGTCTGTCAAAAGCAAAACAAATTTGGAATACCTTGAATCAAGAACCTGTAACCCTCAGCAATGAAGAACAACATTGCTGGCTGGAGTCATTCACACAATGTGTGTTTTACTTCTATCACTTGTCTATGTTCTGGGAGAGATATTAAACTATATGGTTCTTTTTTTATCTTTCAAGAAAGAGAGAAGCCAGCAACATTTGAAGATCGACCCCATTAAATTGTATTTATTGAATTTTTTGGCCTCAAGTGTTTTCAGTTTCAGCTGTAAATTCTCAGTTCCTAAAATATAAAGTGGCCCTTAAAAACCTATATTGATGAACAAACTGAGCCTGAGGCTAGCTTTGAACTGGGTCAGTGGAATCTAGAGGAGAGGAACATTTAGGCATACAGTAAATGAACACAAATAATTTAAACAAATAGCAGCATGTTTCCAGATTTCATCAGGAAATGGAAGAATCATATTGAGAAGGAAAACATATTGAATCACTAAATACTCATCACCACACAATACAGACCTGGAGTAAAGCAACAACTCTTTAAAAACTCATGATTTTACAATTCCATTCCCCCCCACCAGCCTGGTTTAATATCTACAATAATCTTCCACTGTTATGGGGAAGCCAAATTGCCATCAGTGGTACATGTATTCAAATCTATACTTTGACACCAGTTCCAAATTACACCCCGTTTCATATTTGGAACAGTACAAAAGCAGTGCCCTGTATGGGAAACAGGGCTGCCATTTGGGATACACATAGTTCTTTTTGATTCAGTACGACTATGATAGGAAGTCAATTTGTTGCAGATCCCTGTTTACATCCCCTTTTCTATGCACAGTGTTTCATTACCCTTGGCCTTTCAGACAAAAGCCAGCCAAGGGAGCCAGAGGCACTTCATTTCATGCTCCTTCTCCTAACCTCTGGATGTTCACCTCTACATCGTCTCCACTGATACTAATGCAGGTAGAGGCTTAATGGCTCGTACATTGCCCCAAGCGCAGGTAATGAAACGCAACCCCTGTACAATTTTAATTGAGACGGAAATTTTCTGGACCGAAATCAAACGATAATGTGCTCCGTGCATGGATGGAAGGTTTTAAGAAACAAGAAATGTGTTCCCTCAGTTTAATGCGTTCTGCCATGGATGGAAGGTAAGAAGGTTCCCCTTGTGAAACCTTAATTGTAAGAGAGCAATGTTTGAGAAAGGACTTGGTCACGGCTTAACTTCATACGTTAAATGAAGCATGCATTGTACACACTGCTAAATGCAATGTCATAAACAGTGTGCACTGTTTATCCAATTCAATTCTTGTAAGCTAGGTGTGTACAAGGATCCAGCAATAATATTTTAGGGAGCTATTTTAGGGATGCAATTTTTAGAAGTAAATAGGGATTTTTCTATTATATACAGAAAGGTATAAAGATTGTAAGAATCTCTTGTTCGAGTACCCGTTCCAGTTTGTGTTGATAGCTTTGAATATTCATAAGCAACGGTAAAACCAAAAACATTTTATTCAAGCCAATGGGGTTAAAAAACAACAACACAACAGCCCCTCTTAAACATGTAAAATTGGGGGGCTGGTAAAGCTTGTAACCAACCCAATGCCAATCTGGGCCATGATGCTGTAATCCAGGGCAATTCAACTGGCAGCCCTTTTACCAGATCAGGTATGTTTATTCATTTACAATGGCCTCACTAATAAATTCTTAACATTCATTGAAATAATCTAGTAAAAGACAGCAGAGATCTAATGCTGAGGGAAAGAAATTCACACTCATTCGCCAATGGAAGATTATAATTGTGTTGGTGATTTTTTTGTTGTGGTTTTAAGGTGGAGCAATTCAATGTAGAACACGTCTGACTCCCTTGTAGTGTAAATTACCTTTTTTCAAATATAGTCTTGTAAAAACAGAGTAAAACTGCCCTGCTGGAATCCATTACCATTAAGGAAAAAAGCTAGGGGAGGAGCCTAAAAAACAAAAACTCCAGAACTCCAAAATGGCAGAAGGTTAAGCATGGGGCTAGCAACCTCATTCTCTAAACAAAAATCTAATGCTACAGACACAGATGAAATCCCCCAAAACCCTTCGATGTTTGGAAAAAAATATTTTTCAGTCTTTCAGACAAAAGAAAAATGTACCCAGAAAAAAACCAAGGAGATGACTCCAATCCTCTTACCTGTAGGCGATCCCCCAGCACAGCAACATAGAATGTCAGGTCCATGTATTCAGGGAAAAAGATACCTGTGCTAGAGGAGGTACCAGATATCTATTCTCAGGCTGAGTAAAACAAGAAGGCTCCAGGCAAAGGACGTTAAACTGTCCTAAAGAGAGTTGATATTGTGCTCTTGACATCCAGACAACCAAGTGGCACATACAGAGGGAGACAATTTCCTTTTATTCAAAGAAGCACAGTGCCCTCATGAAATGAGAGCCTATCATCTGTATAACTTGGTGGCCCACAGCTCTCTCAGCAAAAACTTTTTCCTGTCTTTTCCACCATCCGTACTGTATACATGCTTGAAAAAATAACTATTTTTAACTCAAGGTTCATAACAGCAACCATCCTCATAACAAAATAAATACGTAATACAATGCTACGCCCCCACCAACAACAAGGAAGAATAAAGTACTTCGACAAACAATACAGCATAAAATCAAGTCCAAAATAGTGAAAGATGTCATAATTGAAATGGATGATATAAATTGGAAACAGGACAAAACAACTATGGATGTCAATAAAATAATTACGTGAAAAGAAGAGCTTGGAAGCATGAATTCGAATATGAATATGACAACTTGGCACTAGTAAGATTATTTTCCCTACACAGTGTTACACAAATCCACATGCATGGCACCTAAGAGAAGCCATCTGTCTGAACTTATAGGCACCCACTGCTGGTCATTCAAGTGAAAGGAGGAGTGGACGCTGCGTGAACCATTCCCTACTAACAGCATGGATACTAACGAAACTGCAGCTATTCGAATTATAGAGAAAATATATATACACAAAACCACATCACACAACAGGATCCAAGCAGATCAAGAAATAACATCAATATCATCACCAGGACAGTGGTGGACAAATGTTAAAATAATCTGGAAGGACAGTGCCAAGAGGAGGAAAACAAACAATAAACTCTGACTATGTAAGGAAACACTCAGGAAAGTGAGTGAGAGGAGGAATATAAATGAAGCACTAAACAGATGTGAAGCTGGAGCCACGTAAAAAGGCAACAGCCCCAGAATGCACATGACGCAGTGAACAAGGAAGTGAAGTGAAGAACATCAAGCAGAAGAAACAACAGGAAATAACTATCTGACAGAACTTTTTTTTAACTACAAAGATGATCAAGGGCAAATTCAAACAAGCACAAACAAAGGCACAGTTCTTACTACCAAAAAAAGAACAGCAATTGAGATGGACACTTTTGAGTTGCTCAGGAAACTAGATTGCATAAATCCCACCAACTCCAAACAAGCTGGAGGTCATCTGCAACACCCCCCACCCCCACACACACACCAAAACCTAAATAATAAAGGCCTTGAGTAGGCAAGGCAGATACCAGCAAAAGCAGGAAAGAAAATGAATCCTCCACTATCATGCTATGCAATATGCAAGAAATATGAAAGGAAGAATATGTTCCGTCTGATTGGAGAGACGGGTACATTGTGAAAATACCCAGGAAAGGAGACCTCGGGGAGTATAAAAACTATAGAGGAACAATGTTGCTTTCAACATGAGGGAAGGTGTTCAACAGTATTCTCCAAGAGAGACTTTAGAAAGCTGTGAATGAAAAACTGCGGGAAAACAGGTTGGTTTAGGAGTGGAAGATCCTATGAGAGCAACTTGCCACCCCCGGAATTATAATGTCAATCTTGTAGATTTTGAAAAGACGTTATAGGGGAGTGTAGGCAGAGATACAGTGGAAACGGATGGTGCACTCAAACGACAAATCAAGGGGCATGTTTATTACTTAAACGTGAGGTGTTTGAAATGTAAACATCAGGCATTTTGATATTGCAATGAATGTAATATCTTACACTAAGACATTTAGAATACAAAATATAATTAGAAGCTTTCTCCAGGCAGTTTCCAATCAGGACAACATCTGTTTAACACAAGTGTGTTTACAGTACTTTCCCATCGTTATTTTTCTGTTGAGAGGACATTTGAGTTCCTTTCAGATATTTCCCCGATTGGAAAATATCTGGGAGGAGGCCTCATGATTATAATCAGAGCAGGCTTTTCTGCAGGTAGAAATGTTAAAGTATATTAACTGTTTCATCATCCACACTGATTGATTTATATTATACTATAAAATGTACAAAAATTTGACAGAACTTTTACACCATTTACATTGTTCCAGTTTAAATAGGTGAGGTCCGTGGTTTTAAACTTGGGTACGTGGACACTAGGAAATCTGCAGGAAATGACCAGAGGAATAATCAATATTCATATTACTAGGTAGAACTTCTGTTTTTCACTAGTGATGGCTCATGTGGCTCTGTTCACGTAAACAAAATGTCTCATTTGGGTCCTAAACGTCTCTGTTAAATATTAAACATTAAGTAACAAGGAACCATGAAACATTTTTAAATCTCCAGATATACAAGTGTTATGTCAGATCGTGATTTTCACGTTCAAATAGGGACATTTTCACCCGGCCTAACTATCAGATCACCTGCTAAAGAAATCATGTCACTGGTAAAATGACCATGAACCTGGAAATATGCTCTTTCCCTTTTATTCATTGTTTTTGCAGTAAGGATACAGTGTCTATAATTAATTATTTTATAACTTATCCGCAAATAATCGTATAATAATAATCGTAAGCGACAACCAGAAATTATGCACATCATGTAGACAAATGAATGTCTCTTACCCTTTTGCAATTCAAAACAGAAGAGACGCTTATTCTAAAGTTACCCATCTACATTTTTCAATAAGCCAGCACTATAGAACTTACCTGCAAAACATGGTAATATGGAATGAAAGAAAGTATGACTCGTTTTACTTTTCAGACAAAATAACAAATATATTGACACATTTTGTTAATATGAGTAAATACCCATATGGAAATGTAATATATGACAATATATATGTATCTTATGTCTTACATGAGCATACATGTTGTAAACATATATTTGGTTAAATGAACACATATGTAGAGTACATATATGTACATATATGTCAAAATATACAAGTATTGCCCGTTTTAATATGTCAGATTGAAATATGTAATTAACATATATGAGCATGTATTTTAAAATATATGTTAAGCCTTTTAATGTATATGGCCATATATTAGATTCCCGTATCCCAAAAGCACAAAGTACTTTTTACTGAAGCCTCACCACAATTTGTTAATTCAACCAATCACAAAATTACCATTGTCAGGGCAGATCTGCTTCCAAAACTAACTTACATTGTCTTCTGAAAGTATTTAGACCCCTAACACTTTCTGCCTGTTTTGGTTTACTATAGACTAAACTTAAAATGTACTTTGTTTTTTCATAAGAGCCCTCTGTATTTGGTTAAATTCATCCCTCCCTCAATAATGACCAGTCTCCTAGTCCCTGCTGCCCGAAAAGCATGCCCATAACATGCTTTCTCACTATAGGGTTGGTGTAAACAAGATGATATCTGGTACCTTATTTTTGCAGGACACCAGGCCTAATTGTTCGAATTTGGTGTCAGGTTATTTTTCGGCATGTTTTCAAGTCCTTCAGGTAGCATGTCATTTGTCTTTTACTCAGGAGCAACTTCCATAAAAGCAGGTGGCAGGACACAGAGGACTTTAAAAATACTAAAACGGAACTGAACTGAAGAAAAAAAAAAGAAACCACGTTGTGAGCCGTTACAAAGGAATGGAATCTATATGACAAACAAGACAGATGAGGAAATTAGGGATTTAAATAGGGTTAAATAGGTACGGAGATATGGGCCACAGGTGAGGGTAATAAAAACAAACAGGTGCCCATGCTCCAAATGAGGGAGAGGGTGTTGGATCACACCGAAGATTCAGGATGTGACAGGAGGAGTCGTTGTGTTTCCAGATGTAGAATTTCACATTGATGGATCCCACTGAACTCCTGGTAACTATACATGCTTTAACTATTTAGTTTTATGCCTCTACACAATTCTATCTCAGAGACGGGTGTGTGCCTTTCTAAATCATGTAGACGTGTGTGCCTTTCAAAAATCAAGTCCAATCCATTGAATATCTAACAGGTGGACTCCATTCAAATTCTAGAGACATCTCATGGATGATCAAAGGACACAGAATGCATCTGAACTCAATACTGATTGTCATGTCAAAGGGTCTGAATACTTACAGCCATTATATATATATATATATATATATATATATATATTAATAAATGGACAATATTTAATTAAAAAATGGTTTTTGCTTTGTCACTATGGGGTATAGTGTTTAGATTGATGGCTATTTTCTTATGCTCGTATGCGAGCGCCTGGTGGAGCGCCTTTCCCCACGGGGTCCGGCCGGGCTCAGCCTGAAGGAGCGACGTGGGGCCGCATTCCCGTGGGCTCACCACCTGCAGGAGAGACCATAAGATGTTGGTGCGTAGAGGATTGGGCGGCAGTCGAAGGCGGGGGCCTCGACAACCTGATCCCTGGACACGGAAACTAGTTCTAGGGACGTGGAATGTCACCTCGCTGGCGGGGAAGGAGCCTGAGATTGTGCGTGAGGTTGAGAGGTTCCGACTAGAGATATCTCTAGTCGGGATCACCTCTACGCATGGCTTGGGCTCTGGAACGACACTCCTTGAGAGAGGATGGACTCTTCACACTCTGGAGTTGCCCATGGTGAGAGGCGGCGGGCTGGTGTGGGTTTGCTTATAGCCCCCCAGCTCTGCCGCCATGTGTTGGAGTTTACCCCGGTGAACGAGAGGGTAGTTTCCCTGCGCCTACGGGTCGGGGATAGGTCTCTCACTGTTGTTTGTGCCTACGGGCCGAACGGCAGTGCAGAGTACCCAACCTTCTTGGAGTCTCTGGGAGGGGTGCTGGAAAGTGCTCCGACTGGGGACTCCATCATTCTACTGGGGGACTTCAACGCCCACGTGGGCAACGGCAGTGACACCTGGAGGGGCGTGATTGGGAGGAACGGCCCCCCTGATCTGAACCAGAGCGGTGTTCAGTTATTGGACTTCTGTGCTAGTCACAGTTTGAACACCATGTTCAAGCATAAGGGTGTCCATCAGTGCACGTGGCACCAGGACACCCTAGGCCGTAGGTAGATGATCGCCTTGCTTGTCGTATCTGCGGCCGTATGTCTTGGACACTCGGGTAAAGAGAGGGGGGGAGCTGTCAACTGATCACCACCTGGTGGTGAGTTGGATCCGATGGTGCGAGAGGAAGCTGGAAAGACTCGGCAGACCTTAACGTACTGTAAGGGTCTGCTGGGAACGTCTGGCCGAGTCTCCTATCAGAGAGATCTTTAACTCCCACCTCCGGCAGAGCTTCGACTGGATCCCGAGGGAGGCTGGATCCCGAGGGAGGCATTGTCGAAGCGGCCACTCAGAGCTGTGGCCATAAGGTCTACGGTGCCTGTCGAGGCAGCAATCCCCGAACCCGGTGGTGGACACCGGATGTAAGGGATGCCGTCAAGCTGAAGAAGGAGTCCTATCAGGCCTGTTGGCTTGTGGGACTCCTGAGGCAGCTGACGGGTACTGGCAGGCCAAGCGGACTGCAGCCCGGGTGGTTGTGGAGGCAAAAACTCGGGCCTGGGAGGAGTTCTATCGGCTGGCCTCGAGGAGATTCTGGCAAACCGTCCGGCGCCTCAGGAGAGGGAAACAGTGCCCTACCAACGCTGTTTACAGTGGAGGTGGGCAGCTGTTGATATCAACTGGGGATGTCATCGGGTGGTGGAAGGAGTACTTCAAGGATCTCCTCAATCCCGCCGTCACGCCTTCCATTGAGGAAGCAGAGGCTGAGGGCTCAGAGGTGGACTTGTCCATCACCCGGGCTGAAGTCACTGAGGTAGTCAAGAAACTCCTCGGTGGCAAGGCACCAGGGGTGGATGAGATCCGCCCTGAATACCTCAAGTCTCTGGATGTTGTGGGGCTGTCTTGGTTGACACGCCTCTGCAGCATCGCGTGGTGGTCGGGTCAATGCCTCTGGGATGGCAGACCGGGGTGGTGGTCCCTCTTTTTAAGAAGGGGGACCGGAGGGTGTGTTCCAACTATAGGGGGATCACACTTCTCAGCCTCCCCGGGAAAGTCTATGCCAGGGTACTGGTGAGAAGAATACGGCCAAAAGTAGAACCTCGGATTCAGGAGGAACAGTGTGGTTTTCGTCCAGGCCGTGGAACACTGGACCAGCTCTATACCCTCTACAGGGTGATGGAGGGTTCATGGGAGTTTGCCCAACCAATCCACATGTGTTTTGGGGATTTGGAGAAGGCATTCGACTGTGTCCCTCGCGGCATCCTGTGGAGGGTGCTTCGGGAGTATGGGGTCCTGGGTCCTTTGCTAAGGGCTGTCAGGTCCCTGTACGACCGAAGCAGGAGCTTGGTAAGTCAGTAAGTCAGACATGTTCCTTTGTCGCCGGTTCTGTTCGTAATTTTTATGGACAGAATTTCTAGGCGCAGCCAGGGGCCGGAGGGTGTCAGGTTTGGGGACCACATGATTTTGTCTCTGCTCTTTGCGGATGATGTTGTCGTGTTGGCCCCTTCAAACCAGGACCTTCAGCATGCACTGTGATGGTTTGCAGCCGAGTGTGAAGCGGTTGGGATGAAATTCAGTACCTCCAAATCCGAGGCCATGGTCCTCAGTCGGAAAAGGGTGGCTTGCCCACTTCAGGTTGGTGGAGAGTTCTTGCCTCAAGTGGAGGAGTTTAAGTATCTAGGGGTCTTGTTCATGAGTGAGGGAAGGATGGAACAGAAGATTGACAGACGGATCAGTGCAGCTTCTGCAGTAATGTGGTCTATGTATTGGTCTGTCGTGGTGAAGAAAGAGCTGAGCCGCAAGGCGAAGCTCTCGATTTAACAGTCAATCTACGTTCCTACTCTCACCTATGGTCATGAGCTTTGGGTCATGACCGAAAGGACAAGATCCCGGATACAGGCGGCCGAAATGAGCTTTCTCCGCAGGGTGGCAGGCCGATCCCTTAGAGATAGGGTGAGAAGCTTGGTCACCCGGGAGGAGCTCAGAGTAGAGCCGCTGCTCCTCCACATCGAGAGGGGTCAGCTGAGGTGGCTTGGGCATCTGTTCCGGATGCCTCCTGAACGCCTTCCCGGGAAGGTGTTCCGGGCACGTCCCACTGGGAGGAGACCCCGGGGAAGACCTAGGACACGCTGGAGGGACTATGTCTCCCGGCTGGCCTGGGAACACCTCAGTGTCCCCCCGGAAGAGCTAGAGGAAGTGTCTAGGGAGAGGGAAGTCTGGGCATCTCTGCTTAGACTGCTGCCCCGTGACCCAGCCCCGGATAAGCGGAAGAAGATGGATGGATGGATGGGCTATTTTCTTTTTTTTATCATTAAAATAAAAAATGATAAATTAAGTCTATAACACATAAACATACTTCATGAAGGCACTGCACATAAAAATACAAACAAGCTATTACGCCCTACACATTTTAAACAACACCCCAGCCAGGATTTAGGGTTTAAAACCTAACCACCTTGTTTTAAGCATTCTTTTCCATGTGTTTAAATCCTGTGAAACATTTTCATTGATATTTATACACTCACCTAAAGGATTATTAGGAACACCATACTAATACTGTGTTTGACCCCCTTTCGCCTTCAGAACTGCCTTAATTCTACGTGACATTGATTCAACAAGGTGCTGAAAGCATTCTTTAGAAATGTTGGCCCATATTGATAGGATAGCGTCTTGCAGTTGATGGAGATTTGTGGGATGCACATCCAGGGCACGAAGCTCCCGTTCCACCACATCCCAAAGATGCTCTATTGGGCTGAGATCTGGTGACTGTGGGGGCCATTTCCGTACAGTGAACTCATTGTCATGTTCAAGAAACCAATTTGAAATGATTTGAGCTTTGTGACATGGTGCATTATCCTGCTGGAAGTAGCCACCAGAGGATGGGTACATGGTGGTCATGAAGGGATGGACATGGTCAGAAACAATGCTCAGGAAGGCTGTGGCATTTAAACGATGCCCAATTGGCACTAAGGGGCCTAAAGTGTGCCAAGAAAACATCCCCCACACCAATACACCACCACCACCAGCCTGCGCAGTGGTAACAAGGCATGATGGGTCCATGTTCTCATTCAGTTTATGCCAAATTCTGACTCTACCATCTGAATGTCTCAACAGAAATCGAGACTCATCAGACCAGGCAACATTCTTCCAGTCTTCAACTGTCCAATTTTGGTGAGCTCGTTCAAATTGTAGCCTCTTTTTCCTATTTGTAGTGGAGATGAGTGGTACCCGGTGTGGTCTTCTGCTGTTGTAGCCCATCCGCCTCAAGGCTGTGCGTGTTGTGGCTTCACATACGCTTTGCTGCATACCTCGGTTGTAACGAGTGGTTATTTCAGTCAAAGTTGCTCTTCTATCAGCTTGAATCAGTCGGCCCATTCTCCTCTGACCTCTAGCATCAACAAGGCATTTTCGCCCACAGGACTGCCGCATACTGGATGTTATTCCCTTTTCACACCATTCTTTGTAAACCCTAGAAATGGTTGTGCGTGAAAATCCCAGTAACTGAGCAGACTGTGAAATACTCAGACCGGCCCGTTTGGCACCAACAACCATGCCACGCTCAATATTGCTTAAATCCCCTTTCTTTCCCATTCTGACAATCAGTTCAGGAGATTGTCTTGACCAGGACCACACCCCTATATTCATTGAAGCAACTGCCATGTGATTGGTTAATTAGATGATTGCATTAATGAGAAATTGAACAGGTGTTCCTAATAATCCTTTAGGTGAGTGTAAATGCATTTAGACATTCAAAATATGTTACAGAAAAGTATTTTTGCAATATGTTCAGGACTCTTGATTTTACAATGTATACAATCCTACCAAAATGTTGTTCTACATTATGAATACCTACCAAGTGTAATGGCCAGTCATGGCCTGTGCCATGCCGGTCATTGCAGTTCTATGTCCTGTGTGTTTTAGTTCTAGTTTTCCTGTTTCTATGTTTAGTCTGGTCATTGTGATTGGTTTCGTGTCTCGTTAACCCCTTGTTAAGTCCCTATTTAAGTTCTGTCTGCCCTAGTGTTACTTGTCAGTCATTGTTTAATGTCACCGGTGCAGTGTGTTTCCGTGTTTATGTGCCTGAGAGCAAAGCATTGAATGTAAGTCAGTCTTTTAATTAAAGAACTGTTTATTTATATGCCTCTGCGCTTGTGTCCTGCCTCCTAAAATCGTGACACCAAAGAATGCTGTGCAAAGTTCTTGGAGAGAGACCATAAAAGTTTGAGGTTCTTACCGTGGTGAAGAGAAACTTGCTCTGTTAATCTTTTTCTCTTTTGCGTGGATTGTAGAAAGAAAGAAACAATTATCAATAATCAAACAGGCATTCACTGAAGCCTGACAAAGCAATTAGATGATATGGACTTTGCATTTATGCTGGCGCTTTTAGCGTACTCCAGCAGATGCAGGACACAAACTAGAAAGGAGCCAACTAGAAAGCTTGAGAATGAACAAATGCACAACACACATAACCATCGATAACAATCAACTAGAGGATGTAGATAGATTCATTTCCATGGGTAGTTGGATAACTACAGATGGAGGAAGATGTAAAAACAAGAATAGGCCAAGAAAGACTTACTTTACAGTTAATTTATTCAAAAAATAAAAAACTATTCAACTAAAGTACATTCTGTTATACTACTTTGAAATCACATTCATATGCCAAGGTACAAATATTCATCCATCACTGTCTCAGATGGCGCAAGCATCAAGATGTAAAATCAAGCTGTGGAAAACAACAAAACAAGAAGATATAAATCAATCCCAAAGCAGGCATTAACACGAAAACAAATCCCATAGCCCTAAAATCATTAGGAAGAGCAGGAGATAAAGCATCGGACATGGATCGCCTGTAGTTGAGGCCACAGGTCTTGAAACCGTGGAGGTGACTCAGCAACTGTACAGTACTGTGCAAAAGTCTTACCCAAATAAATGGCTTTAGTTTCACTTTCAGGTCCCTGAGACCTGCAGAGAACTGTAAAAGTCTAAAGCCGTTCAAATGTACTGCATAATTGCAAATATGGTTGCGGTTTCTAATGTATTAGTAGGCAAAACACTTTGTTTCTTAGGCATACTGCAGACGGTCAGCCTAGACATTTATTCAAGATGTTTTGTCTGGGCAGCTTTTAGGATTTTGGCCATATATGTGTCAGCAGAATAATAAATGATTTAGGATGTCTCTATCTTTGCTTTTCTTCCGGAAAGAAGACATAATTTACATACTAAATTTTGGAATATGCTATTATCAGGAGCAACTTGCAGTAGTGACTGCACACATTTTTATACTTAATAAAAAAAAGTGTAGAACATTTGAACAACTTCTACTATTGGTTCACATAAGTAAATACATCCATTTATGTTAATTGGGCCATAATCTATGGATTTCCCTTGACAGGGAGTACAGATATGCATCTGTTGGCCAGAGATGCCTTAAAAAAGTAGGGGAGAGGATCAGAACTGCTGTCTGCATCTGGTGTGTACACCATTTACCATATTACAGTACAGCATCACAGCCTTTTATTAAATATCATTCTATTGAATTGACTCACTGACACGCCACATATTTGTCAGTTGGATGGGTTATTTGGGCAAAGGAGAAATGCTTGCCCAACAGGTACGCAGACACGATTACTGTGCACTTGGAAAGCGTCTGGGCTCTTTATTTAAGCACATAAAAACACAATAGCAACACTTAACGTATGCATTTATTATCATTCCGGCGTGCATGTTAACCGCATGTCCAAACTCACCGTGATAGAAGGACAAAGGTACAAAACAAAGCCCAGCACAGCATGACTTGTCTCCTTACTCAACATCAGCCTCACCGACCACTCCCAGATGTTGTCCCTCAAGAGCCTTAGTTAATGATGCTTCTCTCCTCCAGGCCTGAATGCTGGGTTGCCAGGCTCTGTCCTCCCAGTGCTGCCGACAGCAGACCTGGCGGGCCTGAAGTTGACTCTGAACTAAGGTGCCTCCACTGACAGGCAGCAGGTGACAGACCGAGCCACAGCTGCTCCATCCCCACCCCTGCTCATCTGTCCGCAGCAGAGCGGGGCTTTGAACAGCCTATTACCCCAACACAGCACCAGGGAAGACTATCAGCACTGGAGGAGCACTTCTCTCACGCCAGATGGTGGGAAGAGATGAATCGAGCCATTATATTAGTAGTTGATAATTCCTCAGACGGAAATACTAATTAAAAAAGGATGCCAGGCTAACTAGCTAGCCCCGATCCTCAACGGGGAAATATGGACGCATGTCCTGAAGTCACGACACTCTGAGACATTAAATTACCACCGACAACAGTCTGTGAGAAAGAGGGAAAGAAAAAGCGAGACATTGTGAGCAATTATTCTTAGAATACAGGCTCTTCCTTTTAATACACGCATACATGCATGCATGTATGTTAATGAACTTTTGTATAAATGTTTTATTAGGTTATTCATCAAATCCCTCCAGCTGGCCCAGATCCTTGAGACTCAGGACTCATTTCAATGAACACCTGTGATGAAATAATACATTAAAAATCTGTCGGCTGAATGTTTGAAATCAATCTTTAGGAGGACTTTGATCCTGTTGATTGTTCCACTTCTTTTATAAGTAGTTCTTCCTTTTATATCTGATGAGTACCTGTCCCCGGGTTCATCTTTGATAACATTCTTAGTTCAAAAACATCTATTATTGTACAACGTGGTATAATAAACAACCACAGAAAACAAATCCCTCTGATTTTCACCACAAATAGATGCAATTTGATTTGCAAATCCACAAATACAAGTAGATGAAGCATTTAAATAGATGCAGCAACAGGTCGAAATGTTAAGTGGTGGATGGTAGGACCCATATTTAATTTTCCAGTTTGCATCCATCATCGTGCTTGATTTACAGCTTTATGATCATCAGGTCACATACCCTACACAATAACTACTGTTCATAAAACTATGAGAGTATGATGTTTAACTTCACGTTCATAAAACAGAAATACAGTCAATGTTATTTTAACTGTTCCCACCCCGGAAGGACCAATCAAAAGGGTCAAATGTTTTACGCAATTCAAAAGTATACACCATCCTTAAAGAGAAAAAGCAGCCTTTGTAACAGAAGCTAATTTGTATGTTACTTCTTGATTTCATACGGTCAGACATGAAGAGGTAAATTTACATGTCTCTACGCTATAAGTCCAATGATGGCCCTTTATTTCAAATCCTTATCAGCAACTCAACCTTTCTTCAGGCACCTTGGCAGGTGGAGCGTAATACACATCTCGATGTCTTGACTATAATCCCAGTGGATAGAAATCTACATTGGCAAAAGGACAATAGTAATCATATCCACATAATCTCCCTTGACAGATTCAGGACATGCTTTTCATTAACGCAAGTGGATAACAGAGCAATAAGCACTGTTTCAGAGTTTACTCAAATCCTTTAAAGCTAACACAGAGATTCAACATTCCTCCTGTGTCGTTTGATTGCTGACGTCTGCCTGGGCTTAAGCCAACATGGATACTACATTTACAAAGCTTCCATGACACACTTAGCTGGGTTTCTGCATGAATTAAACAATAGAAAGAAGGAAGGAAATACATTTTTTACTATATTGGCCATGTCAACTTTAATATTTCACTAAAGATTGGTGGGTTCAATTTGAGAATATAATAGATTTTAAAGTTCCGAACTTTTTGTTTTGGATGGGAAGTATACGTTATTCCAGTGAGCCTTGTTGTTACATCTAGACATTTGCAATAACTTTGGAAAAAAAACTATGGCACATGAATTGCAATGTGAATATTCAAAGGTCACATAAAGGAAAAACACACTCGCACCTGACAGAGATTCATGATCAGCGCTATGTTGTCTCATTAATGTTTAGAGAAAGCCTTCCGCTCTCACTACGACTCAAACATCAGTAGCTTAGCATAGCTATGCTGTCAGCTTAAAATATACTAGTCTAACGTAACCGAACAATGCAAAGCAGGCAATTATGCCGGGCAGATCAGTCTGTGTCCATCCAAAAGACATGCAGAAACACGAAGTATCTGTCTGAGCAAAGTTACGGCAAGCCAACTATACTTTATACCAAAGATGAAACAGTACATGTTGATGAATTCTGACTGAATCATAAAAATAACACTACATTTACGTTCTGCTGTCCTGGAAATTCAGATTCATACCTCCAGATAAGAAATCCAATTGTACTCTACCTGCAAAAAACACACACAAATATAACACAAATGAACTAAGCGGACAAGGAAAGGGGCTGGTTTTTGAACATTTACAATAGGTTTGTGGCTCACCCTGCTGTGGATAACCAGAGAATTATTCACCCTACAGATTTGACCAAGGTGCCTTTCAATCTCTCGCTAGATCAACTAGCAGGTCTGGCCAATCCTGTTCCTGGAGAACTACCAAACTGTAAATGTTCTGTCCAAACTTCATTTACAACACCTGATCCTAAATAGTGAGATGCTTGATAACCTAAATCTGAATATTTACAACCGTGGTTAGAGTGAAAATCCAGAGGACTGTTGAATCTCAAGGAATAGTGTTAGGCAGGGCTGATCAATAGTATAGAGCGGTTGCTCTCAATCCTGGTCCAGGGGTCCCAATGTGGCGCACAATTTAGTTCATGCCTTTGTACTATACTTCTGAGGTTTATCATTCCAAATAAACAGATTTTCTTGGATTTTCAAAAACAAACCAGCTGCAGTTGCCATCACACTTCAGCTCAGGTTTTAGGATGGTTGATATTTCGGTAACATTTTATATGAATGGGGTATTCATAAGAGTGACATGACATTGTCATGATACTGTCATAGCCATGACATGACAAATGTAAGAATCATTATGAACATTTATGAACGTTTATGGTGTCATTCGGGTGATTATGTCATTTTTTATGCAAGGTTGACCTTGTTTGGGATGTCTTTGTTATGACAACTTGATATTAACTGAGTCAACACAACCTGTCAATGTCTTTGTTATGACAACTTAACATAAACTAAGAAAAAATATCCTGTCAATGTCTTTGTTATGACAACTTGACATTAACCAGGACAACATTAAATTATTGTAATTGAACAAGTACAGTACAATGAAAGTGAACGAGTAGGGTAGCATGTGCAACTGAAATGCAGGGATAGCTGCAATGAGGTTCTTGAGGCACACTGTACCTGTAACAACTGAAAACATCAGACTTGGCAAGGCAGTGTCAGAGTCCAGTAGTACAAAGGGTGGATATGGTTAGTGATGGGTCACAGAGCTCAGCAGGGTTACAGCAGATGGAAAAAAAGTGTTCCTGAGCCTGCTGGTGCAGGACCAAAGAAGACCTGTACCACCTGCCTGATGGAAGGAGGGCAGATTGTGGCATGGATGTGAAGGGTCCCTGATGATGCCAAACACCCTGTGCAGACACCGCTTGTGCTGGAGGTCTACGATGGCCGGGAGCTGGGTACCAGTGAAGTGCTGGGCGGTAAACGCGCAGGTGTTTTGATCGTTAACAGTACCAACACAACACAACCACATCAAACTGCCCCCTATAGGCCAACTGGAGTAAGGGTCCTTCAAAATTCTATATCAACCCCAAATGCGACCATACATTTTGTGTGTCACACCATTTTGAAGACGCAAGTAGCCTGTCTACCTTTTAATAATGGTAAATGCACTGTAATAATATTAACAAATTGGGTTATGTATATTATCTCTTGAATAATGTGTATTACTTAGCCTATTGTTCATGCAAACCACTAGTTACATGAATGGATGTCCTGCATATATAAACATAATTACAGTACAAACTATGGTCCTGCAAAAAACTTTGACATTAACTTGATTTCTTTTTTCACATCATGGAAAAGTCCATTATAATGGTGTATGGATAACCAGTGGTGCCACTATCATTTTGAGGTGAATCTTCAGTGACTCAGGAGTGCGATTACGTATATGACTCCATATTTCCAATTTGTATTTCTGCCATGCATGCTCAATATGCTGAGTATGAGCACCATTCTCAGGATCTGCAAAGTTCCTTTTATGGCACACAGAATACTGGCTAAATAGTTTCTTCAAGTTTGATAATTAGGCCCATGTTTATGACAGGTTATGTTGTCTTGGTTACTGTCAATTTGACATAACAAAGACATCCCAAACAAAGTCAACCTTGCATTAAAAAGGATATAATCAACCGAATTATACCTAATGACAACATTCATAAATGTTCAAAATGATTCCTTCATGTGTCATGTCATAGTTATGACAGCATCATGACAGTGTGATGTCACTATTGTGCACACCCCTTCAAATAAAGTGTTACCGAAATATCAACCTGGTGTAACAAACATACACATTTACAGACCCTTTAAAATGAACATTTTACTAATTACTAATTATAATGTAATTTAAAAAAATAAAAAGTATCTGTCACATTAGGTATTAATGACAGGAGTCAGTGTCAGAGTTACTAAATGCATAATTACTAAATGCATAGTGACAGATTTTAAGATTTTTTTTAACATTTTAATTAGTAATGTTAAATTAGTAATTAGTAAAATGTTGGAAACACTTCATTTTAAAGGGTCTTTATTATTGTGTATTTACGTATGTTTGTTACACCATACTGACAACATGTAATTATCTGTAATTTGGTAATACAGTAGTAAAGACAAATGCTTGTTACAAATGTTCTTCTATTTCATATTTCAGGAGTTTTCACACGCACCCCGGTTCATCCTGCTCAAACCATTTTTTAAGTGTGACAACTGAAATTGAGTATTTGAACTAAATTCATGTAGTGTTTAATTTCTTGTCATTTGCATCCAATTCCATAACAACTGTCACAGGGTTGTAATCTCTCATGG
The DNA here is from genome assembly GCF_011004845.1 of Esox lucius. Lineage (NCBI taxonomy): Eukaryota > Metazoa > Chordata > Actinopteri > Esociformes > Esocidae > Esox > Esox lucius. The sequence goes on from NC_047572.1 coordinate 10,232,230, forward strand.
ACAGATGTGTTAGGTTACCTACAGTAGATTAGAATGGTTGGAGGCTCAATTAACCTTCTGGTAAATGCCCAATCTTCAAAATCTTAATTTCATTATGTTGCTCGCAGCCCTGCAAAAGTTATTTGGATGGATCCAAAAAACAGCTCTGATAACCCAATTGACTGGACTACATACTGTCATACCAGTTTATAATTAAACATTTACTTATACCTTCTGTAGAAATTGTCCATTATGACAACCTGAACCTTGTCATCCAAGTCCAAGGATAAATCCACTAGAACACCAGAGTACAGTACATGCATTATCTGCATGAGTGTAATGTAAAAACTAGGTGGTACCAAGGATTAAGCTAATTAAAATTAAGTCTATCTTGAGTTGAGTGGTATGAACTAGTAATTATTGTCTACTTGTAAATTACCCATCCAAACAACCTGGCTGATACTTCAAGACTTCCAACAAAGCAAATGAGAGGATAAACACACCAGAACATCCCAGAGTACATTTAATAACCACCAACACATAATGTAATTATTTAGTGTTATACAATATTTAGTTGAAATGGTGTGTATCTTGAGGAGTACTAACTTGCACACAATATTTATAGTTAATGTACCTGCCAAACAACCTAGCCATTTTAAAACTTCTTAAGGGCCACCCAAGTGAGAAAATAAATGCATTAGTAAAACATAGCTAATGTGTAATAATTAGTACAATGAAAGTACTAGGTGTAACGCAATATATAGGTGTTTAAAATGAAATATGTCTTGAGGGGTACTCTTAGTGTGCACCCACGTAGTGCGTTACTTAAAGTTTATATTTAAGAGCAATTATTATATATGTATACTTCATTAACAGATTTATTTTTCTACAAAAGATAACTTCACAGTAACATGTGAAAACACATTACAAATCTTATAAAATAACTACTAGTAATTTGAAGTAGTAATGGAAGGGCTCTCATGGGCTCTCACTGCCAGTGTTCCTCACGGCTCAGTTATCGGACTATCCAACTTCTGTCTATGTATCAACTGTGGCAAATCATGTAAGTGGTGTGGCAAATCATGTAATTCTGGGTACAATAATTTCCCTGATGTGGTAATCTAGCCAGTTCAACTGTCAGAATATTTACGGTATAATGTGATTCATCTGCTTTAAAAAGTTTAAATATAGTCTATGATAAGACCACGTTTTTGTAATAATTCCTGGAAAAATTACCTTATGAGTTTGATAAGTTGTATATACTCGCCACTAATTTAATGCATTTTTGTGTTATCCATATCATGTTTATTTGACAAAAAAATGACCATGTGTTGGCTGCAGTAAGAGTAGGAACAAAGATAAGTTACCCTTTATAATCGGATTAGATTTGTGGATAAGAGCCCCTATGTAAATTTTTCAACATTTCCGCTATGAAATTAACTTTTCACATTGAGGACATGAAGTTAGACAGTTTGAGCTAAATATAATTGAATAACAGCGTGGTCAGACCGACCAGTGATTGTAGCATCACTCACAATGGCTCAGACATACCTCACGCAAATGGAGCCAACGAAGCATCAACGCACGTTATAGCGTTGTTTTTCTTCATAAATGCGTGAGGTTTTCTCAGAGCCAAGATGTACAGTATGCAGGGCAGAGGCCCCTCAAAAGTTACGCTACTCGAGCAACGCAGATGACATGTGCGTCAACTTGCATGTGCTGTGGGAGCAGTGAGGAGGTTTTTCTTTTCAATTATTTGTTTTCAGTTTCCGGATGATAGAGCAGTTTGAGATGTTCGAAAGTGGTAGTAGACATGTTTTGATTTGTTTAAATAAAAAAAAAGAAACGGATAACTAGATATTGCTAGGCACAGGCCTATACAAATAATTCAGATACGGAATTAAAAATATCGTCAGCACAGCCGAAGAGTGCAAGGGAGACTGGGTTGAAGCTGCTGTCGCACTCACCATATAGCCCATGTAATGGTTGTTTCTTTACTAGGCGGACTCCAACGTTGGGTGAAATGTAATTACGCTTTTATCAAAAAGATGTTCTAAAGGCAGTGGAACAAATGCAAGACTCCACCCCTTCCCACTTCCGTACCTAGATCCACGTACCTGAGGTACGAATGCCTTATATAGAGGTTCTAATCATCTGTTCTGAAGATACGTTCAAATCCCACTGGCGTGATCGTATGCTTCAGGGACCACTCTAGCACAATCACACTGATGTGATTGTATTTGTTGAAGGGTTAAGAACAAAGTACTGGTTAGGTCAGCAAATTAAAGACTTAGTGTGACCTGGAGGCATTTTGCCAAGACGAATGGGTACCACCTGCAAGAATATGGGGCTTCATAGACAACTATTACAAAAGGCTGCACACTATCATTGACGCTAAAGGGGGCAATACACAGTATTAAGAACTAAGGGTATGCAGACTTTAGAACAGAGGTCAGTTCATATTTTCTTTGTTGCCATGTTTTGTTCCATGATTGAGCCATTCTGTTATGACCTACAGTTGAATATGAATCCCATAAGAAATAAAAGACGTGTTTTGCCTGCTCACTCGTGTTTTCATTGCAAATGGTACATACAGCAGCGGGATAAATTAAGAGCCCACTGCACCTTTTACTTTCCTTTCCCAAAAAGTTGAAAAGGAAAGAGTTGTACAGTAACAATTCTCCAAGGGTATACAAACTTTTTGAGCATAACATTGTGTGATTTCAGTGTCTGTTCACACCTGATTTACTCTCTTCTCCATCAATAGAATTCTCCATCACCATAATAATAAGCCAATATTTACTCAGAAGGCCCATGTTGAGTCATAATATTTCATACCAGCAAACTAAAATCATGCAAACTGGATCTTATTGTGTCTGGGTAACCTAGCAATGGTGACACACAGGCTTTGAAATGATCACAATGCACGTACATTGTAATGTTAATGGCAACAGAAACTGCAACAAAACGGAATTTCGCAATAAAACAGTCAATCATAAAATAATCCATAAAACACATTTAATAGGATATTATTTTCATTCCATTGTGTGATTGGAGTCCCAGAGTGAATTCAAATCATTTCCCCTTTCAGCATTGCTGATATTTTGAACGCTTCATGCTTTTACATTCTAGCACCCACTAACTATCAGACATGCCCACATTCAAACAAAGTTGAAGTTCATTTGTTGGTGTTAAGTTACTTAAATTGTCATTGTTTTATATCACATCTGTACATTATCATATCACTCATTTCATTCATATTTATTATAATGCACTCCTAATCAGCTCTTAGCGGATGCCAAAATGCATAAATTATGGGAACAGAATAACTAATCAAAACACATGATAAATGCTCATACTTTAAAATATTTTTAAGATTTTGCATAAACAGTCTTCTTATAATTGCAACCTTGAAATGCAAATGTATGCATATTTTCTGACCAACACAGGCAAAGAAAAAAAACGAGTCTGATGTTTATGCAAATCAAATCCTGTTGTTTGACAGATGTAAATGTTGTCTTTGGATGTAGGACCAAAAACAACACAAAGGATAAAAAAAATAAAGGCCTGTTTTGTAGACAGCTCTCTGGATTTGGCCCAAATAAAATTCCCTATAATGAATTCATTCTGACTAGGGTCCACAAGGCTGTATTCACAATGTGTGCACTTGAAAAGAGAAATGGGTACCTTTTGGGATAGGCGGTAACTTTTGTGTGGGTCTTCTGAATCTGGTATCATTGCAAGAGCAGCAAATCAAGATGTCATTATTGATGGATGTGAATGTTAACACTCAGCGAGGGACAACGATTTCAAACAATCATGTACTAATTAGTCAAAGCAAAGAAGATGGATTCCACTTCCTTCTAAGCTTGTAACTCTGCAGTCATTCAATGATCAGAGAGAGCATTTCGTTTTTATTGCATAGCCTTATAGAATGTAGAGAGAGTAGGCTTAAATAGGGATTTTTTGCTGTGGGGAACCAATCAGCTGAGTCGTAAAATGCCATCTCATATTGTACATTCTTAGACCAAACCATACCTTAAAAAGAAAACATCTCCAACCATCCAAAAGTTTCCTCTGGAGATCCACATACATTGGACAATAAAGTTCTTATTCATCTTACAACAGTACAGTAAACTTTGCAGAACATCAAGTTATTTAAAATGAAATTAAATACTGCGCCACTCGGTCATTGAAAACCAAGCCATTTAAGATAATCGTATTAATACATTGCCAGTAAACTCAAGACTTTAAATTCCAATCAATGATGAGAAATTAAAGACCATGTGAAAGAACTGCACACCACTGTATGGATCACCAAACACACCCTCTTCCCCTTAGTAGTGCGCTGCTTTGAATACGCTCCATGCAAATTGTTTTTATGATAAAATGCCATTTGGGACACATACAAAAAGCTAAGCTGACTTGTTAGTGTGAGAGCATGAGCAGGGTCGAGGCCTATTGGTGACAAAACTATGGCACTGGCTGTTCTGTCCTATCACATTTTTTTTTCTCCATTTAATTTTCCAATCCACTTCCTCCACATAGTTAGGAGAAGTGAGTTTTGTTCTGGTTTGATACCCCATATAATGAGACCTACCAAGAGCCCTGTTGAAAGTGCGCCCTGATAATGCACTCTGAAGTCTTAGGATGATTCATATTTCTACTATCTCCCATTTCTTGTTTAATACACCCCAACTTTCACCACTTCACTCTTTTCAACTTCCATTTCATTATTGCCAAATTCAACAGTGTTGGGAAAGATTTTGGGACAATCTGCATGGACAGATTTTGATGTGAATTTGTGTGGCCGTGTACTCTAATAGAAGCATTTGTAGTCCCTGTGCTCTGGCATTGGTCATTCTTGCAAGTCATCTTTGAAAGGGGAACAAATTATACATTAAGCCAGGCAGCAAAAAAGTAGCTGTACATGGTTTAGGATAGTTCAGGGTAAGTCATACAGTAGGATAGACATAACATACAGTGCCTCTTAGTATTCCCTCCAGTTTGACATTTGTGTGGCATCATAAAATCATAATGTATTTAGATAAGAGTTTTTGCCAAGGATCAACACGGAAAGGTCCATAATGTCAAAGTGAAAAATAAAATCTGCAAAATCTTTTAATTACAAATACATAACTGAAATAATTAATTGCATAAATATTCATCTCCTTTACTATGACACCTGAACGAGCTGTGAAGGAACAAATTATCTTCAGCAGTCATGTAATTAGTTGAATAGAGTCCATCTGTGTGCAATTAAGATGAGTCATATGATTTCAGGTTAAATACATCTGTCTCTGGCTGATCCTGTAGTTGGTTAGTACAATCCCAAACAAAAACTATATCATGAAGACAAAGGTATATTCAAAGCAAATGCAGAATAAGACTTTTCAAAAGCACCAATCAGAACATTTCAAAGGCAATGAATACCCCTTGAGCACAGCGAAGGCCTTTATTCTGTCTAGAACATGGCATCTTCAAAAACAGAGTATCCAGACAAGAAAGACACATGTCGGGGAGGCCACAAAGAGGCCTATGGCAAGAGTTACATTCTTTCACAGCTGGGATGGGAGACACTGTGCATAATGCCACAATAGCACAGGTGCTTCACAAAAGTGGCCTTCATGGGAAAGTGGCAAAAAGAAAAAACTGTAGTTTATCAGATGGCATGTGGAAAATGATTCTATATTCTGATGACACAAAAAAATAGCTTTTTTTGGCTCAAGACTAACATTGCACATCATCCTGAGATCAATCCTCCTTACTGTTAGGCATGGTTGTGGCAGTTTCATGCCATTAGGATGCTTCTCAGAGTTAGGGACAGGGAGACAGGTCAGGAAGGAGGGGTGAATGAACAGTGCAAAATACAGGGGTCCAACCTAGATTCAGAGCTCACAGGATCTTAGACTCGGGTGAAAATTCCTTTTTCAGTACGGCAACGACCCGAAGCACACAGACAAGACAACACTGTAGTGGCTTCAGGTCAAGTCTGTGAAAGTCCTTTTGTGACCCAGTCAATGTCCAGACCTCAATCCACTTGAGAAAATGTGGAAAAAGTTGAAAATTGCTGTATGTCAAATGTCACCCATCCAACTTGATGGAACTTTTCCTCAAATGACAAGTGATGTCAGTGGGTTGCAGACACAATGTTACATCATCAGTGATTTGCGACGAAATACTAGCTTTTATACTTTTATACTGCTGTAACTATGCTTGCATTAAATGGGGGGATGCAACTCTGACCGAGCAGTTATCTTCAGTTGGTAGAAATGCGTGTGTTGAAACGGGCAGAAATAAATATATTCATCTTTTAATTGTATTTTCCTAGAGTTCACAGCAAAAAAAGCAATTTTGACTTTTCCGTCCCAATACTTACGGAGGGCACTGTATACCTGGACAATCAGTGCTCTTAATTGTATTGAATTGGAATGCAATAAATTGGATGCTAACCTGAACTTGTGCAGGTACCGTTATATACTAGAAATCAGCCTTGCAATGGCATGACAGTTAACCTTCACCAAATCTTTTTTTTTTTTTTACTTTGTCCAATTTTGTTATGTCTTGGTTGTCTAATATGCTTTGAGTCACAATAAGGTAACTGCTTAAAAGTTCTCTGTGGGATTTAATGTTATCTGTTACGAAGATAAAGCATTGATGCTCTCCACCTCCCCTCCCATCCTGAGGCTTGGGGCTTTATGTATTAGTAATAAAGAGAATTGGTTGGTATTCGGGTTTAAATTCTGGTATTGTGTCTGCTCCTTGATCTTTGATTGGATCTAGGCAAATGCATGTATATGCAAATTCACAGATATCAGTCCTTGCTCCAAGCAAAATAAGAAACAGTAGTTGCATTCTGAAAAAGTAAGTAGGGTATGTGAGAATCTCCTTTCCTTAATAGAATACATTCTATGTAGATCTCCTCTCCTGTTTTATGGGTCTGACATTTCAAGACTCCATATTGTGAATTTTCTTACAGGTACAATCTATAATCTATGTCAATTGTGTCATAGAGCATATTCACAAGAAATAACCAAACTAAACGTGAGGACTCATTCAAAGATTAGCCCTTGGGATAAAAGACATTTCAAATGAAACAAAAAATAATCAAACATGCCATGGATGCAATGCTTGGTGAAACTGATGTAAAAAAAGAGAAAATAAACCTGTTATCACATATTCATTCAAGGCCTAAGGCTCTATTCAATCAACTGACGTACTGTGGATACTACTTATTCCATAGCAATGAAATATAACATTATCAAGAGACTCCCTCTTGATAATGTTATATTTCATTGCTATGGAATAAGTAGCTTCCAAAGTACTTCCAAAGTACGTTACTTCACATACTATACATTGAGTTAGGTATAGTAGAGTATATTTCATTTATGAAATTGTCTGAACTACTCCGAAGTTTGCAGACAGTTGCACATTAAAATGCACATACTAAAAGGGGGATCCATTATTAAACAGGATATATACGTTACATACACTGGCTTGCAAAAGTATTCAGACTCCACACCAAATGTCAAACTTTACTTTATTATCAATGGTTAATTTTCATGTTGTTTAGTTTGAAATTTCGTTTTACAATAAAATCACTTATTGTAAGGGGACATTGGTATTATGTTGTGAAATATTTGTAAAACTAATTAAACATCTGTCACATCTGTCTTTTCATAATACTTGCATGAATTTTATTTATTTGAGTCAATTGTTTTAATTATTTTAATGTTGAATGTAAGAAATTATGAGCCAAAACATTATGACCACTCACAGGTGAAGCGAAAAACATTGTCATGAATGGTTTGAAGAACATGATGCAGAGTTCAAGATGTTGTCCTGGCCTTCAAATTCCCCAGATCTCAATCCAATTGAGCATCTGTGGGATCTGCTGGACCAACAAATCCGATCCACAGCGGCTCCACCTTGCAGCTTGCAGGACTCTGCTGCTAATGTCTTGGTGCCAAATAGCGTCGCGACACCATTGGGGGTCTTGTAGAGTCCATTCCTCGGTGGGTCAGTGCTTTTTTGGCAGCACAGGGTGGACCAAAAGCATATTTGGCAGGTGGTCATAACGTTTTGTCTCATCAGTGTATATGCCTTTTATATTTACTTTTGGCTTGATGTAAGTTGAAATATACTTCATATATTTCTGTTTGTGAAACACTACAATCACAAAATGTCTTCTTGTTGGAAATACTCAAAAAGCTGATTAAAATATTTGCATAACTTTATTTTAAAGCAGAACACTATTTTTTTTTAAGTGATTTTGGCCCAATCTAAGCCAACTGAATGTTTCCTTGACATATTTCCCTGTATTTTGATCCATGCTTTCATGGTGCTACCACTATACAGTACATTCCGGAAAGTAATCATTTTGTTACATTACAGCCTTATTCTAAAATATATTACATTATCTCTCCCTCAGCAATCTACTCACAATACGTCATAATCACAAAGCAAAAGTATTTTAGAAATTCTTGCAAATCTATTAGAACATAAAAAACTGAAATATCACTTTTATATAAGTATTCAGATGCTTTTCAATGACACTCAAGATTGATCTCAGGTGCATACACTCACCACTGATCATCTTAGTGAGATTTCTACAAATTCATTGGAGTCAACCTGTGGCAAACTCAATTGATTTGACTGGATTTAGAAAGCCACACACCTGTCCACAGAAGTTCCTGGACAGTGCATGTCAGTGCAAAAACCAAGCCATGAGGTGGAAGGAATTGTTTGTATTGCTCTGAGAGAACCATACAGCAGGAAGGCCGTTGTTGGTTCTAAACTTATTCCATTTAAGAATGACTGAGGCTGCTGTGTACTAGAGGACTTTCAATGCTGCAGATATTTTCGAGTGTGAAAGCAAAGCAACTGAATACTTATGTAGATGGGATAATTTTTTCTTTTTTTTTGAAATGCTGAAATGTTTGAAAAACATTGTGTGATTGTGTGTAGATGGATGTGGCTCTATTTAATCTATTTTAAAATAAGGCGGTAACAAAATGTGGAAAAGGTGAAGGGGTCTGAAATCTTTCCAAATTCATTGTACTTCATTGTAGCGATGGAGTGGGTTGAGGCATGGGTTAGGTTAGTGCATTGAGTTTTGGACAAAAAGCTCAATTTTCGTCTCATCTGACGACAAAGACTTTTCGCACATCATAGCTGGTTCACTTTCAGATTGTACTGGCCAGTTTTATGCAGAGCTCTTGATAGGGTTGACCGGTACAGCATTACTTTACTCCCACCCACTGAATTTTCTCCTTCAAAGTGATTGTTGGCCTCTCTGTGGCTTATCTCTCACAAGTCTGCTTCTTGTTTGAGCGCTGAGTATTGAAGGACAGCCTTTTCTTGGCAGTGCCTGTGAGGTATGATGCAGCTTCCACTTCCTGATTATTGATCTGACTGTGCTCACAGGGATTTCCAAACATCCCTTATCGAGAAAAACAGCAGGCAGTGTATGTTTTCCCGTGAGGCAAAGAGATCAACGTGGGCCTTGCCAGTTCTGCTCCACCCCTGAGGGTTGAAACCTCCAAGATGAAGGGCCCTCCCTGAGGAGATCTGTTCTTAGGTTAAGAAACCTGGAGAGATAAACCGCATGCAGTGGCAATTGCTCTAAATCCACATTGAGTTTGCCACAGTCAACATACAGGGGAAGAGCAGTCCATATCTTTTACATAGACATACGCCATTGCTGGCATGTTGTTGGTCCTGACCAGGACATTCTGTCCCAAGAGGTAGTGTGAAAAAAATGCTAAAGTGATAGACCAAAATAGCTGAAATCCTCAGGTAAATGATGTGGTGTGAACTCTGTGGCACCGACAAAATCATCCTGACTGAAACACAATTGCTTGAGACACGAGTGAAACATCTCAAGATACCAATAAAGGCTGAGTGGTGTTTGCAGGTGTTTGGCTAGCAGGCAACGTTGAACCGAAAGCTTCTACGATAGCCAGAGAGAAGCCGTCATGCCAAGGAGATAAAAAGACAGTCGCAGTTGAATCTGGATCAAAGGCACCTGCAGGTATTACTCCACCACTATCAGCCAATCATCAAAATATATAGGCCGGATCAGGTGAAGGCAAACATGGAGCAGGCAAGTCTGGAGGTCATCTAACGCATCACTGAAGACCGATGTGGAGAAAATCGACCAGTCCAACAAAACAGAGATGCGACCGAGACAACCAAGGCGTGACATTACTCAATGACCATCAACTCCACACTCCTTCAAGAGCAGAGATTGCCCCCCTTAGAAAGACTTAGAATAATGTCAGCAGTAGACATTAGAGGCTGGAAGCAGGGGAGACCAGCCACCAAATCTCATTGGAGCACCACCAACAACTCTGGACACAGGGCTGAGCCAATGTGACATAACTTCCTGAGCTGTTCACGTGCAGTCTGGATAAGATTTATGTAATTATATAATCAGTCAAGTACTGCTCATCTGAAGTGACTGATGCTTTCTGTGTCTTTACAAATAACTTTGTTTAAACCTCCCTGTTGAGACGGGATGTGTATGTTGTTTATTTAACCACTAAGGCACGAGTGGGTGGGGTACATAAATGGCCACATTGTGGAGTAACTAGAATCACTGTCGTACCTCAGTCTAAAATTTCACATTTGAAAACGAGTAGTTTTGCCGACATGTGGCAGATATTATTGGCACATACATTAATAACTTTTACAACCACTGGCAAAAAAATCATGAGATGCATCCTTAAGCTGGATATTTTCAATTAACAGTACATCTCTGACCTGTTCACATAATGACAGTCTCTATGTCTCACTAGTATTCATCCTGATCACAAACTGGAAACACAATATTGTGGCAGTCATGTACGCCCAACTTTACAGGTGCAATAGGGGTTAAGTACTTTGCTCAAGGGCAAAACATTAGATTTTTCACCATATCAATTTAGGGATTTGAGCCAACATCCCTTCTTTTACTGGCCCAATGGTCATACAACAAGGCTATCTGCCCAATCAATATGCATAAAATATGCATATACACATATGAGTTCTGCATCAGATATTACATAAACAGTGGGGAGTGCAAGTATTTGATACACTGCCGATTTTGCAGTTTTTCCCACTTACAAAGCATGTAGAAGTCTGTAATTTTTATCATAGGTACTCTTCAACTGTGAGAGACGGAATCTAAAACAAAAATCCAGAAAATCACATTATGATTTTTAAGTAATTAATTTGCATTTTATTGCATGACATAGGTATTTGATACATCAGAAAAGCAGAACTTAATATTTGGTACAGAAACCTTTGTTTGCAAATACAGAGATCATACGTTTCCTGTAGTTCCTGACCTGGTTTGCACACACTGCAGCAGGGATTTTGGCCCACTCCTCCATACAGACCTTCTCCAGATCCTTCAGGTTTCGGGGCTGTCGGTGAGAAATATGGACTTTCAGCTCCCTCCAAAGATTTTCTATTGGGTTCAGGTCTGGAGACTGGCTAGGCCACTCCAGGACCTTGAGATGCTTCTTACGGAGACACTCCTTAGTTGACCTGGCTGTGTGTTTCGGGTCGTTGTCATGCTGGAAGAACCAGCCACGACCCATCTTCAATGCTCTTACTGAGGGAAGGAGGTTGTTGGCCAAGATCTCGCGATACATGGCCCCATCCATCATCCCCTCAATACGGTGCAGTCGTCCTGTCCCCTTTGCAGAAAAAAATCGCCAGAAAATGATGTTTCCACCTCCATGCTTCACGGTTGCGATGGTGTTCATGGGGTTGTACTCATCCTTCTTCTTCCTCCAAACACGGCGAGTGGAGTTTGAAGTTTAGCTCTATTTTTGTCTCATCAGACCACATTACCTTCTCCCATTCCTCTTCTGGATCATGCAGATGGTCATTGGCAAACTTCAGACGGGCCAGGACATGCGCTGATTACTAATGTGTAATTACGTGTGTTACTAATGGTTACTAAAGAAAAACTAACAGGTCTGTGAGAGCCGGAATTCTTACTGGTTGGTAGGTGATCAAATACTTATGTCATACAATAAAATGCAAATGTGATTTTCTGGATTTTTGTTTTAGATTCCGTCTCTCACAGTTGAAGTGTACCTATGATACAAATTACAGACCTCTACATACTTTGTAAGTGGGAAAACCTGCAAAATCGGTAGTGTATCAAATACTTGTTCTCCCCAATGTATATCTATTTTAAGATATACTATAGTGCATGACTCACATTTGTTTAATCAATGGGTGGTTTGCCAATGACACCCTATTACCTATATAATCTAGCACTTTTCTCACGATCCAATTTGGCTGACATTTGGGTCACAATTTCTAAACACTGCCCTCCTGTCAATCTGGCTGACTGTATGCATTTGAACAGCGGTGGAGATTGGTTACTCTTTCTAATCGTAGCTATTAATCTACCTTGACAAAATAATTTGCGTCTCCTCCATTTGAGACATCTGGGGTTCAACCTTGTAACAGCAGGGTTAGGTAGCTGGCTCTATGGTGCGAGACTGGAAAAAGAAAAAACTGCAAAACTCAGGCCAGCTTCTTTTCATGCAATGTCTGTTAACAAAATAGAGTATTTAAAAAAACAAAAAATCACCTATTTGACCCCTTCGCATTGTCTCAAATTACATTTGACAAGGAGAGGGGAAATTGTTTGATGGATGAACAAAGTAATTTCCCACTTGTAATTAATACTAAAGAAGGTGTAGTCAGTCAATACAAAGTAGACAGATGTATTCATGGTTTCTATTCGTGGCAGGCAGGGGTGAAGTGTCTATCTGGCTGTCACATAGAAGGCAGGGTTGTATAAGCGTTTAATCCTGATTAAATAAGCAATGCTCCTCAGATGTTGTCCAATCTGAATTCCCATTAAATACTACTGTTCCTAGTGGAGTTCAAAACTATGATAAATGTTGTGTAGTAAATTCTATTTGATACATCCTCTAATATAAGCACAGTCAATAGTGAAAGTCTAGGATCTTAAAATTTGGGATTTAAAAAAATAAGAAAGGAGCCAAGCCCAGATAAAAAGTTGGAGGAAACATTCTTCTTAAAACCTAACCTTTGAGATAGACATTTTATTTTCAATGAAACAATTAGAGATATGCGACCTGATTCTTGAAGCTAGGTGTCTCTTTCAGCTCACTACTTTTTTAAATGCATTTCAGACAGGAAATACCATATCTTGGTTTAACTATTTATTAGAGGAATAATGCTCAACAATACACATACAATTTCCCTGTTCCTTCGGGGGAAATCACCGCCATCAACTGTGTATAGAAAACTACTAATAGCGACATTAACTCTGTAATTTTATTATAACTATACCTAAGGCAATGAGCAAAGTACATAGGACCAAAGCTACAGAAAAGGAAACAGAACCAACAGGTGGAAGCTGGGATGCTGGGTGGGTAAACAACCACATGCTAAGACTAGCAGGTGAGCAGCAGACAGAGTGTGTCCCCAGACCGACCTAAACAGACTACTATTATAGATTAGAACATCTTAGTACTGTGGTATGAGTGATCCCTACATCAGCCGATGCCTCGCTGAACCAATGCCCATCCGAGTTCCCTGGCTAACTGGGCTCGTATTCCTGCAGAAATGGCCTACTGAACTTGTATGTGTATTCAGTTTTTATATAGTTCTTACATAGGAATAAAAAAAAGAATACCAGCCTGTTTCCAAAAAGGTTGGGATGCTGTGTATAAGTTAAACAGAATGCAATGATGTGAAAATCATTTAAGCTCTATATTCAATAGAAAGTAGTAGAAAGACAACATATCAAATGTGGAAACTGAGAAATGTTATTGTTTCTTGAAAATAATATGCCACTTTGAATTTGATCCCAGCAACACATTTCAAAAATGCTGGAACTGGAGCAACCAAAAACTGGAAAAATTATGTAATGCTAAAAAACAACTGGTGGAAAATCTCACAACTAATTAGGTCAATTGGCAAAAGGTCAGTTATCTGATATCTGGGTATTTCAGAAGTAAAGATGGGGAGGGGTTCACACTCTGTGAAAGACTGCAGGCAAATAGTGCAAAGGTTTCTCAATCTAAAATTGCAAAGTGTTTGGGGATAATATAATTATATAATACAATTAAAATATTCAGAGAACCTGGAGAAATCTCTGCACAAGGCCGAAAACAAAGCCGAAAAACAAATATTGGATGGCTGTAATCTTCGGGCCCTCACTGCTTTAAAAACAGATATGATTCTTTAGTGGACATCACTGCATGGGCTCAGGAACACACAACAGAAAAAGTGTTGTCTGTGAACACAGTACGTCGCTGCATTCACAAATGCAAGTTAAAACTCTACCATACAGGTGCTGGTCATATAATTAGAATATCATCAAAAAGTTGATTTATTTCAGTAATTTAATTCAAAAAGTGACACTTGTATAATGTATACATTCATTCCACACATACTGATATACACTCACCTAAAGGATTATTAGGAACACCATACTAATGCTGTGTTTGACCCCCTTTCGCCTTCAGAACTGCCTTAATTCTATGTGACATTGATTCAACAAGGTGCTGAAAGCATTCTTTAGAAATGTTGGCCCATATTGATAGGATAGCATCTTGCAGTTGATGGAGATTTGTGGGATGCACATCCAGGGCACAAAGCTCCCGTTCCACCACATCCCAAAGATGCTCTATTGGGTTGAGGTCTGCTGACTGTGGGGGCCATTTCAGTACAGTGAACTCATTGTCATGTTCAAGAAACCAATTTGAAATGATTCGAGCTTTGTGACATGGTGCATTATCCTGCTGGAAGTAGCCATCAGAGGATGGGTACATGGTGGTCATAAAGGGATGGATATGGTCAGAAACAATGCTCAGGTAGGCCGTGGCATTTAAACGATGTCCAATTGGCACTAAGGGGCCTAAAGTGTGCCAAGAAAACATCCATGTTCTCATTCTGTTCATGCCAAATTCTGACTCTACCATCTGAATGTCTCAACAGAAATCAAGACTCATCAGACCAGGCAACATTCTTCCAGTCTTCAACTGTCCAATTTTGGTGAGCTCATGCAAATTGTATCCTCTTTTTCCTATTTGTAGTGGAGATGAGTGGTACCCGGTGGGGTCTTCTGCTGTTGTAGCCCATC
Organism: Esox lucius; assembly: GCF_011004845.1. Taxonomy (NCBI): domain Eukaryota; kingdom Metazoa; phylum Chordata; class Actinopteri; order Esociformes; family Esocidae; genus Esox; species Esox lucius. The sequence goes on from NC_047572.1 coordinate 10,247,333, forward strand.
CGCCTCAAGGTTGTGCGTGTTGTGGCTTCACAAATGCTTTGCTGCATACCTCGGTTGTAACAAGTGGTTATTTCAGTCAAAGTTGCTCTTCTATCAGCTTGAATCAGTCGGCCCATTCTCCTCTGACCTCTAGCATCAACAAGGCATTATCGCCCACAGGACTGCCGCATACTGGATGTTTTTCCCTTTTCACGCCATTCTTTGTAAACCCTAGAAATGGTTGTGCGTGAAAATCCCAGTAACTGAGCAGATTGTGAAATACTCAGACCGGCCCGCCTGGCACCAACAACCATGCCACGCTCAAAATTGCTTAAATCACCTTTCTTTCCCATTGTGACATTCAGTTTGGAGTTCAGGAGATTGTCTTGACCAGGACCACACCCCTAAATGCATTGAAGCAACTGCCATGTGATTGGTCAATTAGATAATTGCATTGATGAGAAATTTAACAGGTGTTCCTAATAATCCTTTAGGTGAGTGTATTTCAAGTGTTTTTTCTTTTAATTTTGATGGTTATAACTGACAACTAAGGAAAATCCCAAATTCAGTATCTCAGAAAATTTGAATATTACTTAAGACCAATACAAAAAAGGATTTTTAGAAATGTTGGCCAACTGAAACGTATGAACATAAAAAGTATGAGCATGTACAGCACTCAATACTTCGTTGGGGCTCCTTTTGCCTGAATTACTGCAGCAATGTGGCGTGGCATGGAGTCGATCAGTCTGTGGCACTGCTCAGGTGTTATGAGAGCCCAGGTTGCTCTGATAGTGGCCTTCAGCTCTTCTGCATTGTTGGGTCTGGCGCAACTTCCTCTTCACAATACCCAATAGATTGTCTATAGGGTTAAGGTCAGGCGAGTTTGCTGGCCAATTAAGAACAGGGATACCATGGTCCTTAAACGAGGTACCGGTTAGCTTTGGCACTGTGTGCAGGTGCCAAGTCCTGTTGGAAAATTAAATCTGCATCTCCATAAAGTTGATCAGCAGCAGGAAGCATGAAGTGCTCTAAAACGTCCTGGTAGACGGCTGCGTTGACCTTGGACCTCAGAAAACACAGTGGACCAACACCACAGATGACATGGCACCCCAAACTGTCACTAACTGTGGAAACTTTACACTGGACTTCAAGCAATGTGGATTCTGTGCCTCTTCTCTCTTCCTCCAGACTCTGGGACCTTGATTTCCAAAGGAAATGCAAAATTTACTTACATCAGAGAACATAACTTTGAACCACTCAGCAGCAGTCCAGTCTTTTTTGTCTTAGCCCAGGCGAAACGGTTCTGACGCTGTGTCTTGTTCAAGAGTGGCTTGACACAAGGAATGCGACAGCTGAAACCCATGTCTTGCATAGGTCTGTGCGTGGTGGTTCTTGAAGCACTGACTCCAGCTGCAGTCCACTCTTTGTGAATCTCCCCCACCTTTTTGAATGGGTTTTGTTTCACAATCCTCTCCATGGTGCGGTTATCCCTATTGCTTGTACACTTTTTTCTACCACATCTTTTCCTTCCCTTCGACTCTCTATTAATGTGCTTGGACACAGAGCTCTGTGAACAGCCAGCCTCTTTAGCAATGACCTTTTGTGTCTTGCCCTCCTTGTGCAAGGTGTCAATGGTCGTCTTCTGGACAGCTGTCAAGTCAGCAGTCTTCCCCATGATTGTGTAGCCTACATAACTAGACTGAGAGACCATTTAAAGGTCTTTGCAGGTGTTTTGAGTTAATTAGCTGATTAGAATGTGGCACCAGGTGTCTTCAATATTGAACCTTTTCAAAATATTCTAATTTTCTCAGTTACTGAATTTGGGGTTTTCATTTGTTGTCAGTTATAATCTTCAAAATTAAAAGAAAAAACACTTGAAATATATCAGTATGTGTGGAATGAATGTATACATTATACAAGTTTCACTTTTTGAATGGAATTACTGAAATAAATACACTTTTTGATGATATTCTAATTGTATGACCAGCACCTGTATGTGACTTGCACATCTGTGAAGGCAACATTAATGCTGGAACAATAAATACAGGTTTTAGAGAAACATATGCTGCCATCCAGAAAACATATTTTTCAGGGACAACATTTTACTTTCAAAACTACATAAATTGGCCTCCTCAGTTCCCAAATGAGTATTTTAAAAAGAAAAGGCAATGCAACACAGTGGTAAACATATTCATATAGTAAGCAAATAATCTTAAACTCGGATGAATGACCCTGACTGGTTAGGGTCAAGGTTAATTAAGTACTATGGTGGCAAAATCCCATATGCAGCACATTTAAAATGTTTAAAAGGTACCTTTTAAAGGTGTAATTACAAATTGAAATACTAATAGAAAAAAGAGAATATGTAAAATAGATCTCACACGTGAAATAATATTCATGAAACACTATTCATGTTTACAAGCATTCCTTTTTTCTTTTTTCATGTCTTTTTAGGGCATTCCCCATCATAATCCCCAATGATGCGTTTCAAAGTAGTTTAGTGGAGTAGTGCATTGCAGTGGGATGGTATTTGCCGTAAGGCTAATGGAACATGATGGAACATCAGATTGTATATCTTCAACGTTGATAAAATATTACTTCCTCCGAATAAGAATCCTCTTTTTTCACTAAGTACAACTTCACTTGGTATAATGGCGTTCCTAGCGGTAGACAACATAGGAACAGAATATACAACATGCGTGCTAAATGCACATACATTTCCCAGTGGATGGTGAGCATTTAAGACAATGGGATATGAGCAGGGAGTACATACATGACTTTGCAGTAGATTAACACAATTTACAGTTTTAAAGATACAGTCAGCGATTTAATGCCATTGCAGGTAGGGCTGTCACGATTATGACACATATTGTAAGTTGACGATTAATTGTCACACATATTGCAATTAATGACTTCATTGTATATATATTGTTAATTGTATGCCACTATTATAGTCTGAGCTTAATAATATTGTAAAAATACATGTGGTGGATCCAGAGGTGGTTCTTCAGATTTGTATTGGTCATGCTTTTGAATGACACCTTTCTGGAGCAAATCCACCTCCTCCAAATTATTGGGCTCACCTCTTTCATTTGGCTTAAAACCAAAATGTGCCCAGGGCAATGCAGTTGTGTTCAGCTTTGGAACCACCACAAAATCAATGTTGTTAAATGTTTTCTTCATAACACACTGCACAAAGCAAAGACAATTACATGTTCATGCGCATTGTAGCGTTGCAACTCACTCTGCTGCAAATATTATAGTCTAGTTATTTGATATTGAAATAGCTTATTCTGAAACTATTATGTATGCCTTCGATGTTGAAAAACTTTTTTCTACGCTCAGTTGATTAATTCAGTTAAAAATGTACAAGGACAATACATTTTATTTTCTAACATTTATATGCAATGGGACAACATATATTTCTTTCCATGCATTTTACTGCGCATTGTAATTAGAAAATATACACTCACCTAAAGGATTATTAGGAACATCATACTAATACTGTGTTTGACCCCCTTTCGCCTTCAGAACTGCCTTAATTCTACGTGGCATTGATTCAACAAGGTGCTGAAAGCATTCTTTAGAAATGTTGGCCCATATTGATAGGATAGCATCTTGCAGTTGATGGAGATTTGTGGGATGCACATCCAGGGCACGAAGCTCCCGTTCCATCACATCCCAAAGATGCTCTATTGGGTTGAGATCTGGTGACTGTGGGGGCCATTTCAGTACAGTGAACTCATTGTCATGTTCAAGAAACCAATTTGAAATGATTCCAGCTTTGTGACATGGTGCATTATCCTGCTGAAAGTAGCCCTCAGAGGATGGGTACATGGTGGTCATAAAGGGATGGATATGGTCAGAAACAAAGCTCAGGTAGGCCGTAGCATTTAAACGATGCCCAATTGGCACTAAGGGGCCTAAAGTGTGCCAAGAAAACATCCCCCACACCATTACACCACCACCACCAGCCTGCACATTGGTAACAAGGCATGATGGATCCATGTTCTCATTCTGTTTACACCAAATTCTGACTCTACCATCTGAATGTCTCAACAGAAATCGAGACTCATCAGACCAGGCAACATTCTTCCAGTCTTCAACTGTCCAATGTTGGTGAGCTCGTGGAAGTTGTAGCCTCTTTTTCCTATTTGTAGTGGAGATGAGTGGTACCCGGTGGGGTCTTCTGCTGTTGTAGCCCATCCGCCTCAAGCTTGTGCGTGATGTGGCTTCACAAATGCTTTGCTGCATACCTCGGTTGTAACAAGTGGTTATTTCAGTCAAAGTTGCTCTTCTATCAGCTTGAATCAGTCGGCCCATTCTCCTCTGACCTCTAGCATCAACAAGGCATTTTCGCCCACAGGACTGCCTTTTCCCTTTTCACACCATTCTTTGTAAACCCAAGAACTGTTTGTGCGTGAAAATCCCAGTAACTGAGCAGATTGTGAAATACTCAGACCGGCCCGCCTGGCACCAACAACCATGCCACGCTCAAAATTGCTTAAATCACCTTTCTTTCCCATTGTGACATTCAGTTTGGAGTTCAGGAGATTGTCTTGACCAGGACCACACCCCTAAATGCATTGAAGCAACTGCCATGTGATTGGTTGATTAGATAATTGCATTAATGAGAAATTGAACAGGTGTTCCTAATAATCCTTTAGGTGAGTGTAGATGGAAATGACAAAATTCCGACTAACATGAGTACAAATATTTCACACTCGCTTTTTTCAGTTTTTTTCTCCTTTTGTCGTTCAGAGTTGATGCGACAAATAGGCGACTGAATTAACGACATATAGGCTCCATGATTAGGAACCAGGCAATTAAAAAAGGAACCATGCAAGTCTAGTTCAGCAGGCCCGCAATAAGAAGGGATGAATGTTGTTGTCCATTGCAGGTTTTGATCTGCGGTGTTCCGGGTGGCAGACCCACCGCAGAATTTAACCATTCACAAAAAATTTGGAATGAGTTCTAAACCCACAAATTGTCAGCTAGACCCGATTCCATCAAAATTACTTAAGGAGTTATTTCCTGTGCTAGGTCAGCCAATGTTGAACATAATAAATTGCTCCCTTTCCTCCGGATATGTACCAAACTCAAATTATTTTTTTTAAAGATATCAGTTCATATGTGTGGATGGCATATCCTCTGACAAATCAAAGGGTCATTTTGGTGTTCCTCAAGGCTCGGTTCTGGGCCCATTATTGTTCTCACTATATATGATGCCTCTGGATGATGTAATTCGGAATCACAATGTAAATTTTCACTGTTATGCTGATGACACACAGTTATATATTTCAATGAAGCATGGAGAAGCCCCAAAATTAGCTACTTTGGAAGCATGTGTTTCAGATATTAGGAAGTGGATGACAGAGAACTTCTTGCTTTTAAACTCAAGAAAAACCGAAATGCTTGTTTTAGGACCCAAGAAACAAAGAGCTTTGTTCGAAGATCTCACTGTGAACCTCGACGGCTGCATGGTCGTATCCCAAAAAACTGTAAGAAACCTTGGCGTTACCCTTGACCCTGACCTCTCCTTTTATGAACAAATTTGTCTCAAGAGTTGCTTATTTTCAAAAATCTGAAACCTTCTATCAAAAATGGATGCAGAAAAAACGAATCCATGCTTTTGTTACTTCTAGATTAGATTACTGCAATGCTCTTCTTTCCGGTTACCCTGATATATCAATAAATAAACTTCAATTAGTGCTGCACACGTCTGCTAGAATCCTTACTAGAACAAAAAATGTTTAACACATTACTCCAGTACTAGGCTTTTTACACTGGCTGCCTGTTAGGGTTAAGGTTTTACTGTTAACCTATGAATCAAAAAAAGTGACTTGCTCCTACTTACCTCGTAAATGATCCAGCAATACATACCTACATGTAACCTTAGATCGCAAGATGCAGGCCTCTTAATTGTACCTAGTATTTCTAAACAAACAGCCAGAGGCAGGGCCTTCTCTCATAGAGCACCATTAATGTGGAATGATCTGATAGGGCAACTGTGTCACCGGACCCCCCTGTCTTATTATTGAGCTGGGGGAGTAGGGTCTGTTCTCCTTCTCCACTATAAATCCTTGTAGATCTAAGGAATGCATTTTCTAAATTTTCCCTGTCTCCTGCCGCTTTAAACTTAGGAGGACATGAGGTCCTGGCCCACATCTTAGGAGTACCTGGGTTGAAAGACCCGTTGCTGTCCCTGTCCTGGTTGTGTTGAAGATAAAGACAATACCTGACAATTTCAGCTGCCACTGTGCTGACACCTCCCCCTCCCCCGTGTTGGCCCTGTCCTTGTCCATCTGGTCATGCTTCCGACCTGGAATAAGTATAAATAGACTCTGGACTCAGTCCACATGCATTTATTAATTATTACAATGTGTACTCTTAATATGTTCACCTGGCACAGCCAGAAGAGGACTGGTCACCCCTCTGAGCCTGGGTCCTCTCTCGGTTTCTTCCTAAACTTCGGCCTTCTTAGGGAGTTTTTCCTAGCCACTGAAATTCAACACTACTGTTGTTTGCTCCTTGGGGTTTAAGGCCAAGTGTTTTGTAAAAGCACTTTGTGACAACTGCTGATGTAAAAAGGGCTTTATAGAGGAATGTGATTGATTGAGATTTGTGGTATTACAGAGAGGATATATTGTGTTGCGACTGCTGAAAAGTACTGAGTAGATAAATAATTCTGAGAGACTATTGGAACGTCTGAGAGGGGAACTGAGCCGGGGGACAAAACATTGAAGTTCAGGGATGTTCCCCCAACTGTAGATATTAATCCATACAATACAGTTGAATTCACTACGCTACGTGAACTACGAGGAAATCGAAAGCATTGGCTGAATCTCAAATCGCATACATATTCACTGTTCTGTTTTTATTTTCACACATTTTTCTCATACATTTTGTGTATACAATTCATGTATCATCAGCAAACTCAGGACATTCGACATATATTTTTTTTCGGATGGAGATCCATAACTTTGCCATGACTTTTGACCACACTTCAATAATCAATATTGGTAGAGTTTTCCAAGACCTAAATTGGGCTCCTCATGTGGTTTGAGCATGGATGTATACAGAACATCACACTTATCTTACATGCTGTATGGGACACTAAGAGTGAAAACCTGAAAGAAATCACATAATCTAAAACCTCCAAATATCTGAAGTTATTTTACCGTAGTTCACCTCTAGAATATTTCAGTTACAGGCTGACTATTAGCGAACTTGCAAATTACTGCTGTAGCTGGCCTGACTGTGAAATATGGGCTTGCCTGAAAGTTAGCTGAGGCAGCATTTGCAACAGCAGTGTAGCTTTTTTTACGGTTCCCAACCTTTTCCATCTAACGTGTACCACTTGCTCTATATAAAACCATACACGTTTTGTTGTGTGTGACCAGGTCGGGCTAATCTATTTTCCTATCGACAACGCCACCTAGAATTAACAAGAGCTCTAGGAACTCAACCAAAAGTTACAATAACTTCTCATCAGACTACAAACTATGCTCAGGTTCGTTTGGAGGGAGGAGCAGTATATAAAGTATCCCAAAGGCGAAGCTATACTTTAATCAATATTTTATTGCACCACAACTTCAATGTATTTACAATAACAATAAATTACATTACAATACTTAAAATATCGAGCAATAAAATATATATGAAAAAACATATCCATGCAAATGTCCCAGTCACTGAGATGCAGTGTACACCGGCGACCAGCCGAGCAATCCGCTTCTTTCCACCGGAGTTCGGCCTTCTTCTAAATGTATACTGGCAGGAAAGGGCTAAACCGGAAAACAGAGGAAGACAAGTGCCAGTCTGGTGTTCTGTTAACTAGGCTCAAAACGGTCACTCCAAAGGAGTATACCACGTCTGTCATCCACGACCAGGATCCTACATACAGGACAACCACTCTCCGTATACCCAAACAACAGAGCGCAACAATCTCTCCACGTTAGCGTACTCACACTCTGCCCGGGTCACAGGCAGTAGTAGCCCATTCCCCGGGATGCGCACGTCTAGCCTTATGGGTATACGGGATCCTACGTGGATCCTCTGGCTCGTAGATCTTGTGTCTCACGTAGTAACTTTTCCACCGCTTCAACACCGTAAAGCAGCTCGAAAACTTTGAGTTTTGTTTTCTTTGATGAAATCAAATAACAACACTTATTATTATTACATCATCTTTGTTATTGCATTTCATATATTATAACAATGCATTTTTTTTGACAATTTAACAAATAACAAACATACGAACAAACAGTGCTTACATGACTTTTCATTCAAAAACCTAACCCTATCCTTTACTCTGACCCAAACCTAACCTCCCTAACCTAACTTTTCTTATATTCCCACATTGCATACAGCCCCAGAAAATCTACTCAACAGCTTTTAGTGCACAGTTATCACACTGATCATCAAAACGAATGAAAGGAATGGGAGGGTTGAACTTCAGCGCCACACATAATTTGTAAGGCCTATTAAGGCACCTATATAGCATAGACTGCTCAGTATGAGAAACAAATCCAGAAAAAAATCCAAACATATACTTACCTAATGAAAGGGCTGCTGTCATTTCTCAGCTTTCAAACGCTGGATATCAGGTTAAAGTATACAGTTGCAATCAGAGAAAGACAGTTTCAGAGCGATATGTTGTCAGGAAGGGCATAAAAATGCTCTGACAGCTCCGGATACTGTGATACAACGATTATCTTAACGCTATGAAGCCTCGGGTAAAAAGGCCCAGCTCTCCATTTCCTTAATGGTGTCTTCTATTTTGCACTGCACTTGCAAAGCATTTACTGCTTTTCCTTGGAGTCAGAGATTTAGAACATTTAAGTGACTGTAGATATAGGCCATGTGTGCCTGTTTAGCAAGCCACTCAAAGTCATTGAGGCGAGCTGAAAGTTCTCACTTTGAGTCAAGCAAAAAATATCCTCACTCGAAAAGGCCAATAAGAACCTTTCCCCAAGAGAACCACCACACTGCTGTGTTCAAACACACGGTATGGTCCTCACTGCCCATCTCCTCACAGTAATCTGAAAATAAGTATGATCGCAGTGGGTGGCTCCTGATAAAATCACGATTGACCATTGGCATTTCCTTTGCTTTCCATTGGCGTTTCCTTTGCTTTCAGAGCCTCCTTATACAGTGGGGAGAACAAGTATTTGATACACTGCCGATTTTGCAGGTTTTCCTACTTACAAAGCATGTAGAAGTCTGTAATATTGATCATAGGTACACTTCAACTGTGAGAGACGTTATATAAAAAAAATCTAATTTTATGACACTCAATCAAACAGACTCCAACCTCTCCACAATGGCCAAGACCAGAGAGCTGTGTAAGGATATCAGGGATAAAATTGTAGACCTCCACAAGGCTGGGATGGGCTACAGGACAATAGGCAAGCAGCTTGGTGAGAAGACAACAACTGTTGGCGCAATTATTAGAAAATGAAGTCAAAAAGTCAATCTCCCTCGGTCTGGGGCCCCATGCAAGATCTCACCTCATGGGGCATCAATGATCATGAGGAAGCTCAGAACTACACGGCAGGACCTGGTCAATGACCTGAAGAGAGCTGTGACCACAGTCTCAAAGAAACCCATTAGTAACAAACTACACCGTCATGGATTAAAATCCTGCAGCGCACGCAAGGTCCCCCTGCTCAAGCCAGCGCATGTCCAGGCCCATCTGAAGTTTGCCAATGATCATCTGGATGATCCAGAGGAGGAATGGGAGAAGGTAATGTGGTCTGAAGAGACAAAAATAGAGCTTTTTGGTCTAAACTCCACTCGCTGTTTGGAGGAAGAAGAAGGATGAGTACAACCCCAAGAACACCATCCCAACCGTGAAGCATGGAGGTAGAAACATCATTCTTTGGGGATGCTTTTCTGCAAAGGGGACAGGATGACTGAACCGTATTGAGGGGAGGATGGATGGGGCCATGTATCGCGAGATCTTGGCCAACAACCTCCTTTCCTCAGTAAGAGCATTGAAGATGGGTCATGGCTGGGTCTTCAAGCATGACAACGACCCTAAACACACAGCCAGGGCAACAAAGGAGAGGCTCCGTAAGAAACATCTCAAGGTCCTGGAGTGTCCTAGCCAATCTCCAGACCTGAACTCAATAGAAAATCTTTGGAGGGAGCTGAAAGTCTGTATTGCCCAACAACAGCCCCGAAACCTGAAGGATCTGGAGAAGGTCTGTATGGAGGAGTGGGCCAAAATCCCTGCTGCAGTGTATGATCTCTGTATTTACAAACAAAGGTTTCTGTACCAAATATTAATTTCTGCTTTTCTGATGTATCAAATACTTTTTACTTAAAAATCATACAATGTGATTTTCTGGATATTTTTTGTTTATTCCGTCACTCACAGTTTAAGAGTACCTATGATAAAAATTACAGACTTCTACTTGCTTTATAAGTGGGAAAACCTGCAAAATCGGCAGTGTATCAAATACTTGTTCTCCCCACTGTATATCTTGCAGTGCAATGAGTTATGTGGTGTTACACTCTTTTGAAATATGTGCCAAATACAGTATTAATGTTTAATGCAACTCTCCCAAAAAAAGTTTCATCTACCATGATGAGCAGAAGTTTGTTATTAGGCTATAACAAAACGTACTTGCGGTTACAAAGGTTTGTTGCTAGCTGCTGGATCACAACAGTATTCACTTGAAGCTGCGATGCTGCTCACGTCATTGTAATGTAAATGTATCCTTCTTCTAATGCTTCTGCTGCTCAATAACTTTACTAAAGATTTTTCACAAGGGTACATATTATATGTCATTTTTATAATATATTGTTTTTCTTTCTTCTGAGTTGCAGACCTATTTACGTTCCATTCTTATGCTGTGTTACTTTAGCTATCTTCCACAGTTCAAAACCTTAGCCAATCCCAATTCATAGTTTTCAGTCATGTGGTTGCTCTGACAGCCTGACGGGCAGAAGATCGTTGTAAAAGCACTTTGTGACAACTGCTGTTGTAAAAAGGGCTTTATAAATACATTTGATTGATTGATTGATTGAAACTTGGCGGCTAACACAGGCATTCTATAGAGCTACTGTACCGGTCAACATTTCAACTTTTACAGCCCATGAGTGTTCAGATCACCTCACAAAACAAGAAAAGGTAAATGAAAGGTAAAAGAAAAGGTATGGAAACACACTGCAAGTCTTAGGCACTTGTGACCCATATACAGCACCCGCTGCTTAATTTAAATTGTTAAAAACAGCGAATATTGAGCTGAATATGTGTACATACAGGTGCTGGTCATATAATTAGTAAAAAGTTTATTTATTTCAGTAATTCCATTCAAAAAGTGAAACTTGTATAATGTATACATTCATTCCACACATACTGATATATTTCAAGTGTTTTTTCTTTTAATTTTGATGATTACTAGCTAAAGTAACACAACATAAGAATGGAACGTAAATAGATCTGCAACTCAGAAGAAAGAAAAACAATATATTATAAAAATGACATATAATATGTACCCTTGTGAAAAATCTTTAGTAAAGTTTTTCGGCTGGCTTTAGTGAAGTTATTAAGCTGTATATCTTATACTGCTACCAAAATGAAAGCGTACAAAGGTACAGACCGCTATCTGTACATTCGATCAGGGTGGGTCAATAATGGATTTTTTTGGGAGGTGAAGGAGAAGAAAGTATTTATTCTCAAAGCAAAGTTTTGTACTAATTAACCTAAATTACCTTTGTGGTGGTTCTATGGGTGGGCAGTGTAACGTATTGCAGCCAGTGTAACACAGAATCTTGTGACAAATGTACCGGTAATAATATAATAGTTTTCCCGAATGTCAGGTAAACAATTCCTATTATTGAAATGACCCACCATTTGACCGCCTGGGTTGCTGTGGAGGTTGGATTGGTGCGATTTTGTCCTGTGTGTGTAAATTGTATTGTTAAACACGCTATGTATTTAACAAGAAAGGTTCAGCTAGCTTCACTAAAGTTAGCTAGACCACTGGAGTTGGTTGCAGCGGTGCAAACAGATCATGTCATTCATTACAAAGATTAGATATGATTGCAAATACAATATACATGTGGTTAGCACATCCAATGGAACATCAACTATCTGTCATTTAGAAGTATAAGTTGTGGAGTTGTCAATGGAGGGCAATGAAAGGAGAGTTTGTTTTGCCCACTAAGTGGATGTTCCCATATGCCGTGATGACACGTGAAAACAATCAATTGCATCCAGCCCAGCAGACTCCACTGGCTAAAACTCATACTTCCGTTTCGTCATTTCCTGACCCACTCCTTGCAATTTCAAACAGTGGTCACTTCCATTTGTCCTCTAAGGTCGGAATTTCCGAGTTCCAATTTTGAAGTTTCAACTGGAATGCCCCCTCAAGTCGGAATTTCTACTCAGAAAGTCGGAGCAACCCCACTAGCTCCGAGTTCGTAATCCAAGATGGCAGAACCAAATGCCATTTAGCGGCCTAGTGTTAAATTATATAGAAAAATTACGTTTATAGTTACATTACAATATTCTGAAGGCCACTCGCCTGTCCAGGTTACGGCTTACGGAATGGGCGATTGAAAAGTGGTCTTTTCTACACAGTTAAATACAATGAAAAACTTTGTAAATATACCGAAAGGTCAACCACAACAAAGGCATTAATGGGGGTGTACATCATGTTTTCCGAGTTGGGCTTTTGGAATGCGATCAACTTGGGTTAACTCGGGTGTGACGTCATTCCCAGTTCTGACTTCCGAGTTAAAAGGAACGTGACATTATGAGTAACCTTTGTAACGCTTGGACAATTCAACTGTTGTTTACTTCCGTTTCATAATTTCCCTTACACCTACCCCTTGCTAAAACTAGCTTGTTAAAACCATTATACACTCACCTAAAGCATTATTAGGAACACCTGTTCAATTTCTCATTAATGCAATTATCTAATCAACCAATCACATGGCAGTTGCTTCAATGCATTTAGGGGTGTGTTCCTGGTCAAGACAATCTCCTGAACTCCAAACTGAATGTCAGAATGGGAAAGAAAGGTGATTTAAGCAATTTTGAGCGTGGCATGGTTGTTGGTGCCAGACGGACCGGTCTGAGTATTTCACAATCTGCTCAGTTACTGGGATTTTCACGCACAACCATTTCTAGGGTTTACAAAGAATGGTGTGAAAAGGGAAAAACATCCAGTGTGCGGCAGTCCTGTGGGCGAAAATGCCCTGTTGATGCTAGAGGTCAGAGGAGAATAGGCCGACTTATTCAAGCTGATAGAAGAGCAACTTTGACTGAAAGAACCACTCGTTACAACCGAGGTATGCAGCAAAGCATTTGTGAAGCCACAACACGCACAACCTTGAGGCGGATGGGCTACAACAGCAGAAGACCCCACCGGGTACCACTCATCTCCACTACAAATAGGAAAAAGAGGCTACAATTTGCATGAGCTCACCAAAATTGGACAGTTGAAAACTGGAAAAATGTTGCCTGGTCTGATGAGTCTCGATTTCCTTTGAGACATTCAGATGGTAGAGTCAGAATTTGGCATAAACAGAATAAGAACATGGATCCATCATGCCTTATTACCACTGTGCAGGCTGGTGGTGGTGGTGTAATGGTGTGGGGGATGTTTTCTTGGCACACTTTAGGCCCCTTAGTGCCAATTGGGCATCGTTTAAATGCTACGGCCTACCTGAGCTTTGTTTCTGACCATATCCATCCCTTTATGACCACCATGTACCCATCCTCTGATGGCTACTTTCAGCAGGATAATGCACCATGTCACAAAGCTCGAATCATTTCAAATTGGTTTCTTGAACATGACAATGAGTTCACTGTACTGAAATGGCCCCCACAGTCACCAGATCTCAACCCAATAGAGCATCTTTGGGATGTGGTGGAACGGGAGCTTCGTGCCCTGGATGTGAATCCCACAAATCTCCATCAACTGCAAGATGCTATCCTATCAATATGGGCCAACATTTCTAAAGAATGCTTTCAGCACCTTGTTGAATCAATGCCACGTAGAATTAAGGCAGTTCTGAAGGCGAAAGTGGGTCAAACACAGTATTAGTATGGTGTTCCTAATAATCCTTTAGTGTGAGTGTACATATAGCGGCACGATTACGCAAATTATAATAGAAATTGCGATACTGACATGTGCAATTTCCAAATCACCAATTTACGCGATTTTCAGCTCCAAAAAACATGAATGAAATGCGCTTCTCGTGAGGCAACGGGTACGCATAATACGTCCCCAATAGTTTTTCGTTGCCTGGACTATTCAATATTTTATACAAATCGTGCAACCCTACTTACACATAATACAATTATAAACAGTATATGTAAAACCTACATCTAAATAATAACAATATGATTTAGAATACATTAGCATAGCTAAATATTATTATTCAACCCACTAAAAATGTTGTGTTTTTGCAACAATGGTTAGTTAGCTGCATCATGCCCAACAAAAACATATATTCTTCTCATGGTCGAAGTGTGCGATTTGGTGCTGGATGAACCTGCCGAATAGGGAGTAAGTACTTTACTGGATTTCCTTCTGTCCCTCAATTTAGTGACATTTAGGTACTGTTCCTTAGATGCTGACAACACTCTTCAACCTGCCCAACTTCAAATCTCTATTACTTGTAGCCATTTAAATGTTTTTGTAAATACAGTGCCATGCAACCCCAACAGAAAGACTGACTCTTAAAGAGAAAAGTAAAAACACCTAATTGACCACATCTGCGTCAACCAAGCTACATCATCAAAGGAAAGACAACAGAGTGATGCAAGAATGTATTTGTAACTTCCCACAGAAGTGGTTTCAATGAAAACATAGCTGTGTAGCTATCCAATTTACAATACAGTGATTGTCCTGTTTCTACTCTGTTTATCTTCCTAAACATCTCTGATAATCATTACTCAAGCTAACCATATGTTATCAAAGCTAAGCAACACACCTATGAGAAAGCTACCTTGCAGCTTTTTGTACATACAACCTAAAGGTTAAGAATCAGCAGATCCGATTTGAGATCAGCAAAGAATTTGTGACCACAGGAAAAAACATTTAGAAAAGGCACTTCCAAAACGAACTTCTGAACTGGCCTGTATTCGGTGGCAATTGATGGTATTAACACCATTTATTCTATTCAGACATTTGATATGTCATTGTTGCAGCATCTTTTAGTTTGTTACATGAATCTCTCCTGTATACACTGCACCGGTGTATTAGCACTATGCTATGTATTAGCATTTCTGTCCTAAATTCAGTGGTTGTTAAATAAACAAGGTAGCCATGACTTGAACATAATCTTTAGAAACAACTTTAAAGTAGCCATTGTAAAATAATAGCTAGGCTAAACAACTGCTTCAAATTTACTTTAGCCACCACACCCTATCCAACAGTAGTTGTGTCTAATAATTAGCTATCATCGACGTCATGGACAAAAAAAGGAAATGTTTGCGTGTTGATGCTTTGACATCCACATCACATCCACCTTAGGGAGTGATTATGGTTATTATACTGAGGATAACAGGAAGTTGTAAAAAAGGCTTGGAAACCTAGCTGCTAGTTGATGCATTTTGAAATACAATAAAAGAATACAAACATTCAGCTGCCACTTAGCACCGCCCCTGCTACTCAACCAATCAGGAGCAGCAAATGCTGTCAAATATAATTCCTAAGAAAAATTACAAGACTGAAATAGAAGGTCAAAATCATCCATGTAAAGCATGTGGGGAACATACAGTGTCATACTATTAAATAGAACAGAACAACCAAAACAAAGAAAGGTTGAGTGCATGCCAATATATTTGATTTGTCTCATTCAATTGTGACTCGCTTGAACAGAAAGAATGAACACACTGCTTCAAATGGAGGATTGTTAATATTAGTTTTCACATGTTTTAGCAAAAATGGTACACTTCCGATGAGTAAACAATCACCAAAGACACCTGTCCTCAATAGCTCCGTCATGAAGCCAATGACTAAACGCTGTCATTGTTATTCTGCCCAAAGGATGAGCCATGTGTTCCACTTCGCTACATTCAGAAGTATTTTTGACGTATTGAATTTAACCTGCAAATTGAGTTAGTGTAAGGATGTTCAATTTACATACAGCATTCAAACTTGTCTTAAGATGGTGCTTTTATGGGAACAGTTGCCCTCTATTCCTCTCATCGTTTTTAAGGACCCATTGATGCAAAATAAAATCTTGTTGAATTCCAATGTTTCTGCAATGGTGTATGTAAACTCTATCTAACTGTGGCATATGGTAATCCACTGGTTTAAGCCTGTGCCTCCAGCACATGTATTACCGGAACATAGGTTTAAATCAGACCCAATGCTTTTCCGGCAAAAACTCTCCCCACTATCTTTCACCACTGTCTCTATCACAAGAAAGCACAACAAAATTGCCCCATCAAAATGTAAATAAAGAACTGTTTTGCTGATGATTACACCCAAAACTGCAGGCATCAATCTGCTGGCTCATCCAGACTGATCAACAAGGTCCAATTGAAAGGTACATTTTGTCCAAAGCTTGGTCGGATGGCACTTGGATGTGAACAGGATGTCTGCCATTCTGTAATAGGTTTAAAAACTAGGAAAAAAAACACTGTTTGCTGAGCCAATGTATACTTCCTGAAAAAAATTGTCCCTCTGTCTCTACAAGCATCTCTTAGAAATGCAGGTTGTGCCAAATCTCCCATCAGAACAACATCAGCCATTTCCCATTCGATTTATCATTGTCTAATTCTAACATATTTAACCAATGGTGTTAAACGTGACTGTACATTATCTGAGCTATTGTCATAACAAATGCACTGCCACTGTAAAGTTGTATGATATAAACAAATTCACAATTGAAAAATAATGAAATTAAAA
Organism: Esox lucius; assembly: GCF_011004845.1. Classification (NCBI taxonomy): domain Eukaryota; kingdom Metazoa; phylum Chordata; class Actinopteri; order Esociformes; family Esocidae; genus Esox; species Esox lucius. Next base: position 10,264,192 of record NC_047572.1, read on the forward strand.
CAATATTTAACATTATTTAATTATTATCCTGTATGTATGAATGAAATGGTTTCATTTATACATACAGGATATTGTTCCTGTTAACTAGTAGATTTGACAGTCAGTTCCCTTATTACAGGACTTGACACTGTGCATACACATTGTAATAGCTGAGCATAAGGTTACGAGCAAACATTCATATTGATGGATTGATCTCACTGTTTGCTTTACGATTTGTGCTTCTGCATGATTAGTTTTTCCCGGAGATTTTATAAATCTTGTGAAAATGATGTCCAATCATCGCCTATAATGACATTTCTTTACAGAAGATAGGTCACATTCTACTGTTTAAGGTCCAGGGTTGGTTAAGATTGCTTGAAGTACCAAATCATGAAAAACACTGGGCCCCAGATCATTGTTTTGACACAGAAAATCACTGTTTCTTATAGATGTTTTTACACTGCGTGCCTTTCCTTTGCTTGCCAGGCTGTTTGGTAATTTGTATTAATTCATTATATTATACCTACTCCAGGAACTGCTACAGCACTGGTCAGCTAAACAGGGCAGAACATGCAATGTAAATATCTCCCAGTTTGTTTTCTAACGCCCACATGATCATTCAGAGTATTCTAAGAGCCAAAGGATGTTCAGGGAAATCTATTTTTACGGCTACATTTTCATTAAATAAACACACATTGATTAAAGTAAGAGGGTTGACAATGTCCTCTTAAATCATGACAGGGGGACTAGAAACTTGTCATGTGCTACTGGGAGGGAGAATTGAATGCTAGACTATCTATGGGTAACAGTGTTATGTAATTTTGTTCAACCAGTTTTCCTCCACAACAGACCATAACATTACTTCATTTAGAGTACAACCTGCTCAGTTTTCCTCCACAACAGACCATAACATTACTTCATTTAGAATACAGCTTGCTCAAATGCTGTTACAATATAGTTTAAGTATAATTCACAGTTAAATGTTTATTTTGATGATTGAATTGGTTTAAGGAATGCTTCTACTTATCACAAAGAGGTAGTTATAAAATAATCTTCTACTAAGAATGTTAAATAAGTAATCTTCCCAAAGAATTGTTGTCAAAGCAACAAAAAAGAAACAATTAGGTGAATTTACACAGGGTTGATTGAGGGTCATAAAAATATATAATGGTTGCTCTTCATCAGGCATTTATTCATCTATTTTTCTTGAATTCTCTATGTGGTCATACTTCTACAGTGGCAATTTGATGAGATGGCAATAACTAATTCAACACACTTAAACTCTGGATGAGCCCTTTGGCTTAACTTCCATTGCTGTGCTAAGATGGATTCCATAGACTTTTATGTTATAACTGAGACACAGCCAAGTTCAATATCTGGATTTTCCAATTTGTCTTTCATAAATTCTATACACAACACATTACATTTACTAAGTATTGGGGGAACGATAATGGAAACATTTTTGACTCAGAAACCAATGCCGCCAAATATTATTCTTCAATATTTGCTGTTCAGGATAAGCTAAGCCATTCAATCAATACCATGTGCCCCCCCCCCCCCCACTATTTTATTTTGGGTTACTTGTGTCTGTACTTTATAATTTGATGGTTTGTGCAACCATAACCCAGGTTGCATGTGCCTCTACGAGTCATTGATTATACATCAGCTTAGTATGCCCCAGTGCAGACCCCACATTGGTTGGAAAGGCAACCTGAAGCCCCCAATCAATAGCAGATGGACCTGTGAAGCAGCAATCTGTCAGGTCTGAAAGAAGGAGGGTAGGACTCCCATACTGCTCATTAGGGCCCCAGGCCTAACCTTTTCAAAAGCAGGGTGATGAAGAAGCTCATCGTTTCTAATGAGGAAATTCATGATCCAGCGGTCAGCTGACTGTCAGCATGACTGAACTACGTTATGTTGAGGAGGGCAAAAGGAGACTGGAGGAGGAAAAAGTGCCAACTAGTTTCTGTTAGAGGCGGGAGTGATGCGGATTGGAATTATTTTACTGTGTGTTTAAGGCAGTACATGTTTGGTGTAGATGCGCACAGAGATGTACAAATTGTGTGAAGTGAAGAACGCTGGCCTGCAAAAGAAAATGTATAAAATAAGGTGTGTTTACCCTGGCATTCCAGTTCTAATCCTTCTAGTCCAAGATGACCTTTTGACCAAGCAAATTCATTCTTTTCACATCAGAACTTTATCTTAGCTGTTCTGATTGACAAATAATAAATATAAAAGAAATAGGTATGCTTTTGTTTTCGAAGTGGTAGGTAGATTGTGCATTGAGGAATCCTTTGCCTAAAATGCACTATTGCTGTGTTTCAATGCAGCCTGATTTCTGAAGAAAAATCTGACCATCTTCAATATTCTTGAGGTGAAAAAACATGAGGCAAGTCAAAATATGAATGAATGTAAAAAGTTTCAGACTCTGGCTGTGTGTCTTAACATAGCTAATGGGAATCAGATGTGCAATAGAGCTCTTCTGGAAGAGTGGAAGTGCCAAGTAAAGACTGCATGTAAAGTAAATGCATTTTAAGTGGTGGATGGATGATGAACTAAATTACAGTACGTGTTTTCAGAAGATGTGCTGATTAAATATGTCGCCTATTAGTCAGTTTCACAGTTTGAATTACGAGGAATTGGTTATTACTTTTTAAATAATCAAATTGTCTTCACTCTTCAGCAACCTGGGAGGAGCGGAGGGAGCAGCAAAGACAGATCAAGAAGCATTACAGATTTTTTTTGTCAACTAAGAAAAAAGATAGTTCAACAATGAGAGTGACCATTGAGCTTGAGGAAGGAAATATTCTTGTTATTTAATTTGAATGAATGCTTCCTGTCTGCAAAAGCACTTTATATTTCATGTGACAATGATGAATTGCTGCAATTGACAGAAACAGATTCACAGTTAATTAAAATTGTAATTACATGCACTTTACCCATTTAAAAGAAGATGAATGTGAAATCATTAGGAGCCCTTTGAAAACCAGATGTTCGTTAAATTATATCTATGAACAACATTGTTCAATAGATTGCCAGAATATGGGTGTACTGTAAAAGTCTTTGTAATGTTTCCTGTAATGCTTCTAATTTATCTAAGCCACCCAAAATAGACCATTCCTGCTGTTAAACGAAAAGATTTGACTTGGCTATCCAACAATATTTTTTTCCTTCTTCACATTATTTTCCCCCAAATGTTCATACATCTGACAGATCCAGTTAAAGAATATTTCTCAAAAAAATGTCTAATTTACCTGACAGAAAAATGATAAAATATGTGTAACGTCAAAGGGTTTACAAATTATGGAATTATAGCAGCAATTATAACAATGCATAAGGGTAATTTCCTGTGATTTCCTTGGTATAATCAAAGTAAAAATAAAGAAAGGATGTCCTTCTGCTTGTCCTCAGACACAAATCTCTCCGGAGGATGCTAACAATAATGGTTGATGGTTTCTCTGCTCCAATTACTACCTGCTGTTCAATTCATTGGGTAGTTCAAACAGTCCCACATCACTATTTAGATTAGAAAGACTATTACTTTGACCGACTGTGGGACAAAAAGTAGAACCATAACAATAGTACCCTGTTGCGGTAGGTTTAAGAATCGACTGATTGAACTCCAGGCATTCTCATATATATATATATATATATATATATATATATATATATATATATATATATATATATAATTTTTTTCCCCCTTCTGTCTGGTTAGAACACACCTAATCACAATGAGTTACGATACTTTCTATCACTTTGGTTTCCAAATACCACAGAAACCTCAACAGTAACACACTTTGACCACTGACAAATTGAAAGTACAGCATTTATCTTCTTCTGCCATTTGAAATCAGTACTTCCCACAATCTGAACACTCTGATCTAGACCCCTTCCAGCCTTACATAAACAACTCTGTTATATTTCTCTGTCCGACATGCCAGGAATCTGACTCCTACTGCTTTATTTTCCTAATACAAGACACGCTGAGTAATTTACATGTGTATGCCTTTAGGTACAGTCTTAGCTTCAGTGCTGTAACAACAGCCCTACTGTATGCTACCTGCCTCCACATTTAACTTCACTCAGGATTTCTCACTAATGGAGGCATTCATTTCCTTTTACTTGCAATATGAGCATTTTCAGGAAGGTGCACTTTAAATTGGTGTACACAGCGGGGGCTGTATGTGGGACAGTTGAATTTATCCAGTTTTGGTGGACGACTGTGCACCATTATTTTTGATGTGTGCAGATGATCTAAATGTGAGCCAGTTTGCTACAGAACGATAATTATACTGTGGCAACAGAAAATGTGAATCATTGTGTGTGTTATAACATACTTTAATTTTTCTAGCATTTGATTCAATTTATAAGAGAAAAGTCGGAAATCTCAAAGTAAAACAGGAATACTTTAGACTACTATTTTTTTTTAAAACATCCTTTACATTAATCTTAAAGCTCTCCCGAGATAGACTGACCAGTACTATACATACATTCACAGTTCGACCAAGTTTTGCAAAAGATAGATTTTTTTTTGTCCATTTATATCCTGCATATACTACTGAGTCAACATTCAAGGCACACAACTTCCTATAAATGTTAGCCAATAGTTTAAAAATCCTTATCTCAAATACCACATTTTGAAGTCTGGTTTCATAGGAATATTATTGCAAAAGACATAATGGGCCAACATTAAAACTACCTCATTGTCAGACCTAATTACTTCTACAAGAATCAAAATTGCAATTCAAATGGCAAATTTGATGTAATATCACTAGGTGGCAATATGGTTACATTGACCATAGTTGTACTAATAAGTCCCTGTGCCACACTGTGAATACAGTAAATTCATATAGATGAGTTGATAATATAGACTAACCAGGCTATTTTCAAGTATTTTCATACAGCATGTGGTAGATGATGAACAATACATTACAAACATTAGAAATCCTTATCGATGTGTGGAAAACTGCAAAGGTTTATGACCTACATTATGCAAAAGCACTTAACCGATTGGTAATATCTTTATTTCAATAATTTAATGAATGTAATATAGTGAAAATAAATTCCCAATCTTATCAATATCCACCCTGTACAAACAGAGCATAGGTGAATCATGCAGTAGCCTATCATCCAGTAAGTACTGTAGAAGGGATTTGAGTAAGGAGTAGTATCAGTCGGTCTGATCACAATTGCCATAGTGGCTCATGTATGACTGCAGTCCGTAAAGCAAAGCTTTGAAAATGTCTGCTGAGAGCTTTCTTTTCCCTCCCTGACACCAGGAAAGTGACAGATCCTCAAATGGGAGATGAACTGGCTATGCATGTCAAAAATCCTAGTGATTTTCAGTAGAAAGTTGGTATTAAATAAACACCACACATACACAAATACAAAAAATGAAGAGCTGTGGTAATAACCAAAAATATAAAAACACTGTCTCCTCTTATAGAAGGCGACATATTGAGGGACTGTAAGTGAATTAGTTTGACTAACTCCTCAAGACTGTTTTTAAATTACTGTTTTATGTTTGGCATTTGTTTTTGCATTTCAGCTGATCATTTCCCACTAATTAATGACCAGGGAAACCCAGTCAATAGACATCCAATGGGTTCTCCTGTCTCTTATGTATTATCAACATTCACTTTTTCCTTCCTTCAAGGATAACTGCTGTGAGTGACCAGGCGTGATTAATCCAGTAACAAGCGCTGCATGATTTAAACAGTGTTGACGCAAGCCATTACTATTTCTGTGGTGCTAGAACATGGTGCCCCAATGAGGCTGCAAGACTGAATTGTATAATATACAACATGTACTGTGTACAGCAATATACAGTAAATTTTCCATTTCAGAAACACTCCTGAATGACTTCATCCAGTACTCAACTTTGTGATGTCGTATGAGTTAAACAGCACGCTTACCTTGTGCTTTAAAAGTCTGGCAGTGGCTTTCAACTACACTTCACAGTGCACTACCTCTTCCCCATGCCAAATTATCATATATTTCATCATCGGAAAACAAGCAAAACACATCTAACGCCTTTTATAATGTAAGTCCCCAGAGTAACTTTGTCTCACCCCATACAATGCACTAAAACAAGTGGCAGCAGTGCATGCATCTATTCCAAATAAGGCATAGGGGAGAGTGGGGTAAGTTCAACCAGCCCTGTATCTAGACAACTGTACACAATGATTGCCATTTGACCATATTTTCAGGAAAAACCCATCATTCCCAACTGGCAAGGATGAAGAAATGTAGATTTTTAGATTTTTTTTTTTTGATTGTCACAGTAACTTTTCAAATGTCAAGTATAAAGCCTGTTAAATCTAAGCAAATGTATCTAACTCTAAAAATAGATATCAGGCATGTTGGTGAATTGCCACTGTATAAACACGTGCATTGTTTTGCAAAAGATTAACCCTCAACTGCTTAGTCAATACTTTCCAAAGTGATGGCTGTGGGGCAAGATGAGCCATACTGTAACCTCAGGGGTGAGTTGAACCATGATATAAGTTAGCTTTCTGGTGTATCAAATGTTATTTTAGTGTCAAAATGCATACCTGACAATTTATATCTTATTTTAATTGTTGTAAAAAAGCTATCATACCATGAAACCTTTGTACATCTCTGGCATATAACCCTAATCCTGTATCTTTCATTGCAAAATGTAATAGATGTCATGTGACATTAGCCCAATAATTTCTAACATACAAAACACATATTTACCTAGAAGATAGGTTACCCTGGCTGATTTTACAACATTTGGATCTGGGGCAAAATAGCTGACCTGATTGGTCAAAAGTATCAGATCGGAATTTGTCTGTCTGTGTAAATGCGTTAATAAAAATGACTGTTCTTCAATACAACATATAGCCTAGTCCAAAAAGGACATAGTTCAAGTGGAAGTGACTTGCCCGATGATGAAGATGTTTAATATAGGTTATGTGTAGACCATGAGTGTGTGCCAAAAGCGTTCTATCCCTAGAACCATATTTCTTGGACTTCTGTTTTTTTGTAGTTTGTCATGCGATTGTAATTCGATATATTATGATGGTCTTCCTGCTCCTGGTTCTGAAACTCATTAGATTTTTATGGTGCGTGCTGTCTTGTGCTTGTGTTTTTTTTTTCTCCACAGAACTATGACTAAATACATAGATTAGGACATATAACCCTGTTTCCAAAAAATAAGGAGGTTGTGTAAAATGCTAATAAAAACAGAATGCAGTGATGTGCAAATAATTTAATCACAATTTTAATGAAAATAGTACAAATACCACATATTATGTTGACACTGAGAAAGGTTTTTGGAAAAATACATGTCCATTTTGTATTTGATGCAAGCAACTCACGTCAGAAAAATTGGGACAGGGGCATTTTCACCACGGTGTTGAGCCTTCGCTGAAAATGATGTTGTCTGTGAAGCATATGCTGCTGCAATACCTGTATACACTCATCTAAAGGATTATTAGGAACACCATCCTAATACTGTGTTTGACCCCCTTTCGCCTTCAGAACTGCCTTAATTCTACGTGGCATTGATTCAACAAGGTGCTGAAAGCATTCTTTAGAAATGTTGGCCCATATTGATATGATAGCATCTTGCAGTTATAAGGAATTTGTGGGATGCACATCCAGGGCACAAAGCTCCCGTTCCACCACATCCCAAAGATGCTCTATTGGGTTGAGATCTGGTGACTGTGGGGGCCATTTCAGTACAGTGAACTCATTGTAATATTCAAGAAACCAAGAAAACTTCCCCCACACCATTACACCACCAGCCTGCACAGTGGTAACAAGGCATGATGGATCCATGTTCTCATTATGTTTATGCCAAATTCTGACTCTACCATATGAATGTCTCAACAGAAATCGAGACTCATCAGACCAGGCAACATTCTTCCAGTCTTCAACTGTCCAATTTTGGTGAGCTTGTGCAAATTGTAGCCTCTTTTTCCTATTTGTAGTGGAGATGAGTGGTACCCGGTGGGGTCTTCTGCTGTTGTAGCCCATCCGCCTCAAGGTTGTGCGTGTTGTGGCTTCACAAATGCTTTGCTGCATACCTCGGTTGTAACGAGTGGTTATTTCAGTTTCTCTTCTATCAGCTTGAATCAGTCTGCCCATTCTCCTCTGACCTCTAGCATCAACAAGGCATTTTCGCCCACAGGACTGCCGTATACTGGATGTTTTTCCCTTTTCACACCATTCTTTGTAAACCCTAGAAATGGTTGTGCGTGAAAATCCCAGTAACTGAGCAGATTGTGAAATGCTCAGACCGGCCCATCTGGCACCAACAACCATGCCACGCTCAAAATTGCTTAAATCACCTTTCTTTCCCATTCTGACATTCAGTTTGGAGTTCAGGAGATTGTCTTGACCAGGAACACACCCCTAAATGCATTGAAGCAACTGCCATGAGATTGGTTGATTAGATAATTGCATTAATGAGAAATTGAACAGGTGTTCCTAATAATCCTTTAGGTGAGTGTATATTGTTCAGCATTAATGGTGGCTTCACAAAAGTACACCAATGCCATGTGTGTTAATGCAACCCCATACCATCACTAATACTGGATTTTGCTCTGTGTGGTGGTAAAAAGCCAGATGGTCCCTCTCCTCTTAAGCCTGTAGGTCCATGTTTCCCGAAAAATAATTTTGATTCATCAGACCACAGGACAGTTTTCTACTTCATCTCAGTCCATCTTTAATTAGCTTGGGCATTTCTGGATGTTGTTTTTATGTATGTTTTCTTCTTTGCATGGTAGAGTTTAAAATTGCATTTGTGGATGCTGCAACATACTGTGTTCACAGACAATGGTTTTCAGAAGTGTTCCTGAGCTCATGCAGTGATTTCCACTACAGAATTGTATATTTTTTTATGCATTGCATGGATTTTCGGCCTTGTCCCTTGCATACAGAGATTACTCCAGATTTTCTGAATCTTTTAATGATATAATATACCGTAGATGATGAGATCCCCAAACTCTTTGCAATCTTACATTGTGATACATTATTCTTGAACTGTGGCACTATTTGCCCACGCAGTTTTTCACAGAGTAGTGAACCCCTCCCCATTTTCACTTCTGACAGGCCCATGCTTTCTGGAATGATCTTTTAATACCCAATCATGTCACTGAGCTGTTGCCAATTGACCTAATTAGTTGTGTGATATTCCACCAGGTTTATTTTTCAAGTATTACAAGTTTCCAGTCTTTGTCTCAGCTTTTTTAAACGTTTTGGTGGCATCAAATTCAAATTGAGCATGTATTTTCTAAGACAAAATTACATTTCTCAGTTTCAACATCTGATATGTTGTCTTGGTGTTATTTTCTATTGAATACATGGTTTAAATGATTGGCACATCATTGCATTCTGTTTTCTTTAAATTTTTCACAACTTTTCTGGAAATGGGGTTGTAATAAAAAAAATATAAATGCTAAATAATATTTGTTGAATCACTGATTTTCATTATATATTGTTGTAGGCAGAATTCTCATAAACAAAGTTGCCCCAGTTTGGCCCTACATAGCTTTTTAATGGACTGAAATTGCCAGTTTAATCCTGGATTGTTCCTTTATTAAAGTCTTCAAGATAAGCAATATAAAAAAAAACTGATGAAGTTATAATACTCAGAATGTTTCAATATTTTTCTGAGATGAAACAATGTACAGTGGATATAACAAGTCTACACACCCCTGTTAAAATGCCAGGTTTTTGTGATGTAATGTGACCTATAATGTGAATAATTCAATTGAAAAACAAACTGAAATCATTGAGGAGGAAAAATGAAAAATAAAAACCTTACAATAACTTGGTTGCATAAGTGTGCACACCCTCTTCAGAATTAACCAATCAAATTCAAACTCATGTTATATAGAAGTCATTACACACTCTGATTAATCACAAATAAAATTCAGCTGTTCTAGTAGGATTTTCCTGACATTTTCTTAGTTGCAAAATCCATGGTCCGCACAGAGCTCCCAAAGCATCAGAGGGATATCACTGTTGAAAGATATCAGTCAGGAGAAGGGTACAAAATAATTTCCAAAGCATTAGATATACCATGGAACACAGTGAAGACAGTCATCATCCAGTGGAGAACATATGGCACAAGAGAGACATTACCAATAACTGGACGTCCCTCCAAAATGTATGAAAAGACAAAAAGAAAACCCATACAGGGAGGCTTCCAAGAGGCCTACAGCAACATTAAAGGAACTGCAGGAATATCTGGCAAGTACTGGCTGTGTGGTACATGTGACAACAATCTCTTGTATTCTTCATATGAATGGGCTATGGGGTAGGGTGGCAAGACGGAAGCCTTTTCTTACAAAGTCTCCCAAAAGCACATGGGAAAATGTGTTGTGGTCTGATGAAACCAAGGTTGAACTTTTCGGCCATAATTCCAAAAGGTATGTTTGGCCCAAAAACAACACTGCACATCACCCAAAGAACACCATATCCACAGTGATGCATGGTAGTGGCAGCATCATGCTTTGGGGCTGTTTTTCTTCAGCTGGAACTGGGGGCTTATTCAGGGTGGAGGGAATTATGAACAGTTCCAAATACCAGGCAATTTTAGCACAAAACCTTCAGGCGTCCATTAGAAAGCTGAAGAGAAAGTTCACCTTTTAGCACGACAACAACCCAAAGCACACACCAAATCCACAAAAGCATGATTTCACAACAAGAAGATTAATGTTTTGGAAAGGCCCAGCCAGAGCCCAGACCTGAATCCAATTGAACATCTGTGGGGTGATCTAAAGAGGGCTGTACACAGGAGATGTCCTCGCAATCTGACAGATTTGGAGCACTTTTGCAAAGAAGAGTTGGAAAATATTGTCATGTCAATATATGCCATTCTAATAGACTCCTACCCAAAAAGACTGAGTGCTATAATAAAATCAAAAGGTGCTTCAACAAACTATTAGAAACCTGATGCCAAAAAAGTTGGGACCCTGTACAAATTGTGAGTAAAAAAGGAATGGAATAACTTACAAATCTTATAAACTTATATTTAATTCACAATATAATATAGATAACATATCGAATGTTGAAAGTGAGACATTTTGTAATGTCATGCCAAATATTGAATCATTTTGGATTTCATGAGAGCTACACATTCCAAAAAAGTTGGGACAGGTAGCAATAAGAGGCGTTTTCTCTGGGCCAAGGATAATTTAAAATGGAATGTGGCAAAGTGGAAAAGTGTTCTGTGGTCAGACGAATCAAAGTTTGAAGTTCATTTTGGAAAACTGGGACGCCATGTCATCCAGACTAAAAAGGACAAGGACAACCCAAGTGGTTATCAGCACTCAGTTCAGAAGCCTGCATCTCTGATGGTATGGGGTTGCATGAGTGCGTGTGGCATGGGCAGCCTACACATCTGGAAAGGCACCATCAATGCTGACAGTTATATTCAAGTTCTAGAACAACATATGCTCCCATCCAGACATCGTCTCTTTCAGGGAAGACATGACATTGCCAGACCACATACTGCATCAATTACAATGTCATGGCTGCATAGAAGAAGGATCCGGGTACTGAAATGGCCAGCCTGCAGTCCAGATCTTTCACCCATAGAAAACATTTGGCGCATCATAAAGAGGAAGGTGCGACAAAGAAGACCCAAGACAGTTGAGCAACTAGAAGCCTGTATTAGACAAGAATGGGACAACATTCCTATTCATAAACTTGAACAACTTGTCTCCTCAGTCTCCAGACGTTTGCAGTCTGTTATAAAAAGAAGAGGGGATGCCACACAGTGGTAAACATGGCCTTGTCCCAACTTTTTTGAGATGTGTTGATGCCATGAAATTTAAAATCAACTTATTTTTCCCTAAAAGTGATCCATCTTCTCAGTTTAAACATTTGATATGTCATCTATGTTGTATTCTGAATAAAATATTGAAATTTGAAACTTCCACATCATTGCATTTAGTTTTTATTCACAATTGTACAGAGTCCCAACTTTTTTGGCATCGGGTTTGTACTTTAAGGGTGTATACACTTATGCAACCAGGTAATTGTGAGTTTTATTTTTATTTTATTTTTTCGTCAAATATTTCAGTTTGTTTTTCAATTGCATTGCAATTTTAAGTCATATTAAAAGGTGGAAAAGGTTCTGACATGATATATCTTTGTCTCTTTTTTTTACATCACAAGAACCTGGCATTTTAACAGGGGTGTGTAGACTTGTATATCCACTGTACAATAAATCAGAGTAATTATCCAATGGAAGGGACGTGACCGTCTCTTAGATTGGATAATTACTCTGATTTATTGTAGTATTACGGGTAAAAACTAAATAAAATATGAAGCTCATCTACCAAAAAACCTCACACATCACATTTTTCTGTATAACTGGACATTTTCATTCATGTTTAAATTATTTTGAAAAACAAGTAAACATTTATTATTTATTACCTCCTTTAGGTTATTTTGTAATTTCAAACATTGTAATGAGGAAAGAAAATCTGCAAGTCTGTTTGGAAAGGGAGAATGCATTATTCAATTATATTTGAAAAATGTATTATTTGAATTTGTTTTCAGGTTTTTATTTGAAATTAAGGATTGGTCAAGATACACCCAAATGGCTCAACTTACCCCTTGACTAGGATCATATTAACTCTTGACTGGGATAATTTTACCCTTGACTAGGATCATCTTACCCCTTGACTAGGATCATTTTACCCCTTGACTAGGATCATCTTCCCATTTGACTAGGATCATCTTACCCATGACTAGGATCATCTTACTTCTTCACTGGGATCATCTTACCCATGACTAGGATCATCTTACTTCTTGACTAGGATCATCTTACCCCTTGACTAGGATCATCTTACCTCTTGACTAGGATCCTCTTACCTCTTGACTAGGATCATCTGACCCTTGACTAGGATCATCTTACCCCTTGACTAGTATCATCTCACCCCTTCACTATGATCATCTTACTTCTTCACTGGGATCATCTTACCCCTTGACTAGGATCATCTTACCTCTTGACTAGGATCATCTTACCTCTTGACTAGGATCATCTTACCTCTTGACTAGGATCATCTTACCTCTTGACTAGGATCATCTGACCCTTGACTAGGATCATCTTATCTCTTCACTGGGATCATCTTACCCTTTGACTAGGATCATCTTACCTCTTGACTAGGATCATCTGACCCTTGACTAGGATCATCTTACCTCTTCACTGGGATCATCTTACTCTTGACTAGGATCATCTTACCAATTGACTAGGATCATCTGAACCTGGGGCAAGTTGGGCCACAGGACCACTTTATTTGAGCAGTCATGTTTTCAGGCCCTTTGTCATTGGGGCATTATTTTAATTTAACCTGACAGGGGACATCCTTTAATATGGGTAGATGTGTACTTTTTACATTACTTTTTTGCCCTCTTCTAGGAGATAACTTCAGTGAAAATCTGCTCAACTTACCCCACTCTCCCTTACTCACAAAAAGGCCAGTCAGGCCACATGGTAGCAAATAGCAATAGTGTATGGCAAATAAATATGTCATCTTTATTGACATACATTCTGAATAATGTATGATTTAATTAATTACGTTGTTGTGTTGTTATTGTATTGTGAAAAAAAAGAGAGGGAAGAAAAGCACATTGTTTAATTCTAACCACTACTACTCAGACACGGAGCAGCCATCTGTGATCAATACATAATAAGATCCAATATCAATTAGGTACCTCTTCAACCGGGAAGGCAGCATGGACACAGTGTGACTAACACTCAGTCCCAGGAGCCATTGTAGAGCCTTTGTAGAGCCCTCGTAGAGCTGTTTTAGAGCCGCTGTAGAGCCATTGTAGATCCGGTGACCAAGCTGCACATTTTGCAATTCTGAATGACCTTTTTGGTGTGTTTTATTGTATCGAGCTAGGGTTGTGAATTCGGTTTCTCCCCTAACTAGATTTAGGCGGAACTTCATCCCGTTGTATTTACCCTGGATGGTAAAAGCTTTTAGGGACATCCTGGCGGATTTTTAAAGATGACTGGAACCGTAACAGTATATTGTTCAGCCAGAGAGTCATAGTTGTGTTCTACTTACCACCCTAACAGAGAGAGAAACCCATGTAAAATAAATATCGTAAAGGGGGCTCCAACTTCAAGCATTAACGGTGAGCTAACGATTTCTGTAACACAGCTAACACCCCACAATGCAGGACTGGTGCTGAAAGGCAGGCAGAGTCACTGGAGCAGAGACAGAGCATGCACTTGAATGATTGAGGTTACACAGGTGACCTCATAAACTAAAATCCATGGCAGACTCCCAAGGTGAGCTCTGAATTATGCTGTCATTAAAGGACAGGCCCAGTTGCCAAGGTTAGTATGTAAAGTATAATCATCTTCCTTCCCTCATCCAGTCTCTCATTAGTTCTGTTCATCGGCCAACTGAGATTATACCTTGAACTTGCTTTGCTTTCAATATGTCCCCGCTGGGAATGGCTGGGAATGGCACCGCAATGGCCATTTATATCTAGATATCTCAGGTTTAGTAGGCAGGTCTACCGCTGCCTGGTGAGTATATGAGAATGTCCCGAATGACACACTAATCCCTGTTTAGACCTTTGTATTTTGACCCGAGGCTCAGGTTAAAGATAGGACACTACAGAGGGGATAAGGGTTCCATTTGGTATGCAGACTGTGTAGGTCCTGTCACCACCGCCACCACCGATCATGGGGTTAGGCCCATAAAGGAACGAGCTGTGCCTTGACTTATGGTCATGTTACATCCTAATTTATAAAAAGCACCACTAGAGATGTCTCTGTAGTGATATATTAAACTGTTTGAATTTGTTTGAATTAGAACCATTTGTTTTGTTTCCCTGGGTATTCGGTGATGACAAAATTCCTTAATGAATAGTGCTAGGCAAAACATATATGATAGCATGTATAACAGCAGAGCTTTAGGTGAAATAATAGCATACAGTAGCGTGGCACTAAGTGCAATGGGGCTCACATGCTCCACCCATTTTTCCTAAATTCTGGCCATTAATTTTTCCCACGGACATTGACATCATTGCTGGTGCTTCCAAGATTTGAATAGGTACAAATAATCTTAGTGATACATTTTGAATTAGAATGATTAAAATGTGCTTAAAAGGTGCTACAGTACAGTTTTTGGGAGATTAAAATGTGCTTAAAAAGTGCTACAGTACAGTATATGGGAGATTAAAATGTGCTTAAAAAGTCCTACAGTACAGTATATGGGAAAAAAAGTGTTTTGTAACATGACTTTTTTCCGTATACAATGCTGGGCAAAAGTCTTAGACAATCTGATAAAATTGTTGAAAGCTATTCATCAGGGCAGTAAGTGTTTATTTCCCCAGAAAAATCTTATAATAGAATGAATACAAATGGTTGTGTTGTCCATGTTTTGTGTTGTCCATCCTGTGAGATGTCTAAAAGAAATGTCATGAAGACATTTTAAGAAATGTCATAAAGAAACTTTAAGAAAGTTGAAGACAGTAAAGGCAGAGGAAGACACATAGGATCTGATGAACAGTACTTAAAGGTCAATTCCGTTAGGGCCAGAAAGCAATCCAGTGAAGTGGCTGCTTAGCTCATGGCAGAGACATTTAGCACCAAAGCACACACATTGATGGTCAGAATACTTCTTTGACTGATTGGCAAATACTTAATCTTTCACCATATTAATGACCCCAAACACTGGAAAGACAATGAAGACGTACTTGGAGCTGAAGTCTGCAGATGGAACCCTCACAGTATTAGATTGATCAGATTCCTGACCTCAGCATAAATTAAGATTTGTGGGACCACCTGTGCAGTTGCAAGAAAAAAAAAGCAACACAACTAAAGAGACAAGTTATGGCTAATCCTGCACGAGGCTGAGCATAATTTATCACAGGATTACTTGAAAAAAATGTAATTAAAGTCTGCCACAGTGAATTGATTCCATTAGTTTTTTGTAAGGGAGGCCATACAAAATACTACCTTATTTTGAAAAAAGAAATGTATTGTGTCAATGTTTATTTCATTATGTTACTGTATATTGTGTTTTTTCAACAAATACATACTTACTGTTCAGATAAATGGCTTTAAACAATTTTTCAGGTGGTCCATGACTTTTGCTTTTCCTATGTTTTCTTTAAAGAAATATCTTACAAGAATGAAATAATGGTTTACCACAAAGATATGTGTCCCTATCTAATGTTTAGAAGCACAATAATGAGCAATGTTTTCCTAAATGTCGATGGAGTGAATGAGTTTCCTGGACCATCGAATGGGTGGGGAATTTGAGCCCAATAACAGAATGGAAACACTGTATGCAACTTCAACAGATCAGGCATTTTCAAGAATGTATTAATGGAAATAATGATATGCATACTTCAATCTGTTGTAACTGTTGTTAAAATACATATTCCAGTCATGCCTTTGCTGAAGTGCAATAGGCAGATAGGCTTCAATAAACTACAGTATTACTAGCTATACCAGTGTGCAGGTTTCTATTTTCTCCTAAGACACCTCTGTGTAACTATTTGCCAGAAACAAGATATATTCCATATGTGAGTGCATTTTTTAATTTGTAATCATGTCTGGACATTACAATGACCCTTAATCTCATTAACACCCACACAGGAAATGGTCCAAATAAATCAACAGGAATGCTCAATTTTTGAATGGTTAAACACTTGAAAATACTACCCAGGCTGGCTACATATGGTTGTTTATTTGTTTCTTCAAAGCCTGGCAAAGTCCAGCAAGAGAGTGCCAAATAATAGTGTTTGTAATGGAATTTTGCCCATTTAGTAAGATTTTTTTTACACCAAATGTACATCTGAACAGACAAGTTTACTTTTGCATTTATGTTAGTAGGCAACATATCTACCTACTCAAATAAATACAGAACCTGCTGTGGTTTCCATAGCTAGGTTTTGTTTGTTTCAAGATGGGCAGAACGGTATTCAAAATGAAACTATGAGTGTGACTGATGGCAAAATCCCCTTAAATGCCATGGATTTTTTAAGGCACGCTTCACAGTTTGAATTGATTCACCTGCCAAGATTTTGATCCACATCAGTTGTATCCAGGAACACACAATTGGCGATGATGATGTTTCATGTTTTCCAGGTGGTGTATATTCCTACTGTGAAATGGCTCCCACAATAGCACATGCCATCTAAGAACAAAGTGATGTCCTGATGAAAAACATGGATATGACATCACTTGTTCCTCTACAGACAAGAGAAAAGACTGTATATTATAGCTCCTTTTAGGAGACTGCAATCAAAATAAGGGCAGCCTTTGAACCATTATTGTATCATTGCAAGACAGAGTGAGACTACAAAGGGGAAAATAATTCGCTACGCGCTAGTCTAGCGATGCTCTGGTTTACACATTACCATGGTTGGGTTGTCAATTGACGGTGTTCTTTCATTCTTCTTTGAACATCACTTCCTCTCTGAAGATGTAACTTTCACTGGAGCAAGATACAACCATCTTGTCAACCAAGTGCTTTTGTCTTTATCTACACAGTCTGAGCAAGTTTTGTTCCATTAGAACTACTTCCTGAATATGTAACGCATAATCAAAACGCATTTAAGATCATTTGTTTGATTAATATAAACACTGTCTCGCTGCTATCAAAAAGCCCACCAGGAGTATAACCCTACTGTCCTAAATGTATTTTTGTCTGTCAACTTTTAGCATTTGTGTGATGCAACAGCTGATGGCATGGAGCAAGTATATGTCAGTGAGCATGTAATATTAATCAATCTTGGCAGCAGAAATGTCCTTTAAAGACCCAAAGTCCCAAATACTACCATATTACCTATCTGCTGCAGTGCACTACTTTTGACCAAAACTCTATTAGGCCCCAGTCAAAAGTAATGCATCTTTAAGGGGATATAGTGCCATATGAGACACAGGAGTTGGTGTCTCTGTGATTCTTCACCAATCCTTTACAAGCGGCTGTGTAAAGGCTGACGTAACAGGTATTTCTTTTAAAGGATTTTGGGTCAACTGTGGCATAAAGTGGTAGCCTAAACTAGCAGTGCTTTGTAAAAGGTAAGGTTTGTCATGTCTGATGCCATGCTAATTTTCACGTGACAGATGTAGTCTACAAGGCCTCATACAGCATACAGGTACCAGTTACATAAGCTAAAGCTAATGGGTTGGTTATAAAACATTGGCAAAGCATAATTCAAAATCGACCCAGTGTCCTAGGAATTCCATTCAAATTGAAACGTTTTTGTAAAACGCGATTTTGACCTGGCCTGTTAGCACTACATCTTGGCTGTGTTTACTGGAACGATGAGAGGCATTTGGGGGATTGTCTAAACAGGTGATTGTTTCGTTTTGGTCATTTCTGTTTATGTAGCATTAATACCAAACCTTATACTCAGGACTGTGTTGCCTAACCACATACTTACCCAAACCCTAAAGCACAAATGTAAGTCGAAACAAGAAATGTTTTTAGTTGCGATGTGATGACATTGGAATGGACCCTAATGTAATGATCACTCAAAACATCAAAAACTGTAATAGCAATAGAGATTTTATATGAATGTAATTCCTGGGAAATACAGTTGTTAAAAAGTGTATCCTCTGACCTGACATCATGCTAAAGGTTTGCTGGACCCATTCTTTCCTCATAATATATAACTATGACTTGCCAATGCGATTACCATGTCACCAGTTTAAACAAGAACTCCATTCATTCATTCCATTCCACCTGTACATTTAATGTACATTTAAAGGCCTATCCTATTGACCAAACAAATGATAATTCACCTAGTTCTCCCAGGGCTACACTGTCTGACGGATGGCATTATTTTATTAATGATTTAGAGCTGAACTTTGCATTGTGCTGACACCAGACATGGGATGGCTAAGCTATGAATTAAGCCCCCAAAATCCCTTTGATTCTTCCTGGCAGAAGACTGCACCATTACCATTACTGATTCTCGAAAAACTATCTGTAGTGTGCTATTTTTGGCTAGGTCCCATAAAGAAGCACACAAGTCTCTGGAAAAAGGTAGCACAATATAGTGTCTAGGGTGGCATTTGGAACATTACAGTATGTAGGAGGCCTGTGCTCGCCACTATCCACAAGTCCGTCCATCTATCAAGCTACCTGTTATAATCCTGCATAATGGAAAAGCAGAATGTCACCTTGTCTTTCTGAGAGGCAACTGATACCCTTCTTTAAGGAGAGAGGGAAAAAAAGTAATTTAGCACAAGTGCAGATCACATTTAATTAGAAAGAGCGGATTTAAATTGTCATGCATCAAACACTGTGAGATGACCAAATGGAAAGAACTTGGGCCATGGGCCAAGTTTCCATGAGCTGCCTCACAACCATCCAAATCCCTTGAGCTACAGAGGTCAAGAAGTCACAGCACAGCCACCTTAATTAATGATGACCAGGGCTTAACGAACCACCAGAATCTCAATGGGAAGTATCATAAATAGCACCCTGTTCCCTACAGGCTATGCTGAAAGATAGTGCACTACACAGGGATTGGGGTGCCATTTAGGATTCATGCATTATCTATGCTATTGTAAGAAAGATAACACTAAAACAAGTTTCCTGTTTCAAATCCCCGCCTCGTCAAGTAGTTTTTCAATCTATTAAAAACGCCTCACATAATATATCTCTTTTTAATTAGACACTAATTAAACTAATTGAACACATTCCATTGCATAGACGAGATAGTATCAGATAATGAATCTTATTTTGGAAACCAGGACAGGAATGAGATGTTTGTCAAGGGGGTCTGTCGCTTGTGAGTCGATTTCCAACATTTCGGTTGAGAAGTAGCAGCAGGTCTTTTTTTATTCCTGTTAACCTGTCAAAGTGGGTGCATCATTTTACCACTTAGTTGCCACCTTTTATTGGTGGAGTGATTTTTACTTTCATTATTTTGCCCAGAGCCATCAATCCACCCAGCTGTCAAAGTCCATTAATGCACATCTACATAAGCCAGAGCACAAATATTCATATGGATATCAGTTTTCATAATGCCGCTCTGAGAGATGGATTGAAATGACACTAAAATGAACTCCCTTTTGAATCTTTTGTGAGACAGGAACACACAGCCAGACGTATTGGATCGAGGTAAAATATGAATCATATGTATTTATGCATTTTACTTACTTACCTCTTTTACTGTGGACTTGGGTTCTGTGGCACTTTATTGTTGGACAGCATACAGTAATAAATACATGAATCCATTCTACTAAGTTGCTAAGTACAGCTCTGTTTCAAAAAAGTTGGGATATTTAAAGAAAAACAGCATGCAATGATGTGCAATTAATTGAAACCTTATATTCAGTAGAAAATTATACAAAGACAACATATCAAATGTTGAAACTGAGAAAATGTTATTGTTACTTGAAAAATATATGCCCACTTTGAATTTGATGCCAGTAACACATTTCAAAAGGCTGGGACAGGGGAAACAAAAGAAGGAAAAAGTGGTGTAAGGCAAAAAAAACAAAAACTGTGGAACATCTCATAATTAGGTCAAGTGGCAACAGGTAAGTAACATGATTGGGTATAAAAAGAGCATACCAGCGAGGATGAGTCTTTCAGAAGTAAAGATTGGGAGGGGTTCATCACTCTGTGAAAGACTGTGCAGGCAAACAGTGCAACAACTTAAAAATAACGTTTCTCAACGTAAAATTGCAGATTTTAGTTTGGGGATCTCATCATCTACGGTACACAATATAATTGAAAGTTACAGAGAAACTGGAGAAATCTCTGTAAGCAAGAGACAAGGCAGACACGATTCTGTAGTGACCATCACTGCATGGGCTCAGGAACACTTTCAAAAACCACAGTACGTTGCATCACAGTACGTCACATCTGCAAATACAAGAAAAACTCTACCATGAAAACTCTACCATGAAAACTCTACCATGTAAAGAAGTAACCATGTATAACCAAGATCCAGAAATGCCACCTTCTCTGGGCCCGAGCTCAATTAAGATTAACTGAGGCGAAGCGGTAAACTGTCCTGTGGCCTGATTAATCAAAACTTTAAATTCTTTGGACACTGCGTACTCCAGACTAAAGAGGTGAGGGACCATCCGGCTTGTTATGAGTGCACAGTTCAAAAGCCAGCATCTGTGATGGTATGGGGGTGCATTAGTTCACATGGCATAGGTGACCTGCACATCTGTGAAGGCATCATTAATGCTGAACAATAACTACAGGTTTTCTGGCAACATGCTACCATCCAGACATTGTCTTTTTCAGGGAAAGCCTTGCTTATTTCAGCAAGACAAAGCCATACCACATTCTACACGTATTACAACAGCATGGCTCTGTGGTAAAAGAGTCTGGGTGCTAAACTAGCCCCCTGCAGTCAAGATATGTCACCCATTGAAAACATTTGGCGCATTATGAAACCAATAATAAGACAAAGTAGACCCTGAACTGTTAAGTGGCTGAAATCCTATATCAAGCAAGAATGGGAAAACATTCTTCAATCAGAACTACAGCAATTGGTCTCCTCAGTTCCAAAACACAGAGTATTGTTGAAAGAAGAGATGATGTAACCAATACCGTGCACAGTCCTTCCAAGGGGCATTTGCTGAATCTGAAAAAGGGGGCGTAGTTGTCGGCTCACACAGATGGACCATGTGTTGGAGTGACATGCGAACAAATACGAACGACGCGTGCGCATCAGAGTGTCGCATGTAAAAAAGATGGACGACGCATGCCCGTACATATCCAGGGCAGATGGCCACGTCAAATGGAAAGGGCACTAGATAACAAAAGGGCATGTGATCGCCCCCATTGAGCCTTACCTGTGCACGTGCCTGGATGAAACGCAGTGGTAAACATGTACCTGTCCCAGCTTTTCTGAAAGGTGTTGTTTGGATCAAATCCAAAATGGGCATGTATTTTTCCAAAAACAATAACATTTCTCAGTTTGGTATGTTGTCTTTGTCCTGTTTTCAATTAAATATAGGGATGAATAATTTGCACATCATTACATTTAGTTTTTATTAGCATTTTAAACAGCGTCACAATAAAATAAAAAAATGGGGGTTGTACTTTGTTCATATTAGGTAACACTTTTTCATCTTCACTAAGATAAAGGTGCATTGATAAGTTTTTACAATAGCATAATACCTTCTTTTTTTACATTATAGGAGAACATTTAGTTCCACTTCACATTCCAATATACTGTGAGAAAACTGAGTATACATTGGGAAGTTACTCAAGTTCAAGATCATGCTATCCAGCCCTATAGTAAAAGCCTCTTTAGTCACATCCAGTGTTCTTCATGTTAATACCAGTTAAAGCATATGCAAGGATGCAACACAAGTGCAACACTTTCAGCTCTTTCAAGATGAATGCTTTGCATGATTAGATATTGCATTGTTGCACAAGGTATCATAAACATGCAATGTACAAAATGCATTCCTTATGTCTCACAGTGAGGCAGAATTATTATTCACTGGCCATCTTATCTAAACATATGAACTCAGCAGAAAAAAGGAAATGAATTTACCAGCTACAACCATAATCCTCCAGGTACTTCCTGGCAAGAATGAATAGGGTATCCTACACAGCCACGTGTTCTTGGGCAGTATCCTAAATGTCTTCTTATTCCAAACAATATTGCACTACTTTTGTCAAGAGCACGGGCCAAAAGGATCACACAATGTATGACATAGTGGTGCCATTTCTGAAGCACACTTCTCAAGGTATTCCCAGTCTTGGTCACAGCAAGAGCGGTGGTTCTTCCCTGAGGTCTTCCTCCCTGTCTAGCTGAGTTTTCCCATGGGATAATAGACCCCCTGTCTGGACACATCCCTACCAACACCATGCCACCTACCAAGCTTTGCACTTCCTCCAACCTAAGCCCATACTGTATGTCTCTCATTATCACTGTGTTCTAGGAGAGAGTGAGATAGATATGTTGAGGTCTCACACAGAGGAGCCACATTGATGTATTACAGGCATTGGAGTGCTCTGGTCCAAACAACTGAACAGAACACTCTCTCAATGGGAAACTCACTATTCATGTTATCTGGATGTCGACTGCAGTTCTCTGTTTCAAATACGTATTTAAACGTTTTTTGAGTGCACAGTAATTCGGATTTCACTGGTTGGAATGAAAGTCTAACTATGTTGTAACAAGATACTTTATGTTGCACGGTGCTAAATACTTCCAACCGTCCTGATAAAAATGTCATGTTTTTCGGGGTGGCACTCCGGGTGGATAATAATAATCAGCATGCTTTGCAAGCATTTATTTTTAGTATCCAAAACAACTTACAGTCAGTGCAATCAACTGAAGTAGATAAACAACCACTTATCCAAGTCATAGGCAGTAAGAAATGGAATTCTAGGTTTATCAAGAATGTTTTTAAGGTCAAGGGAAAATGTACACTTACAGTATATTGTACGTTCACTTTCATGTTATTTTATAATTGTATTTTAGTGATTGAAATGTATTCCTATATCTGACTTATTACCAAAATGAACTATCATCGGTTTATGAATTCTGTCTCACCATGAATAAATCTATGTGCAATCGATATGTCTAATGTATGTTTATATTTTATAGAAACATCTTGTACTATTGTTTGCATGGTTCTATACCTGATTGAAGCTGTTTGCTGAGGTGATTAAGTCTTTACGGATGGGTTTGCTAACAAAGGCACAACACTCTAAGGCCACAGGGACCATAAAGCCTTTCCTTGGGGCCAATGAACCAGAGGACTAAGACTCTGACTCAATCCTCTCACTACAACCAGGATCAATGTCCACCACAAACAAAAGAGTCATGATACATGTCCACTCACACAAGGAAACACACACACACACACACATTGTACCTTTTGTGTTGAGAATAGATAAAACAACCTACTGCTCAGTGGTCCTCCTGAGGTCACACCTGTGTAGCAACACAACAGTGTTAAGGGTTTCTTAATAAGATTTTCAGGCCAATTAAATGCATTGTCAATAGTTCTCGGAATGTTCTTATATTAATCTGTGCACAGAACAGTTCTGAGTAAGGCAATAGCTGACGTTAATACTGTATAGGCCCAAAAACTCCAAAGGGGAAATATGACTTAATTTGTTACAGCATTAATATAGTTTGACAAATAGACTGCATGGTTACAATAATTATTTTTATTTAGCTTGTAGCGTATCAATTCAAACCGCTCTCCTCATTTTTTATGGCATCTTGTCCCTATTGATTTATGAGATTCCGAGAGGGGGGTTGGTGATCAAAACAAAACAGTCACAAACGAGAAAATATAATATTTTGAACCAACAGGGAAAAGTCAGCCTTTCAAATCTTAAACCCCTATCAGGTATCCCAGCTTTTGGATTTATACATTCAACCTGCTGTATACCCTGTTTCAAAGCTTGACAAATGATGTATAAGAAAACCCATGACCCCAAAGGGGCGACAGTTTCCTTACACCTTGTGTGTCGCCATGTGGAATGACACTACAAAGTTTTCCTACTTCTAAACTAGTACATTGATTTTTAAGTTGTGCTGCACAGCTTCTGTCTGGTGACCTTTGGATCACCCCAGACTGACTGTTCCTAATTATGGTGGGGGCGGCATCTAGGGATTAGTTGAAGCTCAATGTTAAATTAAATCTGCCATCACATCTAAGACAATAGGACACCAATGTAGTTTGAAAATCCTAATTCATTTTAGTGGAGGTAGTAGTAATAATTGATCAAGAATTTTATGGCGATACTTATGTTTAATTTATTTAGTTATTCAATGACAACATCACTGTTTGCTGTCATCAGTGAAATGATAACAGTGGTTTCTAGCTGAAGTACCAGTTTACACCTTAATAAATAAGAATGCATTGCAAGGGAGCCCTGATTGGAGCACAAGTAAAGTCACAATGCTTTTAGAGGCACATATGTATTTGTTTAAGAATCTACAGTATGAATGACTGATATTATAAACTGGTTCTTTCCTCCATGGATGTTGAGTTGCATTCCAAGCTGGACTGTATTAGCCACCCTACCCCCCTAAACATGTGGTAACAAAAATTTGCACCATTTCACTTTCTTTAAATAGCTCACATTGCCTCAAAAAATAAGTTACAATTGTCTTCACAATTCTAATTTTTATGTTTACTTTACAGGCCCCAGAGACAGAAAATAAACAGAATTGGCACATGCAAAATTGTTGACACCCTAGACAGTATTTGGTATCACAGCCTTTGGTCAAAATAACTGGATCTAATTACGTTCTATACCCATTGATGATCTTTCTGTACCACTTCACTGGCAATTTGGCTCACTCTTCTTGTAAGAACTGTTCCAGTTCTCCCAGATTTGAAGGGTGCCTCCCAACTGATTGGGAGATCAGTTGGGAAGCAGATATCTCTATAGTTGTTAATTAGGATTTAGATCTGGACTCATTGCTGACCATTTCAGAACAGTCCATTGTTTTGACTTGAACCATTCTTGGTTGCTTTTTTAAATGTGCTGTCCAGCTGGACAATATACTCTGACAGAACCCCTTTTCTAACAAAGTATTTGACACTGTGCTCTGAAAAGCTTTGGTATTCTCACGTTGATGCTATGCACACAATCAAGGCACTCCACCACGTGTTCTTTTCTTTTAAGGTTTAATTTTGTTTTCATAGAGATTGTTCTGTTTTACCAAAAAAAAAGTGTTCTAATATGTCCTCATCTGTCCACAGGACATTATCCCAGAAGGATAGTGGCATGTTCAAGTGTGTTTTGACAAATTTCAGTCAGGCTTTCTTATGTCTCTCTCTCAGCAGTTTCCTCCTTTCACTGAGATGGTGACAGATGGTGTGAGTTGGAACTGTCGTACCTTGTGTATGAAGGTCGGCTTGAATCTGTGTGGCAGTTGATCAAGGGGCTTTCTCCACCATTCGAACAATAATTCGCTGGAATCTTTCATCAAGTTGCCTTCTTGTGGCGGCATCCAGGGAGGTTGGCTACAGAAGCATAGGCTTTAAACGTCTTTATAACATTATGTATGGTGGAACATCATGGTCTCTGGAGATCTTGTGTCTGAACACCTCAGATGAGTCTCTGGTTTATATTCTTTTCTCCATCCTCATTGCGGCACACACAGTGACACAAATCAGGACAAACATTTATTTTCTTTATTCAAGCTGGTTGAATAAGTTATTTTCATATTACAGGTCACTCATCACAGGTGATTTTTATTTTAATGTAAAATAGCTTGCTTGAAATCCATCACTTGCTTGATATCTTTAAGTTATATCTAACTAATTCTAGAAAGTGCCAATAATATTGTACAGGACATTTTATGTTTTCTTTTGTACATCTGCCAATCAAAAATACTTAGTGTGGGGCGCCAATAGGGCACCAATACTTTTGTCACAATTGTATGCCTGCCAATAGTTCCATAGAAAATATATCAATGCGCATCCATAAGAATTTCATCACATTCATTTTGTTCATGATGTCTGAATCATCAATTATAATATCAACTCACACATTACCAAATGCAACTATTCACTGTCAATGCAGTTTCCTTTAGCCTGAGTTTGAAAAGGTTAGGTATCAAGCTATAAAGTGACAGGTATAGTGAATGGAAAACATCAGTGCTAAAATGGACAGTGTCCTTTTACGTAGCAACAGTGCAAAAACAATTAACAAACAATTACATTTGCCTGTGACTATATTCACAATACAGCACCTTCCCAATGCCTTATTGCTTCATTTATTTAATAGGTCCAAAACATTTATAAAGTAGACTTTCCTGTTTTAACCCATCTTACCTATTTAAAGTTACATTGTATTTGTAGTTATTTTTCTAATAAAGATGTTGACACTGAAATAATACATATTTACAATAGGCATAACCTGTATCTTAGAAATGCTTTCATTGGGTTATAATTGTTTCGTATGAGTGGGCATAAAACAACTGTTTTGAGTATGGCTTTGTTGCGATTGATCATGTTTGTTTTGACCAACTAAAGGAAACTTTATTTTAAAAACAGGACAAAAGTAAAGCCTGTTATCCCTCTGACAAGTTTGAATAATGCAGTTTGAGACTGTTTGAATCCTGAACCCTGTTTGAAGTACAATAGACTGATATAACTACTGTAGAAGGTGCTGGACAACCTAAGTAGAGCATGTTTGGATTAGGCATTATAGTTTTAATGTGAATGTGTTTTCTGGCTTTTTACCAATCCATATTTCTCTTGTAATGTTGTTTTTGATTTTTAATAAAGGTAAATAGCACCCTTGTGCCTGTAGTGGACCATTTTAATACAAAAAGTATTACAATACGGTGCAATTTTAAACAAAATATTTCAGTTCAGTTAGGATGGATTCCCTCCAATTGAAAAAAACTAAACAATCTAATGTCTAGTGTTTACTGTCCTTGACACAGTAACAATGGAAGATCAGCTGACCAGTTTCTTAATTCTAAAGGCTTTGTCGGACTAATAGCAAATAACTTTGCTCAATGCCCTGTGTAATCTCAGACTCATTGTTGTCGCACCGGGAAATCAGGCAGTAGGACATGCTTTCAAGGGACACGGTGGAGCCAGTTGATAGCATAGAAATAGATTTTCTAGAATGAACAATATCCATTCAAGTCAAAATTATTTGATGGCTGGGCTGGAGGCCATATTGAGTGTGTGTGTGTGTGTACCTTAATTGTATGGTCAAATTGCTGTGTCCTGAGGGGCTTTTGTTAGCTGGTAATACTGTTTCTAGTTGATTTATTAGAGGGTCCTTTGTTGATGGTTTAGGTAGTCATACTGTGCAGCTAGTACTTTGTTCTTGTAATACCAAATAACAAGCACAATTCCTCTGAAAATAAACCACAACAAAGGTCCACCAAAGTTTAGCATTATACCACTACTGATATTTAAAGGGATTTTCCCATTGAGCTGACATCTGCAGCATTTACTATGAATTCGACTTCTGTGAATGTGCAGTCAAAAAGGGGCAGTTGTTTTGAGCCTGGCCCTAAGCTTATACAGCATGTTTTCTATTTTAGTTTGATGGAATCACATTACTTACATCTGAAGCCATCTGTGATATTTGATATGTACATTTTTGAGAGAAAGCATAAGATCATGTCCATACGCTCCATTACCTTTTATATGCCTACTTTGAGACCACATTCTTTTTGAATGATCCTGGTTTATTACATCAGAAAAGTGCATACAACTTAAATAGGAAAGAGTAACACAAGTGACTGATTTTAGTACTAACAATCTAATCAAACTAAAGTTAGTGTATCTATTAAAAGGCACTATTAATAAGACATATTCAATAATGTATTGTACTATCATTAAATGTATTGACATGAACATGTCTGTATCTCTTTATCTTTTTGAGTGATGAAATTGGCAAACACTTTGATTTATGTCTAGTCTTTACATAACGTATCAGACACAACTAGCCCAATTTATAGATACAATGTTCACAAAATTACTGTTTTGCCAAAGGGAAACGCCATAATAACAACAATTGACAACAAAGAGCACAGTCCAAATTTGTGTTTGTACAGGCATTGTATCTCAATTTGGTCCAGAGTCACACTGCCGAAAAAATAATCTTGCTGCAACTGAATATTATAATAATTATTTGTATTTTCATTACTATAAATGTTCTGTTTATTAATGGTTTATTGTTTTTTTTGTTTTTTTACATCTGAAGCAACCGATACACTACAAGTTTACATTTCCTGCTCAAATTAAGGTCTGACATATCTGTTAATGTTTTTCTACCTTACTTCTGTAGTCTCCTTTGGTAGTCTGTTCCAACAATATCTCCAAATGTAAGATTGCCCTGGCAGCCAATCTACCACAAAATGATGAGTCACTCAGTAATCAGCATGAAGAGGTTCCACTGAAGGAGAACAAATAATACCTTTCGCTGTAAGGGCTTTTTGTGATTGGGAGTTATGTCACAAAATACTTGTATTTGTGCGGTGGCCCAGCCATATTGACAGTTATTGAATAGCCAAAGCACGAAATATCAACACACTTATTGTTAGCATTTCTCTAAAGAAGGATAGTTTGAAAGAAGAACATGGGACATTATTGTATTGGTGTTTCGTAACAACTCCATTGTAAGACTGACTGACACACTGGTCAGAGTTATCTAAGCTTCATGACTACCCATTCAAACAAGATGTCCAATTAGTTTCAAATAGATGCCTTTGGACAGTCCTTTCTTTTTTTAAAGTACTTTCTTTTTAAATGGCATTGAATTTCATGGTGACGGACGATTAAACCTTTGGGATGTCTTCTTGTATACAATCTAAGGCGCTTTAACAGCGCCAGTGTCCATCTCCTTATGTAACCATGTTAAAAGTGTGTTGAAGTGAATGACAAAAGGTTCTACCTAGGCGAGATAGACATGCAACTCATACACAGAAAGTGACAATAGGGACATCTTTCATGTACAAAAAAAGTTGCCATGGAAACAAGTAACAGCAGAGGTAACTATGAGCATAGAATTAAGGGAAAAGGATTGGCAATTAATATTTTAAAAAATTATTACAATGTCTGAATGCCTGGTGAAAAGTTGACCAGACCCCTGAGCTAGCACTTCCTACTGTCAATGTTCATGACTGGTCCTTAGGTGTCGTAGGTTCTCAGGTTTCTTCCTGAGGTTCAAGCGTTAGTTTTACAAGTATTGGTATCCTTTATTATAAACAGCCTAGGTTGAATACATTGTGGGACAGTTACGTAGGAACCCAACTGTGCCACTGGTCCTGACAAGCAATTTCATTTGAGCTTAAGAATGGAATGTGTTTCAGCAGGTTCACCATTAAAGCGCAAAGCTGAAAACATACATATAGACTGCATTAACTTGGTCAAATGGTACAGCTCTGTGTTTTTCATACCTTCCTTGTAATAATAGTCACCGAACTACCTAAACCAAATTAGCGTCATTCACTGCATCTCATCTATGACCCAAATGTCAACATGTTCCCCATTTAGTGCACTGGTCAAAATGATGCATTCAATAGTAAATACATTTGGGATGAGGTTAAATGCACCACTATGTGGCTTCTGTTTGTTTCTGGAGAGGCCATCACATGTTATGTGAAATACAATGTGAATTATAATAGCTGGCTCGCCCACTTTTATCACAATCTGTCAAAGTAGATTATTACAAGGCTTATTGGTTCCCTGATTTTCATTTAATGCCTCAGAGATGCGTTATTGCTCACACTTTATGATCTCATATTGTTTTATTGAACATGTATTGTGCATCTCTGGCAATAGGCCTACCCATTTTTATGGCTTTTTATGCAGTCAGTTTAAAAAAAGTATGTTCTCCTGAAATTTTGTACAGTTTTTCTTAAAGGTGCACTCCAGTCACGTAATAATCTGAACTCTTATTCCAAATGAATAGCCCCACTTTGCAAATACATTACTGATTTAGAAGACAAAATAAGAATTACATCTGATTATAGCCAATTAAAATGAGAAGGGGAGTACAATCCACGCCCCCAAAAACCTGCTGGACATCTGAACCTCATTTTGATTGTAATTGGTGGTGATACATACGGTACCAGGCAAAAGTTTGGTCACACCTACTCATTCAAGGGTATTTCTTTATTTTTCTATTTTCCACATTTTAGAACAAGAGTGAAGACATCAAAACTATGAAATAACACATAGGGAAATATTTAGTAATGCCATAGGTGTTAAACAATTCAAGATACATTTATATTTTAGATCGTTCAAAGTTGCCACCCTTTGCCTTGATGACAGCTTTGGCTTTCCTAGCATTCTGTGAACCAGCTTCATGAGGCAGTCACCAGGAATGCTTTTCCAACAATATTGAGATGGAGTTCCCACATATGCTAAGCTCTTGTAGGCTGCTTTTCCTTCACTCTGGGGTCCAAATCATCCCAAATTCATCATACAATCTCAATTGGGTTGAGGTTGGGTGATTGTGGAGGCCAGGTCTTCTTTCACAGCACTCAAATAGCCCTAATACTGTCAGGAGGTGTGTTTTGGCTCATTGTCCAAACAAATGATAGTCCCAATAAGCACAAACCAGATGGTAGCTGTGGTAGCCATGCTGGATGAGTGTGTCTTGAATTCTAAATAAATCACAGACAGTATCACGAGCAAAGCACCTCCACACGATCACACCTCCTCCTTGATGCTTTACTGTTTTACACCTGTTCACCCACTCTGCGTTTCAAATACACAAGGTGTTCGGAACCAAAATACTCAAATTTGGACTCATCTGATCAAAGGTCGGATTTTTACTGGTCTAATGTCCGTTTTTTGTTTTTCTTTGCCCTGATAGTCTCTTCGTATTGCTGTCCTTCAGTAGCAGTTTATTTGCAGTAATTCAAACATGGAGGCTTGATTCCCACTGTCTCCTCTGAACAGTTCAACTCTGTGAAGCATTTATTTGGGCTGCAATCTGAAGTGCAGTTAATTGTCGATTTATGAGGCTGGTAACTGTAATGAACTTTCTTTCCTGTGGCTGTCCTCAAAGGAGCCAGTTTCATCAGTGTTTGATGGTTTTTATGACTGTACTTCAAGAAACTTTCAAAGTTCTTGAGGTTTTCTGGATCGACTGACCTTGATGTCTCTAAGTAATGATTGGCTGTCGTTTCTCTTTTCCTGTTTGAGCTGTTCTTGTCATAATATGGACTACTACAGTAAGGACATACTGATGGTTATCTGTATACCAACCCTACCTTCTCAAAATAATGCAAAGAGTGTGCAAAGCTGTCATCAAGAGAAAAATTCCACAATACAAAATGTATTTTGATCTGTTTAATATTTTGTTTTGCTTGCTACATGACTCCTTATATGTTATTTCATTGTCTTAATGTGATTCACTATTATTCTGGTAAAAAGTCAACCTAAAGAGAAGCCTTGAATGAATAGGTAGGTGTCCACACTTTTGACTGGTACGGAATGTATGAGACACAGTAAGGTCATGTTCAGAAAGTGAGATCATTTTGGAGGAGTTCGGCAATTGCAATGTGGTGATCAAATTGACCGGAGTGCATCTTTAAAATGGTTTTGCATGTTATGCATGTGACGGAAAGGGTTTTAATGTGGCGGTAGTTGGGTCAGTGAAGGGCATTTTGGTTGTACTTCATGAAATATCACTGTTATTGCACCATCATTTAATTTAGCTTTGTGTATCTTCAGATACAGTCTGCATGCAAAACTAAAAATAACACGGTGGTTTGTTACCAGGATGTGGCAGGGGTGGGGAGTGGAGCCTGAAGGAACATAGATGCATCTTAATTAATCCATTATTTAATCACTAGACAATATTCTACAATAATTATAATTTTTTTTTTGCTTTTTATTCGACATACACATAAAGATTTTTATTCTTACAAGTTAAACACAGGTGTTGAGAATTTTCCATGTGTGAATGCTAGACTAATAAATCAAAGTGTATTCTAAAGAGGAAGATAAATGGTCTTAATCCAGTCTGCAGACAGGGACCTTTGGGCTGTGCAAATCCAGATCTGTGTTATCTGACGTATGATGATCTGGATTGGACAATAAGGTTTCCATAAACATTTGGTTTTGAACAGTTTCCCAGCTGTTTGCCCGTGTTGCTTTTTGCTTCCTATGGGGAAATACACAAACCATATTTACAAACTTTAAATTACCAACATCATATGTAAAATGTCAAAAATTTAATTTTGGATGCTGCAGCATGACCACAATTAGAGCAAAATCAAATATTATGTGAGATCCACAAAAACCCTCTGACTTAATATCTGTCAGCTAGCTCACAATCCAATAAAATTCTGATCTCTTGCTTTCACACTGCAGAAACACCTGTCTTTTTTAAGTCATTAATTGGTTAGTTAGTTCCTTCTAAAGTAAGATTTTCATCGTTAGTGGTGTTTCTTGTCTCTGATATCTAGATTCTCTGATAACTCGGCTGTACGTTGTTTGTATACAGAATCACCAGACGATTTAAACCCATGTGGAGCTTATTGTCGGATTATGCTACTTTATATAAAATCATATACATTCGTCATCTCAAAGTGGTCAAAAACAAGACAAAGACAACTGCCAGGGTTGGAATACATCGGCCTACAAATGATGAGGAGTTGAGCCCACTCATGGCCCTGGGTGACTTTTACTTTGAAAAACAGCTCATTAGGGTTGGCTAAAAAGTGATATTTTCTCTCTGGCACAAAGAACTGTTAGTTTAGTAGATATTTGAGCAGTTATAATTGTGAATGATGAAAATGGTCTGTGAACTACAGGCATTGCCCGACTTATCAATTGAATAAATTGGGTGATTTTCACCCTGTTAATATATCGTTCAAGGCAAACTCATTTTTAATACATCTTTTATTGCCCTGGGCAAAACTGTGTTTCTTTGATCCTACTGCAAGCCTCTGCATAAAGGATCATAAGGAATTGTGCCATTAGGATTTGGGGGTACCATCTTCTTTTATCAATTACATCAAAGTTAAGCTGGTTGCCCATTAAACACACACATTAGGTCTCTCTGGAAAAAAAAATACATTGTTGGAGGAAATAAGGAAGGGCAAATCTTTTGAATAACCCAGTATCCCCTCCTTTTGACCAGATGATCAACATTTGACTGGTAATATAGACAGACGGCAAATTTGGCTAGCATTTTGTCAAACCTCAAAGCATCATGCTTCTTATTGTTTTCACTTGGGGCAAGCTTTTTGGAAAAAGTCCAGGGGCTTTCAAAAACTGTTTTCTGTTCGACGAGTGAGTTAATGCTTCTCTTTAACCTTAAATACATCAACATTACCAGTTTGCTAAAACAATGTTCTACTGGCATGCCTGTGGGCCTGTGTCATTTACTCTTCAACAGTGGGAAAGCAAACACTGTTAAAATCAGGGCAGTAGTTACAAGTGAATGATTTCTAAGTAGATACAAGATAATAATAATAATATGCACATATATAATCCCAGCAGTTAATATATATGTGTGTGCGTGTACAGTATCTCACAAAAGTGAGTACATCCCTCACATTTTTGTAAATATTTGATAATATTTTTTCATGTGACAACACTGAAGAAATTACACTTTGTTACAAAGTAAAGTAGTGAGTGTACAGCTTATATAACAGTGTAAATTTGCTGTCCCCTCAAAAAAAACACAACACACAGCCATTAATGTCTAAACCGCTGGCAACAAAAGTCAGTACACCCCTAAGTGAAAATGTCCAAATTGGGCCCCAAGTGTCATAGTTTTGTGTGGCCACCATTATTTTCCAGCACTGCCTTAACCCTCTTGGGCATGGACTTCACCAGAGCTTCACAGGTTGCCACTGGAGTCCTCTCCCACTCCTCCATGACTACATCACGGAGCTGGTGGATTTTAGAGACATTGCGCTCCTCCACCTTCCATTTGAGGATGCCCCACCAATGCTCAATAGGGTTCCCTCAATGAACTGTAGCTCCCCAGTGCCGGCAGCCCCAGACTATGACACTCCCACCACCATGCTTGACTGTAGGCAAGATACACTTGTCTTTGTACTCCTCACATGGTTGCCGCCACACACACGTGGTCTCATCAGACCACAGGACATGGTTCCAGTAATCCATGTCCTTAGTCTGCTTGTCTTCAGCAAATTGTTTGCGGGCTTTATTGTGCATCCTCTTTAGAAGAGGCTTCCTTCTGGGACGACAGTCATGCAGACCAATTGGATGCAGTGTGTGGCGTATGGTCTGAGCACTGACTGGCTGGCCCTTCAACCTCTGCAGCAATGCTGGCAGCACTCATACATCTATTTCCTGAAGACAACCTCTGGATATGACGCTGAGCACGTGCACTCAAGTTCTTTGGTCAACCATGGCGAGGCCTGTTCTTAGTGGAACCTGTCCTGTTAAACCGCTCTATGGTCTTGGTCACCGTGCTGCAGCTCAGTTTCAGAGTCTTGGCAATCTTCTTATAGCCTAGGCCATCTTTATGTAGTGCAACAATTCTTTTTCTCAGATCCTCAGAGAGTTATTTGCCATGAGGTGCAATGTTGAACATCCAGTGACCAGTATGAGGGAGTGTGAGAGCAATGACACCAAATTGAACACACCTGCTCCCCATTCACACCTGAGACCTTGTAACACTAATGGGTCACATGACACCAGGGAGGGAAAATGTGAGATAATGTGAGATACGTACACAAATATATATACACTCACCTAAATGATTATTAGGAACACCATACTAATATTGTGTTTGACCCCCTTTCGCCTGCAGAACTGCCTTAATTCTACGTGGCATTGATTCAATCTCCTGAACTCCAAACTGAATGTCAGAATGGGAAAGAAAGGTGATTTAAGCAATTTTGAGCATGGCATGGTTGTTGGTGCCAGGCGGGCCGGTCTGTGTATTTCACAATCTGCTCAGTTACTGGGATTTTCACGCACAACCATTTCTAGGGTTTACAAAGAATGGTGTGAAAAGGGAAAAACATCCAGTATGCGGCAGTCCTGTGGGCGAAAATGCCTTGTTGATGCTAGAGGTCAGAGAAGGATGGGCCGACTGATTCAAGCTGATAGAAGAGCAACTTTGACTGAAATAACCACTCGTTACAACCGAGGTATGCAGCAAAGCATTTGTGAAGCCACAACATGCACAACCTTGAGGCGGATGGGCTACAACAGCAGAAGACCCCACCGGGTACCACTAATCTCCACTACAAATAGGAAAAAGAAGCTACAATTTGCACAAGCTTACCAAAATTGGACAGTTGAGGACTGGAAGTATGTTGCCTGGTCTGATGAGTCTCGATTTCTGTTGAGACATTCAGATGGTAGAGTCAGAATTTGGCGTAAACAGAATGAGAACATGGATCCAACATGCCTTGTTACCACTGTGCAGGCTTGTGGTGGTGGTGTAATGGTGTGGGGGATGTTTTCTTGGCACACTTTAGGCCCCTTAGTGCCAATTGGGCATCGTTTAAATGCCATAGCCTACCTGAGCATTGTTTCTGACCATGTCCATCCCTTTATGTCCATCATGTACCCATCCTCTGGTAGCTACTTCCAGCAGGATAATGCACCAGGTCACAAAGCTCGAATCATTCCAAATTGGTTTCTTGAACATGACAATGAGTTCACTGTACTGAAATGGCCCCCACAGTCACCAGATCTCAATCCAATAGAGCATCTTTGGGATGTGGTGGAATGGGCGCTTCGTGCCCTGGATGTGCATCCCACAAATCTCCATCAACTGCAAGATGCTATCCTATCAATATGGGCAAACATTTCTAAAGAATGCTTTCAGCACCTTGTTGAATCAATGCCATGTAGAATTAAGGCAGTTCTGAAGGCGAAAGGGGGTCAAACAGAGCATTAGTATGGTGTTCCTAATAATCCTTTAGGTGAGTGTATATACAGTGGGGAGAACAGGTATTTGATACACTGCTGATTTTGTAGGTTTTCCTACTTACAAAGCATGTAGAGGTCTGTCATTTTTTTATCAAAGCTACACTTCAACTGTGAGAGATGGAATCTAAAACAAATATCCAGAAAATCACAATGTATGATTTTTAAATAATTAATTAGCATTTTATTGCATGACATAAGTATTTGATCACCTACCAACCAGTAAGAATTCCGCCTCTCACAGTCCTGTTAGTTTTTCTTTAAGAAGCCCTCCTGTTCTCCCATCTTTACCTGTATGAACTGCACCTGTTTGAACTTGTTACCTGTATAAAAGACACCTGTCCACACACTCAATCAGACTCCAACCTCTCCACAATGGCCAAGACCAGAGAGCTGTGTAAGGACATCAGGGATAACATTGTAGACCTCCACAAGGCTGGGATGGGCTACAGGACAATAGGCAAGCAGATGGTGAGAAGGCAACAACTGTTGGCGCAATTATTCGAAAATGGAAGAAGTTCAAGATGACGGTAAAGTCTCCCTCGGTCTGGGGCTCCATGCAAGATCTCACCTCGTGGGGCATCAATGATCATGAGGAAGGTGAGGGATCAGCCCAGAACTACACGGCAGGACCTGGTCAATGACCTGAAGAGAGCTGGGACCACAGTCTCAAAGAAAACCATTAGTAATACACTACGCCGTCATGGATTAAAATCCTGCAGCGCACGCAAGGTCCCCTTGCTCAAGCCAGCGCATGTCCAGGCCCATCTGAAGTTCGCAAATGTCTGGATGATCCAGATGAGGAATGGGAGAAGGTCATGTGGTCTGATGAGACAAAAATAGAGGTTTTTGGTCTAAACTCCACTCGCCGTGTTTGGAGGAAGAAGAAGGATGAGTACAACCCCAAGAACACCATCCCAACTGTGATGCATGGAGGTGGAGACATCATTCTTTGGGGATGCTTTTCTGCAAAGGGGACAGGACGACTGCACCGTATTGAGGGGAGGATGGATGGGGCCATGTATTGCGAGATCTTGGCCAACAACCTCTTTCCCTCAGTAAGAGCATTGAAGATGGGTCGTGGCTGGGTCTTCCAGCATGACAACGACCCGAAACACACAGCCAGGGCCTGAACCCAATAGAAAATCTTTGGAGGGAGCTGAAAGTCTGTATTGCCCAGCGACAGCCCCAAAACCTGAAGGATCTGGAGAAGGTCTGTATGGAGGAGTGGGCCAAAATCCCTGCTGCAGTGTGTGCAAAGCTGGTCAAGAACTACAGGAAACTTTTGATCTCTGTAATTGCAAAGGTTTCTGTACCAAATATTAAGTTCTGCTTTTCTGATGTATCAAATACTCATGTCATGCAATAAAATGCAAATGAATGAATTAAAAAATTTGTTTTGGATTCCATCACTCGCAGTTGAAAAGTTCCTGTGGGAAAACCTGCAAAATCGGCAGTGTATCAAATACTTTTTCACCCCACTGTATGTGTATATATATATGAAATATTTCTTAAATTGCTCTACTTGAGTCAACGGGTTTCATTCATTCATGCGTTGAATTATATAATGCTTATTAAAAGGAAAATACTATATGAGTATTAATATTAAAAATAATCTCTTTAATAATTATAATTTATCTGTTACCTACTGAATACATCTGGAGCCCATAGGCTCTTTAGAAATGTTGGATTGTGTGATGAAGTCTTCCATATGGGGTACTGATCGCCTTTACTCCCTCATGTCTTGTTAAATGGCAGCCCAGAAGAAATGGATTGGTCTCTCAAAGCAGATGCAGCCTACAGCAACAGACAGGGGGCCTTCTGAAGCCGGCCACTGTTGATCCTCCTGGACCAACTAAAAGCAGACACACAGGCCCACAACACAGACAAAACACAGAAACAACAGACAGACAAACAGAGAGAGACAGACAACCTCAACCTCCCACTCAAACAATAATATGAGGTTTATGACGGTTCAAGTTGGAACATCTTTGTCAAATCAACTGCAATGCAATGTTCCATGGAAATGTCTTTCAGTTCTATAGGGAAAATATTGTTATTAACTTCAATAGATACTTTTTGCTGTAGACCTTTTTAGGCTGGCCTCAAATGTTTGCTGTGGAACAGTTTGCATGGATCTGTAAAAAGATACTTCACTCTGGGGAAAGGATCCAGGGCACATTCAGACACACTGAAATGTCAAAACCCCTCTAGTGGGTTTGACGCCAGGAGAAGACCTAGAGACTTGTCTATGGCTGTGTGCGATCTTAATGTAGTTTGTGCATAATCATCATTAAAGTAGTTCAATGCCTTTTGGAAGAATAAAAGGGGGGTTTAATTAATTTTAGACCACTACCAGAATAGTTCCAAGGAAAATATTGTCTTCAGTTCGCTAAGTTAGTACTTTGAGTTTTTAGTGAAACTTTTTGTGGATTGTGTTATGATCTAAAAGTTGACTAGTAGTGCAATCAACTACAATTATTAAATCGAAGATGAAATTACTACACCTCACGATATGTCAGAAAAATGAGCAAGTTGGCTGCGTTATGCATCACTGTGAACTTCTCCCGTTGTCTTTATTGTGTGATCTTTAAACGGGAGACAATTTGCATTATGTGGCATTAGTAAAGGGATTAGGAAACATGATTCATGGTTGCAAGACATTCTTCATTTGAGCAAATTAGTTTCTTTTCCCCTGCCGAACAACGGAACACTGTCTGACCCTCCCTTAATCTCTGTGAACAAAAAGGCCTCGCCAAACTGGAACTGCGGGACCTTGTTATTCAGACCCTGATTAAGCCACTGCTCCTAAATTAACATGAGGGTTACGTCCCACACGGCACCGTGTTCTCTAAGTAGTGCCCTCTGTTTGACCAGAGCAGACTGAAAGTAGTGCACTAGATGGAAGATGGGGTGCCATTAGGGATGCCCCCAAGGGCTTGTCCTCTATTAATTCTACTGTGTTATCACTGTTAATCACACGCCGCTAGCCGGCCAATCAGGGTGGTAATAAATAAATAATGACTTTTTGTTTTGTTGACGCCGTTAATGGAGATGAGAACCAGAAAAAAAGTACAGGTATCTGTGTTTGGAATAAATCTCACACAAGTGTTATTTTGCTGCTACTGGATACAATTTTTCATCACATGCTGCCGATTCTGGACCTCTAGTGTCTCTTCAAAAGCACCCGTTTCCCAATTTTGTTTACATGGACCCTGGTCAGGTTTGTGCACCAAAGGAAATAAGGTACAATTTGAAACATTAACCTGGATTATTTTTTTCCCCTTTCTACGCCAGCATGGCTCACCTAAATGTGGCTCGAGGTCAGGGACGGGCGCAAATGGAGGTCTACAGAACCTATGCTTGAGCACCTGTTCCTTTGCCCTCGTAGTTGCCAAGTGCCCTGCACCCCCAGTCTGCTTCCAAATTCTTGTGCCATTGTCAGGTTCATCAACCCCCCAACCCGTCAGTTGATTGTGCCTGCTGGTCCACCCTGAACAAAAGAGTTTGAATACTAGGACAATTATGATGATCATAATGTGTCTGTTATAACAATGGAAGTATTTGTCCTGAGCAAAGGTCAGATATTAAAAGCATAAAGATCCGCTACATCCCTCTCGTTTATTCAGATTGATGTTTAAACCATTATTATTATTTGGAAAGTGTTACAAAGGGTGATGATGTAAATGCCTTGTATTCAATAGATTCTGGGATTCTATGAAAGCCTTGTGAATAGATATTGCATGGATGGACTCTGAACAGGGAAGTCACAGAATAACAGGATAACAAGTTCCAGGAAGTCACAAAGAGTTCTAAAACTTAGATTAAATAGCTGTCGCATAGCAAAATAGCATTTAATTTTTATTTTCACAAAATTCACGACTCTCATTGACCCCAGACAATGACTCACTTGCTTAATAATTAACTGCTTCACATGGAAAGATCCTTGAGGGGGTTATCCCTTTTAATTCACTTCTTACCCTCTACCTGTATGGAGATGGATGGAGTCCGGTTGCTTCCGTTTTCCTCTCTAGCTTTGATATCAACAGTACTGAAACCATTATAACGTTTGGTTAACATTGTCTACACCATCATTAATATTCGGTCAGGTTGGCTGACAAGCGCAAATGTAAGAGGCAGAGAAGACACAGAGAGAACGGGCTATACCGACTGCCCTCCCTGGAACAAACGCCATCCCTTCTGCAGTAGGGAGTTTTAGAGAGTCTATAGTCAGGGGAGCAGCAATCTAGGTAGTCTTACCATATATTGGGCTATGCCGTTATTATTTAATGTGAGCATGAAAGATAAATCACAATTGTCAATCATGCATTAGGCACTATCTTTAGATTCGCTTACCATCTGTGATGAGGAGTAAGTGCGTAGAAGAACAAAAGCAGGCATACAATTCTTATGTATGTATGCATTTTTGTTTTCGTTACAGTGGCATTTAATGTGATAAGAACATGGAGATGGAAATAAAAAACATTTTCCTGAGGGAAGGGGGTGGGGTTCATTTTGCACACCTGCCCCTGAACAGTCTGTTCTCAGTTTACAACGGCTGGTTAAACTACTAGTTCATGAGGATGCACAGGTCATGGCTGGGTTACACTGGTGTTAGTGTGCAGGCCCTGGGGCAAGGTCCAGCCATAACCATAATATGCCCGAGGGGACATACTAACTCAGGATGATTGGCATAGTTCTGTGTGAAAGGTGCACAGTCAGGTGGGACCAGGCTGTTAACACGTGGCCCTGTACTCAACCAGAGAGATTAATGGTTTTGACTGCGTGGCAGCAGAGTAACTGGGGATCAGTGGAATGTAATTGGGTTGAGACATATATGGGCATAGACAGACAGCTGCTCATAGCAGGAGCCAATCACACTCAATCCCTGCCACACTTCCAGTTCTTCACCTTTGGTGAGGGTACTCACATAGAGACACAGAGAAATGCCTTATCAAAGGTTTATTGTAGGTTGAAAGTTGTTTTCCACAGTCAAAGAGAGCACTGAGATTTAATGTAGCTAAATATGAATTGATAACTTGTTCTTTTTTATTTAAGTAACAGATGTGAAGATAAAAACAAAAACATATAAACAGTATTCCAGAAAAGGGAAATATCAAGCAATATTTCAATCACTGTCTCAGTCTTGAACATAACTCAGATTGCTGTTTCTAAGGATTCTTCCACTCTGAGCTGGTAAAGATAAACTTTTGCTGACACGTTCTTAAGACCCCAGTCCTGCTTCCTCTTGAACTCTTTTGACATCTAAATGCACTTCTAATTCCACCAAAGTCCTTTTTCTCGTGCCAGATGTTATGAAATAATGTAAATTTATTGGTGACATTGAGAATTTTTTGTACTTCTTTTTAGACATTCAAATTAGCCTCACCCTACTTACAATACCCTGCTTCGACGCTAATCGGTTCACGTCTTGGTTGGCAGTGTCAGCCTCTCAGCCTCACTAACAACAGCTGTGACCCCTCGCAGGAAGTCAGGCATCCCACTTCCTGTAGCAAGCTGTGCCGCTGGCTCCTCCTGGCCAGGGATGGCTTTCTAATTGGTGTCCTCTCACCTTTTGAAACTGGGATGCGAAATCTCTGACAGTTCTTGGCAGGAGGAAGACTTCAGCTGTCCTTGAAGAAAAGACAACAAAAAAGTGAAATCAGATGCAAAATGATGCTAAAATAAAACATTTTCAAGACATGCTAAAGTCTCTTAAAGGAAAAGTGATCTTGGAGGGTCTTGTAGAGACCTAAGAGGGTAGAATAAACAACAGAAAGCACTAGTTCATATTGACTTCAAATGGTTAAAAGCTATTGAACAGCTCCATTAAATCAGTTTGGTTATATAACTACCAGTTAGAACTGGCATGTTAGCAAATTACAATATTTTTTTCTCTTATGAATGAAGCTACATAGTTGAAAATCAACAATTTGCATGAGAAGTGGAATTAAAAAAAGTTTCCTCTTTCAAGGTCAATATCAAGATCTATTTCAAACATGCCTTAAAATATTTTGGGTAAATCATTATTTTCTTCTCAAATAAACCTTTCATTTTAAAAGATAAATGCAAATAAAGACCATGAAACAGTAATGTAAACACCAATTATTATTTTTTTGTTTTACCTGAGAACTTATGCAGCAATTAGTCTAGCAATAAATAAGATTAATAAGGTGATTCTCATTTAACAAATTAGTTACAGAACCATAAGGCATCTGCATTATGCTGAAAAGAAAGATGTCTAGTTTAAGGCCCAGTGTTTTATTTAAGTGCAAAAATAAAAACTTTAAGCAGTGATTTTAGTATTATGCAAGGAATTACACACATATGATTTGTCACACTCCTCCAGACAGTAATTCACACATTGTATTGAAGGAGGTTAGTGGATGCTCTGTCATCAGGAATTAAAAGTTCTGGAAAATTACATCTTCATGAAATTAGATGGAAAACCACAATCATGTGAGCTTGAAGCTAGTAATATAAATATACTGAAAGAATAGAGACTAAGAAGGAAGTCTTGTTTTCGCCTTTGACATTCACTTGATTCCTTTGACATACACTTGATTCAATGGAATATACAGGTGCTGGTCATAAAATTAGAATATCATCAAAAAGTGGATTTATTTCAGTAATTCCTTTAAAAAAGTGAAACTTGTATAATGTATACATTCATTCCACACAGACTGATATATTTCAATATTTCAAGTCTTTTCATTTTGATGATTATAACTGACAACTAATGAAAACCCCAAATTCAGTATCTCAGAAAATGTTAATATTGTGAAAAGGTTCAATTTTGAAGACACCTGGTGCCACACTCTAATCAGCTAATTAACCCAAAACACCTGCAAAGGCCTTTAAATGGTCTCTCACTGTAGTTCTGTAGGTAACACAATCATGGGGAAGACTGCTGACTTGACAGCCGTCCAAAGGACGACCATTGACACCTTGCACAAGGAGGGCAAGACACAAAAGGTCATAGCTAAAGAGGCTGGCTGTT
Organism: Esox lucius; assembly: GCF_011004845.1. Lineage (NCBI taxonomy): Eukaryota > Metazoa > Chordata > Actinopteri > Esociformes > Esocidae > Esox > Esox lucius. The sequence goes on from NC_047572.1 coordinate 10,307,502, forward strand.
CACAGAGATCTGTTTCCAAGCACATTAATAGAGAGTCGAAGGGAAGGAAAAAATGTGGTAGAAAAAAGTGTACAAGCAATAGGGATAACCGCACCCTGGAGAGGATTGTGAAACAAAACCCATTCAAAAATGTGGGGGAGATTCACAAAGAGTGGACTGCAGCTAGAGTCAGTGCTTCAAGAACCACCACGCACAGACCTATGCAAGACATGGGTTTCAGCTGTCGCATTCCTTGTGTCAAGCCACTCTTGAAAAAGACACAGCATCAGAAGCGTATCGCCTGGGCAAAAGACAAAAAGGACTGGACTGCTGCTGAGTTATGTTCTCTAATGAAAGTACATTTTGCATTTCCTTTGGAAATCAAGGTCCCAGAGTCTGGAGGAAGAGAGGAGAGGCACAGAATCCACGTTGCTTGAAGTCCAGTGTAAAGTTTCCACAGTCAGTGATGGTTTGGGGTGCCATGTCATCTGTTGGTGTTGGTCCACTGTGTTTTCTGAGGTCCAAGGTCAACGCAGCTGTCTACCAGGAAGTTTTAGAGCACTTCATGCTTCCTGCTGCTGACCAACTTTATGGAGATGCAGATTTCATTTTCCAACAGGACTTGGCACCTGCACACAGTGCCAAAGCTACCAGTACCTGGTTTAAGGACCATGGTATCCCTGTTCTTAATTGGCCAGCAAACTCGCCTGACCTTAACCCTACAGAAAATCTATGGGGTATTGTGAAGAGGAAGATGCGATACGCCAGACACAACAATGCAGAAGAGCTGAAGGCCACTATCAGAGCAACTGGGCTCACATAACACCTGATCAGTGCCACAGACTGATCGACTCCATGCCACGCCGCATTGCTGCAGTAATTCAGGCAAATGGAGCCCCAACTAAGTATTGAGTGCTGTACATGCTCATACTTTTCATGTTCATATGTTTCAGTTGGCCAACATTTCTAAAATTCCTTTTTTGTATTGGTTTTAAGTAATATAAAAATTTTCTGAGATACTGAATTTTGGATTTTCATTAGTTGTCAGTTATAATCATCACAATTAAAAGAAAAAAACTTTTGAAATATATCAGTCTGTGTGTAAAGAATGAATACAATATACAAGTTTCACTTTTTGAATGGAATTACTGAAATAAATCAACTTTTTGATGATATTCTAATTTTATGACCATGGCATGGTTGTTGGTGCCAGACGGGCCGGTCTGAGTATTTCACAATCTGTTCAATTACTGGGATTTTCACACACAACTATTTCTAGGGTTGACAAAGAATAGTGTGAAAAGGGAAAAACATCCAGTATGCGGCAGTCCTGTGGGCGAAAATGTCTTGTTGATGCTAGAGGTCAGAGGAGAATGGGCCGACTGATTCAAGCTGATAGACGAGCAACTTTGACTGAAATAACCACTCGTTACAACCGAGGTATGCAGCAAAGCATTTGTGAAGCCACAACACGCATAACCTTGAGGCGGATGGGCTACAACAGCAGAAGACCCCACTGGGTACCACTCATCTCCACTACAAATAGGAAAAAGAGGCTACAATTTGCAAGAGCTCACCAAAATTGAACAATTGAAGACTGGAAGAATGTTGCCTGGTCTGATGAGTCTCGATTTCTGTTGAGACATTCAGATGGTAGAATCAGAATTTGGCATAAACAGAATGAGAACATGGATCCATCATGCCTTGTTACCACTGTGCAGGCTGGTGGTGGTGGTGTAATGGTGTGGGGGATGTTTTCTTGGCACACTTTAGGCCCCTTAGTGCCAATTGGGCATTGTTTAAATGCCACGGCCTACCTGAGCATTGTTTCTGACCATATCCATCCCTTTATGACCACCATGTACCCATCCTCTGATGGCTACTTTCAGCAGGATAATGCACCATGTCACAAAGCTCGAATCATTTCAAATTGGTTTCTTGAACATGACAATGAGTTCACTGTACTGAAATGGCCCCCACAGTCACCAGATCTCAACCCAATAGAGCATCTTTGGGATGTGGTGGAACGGGAGCTTCGTGCCCTGGATGTGCATCCCACAAATCTCCATCAACTGCAAGATGCTATCCTATCATTATAGGCCAACATTTCTAAAGGATGCTTTCAGCACCTTGTTGAATCAATGCCACGTAGAATTAAGGCAGTTCTGAAGGCGAAAGGGGGTCAAACACAGTATTATTGAAATCCAACACTACTGTTGTTTGCTCCTTGGGGTTTAAGGCCGGGTGTCTCTGTAAAGCACTTTGTGACAACTGCTGTTGTAAAAAGGGCTTTATAAATACATTTGATTGATATTAGTATGGTGTTCCTAATAAACCTTTAGGTGAGTGTATATATATACAAACCCGATTCCAAAAAAGTTGGGACACTGTACAATTGTGAATAAAAACAGAATGCAATGATGTGGAAGTTTCAAATTTAGATATTTTATTCAGAATACAACATAGATGACATATCAAATATCAAATATTTAAACTGAGAAAATGTATCACTTTAAGGGAAAAATAAGTTGATTTTAAATTTCATGGCATCAACACATCTCAAAAAAGTTGGGACAAGGCCATGTTTACCACTGTGTGGCATTCCCTCTTCTTTTTATAATAGACTGCAAACGTCTGAGGACTGAGGAGACAACTTGCTCAAGTTTATGAATAGGAATGTTGTCTCATTCTTGTCTAATACAGGCTTCTAGTTGCTCAACTCTCTTAGGTCTTCTTTGTCGCACCTTCCTCTTTATGACGCGCCAAATGTTTTCTATGGGTGAAAGATCTGGACTGCAGGCTGGCCATTTCAGTACCCGGATCCTTCTTCTATGCAGTCATGACATTGTAATTGATGCAGTATGTGGTCTGGCATTGTCATGTTGGAAAATGCAAGGTCTTCCCTGAAAGAGACGACGTCTGGATGGGAGCATTTGTTGTTCTAGAACTTGGATATAACTGTCAGTATTGATGGTGCCTTTCCAGATGTGTAGGCTGCCCATGCCACACGCACTCATGCAACCCCATATCATCAGAGATGCAGGCTTCTGAACTGAGCGCTGATAACAACTTGGGTTGTCCTTGTCCTCTTTAGTCTGGATGACATGGCGTCCCAGTTTTCCAAAATGAACTTCAAATTTTGATTTGTCTGACCACAGAACACTTTTCCACTTTGCCACAGTCCATTTTAAATTATCCTTGGCCCAGAGAAAACACCCGCGCTTCTGGATCGTGTTTAGATACGGCTTCTTTTTTGACCTATAGGGTTTTAGCCGGCAACGGCGAATGGCACGGTGGATTGTGTTCACCGACAATGTTTTCTGGAAGAATTCCTGAGCCCATGTTGTTATTTCCATTACAGTATCATTCCTGTATGTGATGCAGTGCTGTCTAAGGGCCTGAAGATCACGGGCATCCAGTATGGCTTTCAGGCCTCGACCCTTATGCACAGAGATTGTTCCAGATTCTCTGAATCTTTGGATGATATTATGCACTGTAGATGATGATAACTTCAAACTCTTAGCATTTTTTCTCTGAGAAACTCCTTTCTGATATTGCTCCACTATTTTTTATTACAACATTGGGGGAATTTGTGATCCTCTGCCCATCTTGACTTCTGAGAGACACTGCCACTCAGAGAGGCTCTTTTTATACCCAATCATGTTGCCAATTGACATAATAAGTTGCAAATTGGTCCTCCAGCTGTTCCTTATCTGTACATTTAACTTTTCCGGCCTCTTATTGCCACCTGTCCCCACTTTTTTGGAATGTGTAGCTCCCATGAAATCCAAAATGAGCCAAAATTTGGCATGACATTACAAAATGTCTCACTTTCAGCATTCGATATGTTATCTATATTCTATAGTGAATTAAATATACGTTTATGAGATTTGTAAATTATTCCATTCCTTTTTTACTCACAATTTGTGTCCCAACCTTTTTGGAATCAGGTTTGTATATAAATATACATATGTATATATATATATATATATATATATATATATATATATACACACACACACATTTGAAGAGTACCTATGATAAAAATGACAGACTCTTACATGCTTTGTAAGTGGGAAAACTCGGCAAAATCGGCAGTGTATCAAATACGTGTTCTCCCCACTGTATATAGATATATATATATACACACATATACACACACAGCTCCAGAAAAAAGTAAGAGACAACTGCACCTTTAAGAGACCACTGCACCTTTTGCTTTCTTTTCCAAAAAAGTCAAAAAGGCAGGTTTTGAGTGCAGAACAGAAGGGTTAAAATTAAGAGACCACTCCAAATAGAACGTTTCTGTTCCTCACTCAAAACTTTCCTTTCCAACTTTTTTGGAAAAGAAAGCAAAAGGTTCAGTGGTCTCTTAAATTTTCCAGAGCGGTATATATATATATATATATATGAGCATATAAACAAGAACAGGAATCAGGCAGGTCTAGTTTGGCCAGCCCGTGATTAGAAGGGATGAATGTTGTTGTCCTTGCTGGATTTGAACCAGGTTCTCCAATGTGTCAGGCTGTGTCTTTAAACACTACTCCACTAAGCTATATGCGTGGGATGTGTCGGTATAGTGTCTCAACATTAGATCATTTTGTCACGCGTTAACATCACTCCAAGTTTGAATATTTAGCTAGACACCATTAAGCATTGTTTTAAACTGACTAACGTTTCATATTAAGTTTACTTTCACCACAAATAGAACCTATGAATTGTATGGCTTTTACCTCTGGCCGTTTTAACAGCTTATTAGCCAGTAATAGGCTTATTAGTATCTACTAACTTATTACTTGGAATAGTCATAAGAATTGAGCAGTTGCTAGAAACACAGAAGATGAACTTCACACTGCCAAAGCTATTTCATTTCATGGCACATAAACGTACATTTTTCTTTCATTTGTGATTGACATTGATACAATAACTATCAATATAGATGGTAATAACAGATTTTTAAGTACTACTTTGACCAGTGCAAAGTATGACATACAGAAAAATATATGTTAGCCTATGGAAAATCCAAGTTTTTGGAAATTGACAAGGTCCTTTACTTCAAGTGAATAGGCTACAGAAACAGAACACATTTCAACGCCAGTACATAGGTCCAAACCGAGAGTTTTAAGAAAATACAATTGCTTAAATGAAAAGTCTGGTCCCATGCACTGGAACTGAAATCAACTCATTTCAGTGCAAATATTCCTGGGACAGACCCGCAAAGACGCTCAGTATGTAGTCTATTTACTTTGCGAAAATTACGTTGTGTTTTTCTGAAAACTCCTCTCTGTTTTTTTATACCATATTCATGTCACCTATTCACAATAGGTGACATGCTTAGACTAGGAATAGTGATTGGCAACATGGGGATGTGCCAAGGATCTAAAGATATGGAAATACATATAGAAATAAATGTATACCGAATATAAGATTATGGAACTTAATATAAAAATAAATAAATACAGAAATTAATGATCAAGGAAAATAAATAAATATGGGGAAAATATTGATTAATATGTTTTTATTATTTTGTATGAATAAATATATGTATTGATACATTTATTCATTTTTTCATTTATTTCAAATTTTGGCAAGTTTGGTCCTCCATAATAGGTGACACGAATAAGGTATCGAAAAGGCCACATTTTTTTTGGGGGAAAAATACATCGTCATTATCTCAGAGTGAATAGGCTACAATGCGACCCATTTTTGCCGATCCCTCTAGGGGGTTCTAGTGGTTCAAAGTTTATTCATCAAATGCGGCAAATAACACAGCGTCATTCTGAAGAATTACATTCTTGTGACATGGCCCACAACATATGGACGGTAAGAATTAATAAATATATAAAGCAAAAATATACATAACAAAAAAACTAGCAGCAATTTTAAATGGTACATACTGAAGAATATTCTAAAGTTCATTGAATGTAATTAGAAACAGATCAGAGCATTTGGAAGAAATGTATTTCAATGCCTGTGTATAGGTGCTGACTTGTAGTTTAAGCACATGCATCGTTTGTCTATAGGTGACATGAATAAGCTATTGACAAACCAAGAGGCATAATTGGAAATATACAACACATTTTCTCCAGGTGAATAGGCTACAAAACGGGACATCTTTGCGGATCTCTCCCGGAGGTTCTAGTGTGGCGTCATTTTCGGGCAATATCATAATTTTGGAAATATCATGGTTATCGTCAATATCGGTATATCGCGACACCCCTAGATGAGACCAAGAGAGAGGTTTTTGGCTAAAACTCAAAGCGCCATGTATTGCAAAAACCTACTGTAACACTGCCTATGCCTCTGCACACACCCTACAGTGAGGTACGTTGGTGGCTGCATCATGTTGTGGGGATTATTCTTAGCAGCAGGGAATGGGAGTCTTGTTAAAATTAAACAAAAAATTGATTGAGCAAAATACAATGAAATCTAGAAAGATAATCTGTTTGAATGCTACAATATTTATGAATATTACCATCATCATAATCACAAAATATGGTGAAAGCTACAATAAATTGGCTCATGCAAATTGCTGTAGAATGCATGGAACATAAAGGCATATCAGAGTGTTTGATATCATGAACACTGTCTGCACTTTTGACTAGATCAGATGATGCACTTGGGAAAGGAACACTATCTACACTGTTAAGAGGAAGCCCTTGGGCATCAAAAATCTAAATGTCAGAGACAGGCTAAATTCAAAAAGTAAATTATTCATGTGACCCCGACAGAGGCTGAATGACAGGTCACCATGAAGGCTCATAAGCAGACAGGAAAACTGACAGCAAGCAGCATCAGAGAACTACATCCCAAATGGCACCCTATTCGCTATATAGTACGCTTTATATAACCAGAGCCCTGTGAATATTTGTATTGACCCTGGTCAAAAGTAATGCACAACAACGATGGAGTAGAGAGTCATTTGGGACACCGACATCATTTTCCGAAGGGGGGGGGGGGGGGGGGTTCAATGCTCCAGCAGCTGTTAGAGCAAACAGGGGGAACGACCTGCTCAATAAACCATGAATAAGTGTTGAAGAATATGCAAAATGGCTTCTTCTAAGAAACGTAGAAGTTGGCATATGGACAGGGTGGTTCATATTCCTTGGGAGGTTTAGAATGTAGATAAGACGCAGCGGTCCCACCAAAGCCAACCCTTTGTGTCACCGAATATTTAATGTTTCCTTTGATCTACATTGATCAGGAAACATTTTTTGAACCAGAATGAAAGGAGAAGGGTGACATCGATAGGCAGTAGCAGATTAGACAGGAACAATTCAAGGACTAAATGGAACAACATAGTATTGATTATTCACTGTGTTGGGACGGAATTAATTGTCATGAGACAGTTTATGAAAATCATATACAGTGTTATCAACCCGGAAGGATGTTCTGTAGAGATTGTTTGAGGCCAAAGAGGACTACCATGTCTGCCACCTATCACATCGATCGAACAAGAAAAAAAAAAACTGATTTCACATCAACATTGCCTGAAGGGTTTGTGTATGTCTATAGATGCAGAGGTGGGCTGTGAGCAGAAATCAGCCCTGGCATTATACAGTATTTCACAAAAGTGAGTACACACCTCACATTTCTGTAAATATTTGAGTATATCTTTTCATGTGACAACACTGAAGAAATGACTCTTTGCTACAATGTAAAGTAGTGAGTGTACAGCTTGTTTAACAGTGGACATTTGCTGTCCCCTCAAAATAACTCAAAACAAAGCCATTAATGTCTAAACCGCTGGCAACAAAAGTCAGTACACCCCTAAGTGAAAATGTCCAAATTGGGCCCCAAGTGTCATAGTTTTGTGTGGCCACCATTATTTTCCAGCACTGCCTTAACCCTCTTGGGCATGGAGTTCACCAGAGCTTCACAGGTTGCCACTGGAGTCCTCTCCCACTCCTCCATGACTACATCACGGAGCTGGTGGATTTTAGAGACATTGCGCTCCTCCACCTTCCATTTGAGGATGCCCCACCAATGCTCAATAGGGTTCCCTCAATGAACTGTAGCTCCCCAGTGCCGGCAGCACTCTTGCAGCCCCAGACCATGACACTCCCACCACCATGCTTGACTGTAGGCAAGATACACTTGTCTTTGTACTCCTCACATGGTTGCCGCCACACACACTTGACACCATCCGAACCAAATACGTTTATCTTGGTCTCATCAGACCACAGGACATGGTTCCAGTAATCCATGTCCTTAGTCTGCTTGTCTTCAGCAAACTGTTTGCGGGCTTTATTGTGCATCCTCTTTAGAAGAGGCTTCCTTCTGGGACGACAGTCATGCAGTCTAAACTGGCAACAAAAGTGACTACACCCCTATGTAAAAAAATTCCAAATTGGGCCCAATTAGCCATTTTCACTCCCCGTTGTCATGTGATTCATCAGTGTTACAAGGTCTCAGGTGTGAATGGGGAGCAGGTGTGTTCAATTTGGTGTCATGGCTCTCACACGCCCCCATACTGGTCACTGGAAGTTCAACATGGCACCTCATGGCAAAGAACTCTCTGAGGATCTGAAAAAAAGAATTGTTGCTCTACATAAAGATGGCCTAGGCTATAAGATTTCCAAGACCCTGAAACTGAGCTGCAGCACGGTGGCCAAGACCATACAGTGGTTTAACAGGACAGGTTCCACACAGAACAGGCCTCGCCATGGTCGACCAAAGAAGTTGAGTTCACATGCTCAGATTCATATCCAGAGATTGTTGCTGGGAAATAGACGTATGAGTACTGCCAGCATTGCTGCAGAGGTTGAAGGGGTGGGGGGTCAGCCTGTCAGTGCTCAGACCATACGCTGCACACTGCATCAAATTGGTCTGCATGGCTGTCATCACAGAAGGAAGCCTCTTCTAAAGATGATGCACAAGAAAACCTACAAACAGTTTGCTGAAGACAAGCAGACTAAGGACATGGATTACTGGAACCATGTCCTGTGGTCTGATGAGACCAAGATAGACTTATTTGGTTCAGATGGTATAAAGCGTGTGTGGCGGCAACCAGGTGAGGGGTAAAAATACAAGTGTGCCTGGCCTACAGTCAAGCATGGTGGTGGGAGTGTCATGGTCTGGGGCTGCATGAGTGCTACTGGCACTGGGGAGCTACAGTTCATTGAGGGAACCATAAAAGCCAACATGTACTGTGACATACTGATGCAGAGCATGATCCCCTCCCTTTGGAGACTGGGCCGCAGGGCACTATTCCAACATGATAACTACCCCAAACAAACCTCCAAGATGACCACTGTCTTGCCAAATAAGCTGAGGGTAAAGGTGATGGACTGGCCAAGCATGTCTCCAGACTTAAACCCTATTGAGCATTTGTGGGGCATCCTGAAACGGAAGGTGGAGGAGTGCAAGGCCTCTAACATCCACCAGCTTTGTGATGTCGTCATGGAGGAGTGGAAGAGGACTCCAGTGGCAACATGGGAAGCTCTGGTGAACTCCATGCCCAAGAGGGCTAAGGCAGTGCTGGAAAATGATGGAGGCCACACAAAATATTGACATTTTGGGCCCAATTTGGACAATTCACTTAAGGGGGATCGCAATTTTGTTTCCAGCGGTTTAGACAGTAATGGCTGTGTGTTGTGTTATTTTGAGGGGAGAGCAAATTTACACTGTTATACAAGCAGTAAACTCACTACTTTACATTGTTGCCAAGTGTCATTTCTTTAGTGCTGTCACATGAACAGATATAATATAATATTTACTAAAATGTGAGGGGTGTACTCACTCACTTGTGAGATAATGTATATATATTCTGGACACCAGTTACTTACAAAGTACTTTTACCTTTACATTTTTTACCTTTTTATGCAACATTTTCCATTTAAAATATCTGATAAAGACCCTTACATATCATCAGTCAATGTAAAAAAGAATCTCTGGCAGAGAGTCACGACTGAAAATACCCCCACTGCCATGATTGCAAGTAAAACATAAAAGGTCGGAATGTTTCTAGGCAAGTACTTCCTTGAAGGTATGTGGTGAAAGCCAATGACAAGGTTTGTTTGGGTTCATGTACACTGAGTGTTCCAGAAACAAAAATATACAGAAGCAATGCCAGCATCAGAGAAAGTATGAAGTTGAACTAGTGTAAATTTGGATTTGGAAATTCATTAGATGGCGAGAGCTGAAATTTGTAAGAACAGTGATGCAGAGTTGGCTACCTTTCTACTTGACAAGTAAGGTTACCTTAGATACCTCATTTAGCTAGTTGAGTACAGTCAAGAATGGCTATGTGAAAGTTACTAGGATGATGATGATGATGATAGAGAAACAATTACTCGATGTAGAAAATCATTCAGTGTTCTTGTTTATTTTATTTGTATGAGCACAGATACATTTTTGGAAGGTTTCTCCACAGTTTTTTTTGAGACAGTAAGCTATTGTTCGCTAGCTTCGTTATGTGTCTGAGCAGACACTCCTGGATTCCATTTCCTGCCGGAAAAAAAGTGTTACAACCTGGTGTTCTCTACAAATGATAAAGAAAAACAAATATGCATTGTGGGTTGTTTGACCAAACCTAGTTTAAGCGACTATTGCTCGGAAGAAGCAATTACATTGCCTTTTAGTTAGATTTAACCTTGTGCAGACTTGTCAAAACGTGCATATTAATTATTGTTCCAGCTAGCTCTAGCAAGCACAATTATGGTTTCATATTCGCTAGCTAGCCATCAACGAGTCTCTGAAATATGGCAATCCATCTAACAATATTGATTGCCCAGATTACGTTTTGATTGGTTTAGCTGTTTACTTATTTAATTCTGTGTTCCGTAGGTATAGAAACGTCCCATCAACTAATTGGAAGTCTGTGTTCATTGCACCAGCATCGACAGATGGAGGTAAGACAGCTTCAGGACCAGTCAATATGCTTGTATATAGTGTCAGATCCTAATGATGTTATAGAACCAATATTCAACTCATTGCTGTGGCATCAAAACTTGCATAGTGCACCTTTAATTTGGAACTTCCCAAATCTGGTGAAAAACTAAGTACTTTTACTTTGTACTTTTACACACACACACACACACACACACACACACACACACACACATATATATACATATATATACACTTACCTAAAGGATTATTAGGAACAATAATCCCCTTTCGCCTTTAGAACTGCCTTAATTCTACGTGGCATTGATTCAACAAGGTGCTGAAAGCATTCTTTAGAAATGTTGGCCCATATTAATAGGATAACATCTTGCAGTTGATGGAGATTTGTGGGATGCACATCCAGGGCACAAAGCTCCCGTTCCACCACATCCCAAAGATGCTCTATTGGGTTGAGATCTGGTGACTGTGGGGGCCATTTCAGTACAGTGAACTCATTGTCATGTTCAAGAAACCAATTTGAAATGATTCAAGCTTTGTGACATGGTGCATTATCCTGCTGAAAGTAGCCATCAGAGGATGGGTACATGATGGTCATAAAGGGATGGATATGGTCAGAAACATTGCTCAGGTAGGCCGTGGCATTTAAACAATGCCCAATTGGCACTAAGGGGCCTAAAGTGTGCCAAGAAAACATCCCCCACACCATTACACCACCAGCCTGCACAGTGGTAACAAGGCATGATGGATCCATGTTCTCATTCTGTTTACGCCAAATTCTGATTCTACCATCTGAATGTCTCAACAGAAATCTAGACTCATCAGACCAGGCAACATTCTTCCAGTCTTCAACTGTCCAATTTTGGTGAACTCTTGCAAATTGTAGCTTCTTTTTCCTATTTGTAGTGGAGATGAGTGATACCCGGTGGGGTCTTCTGCTGTTGTAGCCCATCCGCCTCAAGGTTATGCGTGTTGTGGCTTCACAAATGCTTTGCTGCATACCTCGGTTGTAACGAGTGGTTATTTCAGTCAAAGTTGCTTGTCTATCAGCTTGAATCAGTCGGCCCATTCTCCTCTGACCTCTAGCATCAACAAGGCATTTTTTGCCCACAGGACTGCTGCATACTGGATGTTTTTCCCTTTTCACACCATTCTTTGTAAACCCTAGAAATGGTTGTGCGTGAAAATCCCAGTAACTGAGCAGATTGTGAAATACTCACACCGGCCCGCCTGGCACCAACAACCATGCCACGCTCAAAATTGCTTAAATCACCTTTCTTTCCCATTCTGACATTCAGTTTGGAGTTCAGGAGATTGTCTTGACCAGGACCACACCCCTAAATGCATTGAAGCAACTGCCATGTGATTGGTTGATTAGATAATTGCATTAAAGAGAAATTGAACAGGTGTTTCTAATAATCCTTTAGGTGAGTGTATATATATATATATATATAGTAGCGATCTGAAGGGGCAAGTGCTAATTACTCATTGTTGCAAAGGATTATGGGACAAACAGAAATCACCTCTAAAGCAGTATTATGGTTTGTTCATGTTTAGTTATTCTAGTTAATAAATGTAGTTATTGAAGTTATGGGTTGTTTGTGTTCAGTGGATTGGGACAGTGTATCAAAAATGTGGTTACCGTGACCGAGCCTTACATGGCCGGGGTTCATGTTCCTTGTTGAAATGTGTAATAAAGTGTGACTTTTCCTGGGGTAGTACAGTGTAAGTAACACAGGAATTGTATAAAATGCCAGTCTCTGTCTAATGCATCATTCTTTCATGCCAGTTCACCACAATATATATACACACACATAAACACGTGCACACACAGTAACTGTTCTTATATATAATATCTTAATCTTTCACAATTTCTGAGGTCTGGTGCATTCTGAATCAGTGTTTCTTTAATGACTTGCTCTAGGTATGGTATTAGCCAGGTGATGAGTTGTACCTTTTTTTCACCAGATGTAGTGCATGGCATTCAGGCCTAATAGCTCCATTTTGGTTTCATAAGAACAGAGAATACTTTTCCTCATTGTCCTTCAGGTGGCGTGTTGTATGCCTTTTACTCAGGAGTGGCTTGCACCTAGCCACTCAACTATGAAGGCCTGATTGATGCAATGCTGCATGTTGTTCTTCTGGCTGAAGTGATGCTCTGATAGTGAAAACTGGATTCTTGGTCTCCTTTTGGCATTGGTTGGTAGAATGTTTATTTCACTTGGCGTGTGTTCACACAGGGTTATATACAGTGCAAGTGATTCACTTGTGAAGTCAAGTATGAGTAAATACAAATTATAATTTTGAACACAATAAAAATCTACCTTTAATGTTTTCTAGGTATTTCAGACTTTTAGTAGCTGTTCTGTTTCAACCATGTGCAGCAATGAGATCAACAAGATTTTCCCAGCGTGACATTTTATCCCAAAATCTTCTTAAGTGAGTTTGCCTGGGGTATTTTTTTTTTTTTTCACGAGTGGTGAGTTTTCATATAAGTTTGAATTTGAAATGCAGTTGAAGCAAGTACATCAAATTGCCAACACTAGTTAGATTCAAGCTAGAGAGTAGTAGTGGAAGAAATTGTTCAGCAGATGTAAGTGCCCTTTGACTCCGTTTTCTTTCCGGGGCAGCTAAAAAGTATGGGATGCAAAGTCCGTCAGGGATACAAAAATTAAATGCAGGCTTAAACTGAAATCAATGGTTGACAACTCAGTTGTCTTATATTATTGATTATATTCTAGAACTGATCGCAAGGTGCCAATTTTTGCCTTCCTCTCGGGCGAGCTCAACACATTCGATGCTGGATTAGAGTCTAATTTATCTAATTTATTTATAAAGCACATTTAAAAACAACTTATGTCGACCAAAGTGCTGTACAGTCAAAACATATAGCCAGCTAAACATAATTACAGAACATGACATACATAAACATAACTTCCTACCCATTTGCAGACTCAAATGCTAAAGAAAATAGATAGGTCTTAAGGTGGGATTTAAAAATGTTGCTACTAGTAGAGGACCTAATATATAAAGGTAGGCTGTTCCACAACATTGGAGCAGCAACAGAAAAGCCACGATAAACTCTTTTAAACTTCACACGTGACCGTGGAACACACAAAAGCTGTTTGGTGGACGACCTGAGGGTCCTTGAGGAAGAGTGCTGGCTAAGGAGTTCTGAAATATAAGAGGGTACTGATCCATGTAGGGCCTTAAAAACAAATACAAGAACCTTAAAATCAATCCTATATTTAACAGGTAGCCAGTGGAGAGGCCATTACAGGAGTGATGCTTTCTCTCTTTTTTGTACCAGTTAAAAACCTAGCAGCTGCATTTTGAACAAGATGAAGGCAGGACAAGGTAGACTGACATATTGCCATATACAAAGAGTTACAATAGTCTAGACGGGAGGAAATGAACGCATGGATAACTGTCTCCAAATCCTTAAAAGAAAGAATGGGTTTCAATTTGGCAATGGCCCGAAGTTGGAAAAAGCTGCCTCTGACTGCAGCATTTACTTGTTTATCAAAATTAAGATCTGAATCAAAAGTTATCCTGAGTTTTTTGCATAGCTATGTACATTGTTGGATAGGAGTCCTAAGTTATTAACAATAACCTTGGTGGAATCTGTGTGGCCAAATCTGTTTTTGTATTATTTAATTGAATGAAGTTTTTAGCTAGCCAGTATTAAACATCTCAGAGTGATTTCAGGGATTTCTTTTCATCAATTTTCAGGGGAAGGTACTACTGAGTGTCATCAGCATAGCAATGGTAAGAGATGTAATATTTCTGAAAGATGGAGCCCAAGGGAAGCATATATAACGAGAATAAGATAGGGCCTAGGACAGACCCTTGAGGTAACCCAAAGGTAATTGATGCAGAAGAGTACAAGAAGTTCCCAATATTTACAGAAAATATCCTGTCTCTCAAATATGAAGTAAATTGCTTTAGAGCAGTACCCTGAAAGCCAACTTCTAGTTTAAGACGTTCTAGAAGGATGGCATGATCAATCGTGTCAGAAGCAGCACTAAGATCAAGAAGAATTAAAGTAGCACAGTTTCCATTGTCCCTAAACAACAATAAATCATTTAACGCCTTAAGAAGAGCTGATTCAGTGCTATGATGTGCCCTAAAACCTGACTGGAATTTATCCAGAATATGATTTTCATTTAAAATCATATTAGAACTTTTGATTGGAATGGCAATTTTGAAATGGGATGGAAATTATTAAGGACAGTTAAATCAAGATTAGGTTTTTTAATAATGGGTTGGACCACTGCATGTTTAAAACATGACGGGACAGTGCCATTGATGAGACAGCTATTTATTATGGACAATATACTGGGACCAATAGTGTCCAGCACTTATTTAAAAAGG
The DNA here is from genome assembly GCF_011004845.1 of Esox lucius. NCBI lineage: Eukaryota > Metazoa > Chordata > Actinopteri > Esociformes > Esocidae > Esox > Esox lucius. The sequence continues at coordinate 10,322,703 of NC_047572.1, forward strand.
CGTGAGGGAACTGTGTCCTGGGTGCAGGTAGTAGACTTCATGTGTGAGATGTTTAAAACATGACAGGACAGTGCCATTGATAAGACAGCTATTTATTATGGACAATATACTGGGACCAATAGTGTCCAGAACTTCTTTAAAAAGGCGTGAGGGAACTGTGTCCTGGGGGCAGGTAGTAGGCTTCATGTGTGAGATGTTTAAAACATGACAGGACAGTGCCATTGATGAGACAGCAATTTATTATGGACAATATACTGGGACCAATAGTGTCCAGCACTTCTTTAAAATGGCGTGAGGGAACTGTGTCCTGGGGGTAGGTAGTAGGCTTCATGTGAAAGAGATACAGGTTCAAACTGGTTAAAAAGAGCAGAACATGTGGCTATATCAGAGGGGTTGTGATCTGGATGTAAGATGCAAGATCTTATGGCATCTATCTTGCCAGTGAAGAAAGACAGGAAGTCTTCAGAAGTCGCTTCAGGAAAAGCAGTAGCAACCGGATGTAAAGCCTTGCTTATCACACTAAACTTTATGATTATTAGAGTAGAGAAATATTACGCTTTTACTGTTTTAACAGAGAGTTGATATTGCATTAAACAATCCCTGAAACTAGAGTCAGATAATGAAGAGCCAACCACGAGGCTACTTGTGGATTTTGAACTTTCTGACAGCAGAACTTATGGCATTAACACCTCCTCCTCATTGACTTTTAACATTGGCGTCCCTCAGGGGTGTTTCCTCAGCTGTTTTAAGTTCCTCTGCATTCACATATGTCGGCGAGAAATTGTCATAGACTAATGACAACACCAATGTTGTCAAGAGTGGGCAACAGCATGTCTATTCTTTAAGACAACTAGTTTGGGATGCTACCATGCGTCCTCTACAAATACCATTGCTGCAGCCATCAAGAGCATCCTGACCAGCTACATCAGGACCTTGTGTGACATCTGCTCCACACAATACTGCAACTAACTACAGCCGGTGATGAAGATGATCCAGTACGTCACCGGGGTCATGCTCCCACCCATCCAATCAGTGTTCACACACACCCCAGAAAAACACTGTTCATCTAGTTAACGTCAGACACACGGGGTGTTCATTGGCACATGTATTGCCTCAACAACAGCTTCAGAGACTGTTTCTATTTCCAAGCCATTTTGGCTGCTGAACTGGACTGACTGACATTGTAGACACCCTATCCCTTAGCCCTAAAACAAACTCTAACCCCAATCTTTATCCTAAACACTAACATAAATCTTGATGTAACTTAAATGTTAACCAACACTTACCCTAGCTTCCTTAACTCAGCCTAACCTTTATGCCTATACTTAACATTTTCTTTACCCTAACCAGTAATTCCATAACTAACACTAGTTTTATCCTAAATCTACCCCTAAAAATAAATAGATATTTTTATTAAGGACCGGGCAAAACACGTTGTTTTCTCCTAGTGGTATCTGGCCCAAAATATACACATAAATCTGAATCACATACATTGCAGCCAAATGTATGTTTCATAACCACTGATACCTGATTCCTTTTACAATGTATTTATTCTTAGACTCTTACTATTATTACAGCACAATTTAAATATCCCCACTTCCCCACATACAGTAATACACATGTCAATATTGCAATTAATGTGTCCGCCACTTTGTTTGTAGTCTTATCTTTGTTAAATTCCCTTTCCACTTGCATTGTGGAAAGGGAACCAGTAAATAAGCATTTTCTTGTCCATACCCTGTGTCAGAAAAATGGTATAACCAATATTTATATGTTTTTGTGGATGTCCTGGAACAAGGATTATTTTTTTTTTACCCCAATTTCTGGAAATCTTATTTGTGATTGCAAAAACTTCCAGCAGGCATGGGACTGTCGATGTCAAGGCATGTGTACTCCAAAGCACATGCGATGCCGTTCTGGCTGTTCACTCAACCAGGAAGTCTAGACTGAGTCCTTGTGCACTTCTAAAATGCTGTCCTCTACCTTTACTGAGCACACAGGCACCCAAGCCAGCCACAAGGAGTCGCCAGAGCGTGACAAGTTAAAGCAATTATATTCAATTACTAACATCCCAAACCAGGGAGGTGCTGGCTAATTGCACCGGCCTCTGTGGGACCTCTGGGCAAGTCTGCGAGCTGGATTCGATAAAACAAAGGAACATTGACCTTGTGGTGATATTTTGCCTTTCCCATGAGGAAGAAAGCTGTGTTTAACTCAAGACTTAAGTTGTGGGTAAAGTTACAACTGGTGTCAGGGTTAGAAATAAGTTTAGTTTTATTGGTTAGAGGTTATGCATAGGTTTTTTTTTTCATAGGATTATGGTTATGGTTTAGGTTAAGATCAGTGTTAGGGTAAAGCTTAATTTGGGGATAGGTTTATGGTTAAGTTAGAAATAATGTGAGGTTTGCACTGATAGAAAATGCTATTTTGTAAATGAACAATGTTTGATGTCCCCATAAGTATAGTAGAACATCAAATGTGCCTGCATGTGGGTCTGTCCTCCTGAGCCCCTAATGAAAAGTAAATCGGTTACATAGAAAAACTTTCTAAGGCCAATTAATCCCTATAGATGAGTGTGGCATCCCATCAGGTAAAAAGACCTTTATGTTTAAATCAAATTGAGATTTTATATTTTTCTATGTGTTGCACTGTCTTTCTGAGAGCAGCCTTGTGACAAGGAAACCAACACTGACCTTCAATTAGACTATAGAATGACAATGCTCTGGGGAAAGGAGAACGAACAGGGAAAAAAGGAAAAGGGAAAAATCAATAGCTCATTTTCTGCTTTTTTGTATAGGGATTTTGATGTTTTCAGAGATAAAGGCAGACAATACCGAGATAAATCTAGTACCATCTCTCCGCTTGAATAACATTGAAATTGCAATTGCAGCCTCGCTACAGTTTAAAGACTGAGTAATCATATTTTGTAGACCTTTTAGATCTGGCTGAATGTTTGAAATGTAGGTATGTTTGACTGCAGAAATAGTGTTTAGATACAGTACGTATATATATATATACATTTTACTAGATTATGTAATTGGTTAGTCAAATGTCAAAATGTAAATCTTTAATATTATTTCAGAATATTAAAGATTTATATGTCCCAAGTAATCTATGGTGCTAGGTGTTCTGTTAATTTGTAGTGTAGGCTTATTGCCAGTGTCAGTAATCACAGTGGTGTTTACACTTCCACATCCATCTAACTCGCCATCCTGCCCTCATTCTAAAGGACAAAGGTGTTTAGTGCATGGGCTCTGACAATTATGCCTGTAGGTCCTTCACCAGTAAGTCCATGTCAATATAGAGTAATGGCTTTTGATGGAAATCCACTTGCACTAGCAACTTAGCAAATACATCAGGGAAACATTACAGAATGTTTCGGTTTTCCCAACAATATTTCACTTCCCAGAGTGTTTGAATGTCTGGGGTCTTTTACTGTATTTATGCAAGTAAAAAAAAAAAACGGAGTTTCATTAGGATGACATCGAGATTACAACCTTGCAACATATGCTTCCAACTAACCAGTCTAGTGGACTTGTAATGAATCGAGAATTCTTTGAATACTAAGTGGCAGATAAGATGTCCCTGGGACCGGTTGTTTTTAGGTTGAATAAAATTTCCCAAACACCTGCACTATGACAGCTACAGTATGGGCTTCCTTTCCAAGCTCTGTCTTGACTGTCACTTGGGATTTGGTGGATAGCATGTGCACACTGAAGTTTTTGGCAATGGAGTGAAGGCTAAAAATAATGCTTTACAGTGTATACTGTAGGGATTGTATAAGGTGCCTGTATGGTGTGTCCACAATATCAAAAAACAATAAGTAAAAGGATTTCTTGGGTGAAAAATATGACATCTTTATGTCATGCTTCAATTTATTGAAGAAAAGAGAGTCCTGGATTTGTAGTTTAAAAAAATAAAAATCTTTATCTTACTGGGTAAGAGTTAATCCTCACAAGGTACATGTTCTTGTCATATGATTGACTCGCACATCACATCTGATGTTGCTTGTGATCAATATCTTTTGAGAAAAGCTAGCAACAGTCTATTGCACCATACAGTAAAGCAGTGTTTTCTGCATTTTGCAGACAGCGGGCAATCTCTTGTCAGAGGATATATCTTGGAATTTAAGCTTCCACAGCTGTGACACATGGTCAGACAGCAACAGAGATGTGACTACAGTATGGAAGAAAGGTGTCACTTATTGAATGACCCCTCATATACAGTATCGGTGGAGAAGAATGAGGTGTCAGAACAAAAGTGGTAATAGACTGGAATATATTAAATGATGTGGAGTGTCCGCCGAGCTGGAACCAATCTGAGGCTTCCTTACGGCTCAGTTACTTTCAAATCTGTGAGGTGTGCACATGTGTGGCTGGTGAATTACAGCAGAAGAGGTGGAGAAAACACTGAATGTGAATTGTACAAACCTGAAGTTTGCACTATTGAAGTTTGAGAAAATGACATGTAAAAAGTTTCACACGAACTTGAACTGTCTCAGTCCTGCCTACTATTGAACACATTCAGAGGTCTCTGACAAATGATCAGAACTCTTCTTGGCTTTTTTTTGTTGATCTGGGTGACGCTGATGTATGTCCAAAAGAGGGCTGTGTTATAATTATTCACTGAGTATAACATTTAAATGTTCTTCTACAAAAGGTTTTACATGATATTTGCAAAGTACAGTAGAATATTTTTGCAGTAGCATTCAAGACATATTCTGCAGTTAACCAACAGTCAAGGTGAATGATTCATTATGTGCTCTATGAATAGTGTTGTTATGAAAATATATTATTTTGTCACTCTTTTTTTATTCACCACATTTTTTATCTCTTTAGTAGAATAATGTAACTACATTAACACCTTCAGCCACTGACTAGTTTTCAGACATTAAACATTAATCTCAGTCAACAGGCATTATATGCAGTTTTTTTTTTTACCATTTTCATTAGAAGGGAGAATGCTTACACTTTTTAGAGTGACCATATTTTCAGTGAATAACCACAAGAATGCATGGTAACTACAATGTAATCCAAATGTACTATTATTGTAAAGGCTGTCATATATGTGATCAAGGAATGTTCACCATTAAAACCTTAAATGTGTGCTATAAACATAAGTTAAATAATTAGGGGGCAATTGTTTTTAATGGCAGGTCAGCCTATTCAGTAATAAACAAGTTCGTTTTCAACATGGAAGTCATGGATTGCCAGGGGAGTAAATAATGAGATTTAAATCATTTCCACGCCTTAACAAAACTGACAGAAATTAGTTTTTCGAATAATTAATTTGGATGAAGAGGATTTTTGGTTAAATATGCATGTCGCCGCCATATTGAGTCCTAGCTGAGACACACATGGGAATGACATCTTCGTTATAGAAACATTATGCCTCTTGTGACTGTTATGAGGATTTGTCTGATATTTCAAAGGGTTTCTCTCCAAGAACAGCTCCCTGCCTTTTTCTCCACGTCGACTTACACAACAAATCTTAAAGCATCAACTCTGAAAGCTGCCGGGATCTGCTATTTTGTCCTCTTTGGAATTGGTGCCTCTCTCCCTCCTGATCCAAATAGTCAGCTTAGGGAGTCTGTGGCACACAGGCTCATGTGTTGCCAAGGAACTGTCATAGAAATGTCTGTACAAAGGATTTTCGTGTGAGACTTTGAGTTGGATATACACTACTTTCCCAAGGTATTTGAAAACAGAAAGTGGAAGGACTGATACATTGATATACAGTAATTGTAGTCACATGGCATGGAGGAAACAAAAGCCTCATAACAATTCCATAAACAAAAGTAGTGTATTATAAACCAAATCATTTAGCTGAGAGAATTTTACTTCTTCAAAGCAGTCCTCACTTCCCATGTATTTTTTTATGAAGGAGACAGGTATAAAGAATGTTATATATATACATGTATGTATATATAAAGGTGACAGGTATATTATATATAAAGTAGAGGGTTATAATATATAATATAATTTATCCATATACTATTCCCTAATTTGGTGTTTTGATCAGGGTGGTGGAGAGCGCTGTCTGACACGTCGGTCCGAAATCTTACATATGTGTTCAATTGGGTTGAGATCTTTTGACTGCAAAGGCCATAGCCTATGATTCACATAATTTTCATAATCATCAAACCATTCAGTGACCCCTTGTGGCCTTTGGATGGGGACATTGTCATCCTGGAAGAGACCCAATAAAGGACCCCATTATAAAGAGATTCTTTCCTCTTGCCATCCAAAATAAGTCAACTGCCACAGAGCATGATACTGCAGAATGTTAATTGCTTCATTGTATCATGCAGTACACCTGTATGGAAGCATTTGCATTAATTCCTCCACTCATTTATTTCGGTTTTCCCCTAATTTGTCATCCATCTGTATATAAAAGAGAGAGGACACAGGGCAAGGAATCCAATGTTTTTTTGTTTTCGTTTCACCCCACCCCAGGCTAAATACTGTGGAGGTCACTTGCCTGGCTTTCCAAACACCCTTCTTCCAGCAAAACTATTAAACACTTATAAAAACCCACGGACATGTGTTCTTTTCTCCCTTTAACAAGTATGGATTTGAACACCTCCCAGAGGACTTTCAAAAATCACTGAACCACCTGATTGGTCACAGAAATTGATGGGCTCAGCCTAACAACGAATAAACTGCAATGGATGAAGTCTCAGCCTCTTCACGCCAACAGTAGCGCTGCAAATGATTGCAATGCGAGTCTCCGGGCAACACGGAGACAAGCAAAACACTTGCGAGATTAACCCTCGATTTTTGCTCACCATTCAAGTTTAGAAAAAAAAACAAGAGAGTTGACGAAAAGAATCAAGGAAACGACTTGCGAGATTCAGCCCAGAGAAAAATACGCCATACTTAAGCTGCTCACCAGTCTGGACCATAGATAGCACTCAATCAGTCTAGCCCTCACAGCTAAATATTAGTCTGCAATCATCTATCTGTGGGGGACAGGCAATCAGTCAGGCAGCGTGGACAGTCTTCATGTTCTAGTACTGTATGTCCAGCATGATGCCCACCCCAAACTATATTATTAAAGACCTCAATCAACATCCTGTTTCGACCAGTATTTCTACACCATTATTTCTACTCTGTGTTTTCCGCTATGTCCAGTGTGGATACTTTCCCCTGCCTTATTAAATACTGCAATCAATATCCTGTGTTGACCATTATTTCCACACTTTGTTAGCCACTGTCTATGTATGCGTCCTTTTTTGTAGACACCAGTAATTTCTAAGTAACTAGTGGTGAGTGTAGGGCAGTGAAATCATCTGCCAATATCACAAGACAGTTCCAATGTGAAATATTTTGTTACTTTATTCCTGGTCAGAACTGCACAGCCAATGCTACTTCTTTCCATGTCCAAAACACTGTGTATAAAACGTTACCACGGGGGACAGCCCAGGTGTGGAGTGTAAAAAGCTGCCTGAGGTGGTTCAAAAATACACACAAAAGGTCAACTGGCTCTTTGTAACCTTTATAATGTGTACTTCGGTCTGTTTTCATTGTGGTAAATATGCAGGAATGTTCGTTTGCTATCCATGTATTCTGTGACATCGCGAGCGTGGACAATTAAACTACAAAGATCATCTGACATACATACATTTCTTGTGTGTGTGTGTGGGTGTGTGTCTGAAAACCTTTCTGCCTTTCCGCTAACTTTTTTTCATTACTTTATATAAACAAGCATACCAATAACTAAGTGGAGCGTTTCTCCCTGGAAATGTTCCAGCTTGTCTTCAAAGAGCCGTCGTCTTTGACATCCACTCCCAGCGGATGCTATCATAGAAATGTGTCATATTACTCTGATATTTCTCTGCTTGGTCTGTGACAATGATTTTTGTCTTCCTTTTAAAGTTTTTGCTGCGCACTCACTGATTTAGAATGAAATGATCAAAGACACGGTGATGTGAAGGGAATAGTAGCAGCAACTCTACGGCTGGGGTCTTCCTCTGTCACATTCAGCCCCATTTCATGTAGTCTCATCAGCAGTCAAGTCTAACTCTGTTTTACATGTATATTGTACATTGCTTGTTTACATTCTGGGTCATGTCAAATGTAGCTTACTGAGTGTAGTTAGATATAGTAGTTGTTTTGGGGAGAAGCCCAGTGTGTAATGCTTAAGGCTAAGTATGTCTCTACAAAGATATTGTACTGGTAAAGATGAGGGATCTTAAATTGAGACAGTTGACAGACAACAGGAAAATAAACCTCCAGACCTAGGAAATGTGAACTGTTATGTGCGTTATTTTAGTAGGTTGTTAAGGTTGTTTAGGTTGTTTAGGGTTTCATAAAATTAAAAAAAGAAAACATTTGGTGAATGACACTCAAAGTTGAAAATTCAGAAGCCTTTAAACCGCAAAACCTTCCTGCAACGGGATTATCAAATAATGATTATATGTCTGTGACTTCCTCTGAAAGGTGTTGGTGGGGACACATCATAAATGGCACTCTATTCCCTATACAGTGCAGTAGAGTGCCATTTGGGAGTCCCCCAGAGCTACTCAATCTTTTTCAAAGCCGTGGACAAAGGAGATCCCACTCCACCAAATAATTAATATAGAGGTGAGTGTTAAGATGTTAATACATATTGAGGTCTCAACTTGGATTAGGGTTCTTCTTCAGAGAATAAGAGAACAGCCAGAGGATATGAACTGCTGAAGCGTGTTAGCTATCAGAGAAGACTGCTGCATCAGTTCTATGCTGTACCTAACTTGGTCTGAACTTTAAATGAAGTATGACTTATAAAGACTTTATAATACCTACACATGAACACTACATACATGTCACACAAATAAACTACAGTATGTGTGTTTAATACTTTAAACACTCATAATGGAAAACTTGACATACACATTTCCGCTGTAGGGTCAAAATATTTACCTCACCTGCGCTCTAAAAGGATTTTCAAGCACACACCTTTTACCGAGTAGCTTGTATGTTGTTCTAATAGATATTGCACTTAGTGGCCAGCTTATTAGGGACGCCCAACTAGAACTGGGTTAGACCCGTTTACCAGCAGTCTGATTTCTTTTGGGCATGGATTTCACCCCATCCCAAATAAGCGCTATTGAGCTGAGGTCAGGCCGCTCAACTAAACTAAGCCATGAATTTGTCAAATAAACCGATTTTCTAATAATTTTAATGATGAAAACTTAAGACAACACTAACACTAAGACCTAATTTTATTTCAATACTACTTTTATCTACGTACCCAATTACATTATTTTGTGAGCACCTTTCACTTTGGAGTACATTTGAATCCTCATAACCTTCCAAGATTCCAATAGATTGAACTCCTGTAGTTGGCTGTGCTTGAGTTGGGATGAAGGAGGTATATTTTTCGTTTAGGCCACTGTAAAAAAACACATCTGCCCCTGAATTTAGAGATGTCGTGTGTGAGACTATTTGATCCAGCCCTGAATCACACTTAAACCTTTCAAGGTCTTATGCTATAGCGGACGCTAAGGCTACAATGTGGTTTGACTGAGGCTCAGGTAAGGGCCATCACAGCTAATAGCTTTCCTGGTGGATGGTTGGCCAACCTCTATAAAAAGATATTGTAACACAGCAACTAAGTAAAGAAAGATCAAACAGGGTTCAAATATATAATTTTATGCAAGGTGGCAAAGATCCGCTTACATACGAACAGTGATGACTGGAGATCTACATTGGGAATATTAATCTGTTTTACTATTAGAATATGTCTTTTTCAAGTTGGTGCCAACCCAACTGGCAGTGAAAAAAATGGTCAGCTCAGACTAGCAGAAAAAGTTTTAGATAACTAGCCATGCTACAAGCTGCATTTTTAATTGGCCATCTTGTTAGTTTGTTGTTTATGATTTTTGTATAGGCAGGGGGCCTACTGTTCCTGAAGCTGAAATTATGTCTGTCTCTTCCTCCTCAGGCAACAGCTCACTTGTGCATTGGCACACACACATGTGGGATTCACGCACACACACACACACACACGCATTGACACACACAGGAGAGATCTTGGTTTTGTGCTCCTCAATCCTTGTCTCCTTTCCTAGGTCAGAGGGGAGAGGACTCCGGCTTCCTTATTCGTTGGAGTTTAGGAGGTAGAAAGAGAGACATACAGCAATGGGGAGAGATTTTTTATTTGCACAGAACATAGAACAGCATATCCTAATCTTAAAGTTTTCCCTTAAGGATGTGAAGAAATGTTATTGCAGACCTGGCCTCTTTCTTTTGCTGAACCTACAGCATTTTACCACTGTGAGGGAATCTGGGATAATATCAGGTTAGGTTTCTTGTTTTATAGAGCAGTATGTAGCTTATGCATTTTAAGTCTGTGTCGACTTGTGCCTACATCTCACTTGCTAAGGATTTGTTTGTTTTCAATATCTGTCTTTTAGACCAAAAAGTATTTTTTTAATAATATAACATACAGTTGGGAGAACAAGTATTTGATACACTGCCGATTTTACAGGTTTTCTTACTTACAAAGCACGTAGATGTCTGTAGAGGTCATAGGTACACTTCGACTGTGAGAGACGGAATCTAAAACAAAAATCCAGAAAATCACATTGTATGATTTTTAAATAATGAATTAGCATTTTATTGCATAACATAAGTATTTGATCACCTACCAACCAGTAAGAATTCTGACTCTCACAGACCTGTTAGTTTTTCTTTAAGAAGCCCTCCTGTTCTCCACTCATTACCTGTATTAACTGCATCTGTTTGAACTTACCTGTATAAAAGACACCTGTCCACACACTCAATCAAACAGACTCCAACCTCTCCACAATGGCCAAGACCAGAGAGCTGTGTAAGGACATCAGGGATAAAATTGTAGACCTGCACAAGGCTGGGATGGGCTACAGGTCAATAGGCAAGCAGCTTGGTGAGAAGGCAACAACTGTTGGTGCAATTATTAGAAAATGAAAAAAGTTCAATGCAAGATCTCACCCTGTGGGGCATCAATGATCATGAGGAAGGTGAGGGATCATCCCAGAACTACACAGCAGGACCTGGTCAATGACCGGAAGAGAGCTGGGACCACAGTCTCAAAGAAAACCATTAGTAACACACTACGCGGTCATGGATTAAAATCCTGCAGCGCACGCAAGGTCCCCTGCTCAAGCCAGCGCATGTCCAGGCCCATCTGAAGTTTGCCAATGACCATCTGGATGATCCAGAGGAGGAATGGGAGAAGGTAATGTGGTCTGATGAGACATAAAATAGAGCTTTTTGGTCTAAACTCCACTCACCGTGTTTGGAGGAACAAAAAGGATGAGTACAACCCCAAGAACACCATCCCAACCGTGAAGCATGGAGGTGGAAACATCATTCTTTGGGGATGCTTTTCTGCAAAGGGGACAGGACAACTGCACCGTATTGAGGGGAGGATGGATGGGGCCATGTATCGCGAGATCTTGGCTAACAACCTCCTCTCAGTAAGAGCATTGAAGATGTGTTGTGGCTGGGTCTTCATGCATGACAACGAACCGAAACACACAGCCAGGGCAACTAAGGAGTGTCTCCGTAACCAGTCCCCAGACCTGAACCCAATAGAAAATCTTTGGAGGGAGCCGAAAGTCTGTATTGCCCAGCAACAGCCCCGAAACCTGAAGGATCTGGAGAAGGTCTGTATGGAGGAGTGGGCCAGAATCCCCACTGCAGTGTGTGCAAACCTGTTCAAGAACTACAGGAAACATATGATCTCTGTAATTGCAAACAAAGGTTTCTGTACCAAATATTAAGTTCTGCTTTTCTGATGTATCAAATACTTATGTCATGCAATAAAATGCAAATTAATTACTTAAAAATCATACAATGTGATTTTCTGGATTTTTTTTTTATTCCGTCACTCACAGTTGAAAAGAACTTATGATAAAAATTACAGACTTCTACATGCTTTGTAAGTGGGAAAACCTGTATAATCGGCAGTGTATCAAATACTTGTTCTCCCCACTGTATATATCAGTTTCTTATGCAAAGCTTAATTTGCTACAGCAATCAAATATGTAAATAATAGAATGTAAACCATTTAATAGCCACTGTTAACCATAACACCTAACAGCAGTGAGTGCACACTACATGTACATAGTTTTTTTTGGTCAAAATCAAACCCACAAATGGGGTGCTGTAAGTGCAATGCACTAGCAACTGAACCACACAGGTCAGTATAATTGTAATATTTAATTTGGCATCTGCTAACAGAACTGGCCCATATTGATACAAGTGTTGTGCTTGCATAACTGTAAGGGTTACTGCTTTAAATCCCAGTCTACTGGTTATTTCCTCCGATAGCAGAATCTCTTTTTCTAATTAGTTTTTGTTAGTAACTGAAATTTATTTTGACAGTCTTAAATTGCAAATTATGACTCAATGCCAATCAAAAAGAAGTATTATGTTTGAGTCATTCACTTTTGAAGGTCTTATAATTTATAACTCTCGAGACTAAACAAAGATGTCCACATGTGCAACTGAGCTACACATTTCCTGTGTTTTTTCCAGCTTATTTCTAGACTGCATTGCAGAGTTATGCAATGCTACAGTATACTTTTATAATTTGAGTTTAAAGGGTCAGTAGCCCCTTCCCTCTACCCCTAGTACAAAGGTAATGGAATTGCCCGCAAGACAGAGTTGTTGACAAATATCCAGGATGGATGTTGGACAACACATGATTAGTGGTCCAGCATTCAGTTTGGAAGATGGTGAAATGGAATAATTGGTTTGGCATTGCTGATCAGTGCACATCTAGTTTAACATCTCAATAATACCTAATGGTTTATAATACAGGCATCTGTTATTATAATTTTGGAAACAAATAGCATGCATGTCAATGCACACTGCAGTGCAAAACAAAGTCACTACTCAGATTTACTTATTGTCTTTCTCAGCTACAGTTTGTGATTTCTTTTTATAGTTTTTACTCCATAACCAATTATAGCAGGCTAACTACTTTCTATTGCCAGTTTGTTCGCTAACATTAGTTAACTTTCAGCTCACTGTTAACATTAGAAGGCTCTGGCATGTGGTTCTCGGAAATGGCCTTGTGCAACACCAACACTGTGAAGGACCACTGAAGTAATTTCTAACTTTCCATTGAAATGGTGTCATGATAGATATGATGGTAGAAAGCTTTGAACAAAACATTAACAATTTGTCCATAAATTGAAATATGGCTTCTTTAAAGACAACACGATCAAGTTAAGGCAAAACTTTAACAAGTAAATTACAAACATCAGTTAATAACAAGCCATGTTGGAATGATGGTCAAGTGATTTATATTAAAATGATTGGCTGTAAAAAAAAAAAAAAAAAAGGCAATAAGTTATGATAAACTATGCTACAGGGTTTTTAGAACAAGGAGGTGGGTAGTGTGGGGGTGGAGGGCTTGTAACAGCTAAGAGACCAGAATTGGCCAGACAAAGTTCATATACAGCTACCCAGCCTAAAGCCCCTAAAGCAAGCAATACGATGCTGAATAACAGTAACTAGAAAATATCTCCTAGAATCTCTCAGTTTCCCGGCTACATCTCAGTTCTGGACATTTTATTACCATGGCCAGCTAATCATCCCCTGCTTCCAATTCAATCATTCATCCATTCTCCTTCCCACTGTATCACATATATACAATAGATAATGTATGTTAGTCACTCTGTGATTTGCCTAAATGACTATTTGGTGCAAAACCACAGAGAAAGGGGTCATTAGCGAATCAACCCACTAAGGTTGAGTACTGGCGAAAAGCCTGGCTTGACGTGATACGTCCATTTAGTAACAGCATGGGGGAACATGAGTAACCCAGTGACTCAGCCAATGTAATAGGGTCAGTGGCATTGAAGAGAAGGTATCCCAGTGGAGAGAAAGGAGCCCGCCAGGCAGAGACAGCATAGATGCAGCGTCAATCCAGTGCCTTGCCGTTCTCCTTAACTATCCTAGGCCAGACATCACTTAATCATCGGACCTACTGACAAGATGAGTCTTCAGTGAAGACCTAAAGGTTGCAACCAAGTCTTCTTGTCATAAATTAAATGACACATCATTCCACAGAAAAAGGTAGCTTCACGGGAGAAAGCTATATGAATTCAGTCTTGTGACCTTAGCATGCATGTGGTTATACTTTATGTACGGCGGGGGAAATTCAGACAGATAAGTAGTCAATTTGTTTCTTTGCAGGTTATCAGTACCACCTTGAGAAAAGCCTTAGCCTAAACAGGAGGGCCAGTGTAGAAAGGCTATAACTAGAATAATTTTATGAAATGTGTTAGCTCAAGACAGGATGCTAGAAGCTGTATTTGGCACGAGTTGAAGTTTTGGTGTCAATACAGGTAGCTGGAGAGATGGCAAAAGCATGTTAGGGCCTTCAATGATACATATATCTGTATGTCTGCAAAGCAGTTCAAATTGACACTGTGTTTCCGAATGACATCACCAAAGAGAAATAGTATAATGAAATCAAAAGTGGTTCTGAAGCAAAATCTTGAGGAACACCAAAACGTACCTTTGATTTGTTGGAGAACAGACGATCTACGGATACAGACTATTATGTCTGATAGATAGGATCTAAACCAGCCACAAACCTTTCCAAGTAGACCAATTGGGTTTCAAATCGCTCCAAAAGAATGTGGTGACCTCTGAGGGTGAAGGTGGCACTGAGGTTAAGAAGCAGAAGAACAGACACAGAGCCTTGGTCTGATGTCATTAAAAGGTCATTCATCACCTTCACAAGGCTGGACTCAATACCAGACTTAAACCAGACTTGAGCGTTTCGTATATACTATTTGTCTTCAGGAAGTTGGTGAGTTGCCGGGAAACTGAGGAATGGGAGATGTTCCTGGTCAATGTTTGCCATATCTGAAAGAGATTTTATTCCTGCCCCTTAAATTGAGTTTGGTACTCATCCAAAGTATTTGGAGCCATTTATCATTTCTAACATCGGAAGACCAAGCGCATGAAGTGCCTCCTGAGCCTTCTTCAGTAGTTTAGTCCAAAAAAGGTCAGTAGGCAGCTAAGCTTAGAGTCTAGTACAATTTAAATGAATGTGTTGACAGATACGGAATGAAATAAATAATTCAATGATCTCAGTGTCTGTACATGGCCCATGATTACTTTTTTGCTGACAAAAAGTAATCAAAGCAGTAAAAGCCTAGTCTGTCAACATACACTTGTGTGCTCGACACATTAAAGTTGCTGAACATTAAGTTAAGTCAGAATATCTGTTAGTTAAACTCCACATCTTAAACCAGTGGTTGTCCCATGGAGAAGGGAAAGAAAGACTGAGAAAGACTGTGATGTTGAGATTAAAAACTTGATGAAACAAAAAATATACAACTAAGTTCACAAGTTATAAAATAACCTACCCAAAATTCTGTATTCTGATTCATGTTACATTACGGAGAATTGCAGTTAATTAGCTTATTGGTTTTCACTTGACTACTTTGCTTGTGCAACTGCTTGTTGTAACCTATGTCATAGACAGTAGTTTTTTAAAGGAAATGTTCTTTACCTCATGTCTCTTGTTTTGTACTTTTTGTACTTTAAATCAAGTTGTAAACTATAATTCAACATTCTTTGCATCCTGAATACAACTGACCGGTGCTTTTTTCTGTATTTTTTTTACCCAGTTCATAGGGCTAAGAATCCTCAGAATTGCCAATTAATAACAGCTGCTTTTAAGAAAAAAACGAATCCCTAGTGGGTAATGTTCATTCAACCTTCAAAGCATCCTGAATATACAGTACCTGACTTTATTTTAATTTCCCCCTGGTCACAGGCCATAGGGTCCCAGGAGTACTCAGAATTGATCATTTAACATCTGCTTTTACAAAAAGATATCCCTGGTAGGTGTTTCCTTTTAAAATTGTAACAATTTGACCCCTGAAATGGTCCTATAACTTTCTTTACAAACATGTATTATTACATGATATATATTTCAGCTATTGTGACCTGACTGCTGGGCAAACTATCCATTGCATTTCCTTCTCTTTGAATGTATTGCCTTACATTAAATTCTCTGTTAAAAGACTGCATTAATGCATTAACTCTGGAAATCTTTGAAAAGCAGTAACATTAAGACAATTCTAGAGAGTTCAGTGATGACAGTCACTCCTTCACAATATCAATAAGTTGAATATTCATAAACATATTGTACATGGTGGCCAGGTGTCCAATACTTAGTGTGGTCATCATTTAAAGTTTTATATGGATTATTACCTTGCTGAACTCACCATGCAGAATGGGATGTGCAGATCATATGCACAGGCTGGTAGTTGGTATTTGTCAAAGAAAGAAATTAGACAGGTTTTAGGATAATTTAATTTGAAACATCAACATCACTCTTCAACTTTATGAGTGACAAGGCTTCAGTACATTCCTTCGCAAAATGTGTGTAGCATGCCACATACAATATCAATTCCACCAGTTGCGTACTTCATTTGTGTCACAATTGACACCCTATTCCCTTTTTGTCACTGGTCTTCAATAGAGCCTTGGTAAATGTAGCGCACTTCAGGGAATAGGGCTCTATTTGATACACAGGCTGACACTATTACCTGCAACCAATTAGAGGATATATTAGGCATTTTTTTCTACTGCTAGATCTGCATTATGTAAGACAGGAGATGGGGATGTCAGTCATTAATAAGGACTCAATGTGAGCTGTCAGCAGCATTGTCATGCTTGTCAAATCACCAATCACTGTACTCGGTACCCTCTGTCCGTCTTCCAAGTGGCACCCTATTACTGACAGTGCGCTACTTCCAAAAAAGTGTACTGTACAGGGAATAGGGTCCCATTTGCGACTGAGTTTCTGTCTATCCAGTTATCAGCCAGAAGATCACACACTGACCCACCTGCCAAGTCTTGATGTGTATAAAGGTGACCCCATTGAGACTGTAGGCGTCTGTCAGGAAGGGGGTGATCTCATTTTTCATTGTTTTAAACCCATTAATTAGCTATCCTAACCTTGACTTTGAGAACTTCTACGACTGCGCTTTTTGTTTTGTGATGAAACGATAACGGCTCATCTAGTTTAAAGTGAGGAGAATTTGCAAACACCTCTCAACTCAAAACAGAAAACAGTTGAATCGCAGCCAAAATGCTAAAAAACATAATTTATTTTTCCCAGTCTCTGTGACATTAAATCCATGTACAATACTGTATGCCTGGCAAGTAACCTGAAATGTTTGCAGTGTGTGAATTGGTTTTACGTCACCTCACTTTGGGTGTCCAAACATAACACCTGGATACCAACTGTCTGTAAATTTAATTCCAATAGATTTTTGCTTTTCATCATTTCCTGTTATTTTGATAGCATTTCTTGTTGCTCGACTAAACCACGTTACAGTATGTACATTTTGCTTGTGTCTAGACCTTCCCAGCAACTGGCCGTATCGAGAAATGGAAAGAAGTTGTGCATGAGACAACATTAAAGGTTGTCGTAGATACAATGCCCTACAGAAGTACTGGAAATATCTATAAATATATCTATATGCTTCTATACAGTTAGGTCCGGAAATAATTGGACACTGACAGCATTTTCATTATATTGGCTCTGTATGCCACCACAATGGATTTGAAATGAAACAACCAAAACGCAATTGAAGTGCAGACTTTCAGCTATAATTCAAGGTTGAACAAAATTATTGTATGAAACGTTTAGGATGTCACAACTATTTTCATATACAGTCCCCGTATATAAGGGGCTCAAATGTAATTGGACAAATGAACACAATCATGAATACAATTTTAATTTTTAATACTTTGTCCGAGAATCCTTTGCAGGCAATGACTGCTTGAAGTCTGGAACGCATGGACATCACCAAACAGTTTTTGTTTGTTTGTGGGTCTTTTTGCCTTAAGTTTTGTCTTCAACAAGTGAAATGCATGCTTGGTTGGGTTGAGATCAGGTGATTGACTCGGCCATTGCAGAATATTTCATTTATTGCCTTAAAAAAACCCAGGCTTGCTTCTGCAGTATGTTTTGGGTCGTTGTCCATCAGTAAAGTGAAGCGCTGTCTTATCAACTTCACTGAATTGGGCTGAATCTGAACAGAAAATATATCCCGGTAGTCTTCATAATTAATCTGTCTGCATCTGTCTTCAGTTACATCATCAATAAACACTAGTGACCCAGTGCCATTGGATGCCATGCATGCCCATGCCATCACACTGCCTCCACTGTGTTTTACAGATGATGTGGTATACTTCAAAGCCTTTCCAAGCCTTCTGCATACATTTTTCTTCCAATCATTCTGGTACAGGTTGATTTTAGTTTCATCTGTCCAAAGAATGCTGATTCAGAACTGGGTTGGCTTTTTTAGATGGTTTTTGGCAAAATCTGGCCTTTTTATTCTTGAGGCTTATAAATGGTTTGCACCTTGTGATGAACCCTCTGTATTTGCTTTTATTTATGGTAGACTTGGATAATGATATGCCTACTTCCTGGAGAGTGTTAATCACTTGGCTGGATTTTGTGAAGTGGTTTTTCTTTACCATGTAAAGGATCCTACGATCATCCACTACTGTTGTCTTCCATGGATGTGGCCTTTTTTTGTTGCAGAGCTTACCAGTGCGTTCTTTTTTTCTCAGAATGTAACAAACTGTTGATTTGGCCACTCAAATTTTCCTGCTAGCACTCTGATGGATTCTTTTTTTTTATTTTGTAACCTAAGGATGGCCTATTTCACTTGCATTGAATGCTCATCTGACTACATGTTGTGGGTTCACAGTAACAGCTTCCAAATGCAAATACCACACCTGGAATCAACTCCAGAAATTTAAACTGTTAAATTGATGAAGAAATAACAAAGGAATAGTCCACACCTGTCCATGAAACAGCATTTGAGTCAATTGTTCAATTATTTTTGGTCCCCTGAAAAAGAAGGGGCTACATATTAAAGAGCTATAATTCCAAAACCATTCCTCCAATTTTGATGTGAATACCCTCAAATTAAAGCTGAGAGACTTTAAGCCCATATTCATTATTTAGCTGTAACTTGAATATATTTTGGTAAACAGACAAAATAACAAACTTCAGTGTCAGTGTCAAATTATTTCCGGACCTAACTGTATGCCAGTGCTACTATTCTTGACTAGGCATGTGCCAAAAATACCTACATTCAATTTATCACTGTGTCAAATCATGTTTCAAATCGTAATGCTGAAAAAGTAATTACATTATTAACTACATCATGACTAATAACTTCAGATAGTTATTCCATTTGTTAACCAAGTAGCTCAACGCCCTAATGCATCCTCTCAGTGTGATAGATATTGAGAATGCCCAAACTAAATTTAAATAATATTTGTGGCAATATTTCAGTTTCCCCGTGCATTTTGTTCCATACACTACAGACAACCGTTAGCTACATTTTAAATGTAAATTTTTTTTGGATACATTTTGTATTTAAGGATTAATTAATAAATATTTTTGTTCCGTCATAATGTCTTCATTTATACTTTCTTTCTGTGATAATATTGAATTCTGAACCAATCAAATGGAAACATATTGAATCATGAGCAAAACAAATCAGCCCACCCTTATTCATGATAGAAATATATTCCTTGATTAAAAATGTGTTTTTTCTTTGGAATGTTTTTAGTGTAAAATAAAGCTGACAAAAAGGAATCACTTTCATAGCCTTTTTGCCTCGCATTTGCTAAGGTGGCCAATTACACTGTAGCTCCCCACACCAGAAGATATGGGGCAGGTGACATGTTTCTTGGTTTTCTTGTTAGTTAGGTGTGTTCCTTGCATCATTTGTACAGGCATAAAAAAGCTTTCATTTTCTAATCTCGATTGTAGCCCATGCGGTCTTCTTTTGGTGTCTGTCAACATGAGGACCAAAGAGGTGTCAGTGAAAGTGAAGGAAGCCATTATCAATCCAAAACAGCCGAAACCTTGAGCTTACAATAGTTTGGGATCATCATTAAAAATGAGGTAGGCGTGGAAGTGTCAGCCACTACCACTAGCCACAAGACTTATACAGAGAAGACAGCAGAACTACAAAGGCTACACTGAAAGGTGAAAACCACTAGTTAACTTTAACAACAGGATGGACAGGTAACAGTACCTAAGAGCCTGAGGTAGTGTGGCAGCAGAGAGAATTGTACCAAAACATTGTGTGCCAAAGTACAGGAAAATGCCACCAAACTCAATGGATGCTTTTCCATCATACAGCAAGAAAATGGCCTTAATCATAGTGCCATAGCAGAAAGTTCTTCAGGGCCAAAAATTGTGAAGTTGGAAATGGAAGGTACTGCAAAACTCAACCTTCAGTTTTAAAATCAACATGACATGGACTTTATTTTGTACTGGCGATAGGACTTAAATCAAAATGACTTCACCACAAACAACTGATGATGTCTCCAATGCAGGTCTGACGGAGACATGGAAGAGAAGACTCCCAGGGTCTGGTGAGGTCAATGGCTTGTCAGAAATTGCATTCTAAAGATATGGAAACAAATCCTGAACAGTGTTTAATTTGGACATAGTTAGGTCCGGAATCACTGACACAAGTTTTGTTATTTTGTCTGTTTACCAAAATATATTCAAGTTACAGCATTGAGGGTATTCACATCCAAATTGGAGGAATGGTTTTGGAATTACAGCTGTTTAGTATGTAGCCCCCTCTTTTTCAGGGGACCAAAATTGGACAGTTGACACAAACGCGGTTTCATGGACAGGTGTGGGCTATTCCTTTGTTATTTCTTCATCAGTTTAGCAGGTTAAAAAGTCTGGAGTTGATTCCAGGTGTGGCCTTCGCATTTGGAAGCTGTTGCTGTGAACCCACAACATTTGATCAAATGGGCTCTCAATGCAAGTGAAATAGGCCATCCTTAGGGTGTAAAATAAAATACAAATCCATCAGAGAGATGGCAGGAATATTAGAGTGGCCAAATCAACAGTTTGTTACATTGAGAAAAAATTAACACACTGGTGAGTGTTACAAACCTGTGGCTCTAGCAGTCTAGGGTGGATGGTACAGAGACCCGTTACATAAAACTCATGCAAATAGTGTAAATGAATAGTGAGAACAAACGACACCAAAAGCTACCGTCAAACAAAACATTTATTATAAACACACGGTAAAGGTGTTAGGGAAAAGGGGCTGACCTGGACCCAAGAAATTAAATAATATATTGCAAACACCCCTAAGCTGAACTTGCCTGCCTCAAGAACCGCTTAGCTGACTACAAACAGGTCCTTAGCTGAATACAAACCAATGCAAAAATACAGCGGGTGGTCCCGCTCAGTTCTAACTAGTGTTTATAGAAAAAGTCTTCCTCTGGGTTGTGTATGCCCAAGGGCGACTTGCTAAAAAAATCAAAAAACTTTCCCAGGGACACAGGGACAAACAAAAGCACAGGTTGAACACAGACTAAACAGCAAACAATCGACTAGACAACACCAAACAAAACACCACAGCAACACATACTCACATGAAACAGGACAAAGTGAGATGTATGTGCTCAACTAAGTGATGTATGAATGAACAAAGTGTTTATATCAAAAAGGGTATGTATCTCAAGAGTGTCTATGTCAGTAGTTAGTGTAGGGTATATTGTGTCAGAATGGTGATTTATGGCCCTGGGGGGCGGGACTTCCATATTGATGTGACAGGTGGGCGGGACATCCAGTTTGTAGGGTGGGACTTCCGTTATGACGTATGTTAGGGTGGGACTTCCTGTATGACATATGTTAGGGTGGGACTTCCTGTATGACGTATGTTAGGGTGGGACTTCAGGAGTGACGTATGCATGTCCGGTGACTTTGTGATTTATGATAACATTGATGTGTCAGTGTTTGATGTTTTACAACGTCTGATGTGCAAACCAGACTAGTGTTATAACAGGTGGGCTATGTTTGATGATTAACAAATGGGGCTTAGGGTTCCGGAATGTTAAATTCCCAGGCAGTAAATAAGTGTTGTGTCAGCGGTAAGTTGTTTGGTGTACAGCAAATGGTGTTCGACAAATATAAAACCCTGGTGTTTTATCTTCTGACAAGTGTTGCAACAGCTGGCATACAAACAGTGTTTGTTAACCTTTCATGTTTTATGGGTTGACTGGCGTGGTATGTGTATTTAAACCACGCCGACATCGGGGTTGGTCATTCAGTCTTGCCTGAGCGAACTTACCTACACATTACATAACATGGAGGATTGTGCTGCTATCAATGTTTTGGGTGAAACACCGGTGAAAGCTAACAGCTTAAACGCAGCTCAGCTATTTGGTAAGAAATTGCAAATGGACCGCAGAGATGCAATCAACATGCCAGCCCCGAAGAAACCGATGCAGAGTTTAACCCGAATCCATCAATTACACCCGGATATGGTGGCACAGGAGTGGAAATTGGATGATGGTCGGATCGGGGGATACATCTTCAACCCAGAGCAACCGGAGGTTGCATTTTATGAATTACCCGAAGGCCAAGTGTTTAAGGCTGGTGTGACTGATCAAATGGTTTTTAATGGCAGTTTATGGGCCACCTTTCGAAAAGTGTTTTATTTGGGGCCAAAACAAGGCCCACATAATACAGTAGATGTACTGTTTAAAGTTGTCGAGGGGCTGAAAGAGTATGACTCTGTCAGATTGGAGTTATTTCCGGAAAATATCTGCGTTAGTTTGTGACTGCGGACTGATCGACTGACCTAAGACCCCGAAGCCCCGCCTTAAGCCAACACCTTCATCAGCACAGCATAAAAACTGACAGACCGCCGGTGACATTCAAGCAGTCGGAAGAATTTACGAAACATGTCTCAAGATTACAACTAAGCGGTGATTGAAGAACCCAAGGCTGAAGACTGGCTGTGTGACGCCTGGGATGACAACGCTGAAGCCTTCTACGGAACCCCCGACCCAGACAGCTCGATTCCACCGGCATACCCAACAAGAAACTACCATTGGATTGACAGGGTTGGTGATCAACTAGGTCCTCTTAACCTGTCATACCTTTCAAATGCTAACAAGAGTTATCACAAAATGGACAAACAACTTGCACCAAAAATTTTAAAGATCATCAAAGCAACAATGGGTATGATTCTGGAAAACGTTGTTGGGGCTATTCTACACAAAGCATGCATCGGATGCGAAGTGGACCACCCGAGCCAGACAAGACATTCATGTCTCGAACCGCCTGAGTATTTTTTTGAGGCCCATTATGATGACATTGTGGCGACAGTTTTAACACCGCGACTGAAACACGTGTTGGTCAAGGCTTTGAACGCATCTGGTTTTCACACACCGATGACTGATGTTCACGAGGCCGCTGAGAACTTTCTGCACGAGCTCAAGTTGGAGCCGAACATCACACAGAGACTGAGTGAGAACAGGGATGAGTACATGGATAAATTTAATGAGGATGTTGTATGCGATGCAGCGGGGTCATGGTTTGATGAAAGCAAAGAGTCTGTAGTCTAAGGCCGGGGGTAGCTTCAGTTCTCATGTTAACATGTATATAAAGAAAGACTATGAGAAATCTGAATGTTTGTGTAACTTTTCTGAATATATTGGTTGTGTAATTTCGAAAACTCAAATAAAACATTGTTAAACATGTATTAATTCTCATTATTGCTCGAACACTCTACGATGTCTGAACAGGTTATGAAAAGTATTTACTATGACCCGGCAAACCCTGGTGCTTATGTGGGTAGAGAGGGTTTGAAAAGAGCATACTTGGAAAAAAACGGGGAGATCCTCAAAAATGGTGAGGCCGATGACTGGCTGCTTGCCCAGGATACATACACGCTACACAGGCCTGTAGCTATACATTTTAAAAGAAATAGAGTTATTGTTCATGATATAAATTCACAATTTCAGCTGGATTTGGTTGACATGAGTGCTTACAGTGTGGAAAACGATAACATGAAATTTATGTTAACATGCATAGATGTATTAAGCAAATACGCATGGATTCGCGTGCTGAGAAATAAAAGCGCTATAGAGGTAAAGCGAGCATTTGAAGACATATTAAAAGAAGGAAGAACACCACAAAAAGTCCAAACGGACAAGGGGAAGGAGTTTTTTAATTCACATTTTGAAATGTTGATGAAGAAGTACAACATAAAACATTTTGCTACAGGAAATTATGTCAAAGCGAGTATCGTTGAGAGGTTTAATAAAACAATTAAATCACGAATGTGGAGGTATCTGACAGCAGCCAACACTCACCGCTATGTTGAGGTTATTCAAGATTTAGTTTGTGGGTACAACCATAGCTACCATCGGTCTATTAAGATGAAGGCTGCTGACGTTTGTGAAGAAAATGTTAGATTAGTTCTCAAGAACCTGTATGGCACAACATTAATGAGAAATGGTAATCAAAGCTACAAGTTCCAGGTTGGGGATACTGTGAGACTCTCAAAGCTGAGAGGTGCGTTTACAAAAGGCTATGAAAAAGGGTACACAGATGAATATTTTACAATAACAGAATGCATTCCTCGGGTACCTCCTGTATATAGAATAAAAGATTACGATGGTGATGTGATAGTTGGGACCTTTTATGAACAGGAATTGCTGAAAATAATCGTGGCCAAGGATAAAACTTTTAAAGTGGAAGCAGTTTTGAATGAGCAAGTACAGAAAGGGAGGAAAATGTGTCTTGTGATGTGGCTTGGTTGGCCTGAGAAATTCAACAGCTGGATACCATCGGAACAAGTGGTTGACCTAGAAACTGGATAAAACTCCAGGGTTTACAGGATCACGTCATTTACATTGACTGCGATCAGCATGGGTGACGGTGGGTTCTACATAACGCTGCCCAGTAACTCATCGAGACATGTCTATCCAAGCAACACAAGTTCGTGCTATACCACTAAATTTGCCAAAGGTATAGATTTGAAAGGCGATTGGGAAGTATCTTTGATAGAGTTCCAATACCCGCATACGTGGAATACTTTTACACGGGGCGAAAACGCATTTGAACTACGTGACTTGAAAAACGACAAAACTTGGAAATATGAACTCGACAGCGGTTATTACAGCAGCATATTAAAACTAGTGATAGAGCTCAACAGTCATATAAAAACACATGGTTTATCGGTGGGGTACGATGAATTTAAAAATAGTGTTTCTAAAAGGAGTGTTTCTAAAAGGTGAACCACAGTTTAGTTTGAAATTTAGTGCAAAACTG
Source organism: Esox lucius (assembly GCF_011004845.1). Taxonomy (NCBI): domain Eukaryota; kingdom Metazoa; phylum Chordata; class Actinopteri; order Esociformes; family Esocidae; genus Esox; species Esox lucius. The sequence continues at coordinate 10,347,834 of NC_047572.1, forward strand.
GAACAGATATTGGGGTTAAAACCAGGCGAGCGGTGGCCCGCCACATGGTACGGAACATACCCCACAGATTTTCTGGTGGGGTTTAACACCCTATACATCTACACAGATATAATTGATTATCAATGCGTTGGTGACAGTCATGTCCCACTGTTGCGAACTGTACATATTACAGGGAGAAAGAACGAAGTTGTCACTGTGACGTACGACAAGCCACACTACGTACCTCTTAGTAAGAGACAATTTGATGAGATCTGTATTGAAGTAAAATCTGATCAAAACCAGCTGGTTTCATTTGTAGTGGGGAAGGTGATTGCAAAATTACACTTCAGACCCGTCAAACAATCTTTTAGAGTTTAAGATGCAACCGCAGAAGCTCTATGATGATCCTCAAAGGTATGTTGAATACTACACAACACAGGCCGGTAACGGTTTACCAGGGTATCATGGTAGCTCAGCAATGTATGGGGCCGGTCTAGGGGGCCTTTTCCGAGGGCTTTTCCGGATGGCAATACCTTTGTTGAAGCGCGGGTTCTCCATAGCAAAACCACATCTGAAGAGTGCGGCTAGGAATATAGTCGGCGATGTTGTCAACAGTGTTATGTCACGACAAACAAAACAGCAGGATGGTTCTGGATTGATGGTTATGTCTAGAGGTGTTAGAAAGAGACCACCTGGTAGGCGGAGCCTACCCATGAGTAAAAAACGCAGGATTGAGACAAAAACAAGAGCCAAGGTTAAAAGAGGACATACACCCCAGAGGACACTCAAAGGGAACATGACAAAGCTGATTAAGAATATATTTTACAAAGATGGCACTCCTACACCGTATGTCTGGCGAATGTATGAAGACCGAGTTGGATTTATTCACAGTTCCATTCACACAGACATCTATTGAGAAAAATACATACATTGAAATACCGACCCTATCAGCAATATCAGACGCAGCCCCTCTGGAGTTCTTTATTGCCGGGAATGGCGAAGACTACGTTGATCTAAACAATACTTTGCTGTACCTACGTGTAAAAGTCACTAAACCTGACGGAACTAATATTGATGCCGGAGCACGTGTTGGGGTTATCAACTATCCGATAGCCACCCTATTTTCACAAGTGGACGTCTCCTTGGGTGATCGTTTAATTAGCCAGAGTAGCAACACATACCCCTACAGAGCCGTTATACAGAGCATTCTGAATTATGGATGTGATACATTAAAGACACAGTTTTCAGCAGGGTTGTTTTACAAGGATGCCGCAGGTCACATGGATGTTACGGACCCTGCAGGCGAGAACGATGGACTTACGAAAAGGGCTGCCTATTCGGCGGATAGCACAACATTTGAAATGATCGGCCCTGTTCATAGCGATATCTTCTTTCAAGATAAACTTATGTTAAACGGCGTTGACATAAAGGTTAGGATGGTGCGCTGTAAAGATGAGTTCTGCCTTATGGGGGTCGGGGATGTGCGTTATCGTTTGCATATACTATCAGCATCACTATTTGTCAAGAAAGTGTCTGTTTCGCCAGCCGTGAAACTTGGACACGCTCAAGTGCTACTCTCAACCAATGCCAAGTACCCAATTGAAAGAGTGTGTATGAAGCAGAGGTGGGGGACTCGAGTCACATGACTTGACTCGAGTCTGACTCGAGTCACAATTTTCAGGACTTGTGACTTGCTTGATTAAAGTATGAAAATGACTTGACTTGACTTTGACTTGAGAACAAGTTACTTGAGACTTGACTTGACTTGAAGTGGAAGACTCGACAATGACTTGAACTTATAATAAACAAACAGCAATACAATTATTTTATATGTGGTGACATCAGCACCACTAATCAGCGTATGTGCCTTTAACGCTGCACAATTCTAACCGCGCCAAACATGGCAGACAGTAACATTAGTCGAGCTCCACAAATAGTATGGTTTGGATACAAGGACTTTGAACTGGACCGTGTGAATAAAAAAAGATTTGCCAGATGCAAAATATGCAACAACGTCAAATTTCATTCGTTATTTTAAGAACCACAAGGAAAGGTAAGAAAGCAATCTTTTTATATTCAGTTTCACTAAGATCTATAACGATTAAGTTACTAATGTAATGAATTAATCTTTAGTTTGTCATAATTTGGCCTTGGTTGCATATTAGTTTGTTTTTTTCTTGTTAGAAATGTGACCATTATCATTACTGAATACGTCTGGTAAATAGATGTAAGGGAATTTGACTATAACAGTGGCATAGCCTGAATTTTAATGTTGATGGGCATCTTAAAATGAGCGGGTATGTATATTATTACATGTAGGCTATAATGTCTGTATTAAATGTGGGCATTTTCAAGTGTTTATGGACTGCGTGTGGAAACTAAAAAGCATTGTGCTTACACCATAACAGTTAACTTTACTGCATGAAAGGCTAACATCGAGGCGCCGATGTGATTACTAGCACCTAAACATTTCGAAGACAAGAATAATTACAGCGTAATTACATATTAGGCAGTTTTTCAGTCACAATAATTAGTTTATAAGGTTGTTATTATTTGCCCTTATTACATGGATGATCTGAATTCCAGTGCAGAATGCATGTTATTTCTTGATAACAGACCGTTGCCATGAAAAACAGCACGTTGCAATGGACGCAGCAGGATTCTAACCAGAGACGGAACGGACTATTTTCTTTAGAGGAAGCAATACAATCGTTTTTAAATCAATAAATTCCTTTTGAAATCAATATTTTGTGTCAAATTATAGATGTATTTGGTAGGTAGCCATGTCATAAGCGGGATAAGGTATAGCGAGGCGGTTGTTATAGCGAATACAACCCCTTCAGGCTGATTCAAGATCCCTCCGCTTCGTCCCCCCAAAAAATTGTACCGCGGAGAAGAACAATATTTGATTTTGAAATCGAGCTTCGCACCGAGCGCACGTCAGAAACAGAGGACAGTGTGTGTGTGTGTTCATCTCTTTAGTACTGTGACATGACTTGACTTGAAACTTATAAGGACTCGACTTGACTTGCTTAGGGTGAACCCTTGACTTGACTTGCTTGATTTATCTGAACTGTGACTTGAGACTTGACTCGAGACTTGATGGTTAAGACTTGAGACTTGCTTGGACTTGACCATGTGTGACTTGTCCCCATCTCTGGTATGAAGACATTTAGTTTACTGGCTGGGGGTCGTGTTAGTAACCAGGAAAACCTATTTTTAGGACCTCTGCCAAAATGTATTGTAATCGGATTGGTGGACAATGACAGTTTTACCGGAAGTTACACGAAGAATCCATTTCATTTCAAACATTATAATTTGGAGTTTATGGCTATGTATGTAGATGGTCAACAATTTCCTAGCAAACCATTCCAACCAAATTACACAACAGGGTCAGCAGTGCGTGAATTTTACCAATTGGCCTTAGCTTCAGGAAAACACCTAAAGGACCAAGCCTTGGCTATTGACAGGTCGGACTTCTTACACGGCTATGCCCTTTATGCATTCAACTGCGCGCCAGACGAGGAATGTGGTCAGCACATATCCTTGATCAAGTCAGGGAATGTACGACTTGAGATGAGGTTCAGACAACCACTACCCCACACAATTAATTTAGTTGTTTATTCAATCTTTGACTCCATTATCGAAGTGTCAAACCGGCGACAAGTCATGGTCGACTACTATTAGGAGAACTGTGTGGAAATGAATACCGCAGAGTTGACCTGTGTGGTGAACCAATTTTCATCTAGGACCCATTTCTATGGTGTGCTGGCAAGTGACCAACTACCTAGGGTGCCTGTCCGAGATGTTGCATCAATGATGATTGTTAATACACACCCAAGCAATCAGCCTGGGGAGCACTGGCTTGCTATTTACATAACGGATGATGGCATTGGAAGGTTTTATGACAGTTTTGGAAACCCCCCGGATTTTACATATTTTCCCAAGTCAATCAAGGCCTTTCTGAAAACCTGTGAGAATGTGGAATACAGTTCAAAACAAGTACAGGACCTGGTTTCAGCCACGTGTGGACAGCATTGTTTGTTCTTTCTCTTTCTAATGACAAAAAGTCTGAGTTATAAAGATTTTATGTCTTTTTATGCTGATGATTTACGAGAAAATGATGCCCTAGTCTCAAAGTTTGTAGCTAAGATGTACCAGAGTAAGCGTAATAAGCAAATGTTTAATTGCATACAACATGCTCAATCTTGTGAAACGTTTAATTTGTGCCATGGTTGTTGAAGAAATAGAAAAGCCAATCACGTGTATGTCAAATTTATTATTCAAAAATAAAAACAAAATAAAAACCACATCAATGTTTACATATTATTTTTCATACAACATTTATTCAAGATAAAACAAACATACAATGTATCACAAATAAAATAAAAACACATTAAAATGGAAGCCATTTTGCGGGGTCCGTGGTATGAGGTTCAAAGAAAGCTTTGGTTGTTTGAAAACCAGTTGCTGGTGGTGTGGCTAAATCATCCATTGTGTCACCAGACTTTTGTTTATACAAATTGATTTTACGTCTTACATGCGCATTTGGAATAGTTGTAAAAGGCATGTTGAGACATGCCATGGCCTCTAAAAACACACCCCACCCCAACGGTCTTCTATCGTCAGCAATTTTATTGGTAGCTGTCACACTTTTAACAAGATCCAATAGGTGCGAGCCCTTGATTATCTCTCCTTTGAAAACGAATTCACCATTTGAATTCCATGAAGCAAATCTTTAGACCTGTGCATTCTATTAAGAATATATTCAACATTCTTTCTACGCTTCACAGGCACATTATCCAAAATTTCATCAACAAGGTCAACATTTCGGTCAACAGTTTGCTTATTCTCAGTCACGTTTACTACAGCAGACCCGGTCTCAGACCCGGGTAGACTTAAAGTCAGGGTGTTTGTATCAAGCTCCCCCTGGCGCACAACAGTCAAAAATCTTTGTAAAATGGCAGAGTATCTTTTAGCTTTCTCATGTAAATCCATATCAGGCTTCAACAGTATATTGCGAATCGATGAGTCCAAATCATTCTCAACAGATTGTCTTACATCGGTGCTAGTCGTTTTGGATTCTCGCAGTTTTTCCAACTGATGTTGTGGCACCAGAAACATTTTCTGAGCATGCTCCATGTTGTTTAACCCTGTCTCGATGCAATTAGACTGGTTAAGAATGGAACTGCAACGCTTAGTAACGGCAGTAGAAAACCTCCAGATTGGTTGATGGTTTTTCTTTTCCGTGCAACTGAAGTGTTCTTTCTAGACATGTATATAATTTTGGCTTTTTGTCTCTTTACTTTTCGGAGCAGCGACTCGGTTAAGGGTATATTACCGAGCCTTAGATTAAGCGCTATTTCACAGAGTGATAGAATGAGGTCGGTGGATGCTGATTCTAAAATAACTTTTCGTTGACTTGCCAGTGCCTTAAATATCATTTTCAAAAGTGGTAAATTTCTACGAATGCGTTTAGACATGATCAAACTTTCTTAGGAACATACACGACAGGCCAATCCCCTGAAAATAACCCTGTTCTCAGACGGTAGTCTTCTGGTGTTGTAGCTTTAAAGTCAATAAGTAAATAACCAAAAGGCGGATGTGTTGCATCTTTAAAACTCTCCATGAAGAATCGAGAAAGACCGGGGTATATCTGTCTGCCTAAAATACTAATCTGCTGATTGTCGCTGGGGTTTTTAAACAAGATGAGGTAGTTTGTGTTCAAGTTAATAGTTCTACTAGATTTGCCTTTAACAAACATGTTTTGGACGAGGTAAATTGCACTCAGGTTACGGTGGTGTGAATATTGTGTGAAAACTCTCTCCATCTCCAAACTCTCTGATGCACTTTTCATGAAATCGTCAATGATTAAAAGGTTGTTTTTCTGAATCGGTAGCAGATTGTCATCACACAGCAATGTTGGTAGACCTTCTATAAAATGTATCTCCCTTACTTTCAACAGTTCGTCATACAGCGGTTGCCAACATGAATAAACCCAGACGATATTTTGAATTTCTTTGGAGAATACAACCTCCGCATTATCCAACAACGTCTTCACAAAATATGTTTTACCAGAGTTACTGGAGCCACTAATGACACAGCTGAACGGGTGTTGTAGTCGCGGGTCAAAACCGCTATCCATCCTAGACATAGACTGTATAAATAATGGATGACGCCCTTTCGCTCTTTTCCATTGGTGAAAAATGAAGCCACCAGTGTCCTGATACGGCGCTGACATCTTGGACTTGCGTCTGCGCAGATAGCGATCTTGGGACCAGTTCTGCGCAGTAGTTATGCGCAGTAGCGAGAAGGAAGTAAAGCCGTAAAGCCGCGAAATCAACGGCCCCACCCCTGTGCCCCGCCCTCACTCTCCCTCGCAGAATGCGCATACCGTAATCAATCGCAAGTCCAAGTACAGTACAACCTTTGCTTGTTAAACCTAGACGATATGTTATAGCCTAACTTACATCATGTTTAACCTTAATTTAGAATAGGCCTAATACAAAAATAATTGGTAACTTCTAGCTAACAATCACCTGCTAGCTATAAACATGGCTATTAACGAGGCTTGTTGTCTTTTAGCTAACGTTAGCTAGCCCATTACATTTATTTACTAATTAAATAGCTTATAAATTTAACTTACCGAAAAAAATTCAAAGATCGCTTGGAAATGCCAGATCGGTTAGCACAATGTACTGCAGAACAACCCATTATGTCCGTGTGAAATTATATCAATTATAGAAATTTAGAGATTAAATGTAAAGTTCCAATCTCCTCAGTCCTCCGAAGATTCAGTGGCTCCTCGGCTCAGATAGCTGTCAATCACAGCTGTGAATCACGACGTCACACCACCGTTTTTAGAGCATTAAATAACTAACAAAAAACAAACTTATTTTAAAAACAAACTCTTGAATTTACATTAGCGTGATACAAACTACAGTAAATGACAGAAACCAGCTTCGGAAAAAATATATTTGAAGGGTAATTTAATTGTTTAGTTGGTCTCGCGTCCCATTGAATAACATGGGGAGGGCAGGGTTTATGACCTATACTGGGACCACTCACCAGGGGGCGATCGAGACGTTTTGGCTTCACTTTTCAGGGCTTGTGGTTTAGTACCCATACGGCCTTGTGCTGTAATCAGGGAGCAGTACACGCTTGTTGTACACAACTCTGAAACGCTTAGACACTACTCGGTTTTTCAACGTGAATGTTCTTTTATCTCTAGCAATTGTGTCTGCATTAGCAAGGACATGATCATCATCACCGCCCTCACCCCGTACAAAGTTGTCAACCAGTCGTGTCAGCGTCTCCAAATTAACAATGGTTGTGTTGTAACTGTTGAGTGTAATGCCTTTTGCTTTGAGACAGGTCAGACCTTTAACGGTTTTGTAACCATATGTCTTTGGCCCACCACTAACAAATTGAGCTATGCTGTCACCATCCGGTAACTCATCGGTCAAGTCACCCAAGAACGGGCCCAGTGGGGGGACCCAATCCCCATGGCGTGTGACAAAGATCACGGAATCAGTGTCTGTGTAGAGTACACGTCTATCCAACTTCTCCAAGAGTGAATACAACTCGAGTCTAGCATAAGCTGTTGTGAACGCGGCAATAAAAATTTTGCCGTTACGTGGTTTGATTGGTGTCTGTTTTGTGTAACGCCACTGTACCATCGCAACAGTGTCTGAGATGAACGAGAAATAACCGACATCTATTTCACTGGAAAAAAGGTAGTGGCTAAACTCCTCCGGATCTGTAATTAACATTGTGTTCATAAGGTTAGTCCGCTCACCCATCTTACCCCAAAGACTATTCATTGCCAATTTAGCTAAAGATCGCCTAGCACTGTTTACAACAATGTTTTCCTTGTCAAGATGCACACCCTCCTTTTCATGATATTCACGGATATACAGATGGTGGGAAACCGCTAGCTTCCTGCTTGTGCTTCAGGAATGTTCTCATGTAATCTGCAAAAAGATCATCTGATGTCCTGGTGAAATCCCAGACTTCAAATATTTCCACAATGCGATAACCTTTCTCAGCCTTGACCAGCTCAATAGAAACCCAGGTACCGGTTAAAGATCTTTCTGAATCAGTATGTGAACAATCAGTTACCTGGTTTTCAGACTCTGCACATAATCTACACAATGGAAAAAACAGCTTACCGCCAACCCTGTGTGGTAAAACGGGGTGATAAAGGCCTTTCGGTGGACACACTGTAGCCTTAACAATACCAAAGTAGTTGTCTAGTGGTTTGAAATCTCGAAAGATTATGTCTGGATGCCCAATCGGATAAGTCTTTGTCTTGTTGCAGAATGGGTAAAGACTACAGACATTGTTATACTGAATAGTCTCCCCTTCTCGAGCCGTAAACTTCAGATGAATCGCATTAGTACGACCACCAAAAAGAGCATCCCGAGGGTCAAGGCGCTCTGGAGCACCAAAGGTCTTCAAGAAAGCTTTGACATCTGCGGATGTGTTTTTAAGCCGGTTCCACTCACACTCCCATATGTATTGAACATGTACGTTGTGTTGTTCTTTCAAAGCCTCTAGCTTTGTCAACCATTGCTGGTGCATCAACCCATACTGAATCTTTGTCATTGGATTGATGCTTGTTGAACAATGACACTTTGGGTGACCGTGCCAGAAACAACATAGAAATTCATAGACCGTGCTAAAACCATCGCGTTCAGCATATCCATCAACGTAGTAGGCACCGATTTTCACTTCACCCCTGTTCAGGGCGTGCTGTATTGATCAGGGATGTGATTTTTCCGGATTAATCCGGAATTCCGGATTTTCCGACCTGAAAATGTGACTTACGTGAATCATGCAGATCTGTAAAAAAAAAGGGGGGAGGGGGGACCTCACAGCCGTCACCGCAATCTTCATCTTTCTTTAACCGGCAGCGTCGCTGAGCAGAGGGTGTGCATGTGTGCGTGTATGTGTGTTCATCTGAGCCTAATTGGTCTGTCACTGCTCCGTCAATGTCGTAAATATTTGCGATGATCACGTATTTGCGTACAGCTTGTTCACCTGCTCAATTTCTCTGCTGCGTAGTAATTTACCTCAGTCGCTCTCGCTCGACTACAGTGACAAGAACATCGCTGGATCGGATGATCTGGGTATGTATTATTGCTTGTGTCTTAATATAACCTATAGTTACTAATTTAACTTTGTTGTCAGTTGATTAGATGTCGAAAATCGATTTTGATTGATTTTCCGCTATGGCAGGATGTTTTATTCACGTCGGTTAAGCTTCATTAACATTATTTGTATTTGCTAGCTTTTGTATTTGCTAGCTAACTTATATAATAATAAGATAACGTTAGCTAAGTTAGCTACTAACGTTAACTAGCCACCCTTAAAACTTTGCTGTATGAATCGTTGTATTATATAGCAAATCGTTTTCAAGCATCCTAGATATGCAAGTGACATGACACTACCTCAGATGACAGAGGGGGCAAGAGTTGATTTATGGTGGAATGTTGTGAGAAAGACTCAGAGGTACCCAGCACTCTGCAAGCTTGCACTGTCTGCACTATGCCCATTTCATGGTCCACAGGTGGAATCAGCATTCAGTGTAATGTCCAACATCCTGCAAGCCAAAGCTTCCAACCTAAGTGTTGAGACATATGAGTCCTATCAAGTGGTCAAATACAACCTGAAGGCCATGTAGGTGTCGGACATTCAGCACTACTCCCGGAAGACAAAGGAGAGTCCTGTTAATGTAAAGCTGTGCAGAAATGTAAAACTATCAAGCCAAAGGTACAGAGCTCTGCTCAGAAATAAAGAAGAACCGAACAAAAGGCCTTATCACTCTGCGAAGCCAACGGCCATCAAGAAAATGTCAAAAGATGCCATTGTGGCAGCAGCTGTGAGTGCCAGGTAAATATGTAAAACAAAAATAAGTTAAAAAATATATTTTTTTGTCATGGTTGTTGTTATAGAGAGAGGTGGTGATGGAGCAGTGTTAATAATAAGTTGGATGTTGCTGTAAAATAAAAAATAAAAAAATATTTATTTTTGTTCAAATAAGTTGTTATGGGTCATTCTTTACTATCCATGTAGATCTGCCACCAGTTTGATCGGCGTGTGTGTGTGGGGGGTGGGGGGGTCTCTCGGTATATTTTCCTACTTTCATGCATGCCGAAGCAATCGTAATTGACCGGAATGGGTCAACACCACCACACTCCAGGAACTCGAGTCTGTAGCGCATACAACCCTCTCTCAAGATGACCACATCATTCACGCAGTAAGCCTTTATTTCATCCTGCATGACAAAGGGGTCTGCGGAAACAGTTGCATACCATTGCAGAAACTCATCTTTTTCTTTAGCCATCATGGTATTCACACCATAGTAATGCGGTTCCGGATGGGGGGCAACATAGTTCTCATTCTCCTTGATGTTAAACTTGTAAGGAAAGTAGCCTTTTTTCGAATCCTTAAAACCCATAGCACGTGGCAAGGCCGACAGCTTCATAGGTAGGAAGCAATGACTATCAATGTATCTCTGATTGAATGTGCTGTCTGTAAAAATCATGAGCTTGCTACCATTAGCAATAAGTGTTGTGCCAATACCATTGTTAGCAAGGTACTGCATCAAGATGTAACCATCGAAACCTTTAGAGTTGTGTGCTATAAATGTGTAGTCATTATATTTCGGTTGCCTAAACTTTTGAAAAAAAGCAGTGACACAACCATCTCTGGCTGAACACCACGTCTTGTTATCAAAGCTTATTGCACACACAAAATTTGCAGTGTGTACACCATTCACCGGATTGGCAATTGTCTCAAAATCATAAAATATGTAGCGCTCACTGGGGTCCTCGGGCTTGGCAGGTTTTATAAAACACTGATGATTCATTTCAAAAGCCAGATCCACATTACAATTGGGGCACATGTTAGCTCTGCACCTGTGTGCTTTATAGTTGGTAATACTGACATTGTAATAGCGACCACAATCGACACAGTATTTCTTCTGGTCACACCTGCTAACCCAACAATCCACACTTTTGTGGTGCTTCAAACGTTTATGCTGGCTATAACAAAAATCTGAATAACATATCCGTTTACAGTCAGGGCACTGCTTTGTGTTACGGGGTTGGGTATGACAATCTTCATGAAGACAGACACTACAGCTATGTTTACAACCATGATCACCACAGGTGTTGAAACCGGTATAGCACCAATCACAGACATAAGACACACCCAGAAAACCCTTCAGATTCATGATACCGTAGAAATGGTTATCGTGTAAGTACATAAAGACAGTTCTAGGGTGGGTTTCCTCGCTGTTTTGAAACTTGGTGAAGTGACCATCCCGTGTTTGGTGAAAGACAACAATTTTACACCCTGTCATTTCTTCAAACCGAACAATATCTGTGAATGACACACATTCATCTAACGCTAAACCAGCCCCCTTATGTAGCTCACGACCACTAACCAGGGCCTCGGGATATGTGTACTGCGGGTTCAACATACCCATCAAACAAACAGAAAAACACGTACAATCATTATTCACAGCCACATATATGTCTTCTTTTTTTATTGATAATCTGATCTATCAACAATGTTTGAGCTTTACGTCGCGGGGCACCACCCTCACGGTTTTTGACCATTTGTACCACCAGTTCTAGTGATTCATCAATCATAAGCTCCGCATTACTCTGCATAACACTTTCAAGTAAATTACCAAACGTGCGTTCATTATATTCATCCGCTCTCATGGTCACATGTACGGGATCTATCAGAGATTCACCAATCAACTCAATCTGCAGACGATCACCAGGCCCTTGTACAAAGTCTGAGGCTCTAACAATCAAAGTATCCAAGCCTGCCATAATACTTGCGTAAAATGTGCCAAAATCACCAACTTCACCAGTATTTTGTAAATTTATCAACTGTCGTAATTCAACATTGTCAAACGCATTACGCTGTATAACTCTAACATCGCCATCACTGCACTGAGTTTGCATCAGAGAGCTCGAAGGAGTGTCAACTAGATCGTGTGAAAAATGGGGGCTACTAAGCTCGGTTAACAAGCCTTGTATCTGAGGATTATTGTGCACATCGCTGTGTAACAAAGTAGCGGTTGGTTCATTTGTATTTTGGGGTATGGTCGATTGATTATTTGTAGAGGTTGTTGACTGTTCCGTGTCTGGACTGTCGTTAGCATTATCTTTCGCCATTTCTCTGGTTTAACGTGTAAATAACAATCCACTTTTCAGATTTGAATATTCTAACTCGAACATACATTTACATACAGCACAGTTTTGAAGAGTTGGCTGTATTACCTTCAGCTTTTAAGCCTGAAAGAAAACAAAAATCCCCTCACGCTGTGCAGCCACAAGGAAGGGTGTCCGTAACTGACCCCATTGTGGTAATGTACTTTGTCTCATCACCCGGCTGTCCTCAATCTGTTGGAATATAGAATGTTGTACCAAGGGTCAGTATACATAGTCATAATTGTTAATAACACTTTAGAACATGACTAAAAATGTCTGTAAATAATTAAACTTACACAAAGTATCTGCTCAGGTTCTGTAAGATCACAGTCTGACCACCCAGTCCAACTGACGCAGATGCCGGTCACTTGAACTAAATACAAATAGGATTAACAAGCGTATACAGGTAATTAAAGCTGATTAACAATAATGTCAAAAGTCTACTTACCAAGATTTGGAGGTCCAAAAATGTGTTTACCAAACACGGTCGGTGTTCAAATCCGCTCAACCTGAACCGGAGATTTAAACAGGCAATATGAAAGACAGCTAAAAATGAATGGATTGCGCAATTGTAAAATTGATTTACAAATTCTTAAAAAGTTGCATCACAATTCAAATAAATTACTTCAAATAAAATAACTTGTACTTACAACAGAAACGATATAATCCACGCTTGAAACACCAGCTGTCTTTTGCGGATGCTGCGGGGTTTAATTACTGTCTTCACATCGCAGCCGGGGCTCCTCCAGCAAGTCACGCCTCTTAACTTTGTCATTGGTTACATGTCATCGTTCTTCACGTTAGATTCAAATTGTGTTAGAACTATACATGCTGCAATGATACAAATTCAGGATAAAACTTAACTATTTAGTTCTGATTTTTGTAGCCATTTGGCAACCAAATATATTGCTATATCATGTCTGGTAGAACAGCCGTTCTCGTTAATTTTCGCGGCTCAGCCGTGACATCACGTCATAGAATTGTATATATTAACGATAAACTCATCTGCTTACATATAAACGCTTGCTATTGTCACCATATCACCATTAATCAGTTCAACATTTAACAAACACAGGACCATAATACAGCAATACAAAATCAGATTTCATGAGTTGTTCATTAAGAGAATGCAGCACATCCCCACCCGGAAGTGACAGCATAACCCCATACTAACACAAATACTATAGTATTTTTTTTAACCAACGTTGCCTATTATTAAACATATCTACCAATGTGTAGAAAACAATCTTGCGTTGATCTCTGTTGTACAATTTCAAAAGACGCCTTTACGATTGTTTTAATTACGATTCCCCGTTGTTCATGCAAATTTATACGCGACCTTGCTGGTAACTTTGTAACGTTTTGCCTTATAATGCAACTTAGAAGTTAATGCTGACTTAAACAACCATTTTTATTACAAAACTCAACATTGCTCATACATACACTTGTTTTTATTCATAACAATATTTTAAAACCCCCCAACCATGACACAATCCACCTTTGCGAAATGTGTGGTTGGCCCTGGGCCATGGAAGCTCCTTCAAAATAATAGCATTGCTCATGCGATGTTAGTTTGCTGTAATGCTGTGTTGGTCTTCAAACCGTGAGACACGGGATGGTTTCTAACCTGCATATACTACAGTTTGTATTAGTGGTTATTTAGGGACCATTACTACTGGGCAGATATAACCTTGAAGCCCATCTCTTGTTAAAATGAATGTTGGGCTGAAAACTATCCAAACTCGTAAGTCCCGTCCCATCCCCTTCTTTATATCTTACAGAAAAACACGTCTCTCACGTGTAACTCTGTGTTTGTCGAAAAACACCATGTTACAACCACATTGCAAAACATGGAAGTTTACATCTGTACCACAAGGCATTGGAACCCTGGCCCCCTTTTGTTTAACACCAAACACCTTACCGCTGACACAACAATTAATTTACTGCCTGGGAATTTAACATTCCGGAACCCTAAGCCCCATTTGTTAATCATCAAACATAACCCACCTGTTATAACACTAGTCTGGTTTGCACATCAAGCGTTGTAAAACATCAAACACTGACACATCAATGTAATCATAAATAACAAAGTCACCGGACATGCATACGTCACTCCTGAAGTCCCACCCTAGCATACGTCACTCCTGAAGTCCCACCCTAACATACGTCATACCGGAAGTCCCACCCTAACATACGTCATACCGGAAGTCCCACCCTAACATACGTCATACAGGAGGTCCCACCCTAACATACGTCATACCGGAAGTCCCACCCATGCAAACCGGATGTCCCGCCCACCTGCCACATCAATATGGAAGTCCCGCCCCCCAGGGCCATAAATCACCATTCTGACACAATATACCCTACACTAACTACTTATGTCCATGTGGGGTAAAGCAAAAGAGTCTCTCTGGGAGAACCAACTGACTGGGTTTTTAAACCAGGGATGTGTGATGCGATTGGGTAATGGAAAAAGGAACATGTGGTGCAATTAGGAGGGGTGTCCACTGATTGGTCCACTTCAGCACTTATGACTGCCAGGTGGGAAACACCAACGAGCACAATCAGGTACATAAAGGACACCTGGGGAAATGGCAGGAGGGGAAAAACACAAATACACATACAGGGTAATTGCATGCGTAACAGTGAGTTCTGCAACACAAAAAGGCCTGGACATCCATGGAAGACAACACTTTTTTTGTGGTATCCACCACTTTTTCATGGAAAGAAAAACTTTACCATGGATTTTTTTTTTCCATGGTTCCATGGTAAAGAAAAACTCCTTCACAACATCCAGCCAAGTTAAGAACACTCTCCAGGAGGTAGGCATGTCGTGATTAAAGTCAACCATAAAGTGAAGACTTCACGTGAGCAAATGCAGAGGGTTCACCACAAGGTGCAAACAATTCATAAGCCTCAAAAACATATAAAAAAGCCAGCCCAGTTCTGGAACAGCATTCTTTGGAGAGATGAAACTAAGATCAACCTGTACGATGGGAAGGAAAAACGTATGGCGAAGGCTTGGAACAGCTCATGATCCAAAGCATACCACATCATCTGTAAAACATAGTGGAGGCAGTGTGATGGCATGGGCATACATGGCTTCCAATGGCAGTGGCTCACTAGTGTTTATTGATGATGTGACAGAAGACAAGCAGCCGGATTAATTCTGAAGTGAAAAGATAGATATTTTCTGCTCATATTCAGCCAAATTCAGCGAAGTTGATACTGTGAAAGCAACCCAGGGTTTTTTTAAGGCAAAGAAGTGGAATATTCTGCAATAGCTGAGACAATTACCTCATCTCAACCCGATCGAGCATGCATTTCACTTGCTGAAGAAAAAACTTCAGAAAGGTCAGAAAGACCCACAAACAAATAATAACTGAAGATAGCTGCAGTAATGGCCTGGCAAAGCACCACAAAGGAGGAAACCCAACGTTTGGTGATGTCCATGTGTTCCAGACTTGAGGATTCTCAACTGGTCAGCTGCTCCCCAAGTGAGTGATGGAAGGTCAAACTCTACGAGCATGAAACTGCACGAGCGAGTCACCGCCTTGATGTTAGCACAGAAGGAAGGAACTGGATTTTGACCCATTTTAGATTAATTCAAAATAGTCAATGAATGTATGTAACGAATGAATTTTATATATGAAGAGAGTATTACAATTACAGATAAATGTTCTCTGGAGATTCAAGATGCTTGCAAGAGCAAAGATGCAGGCAGAAGGGAGGAAAATGCAAGAGAGCGCTTCCATGAATCCTGCTCTGGTTCATATGCTAAAACTAAAGGCATGGGGGTTGGTTTGCTGACCTAAGGAAAACAAACTAGTCCTAAAGAATAGAGCCTTTATTAATTAGGGACACTTTTTGATCTGTACTGGGTCCATCTCTTAAGTCTGTTAGCTCGAGAAGCAAACTAGCTAGGCAATATCAAGCAAACCTGTTGTCCCTGCATTCACACCTTACAGAAACATCTGTAAACCATTAACATTCCAATGATTGCCTACTAGGACAGAAATTAAGTACATACTACATTTCTATACTAAATAATGTACATACTTAAACATATGTCTATTCTAAATAATGAAGGGTCATTGAATATGTAAATAAACATATAATTACAATTATTTGGTTCCTTCAAGAACGACAACATGTCGTCTAGGTTCATGCCAATGTTCTTTGCACTCTGGTAGGAGAACACTGTGATTCAGCAGTGATGGACATGTCCTGGATTGGATAGCCCTTGCTGTGGAAGAAGAGCAGCTCAGTCTTGTCAAGGTTAAGCCTGTGGTGGTGGGCCAATGTCCATCTGGAGATGTCAGCCAAACATGCAGCAATGCGTGTTGTCATGTGGGGGTTGGGAGGAAAAAGAAAAAAAAGCAGAGTTTCATCTGCATAGCTATGATAGGAAAGACATCAAGCTAGGAGAGAGCCAAGATACTTGGTGTATTGAGAAAAGAGGAAAGGCCAAGAACAGAGCCTTGGGGAACCCAAGTAGTAAGAGGCTGCACAGCGGACACCGGTCTTCTCCACATCACCTGGTCGAAGCAGCCTGCCAGCTAGGAAGCAACCCAAGAGTAAGCAGAGATGGCTGAGATGCCCAAATCAGAGAGGATGGAAAGTAAGATGATATGGTTCAGTGTCGAAGGCAAAAGATAGATCAAGGACGATGAGAACCGAACAGAAGGAGTTACATTGGTCTGTGCGAAGTTTTGACGTCCGAATGTTTGGAACATAGTCAAAATAAGAAAAGTATGCTTCACCGTCCCAATATTTTCTTAGCTCAAAGTATATTTGCTTAGGAAAGTATCAGCAAATACACACATTTAAGGGACCAAGTTGACTTCCAGACTTCTACCTTACCTTTAATATGATTAACCAGTTAAACCTGATCAACCATAGTAACGCTGGATTTATGGAGAGACATTTTGTAATACTAGAATATGGCACAGAATATGGCACAGTAATTTATCTTCAAGACCTCCTCACATGCATGATTCTTATGTACATTTTTTTGGTACTTTTATGGAATTGCCAGGCACACTTTCTGCCCTCTGAACTCACCATCAACCCAAAGGTTTCAAGATTTCAAGGTTTCAACAGGTGCTGCATTGGCATCAATTGGGAATGGCCTTGCTCAGGAATTCCCAATCCTATACTCAGACTTTTGAAATGTTTTGAATTTAACCCTGAACTGGCACACCTGATTAATTAAGTTAACTAATAATCAAGCATTTGAAAACATGAATCAAGTGTCCAAGTTAAGGGTTAAATCAAATATGTGAAAAGTCTGGGGAGGTCCAGGTGAGGTTTGAGAAACCCTGGCTTAGCTCGACGTCAATCATTTTAAACAGGGCTGGCTATAGGGCCGTGCATGTCAGAACAGGCAGTAAAGGCTCTTGTCTGGCAGAGGGGAGGATGTTTTATGATCATGCAGGGTCCTCAGGGCTGGACTGGGTTGAAAACCAGTGCAGCGTTCCTGTTGAAACAGAAAAAGAAGATTGCAGATGGCTAAAACTGCTGTTTGACTAGACATGAAACAATGAAATATAGGTTTTAGTACCGATGGTGAGTCAAACCGTAGCGGCTAATTGCTGTATGACATGTTTAAACTAAGCTACAGCAGATACGGTGATAAATTGGAGTCAGTTTAGTTTTTTGGTTTTCTCCAAATAGCATAGTTGAGAAGTAAACTATTTTCTTGAGAATTTAAAATAAGTATAAAATAATTGAAAATGACTCAAGTAAAAGTGAGTCACCCAATTAAATACTATTTGAGTAAAAGTTACAAATGTTGATGTAAATATTCCTGGGTATCAACAGTATTCTAATTGAATTAATTTACATTTCTCCACATCTAGCAAACCAGAACATTTGTTTCAATTTGTATTTGTGGAAAGACAGAAAGCAACTTCAACACTCAGAAATAATTTCCTAGGAAGTATTAATGTATTCAGTCCACCGGATCAGAGGCAGTAGGGATGACCACTGATGTTCTCTTAATATGTGTGTGAACTCAACGTGGTCTACCGAACAACTTAGGCCTAGGGCTGAGACTTATCAGAACATGATACTTGCAGTTGTGTGCTATTTCACTACTTGTGGGGAAGACCATCCACAGGAATAGCAAACTCTATGACAAACTGGGAACTAAGTATAACGGGATCTTAACCGGTAATGAGGGGACCACAGACTATTGAATTCTGTGCCGAGATTTGGTGCAGGCATCTCCTCTCATTGACAGCTCCCTCATAATTGGTTTGTGAGTCTTCAGATACCCCAGTGTCCTACTGGAACGCCCAGCCTGACCTGGTTTTATGGGTAGAGACAGAAGCACAATAAACAACAACAGGTGCATTCAATGGCTCTCTGCCATTACTCAGCAGCCAGCCTAGAGTTGTCCACAGGGCTCCAAAGACCCCAGGCCACCCACTCACAATGTTAAAGTAGAGATAATCCCCAAAAACAAAAGTAGGAAGTTTTTGAAATTTTATTTCATAACACTGCATTTTTGCGTTTTAAAATGGTATAGAAGCACAGTAAATTGACATTAACCTTTAATTTATCCTTTGGCCCCTTCAACACCTCCGCCTCTCACTTTGCCGTACCGTAGGCTTAGCTGAATTGCCACCTCTGCGGCGGGGTGACGGCTGTTCTTTCACACATTCCACATTATAAAACGTGCCATTTCACTGTGAGGCAGAAAGTGATTGTGGTTAACGACAGTACCATGCTGATGTTAATAAACCTTTCATACAAGTTCAATCAGTAATTATCATATTTTTCTCTCGATAATGAAGTACCACTTGAAGCTTGCGCTGCTACACTGTATGTTGTTTACATAATGCGTTGGCTGACAGGCACCAGACATGAGTGTATTACACATTCTGCAGGGTGTATATTGCATGGAGGTCACCAAGACGGGTCGACAACCACAGTGGGTGGTGCAGGCTCTGTAATCCCTGTTGGCAGGTTGGTGTGTCGTTCCTGGCTGCATTCCTTTACATAAACTAGTGTACAATATGTACAACATGTGTCTCAAACTGCCACCTCATATAGTGCCGTAATTTCCACCAGGGTCTGGAGCACTACAGCATGTCTAAGGTATCAGGGTCAATTTTGGATGCACCTATGTTTTTTTATTTATTTTTTCCTGGTCAGGTGCATAATAATATGGCCTAATTAATTTTTGTATTTAATTATTTTCCCATGGAAATGTGTCAGGGATTTACTGTGTTTGTGTCTTTAGAGAACAGAGCTACTTTACAATCTGCCTTCCCTCCACCACCACCTCTGGTAGGTGATATCCGTCTACCCCAGAGGACCATTCATGGGTGAGAGCAGGTGGCATGGCAGTGTAGAGCATTTTGCCAGAAATGATCAGATCCCATAGCTGACTGTGTGGAGGACAACAAAAAATGTGTACCTTCAGGTTTCGGGGCTGTCGCTTGGCAATATGGACTTTCAGCTCCCTCCAAAGATTTTCTATTGGGTTCAGATTGGGAGACTGGCTAGGCCACTCCAGGACCTTGAGAGGAAGTTGTTGCTCTTACTGAGAGGAAGTTGTTGGCCAAGATCTCGCGATACATGGCCCCATCCATCCTCCCCTCAATACGGTGCAGTTGTTCTGTCCCCTTTGCAGAAAAGCATCCCCAAAGAATGATATTTCCACCTCCATGCTTCACGGTTGGGATGGTGTTCTTGGGGTTGTACTCATCCTTCTTCTTCCTCCAAACACGGCGAGTGGAGTTTAGACCAAAAACCTCTATTTTTTGTCTCATCAGACCACATGACTTTCTCCCATTCCTCCACTGGATCATCCAGATGGTCATTGGCAAACTTCAGATGGGCCTGGTCATGTGCTGGCTTGAGCAGGGGGACCTTGCATGCGCTGCAGGATTTTAATCCATGACGGCCTAATGTGTTACTAATGGTTTTCTTTGAGACTGTGGTCCCAGCTCTCTTCCGGTTATTGACCAGGTCCTGCCGTGTAGTTCTGGGCTGATCCCTCACCTTTCTCATTATCATTGATGCCCCACGAGGTGAGATCTTGCATGGAGCCCCAGACCAAGGGAGACTGACCGTCATCTCGAACTTCTTCCATTTTCTAATAATTGTGCCAACAGTTGTTGCCTTCTCACCAAGCTACTTGCCTATTGTCCTGTAGCCCATCCCAGCCTTGTGCATGTCTACAATTTTATCCCTGATGTCCTTACACAGCTCTCTGGTCTTGGCCATTTTGGAGAGGTTGGAGTCTGTTTGATTGAGTATGTGGACAGTTGTCTTTTATACAGGTAACCAGTTCAAACAGGTGCAGTTAATACAGGTAAAGATGGGAGAACAGGAGGGCTTCTTAAGAAAAACTAACAAGTCTGTCAGAGCCGGAATTCTTACTGGTTGGTAGGTGATCAAATACTTATTCATGCAATAAAATGCAAATTAATTATTTAAAAATCATACAATGTGATTTTCTGGATTTTTTTTTTAGAGTCTCTCACAGTTGAAGTGTACCTATGATAAAAATTACAGACTTCTACATGCTTTGTAAGTAGGAACACCTGCAAAATCGTCAGTGTATCAAATACTTGTTCTCCCCACTGTATATTTCCCCTGTCGAATCCAGTATTATTATGCATATGCATCCTTTAACAACATACTTCAAATGATGGCGATAATGATGCGTGTGAGCTGCGGGATTGGAGTCTCTGGAAATCTTTGAACCATTTATCTGACATTTCTGTGTCTGTGTACACTGCAGTTTCCCCTGGATGTCATTGGTATCTTGAAAGCAATATCCCCCCGCCAATTATGAATAATTCACCAGATATTATTCCAAAGGTCATCTTCTAGTAATTAGTAGCCTGCTGTTGACTAAACAGCCTCAAGGTACCTGATGGCCAGTTTAATTACAATTTGAAATGAGTGTACTGTTTGACAATCTCTATATGTTCGCCCCGGTGCTCGCACACCCCCGAAGACACCTTGAGAACTAAGTAGGCTTATAATGTGAACAAACTTAGCTTGATGGAATTGTGCCCCAAAATGGTTTTGTATATATTGCACTAATTTGCACCTGAGCCCATAGATAGAAGCTCGAAATTTGAGATGAATATGAGAGGCATAGATTCCATTTTAAAAAGTTTTTAAAAAGTTGTACAACACTTTGTTTTTTCGAAAATTCCACCAGCCTACGTCTCTTTGTACGGTCCTCTTGAACATCTGGTTACGTTGGCCACCTGTTGAAATTCTGCAATGTTGTAAACTGCAGCTCTATCCTGCTCCCAAGGTCTTCTAACTTTTATTACACAGCGCTGTGACATCGACACAGACAAACCCTGTCCACACTTGCGCTCATTAAAACGGCTCCCTTCCCTGAGCTCTTGATTGAGAAATAATGCTAGATATCCTTCCTCCATTAATCTTTATGATTAATATGACAACAGTATCAGAGCATTGAGCCAAATTGGCTCCAGGTCCTGCGTTTGACACAGCGGCGTACCTGTAACGGTACAGCTGTGGAAGAGATGCCAGTGCGGTGTCCGTGGCAAATCAAAGCTGTCGCACACAGCGGGCCCGAATAATCAGGGAAGACAATGCAGAGTCTGTTAGCTTTGTTCAGAGTAACAAAACAAGTGTTGGTTAGGTCTGTAGGCGGTACATATGGGACATTATGTCTAGTTATTCTGGAGACAATACCATGCCCGCAGAAGTAGACCGGATATAACCCATACCTTACACTCTTTACCGTATTGTATGCGTTAGAGTATGGAGCAGCAATATATCTGACTTCCAAGCCCAGAACCACGGTGGGAAAGATATAGGACCTCTACCTCTTAGGACCTCTACCATACATGTTTGGGCCTTCAGCCCTTACATTCACTGGCTCTGTAATCGATGCATCTACCTACATTGAGAAAAAAAAGTGCCGGTAGACCCAAGCCTGTGTTTGATAGTTATTACTGTTGAAGATATGAAGTCAGGTAATTACTCATTTTACTTGAAATTGGTGTATACATTTGGCTACGGCTAAAATTAACTATTGATTGCAAAACAGCCTAGAGTATGGTGACAGGCAGATGAAAGTAAATGTGCGGGCTGAAACATCTTTAAACATGGTGGATGTTAGAGGTTTGTGTTAACAGGTTTGTGTTAAAGCCGTGGAATTGATTGGCCGCCTTCAGCAGAAAGAAACCAAAGCGTACTCCGAACATACTTTGAAGACTCAATATTTAATGGTTCAAGTAAAATTCCATGACAAGAAAAATCATTTCACCATATATGGAAGGTCATTTTTTTCATAGATTTTGATGACATGACAACACATAGTTTAATTGATCAATACTGCACTGCTGGCAAGCATTTAAGCTTTCTTTCGAAGCAACCTTGAACCTACACCCACCAATAACTAATTTACAAGCATATACTGTATATTATATAGCAGGTATTTCATATATAGATTTTATACAAGATACATGTGTGTACATAAAATATTCTGGCAAGGTGCATGCCAGTATACATACATGCACACACAAAAATGCGCGCACGTACACGCCCGCTGCACAGACACACACACAGGCATACCTGCACACACACACACACACACACTCACCAATATATGTGTGTGTATCCATTTACATTACAACAGAGATTGTCGTCTCATCATTTTACATTTCCTTTGTTTTTTATGACAGATTTTCAGGTCATTAAAGATGCAGTCTGGGACTTTTGCGATTTAACCTCTCACTGTTGGGCTGGATGTGTAATACGTTGTTTATGTGCATGATCTATTAGTAGAATCACTATCATACCTCAGTTAGCCATGACATTCTAAGTTTGAAAGAGAGTGGTTTTGATGACAAGAGGCACAAATTCTGCACATACGCCATTACACTTTTCGGCCCAACAGTGCCACTTTTACAACCAGTGGCCAAAAATTGCTGGCTGCATCTTTACGCCTTTACTCAACAATAATGTACATCAGTCATATTTGTTGCCACCTTGTTGTTTCCACTCAGGGGTACTGCTCATATGTACACTATATTTATATATTTTTTCTTCTAAAAGTTGATAGGATATTAACTTTGTGTGTACATGATTCATACTCATACGTCTGAAATGAAAATTGGTTATGTTTGTTTGCCACATGTTATCAGACAGTAGATACAGTTAAACCAACACATGGTTGATGTGACAACACAGACCAACCTGACATGTGTTAAAAATCTTGTAGGATTGCAAGCGAGTGATAAAAGGGTTAAACATGGCCACATGCAAATGATACTGGATCACAATTTGAAATGTGTTAATACAAAACATTTTAAAGAGAAATACAGGATTTTGGAAACAACTGACTGGGAGCTTCATTGTAGAAAAGTAGAAAAAAAATGTGTTTGGAGAATATCCATGCACATGACCGTCTACTAAGCCTTGAATTTCTCTGGAGGTTTGTCTCACTGTCAATTTTTTTTGGTTCATACGTGAAACTTTTGGCACAAAGTGAATCTGTACTGAAACAGTAATCTAAAAGACATACGTATTCATTATGATTATATTTGAATGCTGAAATCTATAACGCTATGTCATGAATGAGAACAAAAGGGGTGTTTCAAATGGCAAAAAATTGACTTGTTATTTGAATATGGAAAGCTGTATCCTATATATTATTCTAGATTCATGCAATTGTCGAGTTTTTTAAGAAATGAAATACAGAGAATGACTCCCAAATAGCACCCTATTACCTACACACTGCACCCCTTCGAGTCCTGGTTAAATGGAGTGTTCTCAATAGGAGACAGGATGAGGATAACGATCAGGTTTTATTCATCCAGAGTGTAGTGTTGACATGGTAATACCGTAGTCCGTGTTTTATTAAATCAGTACTGGGATACAGGAGCACTCTTATGTATGTGTATCTATGTATGTGTTCTCCTATAGCAGTGAAATACAGATGGAGATATGTCTGTAATGTGTATACACGTACAGTATCAGTCAAAAGTTTGGAAACCGTGTCCAAACTTTTGACTGGTACTGTACATATTTGGTTAATTTGCACATTGTAACAAGGGTCAATAACATTAATCTTTATGCAGTTGGAATAGAACACTAGAAAGGACAGCCATCTTTGTATCCTCACTTCCAGCCAATGATGATATATTTTGACTGAAACATTCCTACTGTCTAATACAGAAGTTTGATATGTTATTAGAGAATGTATTATTTTAATTGGGTACAGAAAGGTCTTCGGTATGATTTCAGTAAAAAAACATATTATTCCAAATAAAGAGCAATAGTGTTTTCATTTCTTTGTTGTAATCTGTTGCCAAGAGTTACTGTATTTCTGAAACCCTACAATCTCTCCTTTCATATACTATATGTAAATCCATATTACAATGCATTAGGGCAAGCTAAACCAATATTCAGTTAAAATGATTTATTTAATTAATGAATCCAAATTCAACTAATTTCCTTAATTGACTCAAGGTGAGTTGAAATGGACACTGACCTCAACCCTGACCTCTCAACATAACACTCTTATGGCTCATGTAATTTCACCAATGACGGCTTCTCTAATGCACTTCTACACTGATGGATACCTGGTCCAAAGTGTCATCTGTAAGCTGGTACTGTCTCATTCAAGAGACATTTGACTGTCCAGCCCTCCAGGGAAAATGGTGCCTTAAACATGTCCTGTTTCTTTCACATGCCAATAGAGGACAAAGTTGCAAACATATAAAAATGTAGTAGCTGATGATTTCTAAGCAATGTCAGCTGGATTAGAATCAATGGATACCAATAATGAACACCTTTGAAATTACAGGACATTTGGTTAAATCCAAGGAATTTAAGATTTCATTTAAATTTTATTTAACCAGAGAGACACCTTGTACAATTCGTTAGTGAGGAAAATGCAACCTCTATTCCAGGCTGCTTGGTTATGGATACAGAAACTCTTGTTAGACCGGAGACTAATGTGATGAGATAGGGGCACAAACGATAACAAGCTATTTGCAGCCAGACTATATATATATATATATATATATATATATATATATATATATATATATGTCGTCACCTTTTCATTGCCTGACTTCTAGGAGCCACAGTTTGTTTCGGTGAGCCTGGAGAACTGTTACTGTGCCGTCAACCACAACTATTACTTGCTATGAATATTACAGATCAAAGTAATTAGACTATTGGGATATATTCTTAATTGGCTCCATAGGACTCATTATGATGTATGCATGTTATATTCTAGGACTGAAGAGAAAGTATTACAGAGAGAAAAAGGAAAACAAAGTCTCTAGCTCTTTGCATGGCGCTGCTGTCTGGGAGGCTCGCACTAATGAGATTTACATTTGAGTCATTTAGCAGACACTCTCATCCCGAGCAACTTACAAGAGCAATTAGGGTTAAGTGCCTTGCTCAAGGGCACCATCACAGATTATTTTCCATCGCCTTTTCCGTTCAGGTATCCGCACCTACGACCTTTCGGTTACAGGTACAACGCTCTAACTGCTAGGCTTTCTGAAAAAGACTAGATTGCTATTAGATGGGGAAGAAAATGTTGAACATATGTAGGTTCTAATAAAAAGGGAAATGCATTGTTGAAAATAAGTTGAATAGAGGTCAGAGAAGGAGATCTCAAAGACTTACATTATAGCAAGTTGCCAAACAAACAAGGAAGAACGTTGTGTCGGCCATCTTGTGGGGATATGCATACTGTGCATACTGTATATCTATATAAAATGTTAGCACAACACACAGTGAAACTTTATAGTTCATTGAGGCTCAAGGTAGGTACGTGTCTGCAGACCCCTGAACAAGACAAGATTATATGAACACATCAATAGAAGAGAATGGCGGTGGTCGAGAGGATCAAATCACCTGCGTCATAAAAAAACTACTAATTATTATTTGTAGGTCGGTCATTCAGTCACAACTCACCCATGATACATTGTGGTTTTGATCCTCTCGCACATGGCAAACGTATTTTAGATCGTTCACTGGAGCTGGAGCTGAATGTCTTACTGGATACACTAAGCAATATTTCACCACAGATTGGACACATACATCTTTCATCTTGGATTCACAAATAACATTTAGTCCCATTCAGCTTGATCAACACTATATACTGTGCATTTGCATTTTGTTTATCAGTAAGTTAATTGTCTTTAGGAAGGGTCTAGTAAGCTGGTCCCAATTTGCATAGTGTACATCATTATGTTTAATCATCAGCAACATATATACCAAACTGAAAGCTAAGATGTTTTACTTTATTTGTATTTAAATTTTTTTATTGTGGAACTAACTTGGTATAGAACTACCATTTATATACTGTACAGTGATTGAATGTGAACAAATATTTAGCTAGGCCTTCGAATAAGTTGGTCATCCATACATACTTCCATATTTTTTTATATTATGTAATTACAGCCATTGTCAGGTCCTCTTCTTTGCACCATTCTGGAGACTGAGTTTTGTCATTGTCCCTTTCTCCACAATCCATGTTCACACATGTACACACAAATCAGAAACTTGCCACTAAGACATGTCATGGAAAGCGCCATAAAGATACATTAGACCAAGTAGTCGTTGGTGGCCCCTCAGAGCTCCTTACAGCTGATGCTCATGTAAGAAGGCAGAGGAACCCCTGGTGGCTGGGGTCTGCTGGCCCGACGAAGCCGAGGAAAAGCTGGCCAGAGGGATGACCTTGATAGGGTCTGACTCCTTACTCTTGCTACTGCAGTGTCTCTCCAGAGTGTTGTAGAACTGCGGCCGGTTCATCCCTTTGTCCAGTTCGTCTTTTGGCGCGGGCCTGCCCAGGGTGTGGCACTGACGCCCGTCCGCCTTGGCTCCCCGGGCCCAGGGGGAGCCTTGCTGGTGCTGGAAGCCGAAGGAGGGCAGGGTAGGCAGGGTCCCCGCGCCGGACGGCGACTGGAACTGGGTCACCAGGGCTGGGGGCATCCAGCAGCTGTCGGAGTGGCCTAGGATCAGACATTCCTGGGTGCACGTCTCCGAGGCGTCCACCAGGGCATTGGCAAGATTCACCTCTACCATGGCTGCAGCACAAAGCAATTAATTGACAAGGAAAGAAGGAGAGAGAGAAGATAAGGGCCAGTTAAAGCATTTAAACACACCGTTCGCTGTGATTAGAGGAAAACAAGGACATGGTTGCCACTGATGGGAATTTGAAAACGGGGAGGGGTGGGTAGGGAAAACAAACGACGACACAAGAAGCTGCGGATATAACAGTTGTATGCTTTATTTCAACTTGACCTGTAAACGTCAACCTTTTGGAGAAATGAAAAGCATTAATAAATGTTTGATTCATCCCATAATGAGAAAAACAGCAGCAGAACATTTAATTTCCATTTGGTATTCCCTTGGTTCACTGTGTTTACCTACAATAGGCTGTGAATTCCCAGTAGCTTAATTAAAGTTAAAAAAAAAATAAGAAAAGAAAATAATAAGAAAAAAAAATAAAAAAATATATAAGACATCATTTTTTTTGTTTGAGATTGGCTTCACTGTAATAAATGTTTAATGAACATCTCAACAAGCCATTGTGTATTTTAATCCCTGTCACCATGGTACTGTACACCTCATTCCTCCCATTCAGTGGATCACCAGCAGGCGCACCAGGTCTCCTGGGGATTCTTGATCTACACACGTGGGTGCTTGATCCATAGACTAAGGGGTGCTTCAGAGGTTTTCAATTCAGGGCAACATTTTGCTTGTGGTACAGTATCTCTTCTGATCTACTCAGCATTATATGCAGTATATCTGGTCAATTACAGTAACCCAACACTGGCACAAAACGTAAACAGTCACGTAACTGCACAGCTTTCCCGGGAATTGCAAGCATATTTGGCGTGAACACAATCAGTATAGTTATGAGTGATAGACTGCATTTGATTTGCATTCATGGAGGGAGAAAAAGCAGAGAGAGAGAGAAAGAGAGAGAGAGAGAGAGAGAGAGAGAGAGAGAAGGCACTCCAACTATCCTATCTCATTATGGCCGGGCTGACATCACATGTGAAATGAGTCTAGGAAAAGAAATAGGCCCCAGCAATAAAGCCTGTCAACTCTGGTAATTAGAATGTAAAACAGTATGCACCACGACAAATAGGAGTCCACTGTGTTCTGTTTTTGAGCCACGCAAAGAGTAAAAGAGGAGAGGTCCTTGCTCATAACATCACATCAGTCCTCCAGGCTTCTGCTTCAAGCTGTCACATAGAAATTATTTAGCATATTTGCATGAGTAAAAATGCTATCAATTATTGAATAGTCCTAGGTCTGCATCTTTGTCTTTGGCTTTGAGTTGCCCACATTCAGCAAGGTTAGCATGCTCTGTTAAATTCGATTCCCTAGCCTGCTAAAATTTCAAAAGAATATTTTTCACAACAGTGAACTTTTTGTATTAACAGTCCATACAAACTATGAAATCTAACTTTGTATCGGTTTAAAATACTTAATTGCATTGTTTAAAAAAAGGACATACACTTTGAATGACTTTGATGATGGGGGGGGGGGGTGTTATCTCAACAAGATTAACCTGGACAAATTAAGGCTGAATAACAAAACAATTTGCCAGAATGCAACAAAAAACATCCCCTCTATTCTTGACACAGAACTAGTGAAGACTTATGCAGATTAATAGAAATTGTAAGGAGATGCATTAATGCCCCTGACTTCTCAGTGTTGGCCTACTAAGCCTTCCAGGCTAGATGAACAAATGTCCTGAGCAGTAGTGTGTCACCTTTCACAGTCACTAACTTCATTATGGGGGGAAAAAATCTAGGAGCTCACTTATTCTTTGGTGGAGCTCAAAATAGCCATAGCCAACTCCTGAGTCAATCATTTGATTTTGCTGCTATCTTCTGCAAGGTAATGTCCTGAAGGGAAAACAACTTAATTATTCATTCTGACAAACACACACACTCACAAGTTGACAGCACCCCCCCCAAACCCCCCGCCCGCCCCCCAAAAAATATAATTGATCAGTACAAAGAAAGGCAAAATGAATGATCTGTAATTACAGTACATATTAGGTGTAAATGGTATTTTGTGCTGCAGTTCTTCCCCCGGATGCAATTGACACGAACTCACAGTGAGAGCTGTCTTTGCTTCTGTGTCAACAGCCAGAAGGGCGCTGATATTTCTGCATGTGATATTTCACATTAAACAGTTGAAAAGGATGCAGTCTGTATCAGTATCCACTCCACAGGGGAAACGTGTGTCACAAATTGCATCATATTTCCGACAGGGCTCTAGACAAGAGTGTGCAATATGGCAGGTAGCTGAATATGGCACCATTTGGGACACGGTACCAGGTAATGCCTGACTGACACTGATGACAGCTCAGACTATTTTGTCAGCCTGTAGGGGAAATGTTACCTTTAACGTCTGATGCTACTAAATACCTTTTGTGTTGGGGAAAAACAGCAATTTCATGTAAGAGTTGTTAAATGAGTTGTTACATAGCCGGAATTTCCGAGTCCAAAAAATGAACACCACATTGACGCAACATCTGCGGATTGTCCCAGAGGTCACCGGCAGTTTAGTTCTGGTGTTTGCAAACAATACGTTCACCTCATGCCTCAGGCATCCGGGTTTGTGTCCAACGTGCGATGACAGGCACTGGTTAATCACGTCATTATCCATTCACTAGAGCAAAGGCAAACTATGCCTCACCTACTCCAGTCCGAATGATTCCTTTTAAGAATACGAACGAGCTGACCCTGAGGGCTGTGATCAGCGTTCGGTTATAACACCACACATTCCCATTGCCACCGTGCATCTGTTCCTGGCATCGTTGTTGTCAACCGCCAGTGGAGCTAAAGGTCTTAGGCAAGGTGACTCCACGGCTGTTTGCCTACCTCAGCAAATCCGCTAACCAATGGAACTCTGTTGCATACTAACCTCCTGTTGCTCTCTACTTCCCTGCGGCAGAATGTGTGGCGGAAGTACCTCAGCAGAGCGAATCCTATGTAGCCAAGTATTCCTCATGGAAATCATACTCAAACAAATCTAACTTTACACACCTAAATGAAGGAGGGAGGGTTATCTTGGCACCTCATCTTTTCTCAAAAATTGCGTCGGTCCTTTAGGTCTTCGTCAACAAAGGCATTCGGTAATATAAAAATCTTTCTCAAGCATGCACGCAAATTATTATTAAACTCATTATGCTAGCATGTACAAACCCATTAATGCTAATTACATAGATAATTGCAATCATCCAGGATATTTAATTCTTCAAACACCGTTATTCCTCAAACAGCATTAGGTATGCAAGGTGGACTAGCAAAGCACCTGACTCAATTCTTACTAGGACAATCAGTGTAGTTTTTCCATTAAGCAACGAGGGCTGATTTGTGGTTTGAGAGCCGTCTGCGTAATATGACATATTTTTGTGTGTGTTTTTTAGACGAAGAGTGTGAAAGAGAGAGTATGTTTGTGTATACGAGAGTGACAGACTTTTTGTGTGTGACAGAGAGTGTGTGAGACAGAACGAGAGAATTGAGGAGTTGTGATTAACAGTATCACATTCTGTCAAACAAATGACATTTGAAAGAAAATAATTGAGTTGGTAATTACGAGGACTTTATCACTCTACATTACCTCAACACCCACTCCAACTGTACATCTGGATAGGCAATTGTGATGTCCATTAATAATAATGGGACCGTGTAACCCCATAAGGGAAACACAGTATATGCCAAATTGTTCATTACAAGCCTAGTTACAAGCATCCTTTAGATATATTGTGTATTATAAACTGCATGTTTCAAATTATAAAGACTGATTGACTTAAAGCTGTGGTATATGAGACTGTAAAAAAATTAAAATAACAGTTTGTCATTTTTTTTATGGCGTTGGAAACCCGTTTCGAATACCAACAAGGCACCTTTTTAGTTTGTGCTGTATAATACAGTTCAGAGCTCCACACTCAGTCTTGTTTAAGAACAGCCTATGGTATTTCAGCCACTGTTGTCTTGTTGCTTTCTACATTACACTCACTGGATGTGTTTCATTTCTTCAGCACTCTCTCAACATTTATATTTAAGCCCCGGACCAATCTCATGAGTGATTGATACTTTTGAAAAAGGGATGCATTATGGTTTCATGATTATATTTATGGAATTTTAAACTTAAAAACCAGACAGGCGTATCCCATTTTTGCTGCTACGTAAACAGGCAGGGAATTAGGTGAAAGGTTGTGGTAATAACCGTTACATTTGCCTGCATTTTAACAGGCACAGTTCCAATACAGCCGTCTGTGTAGCTAGCAAACCAGTTTCCAGAACCTTAATGCACATGTTGGTTACTATGGACATGAAATTGCCCAAGTTATTTGCGACCAACCCAAATTGATTTTGTTCTTTTTAAAATTGTATTTGAAGCAAACGCAAGGGTATAACCTCGCGAGGCCATAAAGGGTGACAAGAACTGTCATGGTCACCCGGTACAAAGGAGTGAGCAGTGGGAAAGATAGGCAAGTGTGAAGCAATGAAAGGGGCTGTGTTTGTTGGAGCGAACACAAGGCTTGGCTGATACTGTCAAGGAGGTCAGCGTGGTGGAGGTGGAGGAGGTTTGGCTCCCATTATAAACTAGTAGGTCATATTTGACATGACGATTGTCCGAGCCTTTGTAACCAGGAAAATGATTAGCAAATACATGTCGATTCGGGGGAAAGGCACAGCCGTTATGAGGGTTCAAGTGGAGAAGAAAAAAAAAAAAATCTGTATTTTTATGCAGATTAATTATGCAGAAGTATGCATGGTAGGTCGAAACCTAAACGTGTGGTGCTTCCAAAACGGTCACCCTTTCAACTCTGGTCTAACCGATGCACTTACTTTAAGATTAGTTGCCATTTAAAACCATTGGCTTCGGTTGGAATTCCACCTTCCCTGCTCTGTGTCAAGTGCGCCGCATTTGCCTGTGTCTTCCATTCTACTATTCAACAACAAATAGTGTCACTTGTAATGAATAGGGTCCTTAAAAACAGACACTGCATCTGAGATAAAGAGGTAGAGGGTCATTCATATATATTCTAGGCTAATTACATTTGATGCATTCACCAAGGTTGGTCATCACAGTGTCCCTGTGCTGCATACACATTTATCAGCACTTCAGGGACCCACATAGTTCCTCTCCTCTACTCCATCTAGCCTTGTCCATTCCTGTTTCCTCTTTTCTTTTCGTCAGTGTTTGACCCGTTGTAACTGAAAGTAATTGCGGGCCGAAAACAACATCTAATGATTACTTTATCTAGGAGTCTGAGAACAGAAAAGTCACAGGCAGGTACTTTCAACAAAGGAGAAGGTCTTTTTTTTTTTTTCAACACACATTTCCCGACAACAAAGAATATTATTGACTGGGCTGAGATTAGAAAACCCAAACAAATAACAAAGGGAGAAAAGGACAGAGTGCACAAAGAAAGACAGGATCCCCCTGAAGACCCTGCGTCAAACACTTGTTTCACTCTTTTTCTGTGTTGATTAATACATGATGCTGGATTGAAAAGACAGCTTTTTTTTCGCCAAATAAACACGCCCTTGGACAATGTGTGGACGTAATTGAATGGAAATTCAGTAGTCTGTAATCCAGCGATGCGGTTCCACGTTCTTATCCTTTCACCTTATCAGTCTGACCGCATGAATGTTGTAAGAGTACAACTCTGTGGCCAAAAAGATTATGGGCCAATTATTATAATGTTTTATTCATATTACTCTGTGTTACCACCTGACTCGATTTTGCTTCCTCTGGATCGTGATGGTTACGTAACTGATTGCACCCCTGTCGTTATATGAGATGGCTCTGGTTGGTCTGTATGTCGTTCTATCCCTCTACGTGTGTGTGTGTGTGTGTGAATGTGTGTGTCTGTCTGCGTGTCTCTCCGTCTGTCTGTGTTACGAACGGACGGACGGACAGAGGCTGATCTGAGTGTCAGGATCAACACAATCAGAGCTTCCCCTACACACAGACCGTCTCCCAAACGGTACCACGTTCCCTACAATGCGCAGTCTAGTGTGATATGTCTGGCCATGGCTTCAGGGGGAATCCCATAGGACTCCAGATGAAATGAGTGCACTTTGTAGGGTATAATTTGTAACGGGCAATTTGGATGCAGACACAGCATGGGTTGAAGAGACCGGAGCTGAAACCACCAGAACAATCAGCAATCAGCGCTGATCATCATAATGACGTTGGTGGAGAGCGCTAGACTAGTGGAGGATTCCATCTCAGCCACACATTTTGATCCTGGGCCAAAAACAGAGATTATTGTGTGTAGGTGTATAGCTATTTGCCGACCGTCTACAGAGAAGTAATACATAAATGCATATTTAATGGAGGTACTAAACCTTGTTCCTCCCTTGAAATTCAGTACAGCTAAAAAAAAAAAAAAATATGTCGGAAATTTCCATATTTCTTAGATTTAGGCGACTGAAGATTGATATAAAATGGAAGGCGTGTTCAACTTTTACAGTAAGTAGATAAAAGAAGAGTACAAGAGAGTGGCTTTCCAGTTGGGCCGGCCTGTGACTCACTGACACCCACCCCCGTCAGAGGAATAAGGTGAACGCACACCGAGTCACTCACAACAGGGAACACGTGAGACCCATGTGGTTCTGTACGAAGACAGATATACGGTACAAGCATGGGGTGTGGGATGAAACGTTGTATAGCACTGCTGGAAATGGCACACCCGTAGGACTGTATAACAAACGGCAACAACTAAGGACCTCTAATAATGGTGACAGCAGTAAACCATAGAAACACATGTTGCGCTTCCCTCCTTTCCACGCGCCTCATCGGTCTTGTCCATTTGGAGAGAGACTGAGGAATCTGTGAGATGAGGAGACAGGACAGTCAGTTATCCCGCCCCCTGAAAACCACCTGACCGTAGGTCACTGGGAGCTCCGGAAGCCTGTGTACGATCCCCCAATCTGTCTGGAACAGAGGTGTATGGATATGGAAGATTTGATGAGACAGTGATAGCACGCCTGGCTGTGGCTATTCTCCTCTGAGTTAGATTTAACCTATAGATTTCTTTCTTATTGAGTGCACTGGCTGTATGCTGGTCCTACAGAAAGTAAGTGCTCCAGCGCGTCCACCCGAACCAGCAGTACGTTTTGAAACATGTGTTACCCCAAAACACAGAAGCAGTAAGGTTACTGCATGGTCAGCGTATTACTTAAATTAGGGGAAATAACAGTCTCTAACAAAGGACAGACAAGATGTGACTGGAAAACATTGCACATACAGTAACCAGCGATCCTCACACTGACCTATCGGCCCCAATTATTATGGAAAACAAGAATGAATCAAATTAACATTGAAGTGGTTCTCTGCTCAGGGATCAATCTGGGCTTTCCATGGAGGGTGGATGGCGGGAGGAAATAAACAATGTGCCGCCGCATATGCCATATATCTTGCAGTCATTAATGATTAGTTCCTTTTTCCCTTAGCCATACATTATTGTTATTGCCTCGGCGGTCCGGTAGATAGTAAATGGATACAATGGCATGAACAGAGTCCATCCTTCAACCGCTAACTGGCAGGCAGAAAGCAAGTTGCCAACGCCGGTGTCATCATCTCAGTACTTGAGTGATGGAGGACTCAGTAGAATCTTTTAGACCACATAGTCAGGGCTGGTGTGATAAGGAACTGTCTACTGCCGGTTTATTCCTTCGCCTCCTAAAGTAAATCCATCAACGGTAACACGCCTTCCAATTTACCCTGACTTAAATTCCCGACCCAGAAACAATGACCTACGGTAAAATATCAATGACTTGTGGCCAGCATATTGGCTAGCGATTCGAGCTACTTAAATGTATAATCCATAAGGTGTGACCACACACACCTCTAAAAGGGGATACTGACTAGAACATTTCGACTGCCTGTAAGATGTTAGACTACCGCTGTGTTAAATGTACAATGGATCACTAGCCTGCGTGACTTAATAGGTTGCCGGGCCAGGGCTGACGGTTCAAATCCCTTGGGGAACAGTAAGAACAAGGCTGAAAACCTATACATGCACTCAGTTAGGCAAGTCGCTCTGGGTAGCAGTGTCTGCTCAGTTGGTAAAGCATGGCGCTTGCAACACAAAGGTTGTGGGTTGAAATCCCAGGGGGGGGGGACCAGAAAGAAGAAACATTCAAATGTGTATGCACTCAATAAGTCGCTCTCGATAGGAGAGTCTGGTAAAAAACTAAAAATGTATGAAAAAGAATTTGCGGCAATGTTGCATGGTAACAAGGCTAATATGAGGGGTGGGCTACACCATCTCCACACACAAATGTTCACTTTAAAGGTTTTCCTTTTTGAGTCGCTACAGTGTCTCCTCAGGGGACAAGTATTACATTTTCACTAAAACCGCCTTTGAATAATGAATTATGTCCTATTTATACCAGTGATAGGTCCACTGACTGCCTGCACAGGTTGTCCTGAAAAGGATGAAGCTTTCAGAGAAAGATTTCACTGCTAAGCATAGATAATTCATCTATATCAGTGTGTCGGTACAGGAAACCTGTGGTGTATCACAGAAAAAAACATGAAAGCATACTAACTTGTATAGATTCAATAAACCAGAGCAATGTCTCAAATTTTTATGTTGACTTCACTTTCATTTCTATAACCATACATTTGGTTTATACATGTTAATGTCAAAAATGTTGAACATACATGCACCTACCTGTCAGATCTTTTCAGCAAAAGTGCAAACATTTCAAAGCATGCTCTTTGATTTGACAGAATCTCTCAAATGTCACTCATGTAGGTATGTACAGTATCTCACAAAAGTGAGTACACCCCTCACATTTTTGCAAATATTTGATTACATCTTTTCATGTGACTGAAGAAATGACACTTTGCTACAATGTAAAGTAGTGAGTGTACAGCTTGTATAACAGCCTAAATGTGCTGTCCCCTCAAAATAACACAACACACAGCCATTAATGTCTATATCGCTGGCAACAAAAGTGAGTACACCCCTAAGTGAAAATGTCCAAATTGGGCCCAATTAGCCATTTTCCCTACCCTTTGTCATGTGAAGTGTTAGTGTTACAAGGTCTCAGGTGTGAATGGGGAGCAGGTGTGTTACATTTGGTGTTATCGGTCTCACACTCCCTCATACTGGTCACTGAAAGTTCAACGTGGTACCTCATGGCAAAGAACTCTCTGAGGATCTGAGAAAAATAATTGTTGCTCTACATGAAGATGGCCAAGAAGACCCTGAAACTGAGCTGCAGCACGGTGGCCATGACCATACAATGGTTTAACAGGACAGGCTCCACTCAGAACAGGCCTCGCCAATGTCGACCAAAGAAGTTGAGTGCACATGCTCAGCGTCATATCCAGAGGTTGTCTTTAGGAAATAGACATATGAGGGCTGCCAGCATTGCTGCAGAGGTTGAAGGGGTGGAGGGTCAGCCTGTCAGTGCTCAGACCATAAGCCGCACACTGCATCAAATTGGTCTTCATGGCTGTCATCCCAGAAGGAAGCCTCTTCTAAAGATGATGCACAAGAAAGCCTGCAAACAGTTTGCTGAAGACAAGCAGACTAAGGACATGGATTACTGGAACCATGTCCTGTGGTCTGATGAGACCAAGATACACTTATTTTGTTCAGATGGTGTCAAGCGTGTGTGGCGGCAACCAGGTGAGGAGTACAAAGACAAAGTGTGTCTTGCCTACAGTCAAGCATGGTGATGGGAGTGTCATGGTCTGGGGCTGCATGAGTGCTGCCAGCACTGGGGAGCTACAGTTCACTGAAGGAACCATGAATACCGACATGTACTGTGTCATACTGAAGCAGAGCATGATCCCCTCCCTTCAGAGACTGGGCCGCAGGGCAGTATTCAAACATGATAATAACCCTAAACACACCTCCAAGACGACCGCTGCCTTGCTTAAGAAGCTGAGTGTAAAGGTGATGGACTGGCCAAGCATGTCTCCAGACCTAAACCCTATTGAGCATCTGTGGGGCATCCTCAAACGGAAGGTGGAGGATCGCAAGGTCTCTAACATCCACCACCTCTGTGATGTTGTCATGATGGAGTGGAAGAGGACTCCAGTGGCAACCTGTGAAGCTCTGGTGAACTTCACGCCCAAGAAGGCAAAGGCAGTGCTGGAAAATAATGGTGGCCACACAAAATATTGACACTTTGGGCCCAATTTGGACATTTTCACTTAGGAGTGTACTCACTTTTGTTGCCAGTGGTTTAGACATAATTTTGAGGGGACAGCAAATGTATACTGTAATACAAGCTGTACACTCACTACTTTACATTGTAGCAAAGTATCAATTCTTCAGAGTTGTCACATGAAAAGATATATTCAAATATTTTCAAAAATGTGAGGGGTGTACTCACTTTTGTTAGATACTGTATTTGTTCAAGTCAAAATTTTTGACATAAACATGTATATCCCAAGTGCTACTACTGTACGTGTGGAAGGTTTGAGTTAATGTTTCTGTTTCTGTCGGTGAGTTGTTGTTTTGACGAGCAGTCTGTGCATTTTCCTTGTGAACACACAGACTTGTAAGGATTCAAAACAACCAGAAACAAAATGTGATTTCTCCAGAGAAATCAGTTGCAATGCTGCTGCTATCCTTGTTTTTTGGCTAGAGTTTATTTCCCCCCACAGTGAAGAAAGACAGACTAACATGAAAACAAAAGCATGTACGGTAACATCTATCTACTTATACACTGTCCATTCTTCCCAATTTACTGATATGTTGGGAATATACTCACGCTAAAATCACACATCAAAGACAAAAAGCACATATACAGCACGTTTGTGTACATTTAGTGGGTGGGAAGGCTATTTCTAAATTAGAACAAGTTGTACCTAACAGGAATAGCAATAAGATATTCTCTCTAAAGACATGTTGACAGAAATCAGTGAAAGAAGCTGGAGATTGATGTGCACATCGTTAGCACCTCTTTATCTTTGCTCTGAACATCATTATCACCTTGTAACAGTGTTACAATTGTCAGATATTTGGTGGAATAATGTAAGTATATATTTTCACTTATTTAAGCAAATATACCTTTACAAACAGCATTTCAAAAGGTGTGAGCAAGAACCCACGAAGGCCTAGTCAAAGTATTATCTAGCGTTTGAAATATACTCTAGTGGCAATAAAAAAAAAATCAAAAAAGGATTTGATAAAAAATCCCATCCATGCTGATGAAGAGAATACTCTAGTGAGAATAGAACATTACAACATACAGTTGCACAGTAGAGGAGCCAATCAAAATGGACAATCTACTACATGGCTCCAGAGACTTAATAAAAACCATTGACCTCAATGCTTTTTTTGGTTGAGCCCAAGGCACTAACTATCAAACAGGTCATTCTTAAATTGTGTTGGCATTTGGGCATGGTATTTTTGTATTTTCTTTTGACTCTTTTTTATATTTCAGTATAGCAACTAATGCAGTAGATGATCGACTAGAACTAATTATTTATCCTAGGACATTTTGCAACCAGAAGGATTGATGACACCAACGTCAGAAACACCATTGAGAAATTATTGGTAAATTAAGATTTAATGAAATTCAGGCAACATGCTCAGATGTAAGGTCATAAAATCTTACAAATAATTGACTAAAATTATATTATTAATCATTTTGCTCGCAATGTTATTTATTTTCATATACATTGACTAACACTGTGTCAATTTACATTTAGACATGCCAGATTATAGATGGAACCCTCAAATGTATAACATTCTAAAGGGGTATAATTAGCTAATCCTTTTATCTAACCATTTAAATGTCTCCATTTGAGTGACTGGAAGACCATGCTTTGAAATGTAATTTACAGGTAGATATAAAACATACTTTAGATATGTACACTACCATTAAAAAGTTTGAGGTCACTTTGAAATTATATATTTTTTCCATGAAAACCTGAGTTTGAATAGGAAATATGTCAAAATGAATAGGAAATATAGTCATTGGCAAAGTTTAATGGTTTCAAACTTTGCTTGCGTCACAGAATCCTCCATTTGCAGCAATTCCAGCCTTGCAGACCTTTGGCATTCTAGTTGTCAATTTGTTGTGGTAATCTGAAGAGATTTCAACCGATGCTTCCTGAAGCACCTCCCACAAGCTTGATGGGCACTTCTTAGGTATCATACGGTCAAGCTGTTCAACAACAGCTCAATAGGGTTGTGATCCGGTGACTGGTTCTTCCCTAAATAATGATTGCATAGTTTGAAGCTGTGCTTTCAATGAATGAATGCAATGAAATTCATTGTCTTGTTGCAGGAGGAAATTGGCTCCAATCATACGCCGTACACAGGTTATGGCATGGTGTTGCAAAATAGAGTGATTGCCTTCCTTCTTAAAGATCCCTTTTACCCTGTACAAATTTCCCACTTCAACACCACCAAAGCACTCCCAGACCATCACATTGCCTCCACCATGCTTAACAGATGGAGTCAACCATTCCTCCAGCATCTTTTCATTTGGTCTGTGTCTCACAAATGTTCTTCTTTGTGATCCAAATGCCTCAAACTTGGAAACTTTAATTTGTCAGTCCATAACACTTTTTTCCAAGCTTCCTCTGTTCAGTGTCTGTGTTCTTTTGCCCATCTTAATCTTTTCTTTTTATTGCCCAGTCTGATATATGGCTCTTTCTTTGCAACTCAGCATACTGTAGTCACCACTTCACTGTTGATGTTGAGACTGGTGTTTTGTGGGTACTATTTGATGAAGCTGCCAGTTGAGGACCTGTGAAGCACCTGTTTCTCAAACTAGACACATTCATTTATTTGTCCTCTTGCTCAGTTATGCACCAAGGCCTCCCATTTCTCTTTCTATTCTGGTTTGAGCCAGTCTGCGCTATTCTCTGAAGGGAATAATACAGACAGTTGTACGAGTTCATCAGTTTCCTGGAAGTTTCTCCCATCAAATAGCCTTCATTTCTCAGAACAAGAATAGACTGACAAGTATCAGAAGTAAGTATTTGTTTCTGGTCCTTTTGAGCCTGTATTTGAACCCACAATTGCTGATGCTCCAGATACTCAACTAGTCTAAAGAAGGACAGTTTTATTGCTTCTTTAATCAGCACAGCAACAGTTTTGCAAAAGGGTTTTATAATGATCGATTAGACTTTAAAATGAAAAACTTGGATTAGCAATCACAATGTGCCTTTGGAACACAGGACTGATGGATTTCTGTTTTTCTTTCGAAAACAAGGACATTTCCAAGTGACCCAAAGCTTTTGAAATGTAATGTAAATGCATATAAAATATATATATATATATATATATATATATATATATATATATATATATTATACCCACACATTTTACTGGACGACTATATATACACCCACACATTTTACTGGACAACTCCCCTAGCCATCTTACATGAATGTACATAATTTCTATCAGTTTGGGTTTCTACAGTTTCTACAATCAATTGAGTGCACTCTAACTTCACCTACTAATATGGCTTAACAAAACCACAATCTATCACTATCACTATCAATATGAGATTAAATTAAGGTATTCAGATGGTCATTGACAAATACAATTTACGTTCAAAGAGACCTTGAAGAATATGGATATTAATGTCTAAT
This sequence comes from Esox lucius, assembly GCF_011004845.1. Classification (NCBI taxonomy): domain Eukaryota; kingdom Metazoa; phylum Chordata; class Actinopteri; order Esociformes; family Esocidae; genus Esox; species Esox lucius. The sequence goes on from NC_047572.1 coordinate 10,388,645, forward strand.
ATCAAATCAACACTTCAGTCTATTACAACACATTAACTAAGTTCAAAATGGATACTGTATCCCCAGACCTGAAAGTCAGTACTCCAAATTATGTTGCATTGATGTCTCCCTGTTAAAATCTGCTGAATGATAGTTTGTGAGTTGATTAATTAGTATAGTAATGTTATAATATACTATAACATTTGGTTCTGTTAGGCTTAAGTACATTCCATTATGTAATCTGTCTCTCAGTTTACTGTAGCAGAGAGTGTTTTCTGAAATCTATGGATGTCTTGGTTTCAAGATGGACCAAAAATACAAAATACATTTATTCATCGTACAGAACTCAAATAAATAGACAGGTATAGCTCAAAATGTAATCCCTTCATGTCACAGTTCCTACAATGCATACAACTAGATTCTTTGCAGTTTATTGTTTACCCACCCTGCCTCCTACAACGACCCCCCCCCCCCCCCAACCTCACCCACACAGACACGAATGGTCTGTCACATTTTATGGCTGACATACAGTATATCGCAGAAAAGCCATAATGTTATGTCAGCATCTTATAGCAGAGCTTGAGGACGGCATAGAAATACAAAAAATGTTTAGGAGCAACTGGACCATGCTGTGTAGGGTGTTACTGGTGATGCGATGTGTGTGTGTGTGAGAGGGAGGGAGAGTTGTTTTTTTGTACGGTGTTTTGTTGCGTCGTTACAGGGAAATGTAAGCTTCAGAGACACCATGGCTCATCCAGCACTGTATCAGAGCCTTGTGTTCGGGCCTGTAATTTCAGGCGGGCACTGGGTGAATCACTTTAAAAAAGATGCCGACTCCATCTCTATGATAATGTCTTATTCATTAAGGAAAGACAGACATCTAATACTAATACATCCTATTATTAACAGCAAGGTGGGAAGAAAAAGAGAGAGCAAAAGCCCAGGGTTGGGTGTAAGATTTGATCACGTGGGTGACTTTAATTAAGATGAGGGGTGAATGTGTTATTCAAATGGCTAACACAGGGGTTTCTGCTAGCGCATAAAGGTGAAGTAAAGACCACAACAGGTGTACATCCCACATTTCGCCCAATTGCCTTTCCAGTGCATTACTTTTGAAAGCACTTCATCTGTAAATGGGGGCCATTTTGGATGTCCTCCTTACTCTTATCCAGAACCTCCCACACACCACTCTTATTGCTAATTAGCTGAACCCAATCAGGTAGGACAATTTCCATTTCAATGAAGTCTTGTCCTCCTGTGACCTTCAGCTGCAACACATGAAGGCTCCTTATAGAAATGTGTCAGTCATGGGGAGTTACACGAGCATCATTTAAGATTGAATTTAAACTTGATTTGAACCCAACTCTGCATTTAATCTCTCTTCCAACTCGGTTCACCTCTCCTCATCAACCTCTGTATTAAGGCTAGTGCAACGAGGTATACATTATTACGTATTACTACCCCGGAAACCTTAGCTTTATCCTGGCTAGCTGGAACCTCCCAAATGCTAAATGTATCATCAGCATGTCGTTAATCTATCTCACCAGTATTGGTTGGATATTTTGATGTCCCGTAATGATGTCAAAACCACTTTAATGCAGGTTCCTTGAATGTCTAATAAGGAGTTTTGTTTTTTTAAGAAAATCTCCTTTGTACCCTGAGTTAATCCCAGGCTAGGATTAAGGAAAAATGGTGATGTCATTCAGCTGGTCTACAATCGTTAATAAAACTGGGATGAAGCTGCATCCGTTCAGTTACTGCTTCCCTAAAGGTCCCCTATTTTTAGTATACTCAGTTGAGCCCTGGCCAAATATACTCGCTTTGGACAAAAGTAGTTCACTATGTTGTGCTGTTTGGAACTCAAGACCAGCTCATGTCGGCTATATAAAGGGAAAACAATTAAGTCATAATTGGCGTGCTATGCAATCAAAAGCAGCCCCAGACTGAAAGACGAGTCGAGGCTACGAGGTGCCAATCAGCCGACTGTTTATTCCACATGCCGCTGTGTTTCATTTGGAGAATCAGACGAGATGCATCAGTGAATCACTAGTCAATAGCTCACAGCTTGGTAATTGTCGATCTCCAAAATATTACCCATCCCACCTAGCGCCTGCCTCAAACCTAAATGTGTGGAAAGGTAAAGAAGGTCAGGCAATGGTAAGAAAATTAAAGTTATGTGGGGTTTTTTTGTAACGCAAAAATGATTATATACGGTTTCAACCTGTGGAGTTGATGGTACTAGCCCAAGTACTTAAATGTAAGAAAGCAATTACTGGTGAATTTTTAAAGTTGAATAACAAATACATTAATTACATTGCAGAACAAGAAAATGTGATATCATGAGTTACATATATTGAGTAACAGTCAGCAAGACAATGTGTAATACCTCAATCTTTGTTCCAACGGTGTAATAAGTCCTCAACAACCATGCCATGCATATAACTGTCATCTTATTACAAATGTTAATATTGTGTTAATTAACTGCCAATTGACTATATTACATTTTACAGTTTTTTTTAATGGTTTGATGTATTTTAATGTGGTCTTTCTGTTCCTGTCCAATTATGTAGAATTATTTTATTATCAAATAAAACAACGTAAGTGGGATTGGTAGTTAAAATCAGGATATCAGCTACAATGTGCTCATTCATGTATAATTTACTAAGTACGTGAAACCAGTGTAAATGTTTATTTCAGGAAGTACCATTTTCTATCACCACCTTGTATTGTCTTGTCTTGAAACCAAATAAAGAAAACACATCGGAAACACATTCATGTGAATTCATGTGAGACAACGGAATGACGGAATGTCGCACAAAAACAGTAAGTATATTATTGGACTGGCTGCAGTCGCTGTGTGCATTTTACCTTTCTTTAGAAATGAAAGTGACCTCATATTGCATGGAATTGCTTGACATTGTCTGAGTTCCAGTTCTCTGTGAGCTGAATGGGGGACGTCAATGATTTTAATTACCTCAGAGAGAATGGATGCCAATGAACAGAATTTTCTGTTCTGGACAGTCTATGTCGGGAGATAAAGAGAACGGCTGAAAGCGCTCTATAAAAAGTAACAATAGTTAAAGAGGGCTCAAGTTGAGATTCAACATAATTTCATAGACCAATCCGTCAACAACAGATTCCTTGTTATCATTCCATTGATCGAACATCTCCCCCTCTCAATACATGCTATATGTTATTTACCTCACTGACTCTGAAGTGAATCAACAGTATGTATACAGAATAAGCAAAGGTTGGGTAATGGCCATCTATCTCCTTGGCAAGCTGCAAACTAATTTACTAATTTGCTTGAGGGTGAAGCGGGTCATTTTTATTCATGATCCATTAGTTAAATATATTCAGACATCAAACCCCTACGTTAAGACAATGATGGGGAATTAGACATCAGACAAACATCCTGCGCTAACACCAATTTGTTGGTTTAAAGAAGAAGGTAATGCTTGTGAGAAGTTATAAAACAGTAGCTGTATAATATTCAGATGTGCTGGCCACTCAAAACTTCAGGGGATGTGTGCTCAGTGTTTGTCTTCTTGCATGGGATTCATTTATTTCACTCCTACTGGACTGCGACAGTTTTCATACAGGCCATTTAATGCAAAGTGCAAGCTGGAACAATTACCATTTAAAGTGGCTCCTCGCCCTAACCAGGGCCCCTTCTTGCCATTTGAGAAGAAAAATGTTATTCATTGTCATTATCAAACATATTGTTTGAGAAGAGAGCATTTTATAAAAAATAAATAAATAACATTTTCAAGAAAAGAATTGTTTGAGGCATTATTGAAGAGCTTGAATAGAATAGACAGTGATTGAGCGTCGGAAAAGCAACTGGCTTAGAATGTGAGGTGAAGCACGGGACAAATCATTAACATGACCAAGATAGAGCTGTCAACCATATTGAATAGTTAATTGATATTGAGAGGAAAATCATAAAAAGATCAAATGACTAATAAAATCACCTCTCCTCTTTTAGTACTTGTTTCACAATACGAACAACGAACAGTGCTGAAGTCAGGTAGGTAATTTCCTAACCTGGCTGCTTGCCTCACAAAAAGGGGGATCCATTTATCTCAAGGAGAAAGGCATTTTCTTTTTCCTTGAGTCGACGAACGCAACTTCTTTTGAGGTGTGCAGTGATGTCTGCACCACTCTGATAAGTGTCTTATTCCAAGTAAATAGTAATTGGCAAACGTTGACAGCTGTATACACATTGACTCCATATTGTTAATTATTTTTATTCTCTCTCCACAGCCTACCTTTGAAGTCTTTTTAGGTTTTTAATGGAATAAAATAACAAATAATAAATAACAGGGATGCTGCCTGTCGGTTGTCCTTTTCTACAAAGAGTAGAGTGAATCAGGCTTTCATGCGCATCAATTATTGTAATTAGAGCAAATAAATTAAGTCCACTAGAAAAAAAATTAAAAATGACGCCAAATAACATCCTGGCTAAGAACAAAGCCAAGCAATAACTACAGTATTTCATTAATAACTTAAATGAATAGTCAAAAGAACACATACGAGGGAATAGATTGCAGGCTAAGTGGCCTGTGTGTGTGTGTTGAAATGTTTGCCTGGTTTTAGTAAATCCTTTCAATGTGGTATATGTCAAACACATGGGCATATTGTCAATGTGTCTGGGACTTACTGACGTAACTTTTATTACCTATCTTACTGGATGTGTATGAATGCAGTTATTCTCCAGTTCTCCAGTCATCTTATTTCCAATTGCCAATTGGGATGCGACCAGGGGTTGCTGCCGTTCTGCCGTGGTTTGAGACTGATTGCCGTACATCTGCCCATCACCCCACCAACTTCATCCTTGCTGCACTGGATTCTCAATTTGATCAGTGAAGATGAGTTCCTCTTGGTAATGACGTTCTGTCTGGATCCCAAGTCAGTCATTGACCAACGGGAAAGCTCAAACAATAACAGATTTTTTTGTTACACTAAAAAAAATAAGACTAAAATTAATTTGTTATATTACCTTACAAGATGCGAGAGAGAGAGAGAGAGAGAGAGAGAGGGGGATAGAGTTAGAGAGAGAGAGAAAGAGAGAGAGAGAGAGAGGGATAGAGTTAGAAAGGGGGATAGAGTTAGAGAGAGAGAGAGAGAGATAGAGAGGGGTTAGAGTTAGAGAGAGAGAGAAAGAGAGAGAGAGAGAGAGAGAGAGGGGGATAGAGTTAGAGAGAGAGACAGAGAGAGAGAGAGATAGAGAGGGGTTAGAGTAGAGAGAGAGAGAAAGAGAGAGAGAGAATAATGTCATCCACTCTAATTAGGGTCAATAAATTAATATACTTCCTGGTTAGAAAACGCTGGGGTAATTTATTTTGACCTTTGAACTAACCAACCCATTAACACTTGGAGTGAAAACATAAAATCTTTCCTAAATAGCACCCTATTACATATTTAGTACACAGCCATAAAGCACTGGTTGAAAGTAATGCAGTGAATAGGTATTAGTGTGCCATTTGGGATGGATACATTAACACACTCGAAGACACTGCAGAGATTCACATCCGTCTACAAGAAGCAAACAGGGTCAACAGATAAAGACATGGTCCATTGCCGCTGTTAGTAGCAGACTGATTATCTCAATATTTAGCGTGTTTATTCACCCCCTTAATTGCTTTCAAGGCAAGGCATTTTAAAAGCTATTACGGAGCTGAGCAGAACTATATGTCTAACTTAACTGGTTCAAAGCCTGGATTATTCTTTCGTTTCAAATCCTCAGAAGATAATAGTGATAAATTGTACTAGATCAATAGAAAATAACCTGTCTAGTGCTATATTATCACATACACTTCATGAAGTAGTGCCGTTGCCTTAAGTTGGTTTACATTCTTGTAATGTTGTGTTCTATTTCATCCATCATTTTATGTTTTCCTGCATAATTCCTGAACCTATATTACAACATTAATATCAAATCTTAACATTAAATGCCATATTTGTTTAATGTAACATATTAGGGAACACTATAAATTATGCACTTCTTCTCCATAGTCCAAAACTAGCTGGATGAAAGTTTGTCCAAAAACATCCCTCTACCCATGTATCAGCCAGTAGAGGGCATATTAGGGTACATTATCTCACCTCTAAAGGGATTTCTCCATCAGTATCTTACTGAATTGAAAAGTTACTTGAGGCATCATTAAAGGTGCAGCTGAGCCTCAAAGTGAACTCTTGTTTCTTAAGACAGTCCTATGAAGAGCACAGACTATACACATAGTTCTACAGTATACTTCAATATTTTGTATGTAACCAAATGGCACCACATTGGCTAAATATATAAACCCATGTGTAAAAAGCAATACATATCAACATTTATAATATATAATATTTTATTGTAATTGTTTGGACACATTTTTAGACAAATTTTAGAGATTTTAGAGAACTATAGAAAAACCAGAGCTAGTATTTGTTTACAAAGCCTTTGGCCAAGGTAACTGTAGATATTAATAAGCCTACAGCACATTTCAACCAGCAACATTTCAGCAGCAAACCACTCAAATTCTTCAGTGTTTCATGTCTTCATGTTACAGAACTATTGTATCCTCAGATCCTGCCAGTTTTGGATCTGATTCAGAACTGTGATCTTTTGCCACTCTACTGCCCAGCATCTTTTCTAAGTGATTTTTAATAATTTTCCAGCTGCAAGATCCAAATCCTTTAAAAGAGTTCCCTTTTTTCACACTGGGTTGAATATTGGACTCTGATGAGGTGCATATTGTATAATGCCTTGCACATTTTCAAGGACCCCAGTATCTGAAACAACAAAGCAACTCTATAGAATGATGAAATATCCCCATCTTTAATTGTAGGTAGGGGTTTCTTTTCATTAAACACATAATTTGGTCATCAGCAATCACACACTGATCTGTATTGCCAAAGCTGTAATTTAGTTGAATTGGCCCAAACAAAATGTTGCCCACAATATAGTCTTGTTTAGATGGGGTTTTGATGAGTCAAATCAGGCTGTCTTGTGTCTCCTTTGGGAGTGGGATCTTTCTCTGTTTACCAACGACCAAATGAAGTGTTTAAAGAAAAGAACACCATGCCTAGAATCAATTATGAGGGAGGTTCAATAATGCTGTGCAGTTGCTCTGGTATTGCAGGCCTTGAATGTGTGCAAGACATCATGAAATCAATTAATTTTCTAGGGGATTTGGAGTACAATGTTTAACCCAGTGTCCAAAAACTGCCTTTGTTGAAGATTATTCCGGACAACGACCCTAAACATATAAGAAAGCATCCTGGAAAGGTTCAAACACTAAACACTGGACTGTTCTGGAATGCCCATTGACAAGTCAAGATTTTAATATCATCCAAATTGTATGCGAAGAGATGAAAACAACAGTTGGTGGAGCACAACTCTTAAACATTGAAGATTTATTGGAGTTTATAGCTAATGAGTGGGCTACATTGGCAGTAGAATGGTACAACTAGAATTCAACAGAGTAGTTAGCTGGCAGTAATGTTCCGTTGTGTTGGTAGGACAGCTTTGACATTCAAGTGAGATCAAATTAAGTGTGTTTGTATTAAAGGTGCCGTTCGAATTTTGCCATTTTATTATCAGAAAGTGTTCAAAATGTATCTGCAGTAATAGTGGAATGATACTGTTCTGCCAAATGTATTCACCAGAAATAGTTTTGGATGCAATAAAATGTGCATCCTGAAGTTGGTTCGAATTCAAACTGGATATCCCTATTTGGAGCAGTGGGTGGTGTCCCCGCCTAGGGTTCGAGACACTGCCCAGCTGACGCTGCAATAATAAGAATAATATCTTCATTCAAAGAATTACAGCTTTAAAGTTGGGTTTACAAATATGTAAAAAAGTTGACAGAGTGGCCCATAGACAGAATCAGATTAAACTCTTCACAGTTCCACCAGCCACAAGATGAACTGACATGTTAAAGCCATTTAATAATTGCTAACAGACTTTTCTAGAGACTCCTTATATGTTTGCTGTAACTCATTATAGAAAGACCTACTGTACGTCTTAACTAATTATTTGGAGACTGCATTTAAAGATGTAAACATGTGTTCGTGGAGAATTTACTGGGCCCAATGGAGAAACACTAACACATTTTACCAAACAAATACAACATACCAAAATAAGGTTGCGACTGCCTTTTTGGTTGTTGTCATCATATCTATGCAGTTTATTTTGAAGGTGTCTTCTGCCTACTGCTTTCAATACCTATAGTATAATCACACCAGTGCATTGTATTCTATTCATGGAGAGCACTGCGGTTTTGAGTATGTAGTGATTAACATGGGCATGGGGGCTAGATTATACACAGCAAGAGAGAGAAAGGAACAGTTGCTGCAATTTGATACGGCACCTTGTCTTTCTATTTATTTTAGAAAAGACTGCCTTGATGTACAACAATAAGCATTTGATAGTCCCTATTGTGGTAACAACCCTGTTTTGATTCCTAGCAAATGAAAATGGCCTGAAAATGGCAAACCCTTTTGTTTCATGGACACAAAACGTTGCTCTTTTGTGCGTACTGCATGCAGCCATAGACATTTAAAGCCTATTAATTTGAGGTCTAAATAACTATAAAATGAAACAAATTAGTGATAGAACAACATGCTGATGTCAGTAGAGTAACAATCACTAACGTAGGCATTCAAATTATATATAGTCCATTCTATGGGGTGCATGTATTCTCTGCACACGCTCAATGCACCCTTATGAGCATTGAAGAAAATTGGAAATCAGTATGGAAATTGGAGATGGAAACTCATATCTAAAGTAAGGATTAGACCCTAAGGTTGCAATTACACCCATGTACATAGCATGATGTGTCTATAATTGGTTTTAAATAATATAGTAATATGAAAATGTACCATTGTGTACAGTGAACACAAGGTAAAGTCATTCTTCACAACAACAACCTCTCTCACCATGACAACTAATATAATACTGGCCACACTTGCACAGACTGTATGAAGAATGAGTAATTTAATGAATTAGATTAATTTATGATTGCTGCTGGTGGTATAGCTAGGCAACCTCACAACAAAACACAGGATTACAAATGGGAAAGGTAATATATCTTGGACTAAAATCAGTTATTAAATAAAGTCTTTGTATAATTGTAGATCGAGTTTTGTTAGGTGGTATCCAACCAATGGCTTGCCTATGTTAGAATGCATTGTGTCCTTGGTTATAATTCACCAGATGGAACCAAGGGACGGAGGTTATCAGGCATCACATCTCCCTCTGGACTGTAATTCAATGTCGACAATGTGCCATGGACCCTAAAGGTTTGCCATCTGCCAGCATTCACTTCCTCCAAAGGTGAGAATTTCCAGACCCCTACCTGGAAGGGGGATTTTTCCACACTTTTTGTTTGGGGGGGGGGCTAATCATCACATGGAAGTGTTTTTTTTAAAGAAGGCAAGCAACCATGCGTAAAAAGGGGGAATAGTGCAGGGTGGATATCAGTCAATGGAGTCAAGTTGAATGTAGAATAATTGGTATAATTTTGAGTAGACCTGTGAAAGTAATTAAAATCAAACAGAAATGTTTTCCTGAGTATTTCACATTTGAAAAAAACTGTAATAATTGTACACAGCAATGAAGGCATTATTTGTCAATGCGTTCATTTATGTGACCTATTGCCTATGTTAAAGAATACAGGGCCCTGCCTAACAGAAATGCCCTGTATGAAAATGGCCCTGTTGGATGTAGTGTGTTTCTTCGAATATGGAACTATAACCTTTAGGGGGCTTCAAACAGACACCAATACATCATCTGGTTGATCTACCTGAAACTCCAAATTCCTCTGCCTGAGACAGCAATTCTGTAGCAAAGTCATTCAGCAGGAACAAAGGTGAAAGGTCAGCTGTCTTCCCTCACCTGACTTTGATCTTGATGTTCCCAGTTCTCCCTGAGGCATTCATTCCGCTGATGAGTTAAAGCTACAGCTAAGACCTTGAGTCACTGTACTGTATGCGTCCCATATGGAAGCCTCTGACCAGAGTCCTATAGGGGAAAACAAGTGCTCTACAGAATAGAATGTCATTTAACACAGTACTACCAATCGCATGATTTTCCTTAGCCTTAGAGCTTCTACCATGTAGGCCAGCAACCTCATTACAAGGAGACAACAATCAAAATACATACAACATCCATAGAACACAGTGCAACACATGTACTCCTAAGCATAACCAATGAATCACTGGCTATCACCAAGATAATCCAAGTTCAAACAACACAAACAAAAAACATGTTTATTGTGAGACAAAAGAACGCTGTAAACCTTGACTCCACTTAAAGTGTATTCCTCACTGACCGAATCCCAGAAAGCCGGCTTCACAGATTGAGTTTGTGCTTTTGACCTGAGCATATACCTCTTCAGTGGAGATGTGCATTACACTCTGGATGAATTATGGGTTAAGCAGTATGTAATTCAGCAGTTGAACAGCTCAAGTAACCACAAATGAACTACTTCTCAGGAAAAAAAAAAAGATACAAAATAAGCATCACACTGTGGTTTGTACAAATGGTCTATTATGCATGCATGGGTTGGTGTTTGTTGAGAAAAGCCGTGCCTGCTGTCAAAATTCACTTCCTTTCCCTCTTTTTATCTGCGATGAAAATGTAAGCTGTTTACAAATAAAGGATGACAGGTTGGGTACTGCTAACTTAAGTTTTCATGTCAAAAGCTGTCAATGACATTTAGGGAGAAGTAAAGCACTTCAATTTAAAATGCTGCAGGAAAAGACCGAACAGCTGATATCTGGACTGGGATACGACCTGTTCTGACATGTACCAAATGTCCCAAAGAAAATGTTTGTCCAAATATTTTTTTATATTTATATCTAAATAAAGCTTTATTCAGGGTGTTTAATTTGGTTTTTATCATCTTTAAGACAATTACAAAATTGGTTAAATTTTATTTGAATTACATTCCATATCCAGGCATCAAATAGTGATGTTATAATATGTGTAAATCCAGTTTCCTAAAAGGCCTCAGGCTGTGCTATATGACTTGAACTCATACATGGAAATCGATTAGTGCAAAGGCACTGTGCAATTAGGACATTATACTGCATACCCTTCATGACTGCCAGAAAGCACAAACAAATTACTGTAGAACATCTAAAACATGTCTACAGAATCAGACTTTATAGGAGGGGATTTAAAAAAGCAAGCTAACAGCATTTAAAATAAATATACTTGTTCATTAGTGCGCCGCTTTTGATAGGTACAGTACGTAACATCCATTACAGACCTGTTGTTATGGCAACATGACAAATAGGCAATGTTGGTGGGGTATTTACGGGCTATGCTTTCAAGATGAAGCTAGACAGTTACCACTTAAAGACCCAGTGTAGTCAAACATTTTGTTTTCTTAATTTCAAACAATTAGGTTGGATTGTCACTCTGATAATCAACGTCTTGAATTTCATACTGTTGGGATGGTATATTTGGCCAGCTGTGTGATGTCAAAGAACTGATTTGATTATAACAGACCAATGCCTGTTCATCCAGGTAAGAGGGTGGGCTCTAGACAATCCCATCAGACAATCATTTACGTGTATGCAAAAGTCTTCACGTTTGCTCGTAACGCCAACTTGATGAGACTAAGCATTTCAAAGGGTCAAAGAATGCCAAAGGAAATCAGCAAATTACTTTCAAATGTTGAAGATGAGTCTGACACCATGACATATTAAACACACAAAAAAAACAACAACGTTAAAACGACTAAATGGGGCTATGAAACTAGGAGTCAACTGAGCAAGCACAATAATATACTAGGTTACAGTGTAGGCAGCTCCCAAAATGGACTTAGAGATGACTGATCTTGGCAATATCTGTAAATGATTTACACTTCTGCTCTCAAAAAGGAAATTTTTTACTGCTATGACTTATCATGACTTTTGATATATGTCTGTCAATTGGAAAATGATTAAATGACTACTGACCATGGTCTTAAAGAGGCAATTGTACATTACATTACATTTACATTTTCTATTGTTGTCAGTTCAACATGAACACATCATTCACTTATGTCAATGTGGTTGATGTATCCGCATCTACTTTTTGGTATATGAATGTGCATTTGTAGTCCCAAATACAAGCTTATTCCCCAGATAATCGTATTCCATTGACCATAGCCATAGGGACACTATTTTGCAAATAAGATTTGGGACAGGGCCATACAATCTGAGAAATGCTGTGATGAATCACTGACATCACAGCGATCAAAGCCATAATATATTCAGCAACAAACTCCCCAATCAATCATGTCTGAGTGACTATGTGAAATGCCTACTTATGTCCATTGAATAAAATGGTAGTAGATTAAACAATCAGTAGATAATCAATGTGTGGATAAACCTTAGGACACTACTGTAGTGAATTTTCCCCAAAAAAATGTTTCCAGGATCAGCAATGAAGGATCAAACGAATTGTAGTGGACAATTTGTCAGATGTGCACTGACAGGAAATAAAATGATGTCATAAATGTTGGATAATTGTTAAGGTGGGATTTCACTAGCCCGTTCACAATGCGATTCCAGCCCACTTTCCTGCTTGAAATGCCAGCTGAGTCAACTCGTCATATGACGTTATTCCAATACCTGAAAAAAGTATAAGCAACTTGTGTCCATTTGATGAAAACCTGTTACACCATCTAAAATGTTGTAGCACAGAAATTAGGTGTGGCTATGGACAAATATCAAGTCTTCAGCTACATATGGGCCCCGCTCGTGTTCCAGTTCTATTTATTTTCTAGTCACTTATTTTCTTTTCCTTTCTGCATCAATTACTGTACATGTAGATGAATTCCCTTTGTTAAATTCTATTACATTTCCATTTCTTAGGTTAATATTCAACAGCTTGGTGCTTTTTGGATTGTTTATATTGTGCGTGGCAGCTTGCGGTGGGGACGGGAGTGCTGTTGTGTTGGCAAGCTTTAATGATGAAAGGGACAGCAGATCAAAGAGCCCAGCTCATCAGCTGAAGACATTAGACAAACAATAAGGTGGCCCGTTTATTTTGTGTCCCAGCCACTACAAACATGAGGTTGTGTAATGGGTTTATGTATATCTATTTAGTTGTTTTTAGCTCATGAGAACCAAGGTATTTAGGGCGAGGACACATACTGCTAAAACGTTTAGCTAAGTAATTGATTTGAAACTCAGTCTAGAACAGTGTTTTGTCATTATTAGAAGAAATAGCCGATGTTGAGAAGTAAACCACAGGGCCGATTCTTTGAAAACGATTGTTGGAAAATGAACTGTGTTACAGGTCTGCGGACCTAATTGTTTCCCAGTCAACAGCGACCATGACATCCTAGCAAGGGCATCTGTTTGAGTGTTCAGGGGACACTAGTTTAGTCGGGTCTGCTGTATGCCTTTGAGCGAGGGAGCTAGTTCGAAAGGACTGGCCGTTTTGTCTTATTTTAACAGCCGATCCCCAAGATTAGGTTCCCTGGCTTCATGAAGACCATCTTTGCCACTAGCCGCAAGAAAGCATGGTAAGAAGTAAAACAGAGCTTCTCTCAGGTTTTCGAAAGTCATTCATGATGACTGAAATCTGTCAACTCTGCAAATGGCACCCTCCTTTTTGCTCCAATGCTGCATTGAGCATTTCATCAGCTAAAAAGACTAGATGACTGAAAGTCTATTGAACTCTGACTGTCCCCACATATAAAGGATTCCTTCAGCTGTAATCTTTGTGTTGGACCAGGGTTGATTATTGGCCAAATGTCTGCTCAGTTGACATTACGAGTGATAACTGGAAAGAATCAAATTGGTCATGAATATACTGATAATACTCTCTTAGGGTGCCTCCCAAACCCCACTCTATAGGGCACTGGTACTTAACAGAGTTCCATGGGACCATACATGTTGCGCTATATAGGGAATAAGATGCCATTTGGGACATAGCCTGACACAGTATGCTGCACGGTCGGCCCTGTTTACCCCAGTGCCTCTTTTTTAGCTTCCCTCTAGTTGTCATTACCATATTATTAAATTCTATTTGTTATGGTCTGGCTGACACCCTTGGGATCGAGAAATAGCATTTAATGATTTTCTACTGCAAACAAATCTTCAAGCACAGCAGAAATTTGGGGGTGGGGTGCGGGCACTCGTGAAATCTAACCAAGTATATAGGTGGCATTGAAGTTGACTGACAGATAGCGAGTACAAAAGACAAGGTGTATTGGACAAGTTAAGGAATAGACCTATTACTCAGGGATTTGCGTAATGTGTACAATCCTGGGGAATAGGGGATTTTCAGAAGCCTATATTGTCAGTAGAAGAGCCACATTCATTCAGTTTGAGTCTTTGCCAAGCATTGCATTACTAAGAAAATGCTCGATCAACAAATGAAGACACTGGTTTCCTTAAGCATGCATGATCAAGCATTTAAATGTGTCATTTAAAAAGGCTATTAAAAAGATGGAGGCTTCACATTATGGCCCACAAGGGTGGCAAGGTGGGAGTTAATTACCACAAAGACAATCCACAAGTACCTTGGGTTTGTATGAGCTCCGCACCAATTGAAAAGACCTGTCTTATTCAAGTTAAACATTTAAGTTAACTAGCAAAGAAAGCCATCAAAAACTCTTTACTCAAATGCAGCTTGTATCAAAATGCAAATCCCATTGCAATGCAAAGAAGATCAGAGAGGTGACTTCACAAGCGCTGCGTTCAGGGTTTCTTGCTGTTCCAGGATTGAGTTAATGGTGTTTTAGTCTTGTAACTTTCTTTTGTTGAATGCAGTTACATGTAGGACATCATGTGTCTTTGTGCCTGACTGTGCATTCAGATGAAATATTCTAAAAACTGCCTGAAATTGTAGTACAATAATTGTACAGAACATCTTGTGACTTTATTTGACTGTGAAAAATAACTATTGCAGTGGTCTTCAAATGAATTGATAGCAATTCCTTTTAAATGGGTACTTTTATTTAAGTATGGTTTATGCTAATATGGTTGATGCAAAATGTATTATTATGCAGTTAGAACAAGGCATATTCAAATCTTATTTCAGTATGAAAATACTTGTATTATTGCAAAATTGAAAGTCATATGTTTATAACCATGTTTTTAATTTGACATTTGTACCTCTACAGTAACTAGACTTCATATGGCAGCTATGCTCAATTCCACAAATCCAGTGTTGAAATCATCTTGATATATTGTAATGATAAAAAAGTACTGCAGGTCTTATGTAACCAAATGTTTTAACATTTTAATTATTTAATATTATCCTTTTCTTATTTTCATTTCCTTTATCATGAACTTTGAGATTATTTCTCTATTATGAAAAGTGCTTTACAAATACAATACATTATTATTGTATTTGTCATGTTATTTACCTTCAATACTGTACATAATCTTTGCCCAATGATAACACAAGTATGCACAGAATGTTTATTGAAAATGACCGGTAGGTACAATTATTGTTACGAGGTCCTAGCCTACTGGAATCATAGCTCAACACCCACACAGTGAGACTATATGTTTTAAGTTTAAAAGAAGAGGCAGGTAATTACATTGTAATAAATCTTGCATATGTTGGAGTTTCTGTTTTTTTCTTCTCTCTTTAAAGAGCATCTTAAGAAACATATTCTCACCTATACATACAATACAATTCAAAAGTTTGGGGTAACTCAGAAATGTTCTTGTTTTCCATGAAAATATACATGAAATTAGTTTGAATAGGAAAAATAGCCAAATTAATAGAAAATATAGCCGTTGACATGGTTAGAAATACTTATTTTTAATTAAAATAGTAACTGTGTCCTTCAAACTTTCCTTTTATCAAAGAATCCTCCATTTCCAGCAGTTACAGCCTTGCAGATCCTTAGCATTCTAGTTGTCAATTTGTTGAGGAAATCTGAAGAGATTTCTCCCCATGGTTCGTTCCAGAAGCACCTTCCACAAGTTGGACTGACTTGATGTGCACTTCTTACGTACCATAGAGTCAAGCTATTCCCTAAACAGCTCAATAGGGTTGAAATCTGGTGACTGTGCTGGCCACTCCATTATAAACAGAATACCAGCTGACTGCTTCTTCCCTAAATAGTTACTGTGAAGTTTGGAGCTGTGCTTTGGGTCACGATTCTGTTGAAGGAGGAATTTGGCTCCAATCAGTTTCTTGGCAATTTCTCACATGGAACAGCCTTCATTTCTCAGAACAAGGATGGACTGATGAGTTTCAGAAGAAAGTTATTTCTTTCTGGCAATTTTGAGCATGTAAAAGAACCCACAATTGCAGAAGCTCCAGATGCTCAACTAGTCTAAAGACGAACAGTTTTATCACTTCTTTAACCAGCCAACAGTTTCAGCTGTGCTAACAACTGCAGGCTTTTCTAATGATTAATCAGTCTTTTAAAATGATTCACAAACACAACGTGACATTGGATCACAGGACTGATGGTTGCTGATAATGGGCCTCTGTACACCTATGTTAGATATGCCATTAAAATCAACCGTTTCCAGCTAGTATAGTCATTACTGGACAACCTTTCTAGCTAGTGCATTGTAGACATGTTGCCCTGATCTAATATGACCGAAATCTAATAATGTAAGGACAACTAGATACAAGGGATTTGAAAATAAGCAAATGACCAAATTCTTAAGCGCTTTTCCTTCGACCCGTGTTCCTTATGGTTACAACATCCATTCTGGTTTGTTGAAAGGAAGCCTCTTAAACATGCTAATCCTGGAGAGGAAGAGGGGATCTCACCAGACCTGCCCCCAGCCTGCTTTCAACCCCATTAACAATTATCATGCAGCGTTCAGAGGAACTTGGCTGAAACACAGACTGTCAACCTCTCCTAGTCACCCTTATCCCTCTTGGTTGAGCAAGTACTGTATCAATGGAAAAATATTAGCATTTTCTGTCTTGGATCAAATTCAATGGGTTGAATTTATGAAAAAACAAGGATTCTGTTTGGTGGGATAGTGAGTGGATTTCTATAAGAATCTGCAAGGTTATTGTGTTCAAATTAGTAATTTGGTTAAGCGATTAAAGTGATTTGCGGGGTAATTATTGCTCTTTCGATTCTATGATACGCCCCGAAAGCCTAGGTTAAAATGAGACAATTCAACACAACACAGTATAAGACGATGCATGGTTTTCTGTTTTTTATGCTGTCTTTTACTGCCTGTCTCCACTTTAAAAAGTGTTTTACTGCCCTGCTTGCACCGTTCCAATCAATAAACATTGACGTGTATGATAATATGTAAAGTTATAGCGTCAGCGGTGGGTTTTACCGTGGACATTGCTGTAATGCTGGATCATTGCAGAAGGGATAAGAGCAATGGTTTAGTTCTAACTCAGTGCTTTGTCAATACCCATCAACCAGCATCACCACTGGGGTTCTTATTGCTCAATGTGGTCTTCTAAGACTCCTATAAGGATATTCTCTCCTGTGGCATATACGTCAATTTGTCTGGTGATTTATGATGTTGACTAACTGAGCCAGTATCACCTAACTCATTCAACGGCAGGCTGTACGGCATAGCTTTCCGCCTTCCACTCGGTAATGGGAAAAGCAGTACGCAAGCATAACCCTCCTGAGAAAAGCTGGAAAGATGAGAGAATAAGTGGGTCAAGCAACAGGGACAAGGGCAGGACTGGGAAGAAGACCTTGGAAATCAATGCAGCTTCCAAGGCTTTGCTTTTGTGAGGAGATATTGAACACCCAGAAAATGGGTAGCCCAGTTGTAAATGGCTGGGCTAAAAGCTATAAATGTTCAATTTAACTTTGATTATTTGGTTCCCCAGTGGTTCTTTAGAGGCATCAAATCACAGGAGATAAGTTGGGATACCAGTGACATCTTTCACAGAAAACGCTGCCAAGATAGTCTGCAAGATAATACTGCTCCAAAAACAGCCCACGTACCTACTAAGTACATCACATCATGAATCAAAGGTTTGCTGTTCGGTGTTTGTTCGTTAAAACGTTTAGTTAATTATGTATAGGAATCAGGATGACTACTTGTATTCCTGTGAAAATCTGTCAGCCGCACACTTATTTTCTTAAAA
The DNA here is from genome assembly GCF_011004845.1 of Esox lucius. Classification (NCBI taxonomy): domain Eukaryota; kingdom Metazoa; phylum Chordata; class Actinopteri; order Esociformes; family Esocidae; genus Esox; species Esox lucius. Next base: position 10,406,667 of record NC_047572.1, read on the forward strand.
GCATATATCAGTTTAATTTAAGGTCCCCCAGGTGTGTTTTTACAATGATAATCGACAGTACTGTTTCAAGATGGTGCCAATATAACATCTACTAGATAAATTAATTTGAAACTGCTTTGTTTACTTTGTTTCCCCCAGGTATACCAGTGTTAAACAAAGTAAGGGTTTAGTCGCTCTCACTAATTTATTTGAAATTCAATGACTTTAGGAAAAAAGGCTCCAAAGGAGTTGTTAAAGAAAAAGTTATTTTAGGCTGATATACAATAGAAACCTAGAAAACACACACTTTCTTATCACAGAATCAAAGGACCTGGATACAAAATGGTAGCAAGCATATTTGATTTTAATAAGGGGCTTTAAAGGCTAAATAGCTGACAGTCATCTGGATGGAAAACAAGAAGGAAGGGGTGGGCTGTTTGGGATGTGAGAGTCCTCTACTCATGATTCTAGTAAACGATTTAATTTTATATAAATCGTTGCGGGGCCCCAGATTGGGGAGAAAAAAAATCTAATTTACAAATTGTGTCGTCGTTTGTTAGTGGCACGGCACCTCAATTACCCGCAGAGCAGCTTTTCATTTATTCATGCGCACAATGTCATGTATTCATGAGGATTAACTAGCAACTCTCACACGGCGGGTGTCCCATATTGCACCCTATTCCACCAATGGCCCAAGCAAATAGTATTGCACTATGTAGGGAATAGGTTGGTATTTGTCAGGCACTCACTGATGGCATATTTTACCACAAGAGGAATGAGCCTGACGCACATTACACCTAAGAAAACAGTGAGAGGAGGAAGGAAAAGAGGGAAGCAGGGAGGGAGGATTGTGGATCTGTGCCCTTTTGGGTCACCGCATGGTCGAAGAATAAGTGAATTCAGATGCCCCTTTTCCCCCCAAACAATATGGACATTGTGGATACACAGTGTAGCATACATGTATCAGTTTGGACAGATGTCATGTTCTGTCATGTTCTGTCATGACCACAACCTTGTAAACGCGTCAAATCTTTTAGAGAAACTAACATGTATAATATGATCATCTTTTTTTTTTCTTTGTTGTGTTCTGTTAGGCCAATATGTTACACTGAAGAGTTGAAATGGTAGAAAAGTGAGAAACTATTGAACTGAAGATTCACAAAACCTTCACAAAACCTTCACAAATCCTCACATCCTTATCCCCCCCACAATGGCATCCATTATTAAAATCAGTCATAGCAGACATGTGGGCGGAAATTCACGCGAATGACATCTGACAATAGCAAACAAAAAAACACACGATAGCTACAAAATCTTCTCCTCCTAGTTTAAATGTCCTCTCCCGAACAATATCAAATCACCGTAATAACCCAACTCCTCTTCAGAAATTGTTAGGGAAATCCCCTATCCACTGTCATATTACACACATTTATCAGGAAGCTACACTGCCATTATGGCTGGGCTTATCAAATTATCCGTTAGCTGAGCGGCTGTATAGAGAGAAATTACAACCACTGACTGCACAGAACAGTGCAATATTCCCCCGGATACAGAATAGCAAATTGTTGTGGACATAACACAGAGCCTTGGCTCAGTCGTGCGTTGACAGAGTAGATGGCTACGGCACATCCCGGACTCTGTCTGTTGGGACAGCTGTCCCATAGTCCCTCTGACTTACTAGGTGAATGTCCCTGGGCATGCGAGCCATGGCAGATGCTCTCCAAAGGTGAAGACAGATGGGGTGATTCAATACTTTGCTATAGCGCAAATGTCCATAAAAAATAAATAAAAAAAAATAAAAAAAGGGAATGTAAGAGTGAAGAACATGAACCTTTGGCAACAAATGCTGTGTTGTTCTTGCTTTCAATCAGCGAAAATAGAGATTGCCAAAAAAGAAAGAAAATAAAGTGCAGAACCTGAACCATTTGGCAGGGAGTAGATCGTTTTTCTTGCTTTCTCTAACTATCCTAGCACTTGACGATACAGTGGGTAAAGTGCAGTGAAGATGTCAAACCGTTTCCAGCTTGCTTGCAGCACAGTACAGTACAATCAATGAAACGGCCTAACACTCAGGCAGGAACTCTCTGCTTCACTGCGGTAAACACCTACTTTTTGGGAGTGCTGAGAAGGTGTGCTGGGATCCAATCAACATTTCAGATACTGGCCTGTTCTTGAGAAAGGGACGGTTTACTTCAGACAACAACACAACACAAGGCATTCTAACTAACAGCCTGTTAGAAAAAACAACTCCGGTTGTTTGAGAAATGCTCCTTGTGTGAAAATATTGTCTGGTGTTCTACATTGGGGAACTCTGAACAATATTTGTTAGGGAAAGAAAATGCGGAAATAGACCCAAATAAAAACTTAAGAATGTTGAATAACAAAGGCAATACACTTTAGGCCTCAGTGTAAAGTACAATTTCCATTGCCTGATGACTCAAACTGAAATGTTGTTCTGTCTCTGGCCTGAACCATCGCTTTCTGCAACCAATCGGAATGATCTAAATGAAACCGGAAGTGTTTCGACCTGAAACCAAAAGGTTAATTCTACACCATCCCCATGCAAGCTTCAGCCCTTGACTAGATGTTATAGGTACACAGACAGAGGTTCATCAGGTCAACGGCACAGTGATCAACAACACTTAAAGATATCCTAAAGTGGAAGCTACATGTATCAGAGCAGTGTGCTCAGTCAGTGTACACCAGGATGTGTTGCTGCATTCGAGGGTGATTATTGCACGGGCCAGTGAATTCCAGCTTCAGCAGCAGGGCTGATCATCAATTATTATACCTCAGTGGCTTAAATGACCATATTCCATCCCTCCTAGCTCCGAAGGTCTGGAACCGCGGTTCCGGCCGATGGCAAAACAGAACCAGAGAGAACCAGCTTAGTGGCCGTGTGCACCTGTGAGCTTAGTGACACCAGCCAGCACAGCAGGGGGAGAGGAGGGGACACGCCGCAAGACAACATCTGCCTCGCCTAGTGCCTGGCTGAGTGAAGCCAACTGCAGAAACATTAAGTGTACAACTGGAGGCTTGTCTATTTGATTTATTTTAACAAAGCTACAATGGATGGATTTGACTTAAGGAGATGTTCTGCTATCTCCGTCTTTTTTTCTGAGATGTGCGCTTTCCTTCCAGCCTGACTCTCTTATTTCTCCCTGAGCCGTGTTTTACGTCTCTGTCTGTTTCCTTTCTGTTTGTATACTTCATTACATTCGCTGCGCCCTACACAGAATTTTTAACGTGATCGTTTCAAACATTGATTCGCTCATCAATAAATCACGAGTTCATTGTCTTCACAGAACCAAGTCTCCAAGCGCAATGGGGAAAACAAAATTTAAACAGAAATGAATATTTCCCTGTTCTGGTTTTTACAGTCGTCTCAACAGTATTCAGTATGATTCAGTTTGTGGTGATATCCTATGTGTTTTCTTCCTTCCTTTCTGTCCTTCCTGTTTCAGGTGTCTACATGTATTACCGTTTGACAGATCCCCGACAACCACGTCCGGCGTGGAGCTGTAGTTGAATAGAATGAGGATGAATCAATGCAATCAAGTCAGGAGTCTGGGGGGGGGGGGGGTGCGGGGGGCGGACAAAAGAGCCGTGAGACACAGGCTGCCTGTGTTTGCTGGCAGGGAGGCAGGTTGACTGCAGCAGGCATTAGACGTCAGGCAGATGACTGACCTCTGTGGCTGCTACACAGCCCTGAGGTCTCACAGATGTCTCCGCCACGGCCTCCTGCATCTTTCCCCTCACGGATGGGAAGGAAGCTCGCTAGGGCAGAGAACTTGACCATGGCAAATGTGATGAACGCTTCAACTGGCCCGATGACGACGGAGCGCGACTGCCAGGTTTAAATGTCCAGTGTCACGCCCTTCCCACAGCCCTCCTGTCATCCCCTGTTAGGACAAACGTTTCCCGCAGCTAACTACGGGGCCCCACCACCACGTTCAGATCCATCCCAAGTGCTGGTTGTGCCCTCCACTGAAATCCTTTTTCTACGCATTCAGCAAAGCCCTTCTTTTCTCACAATCACTCCATTTGTCTGTGTTACCAGCCAGTGAGAGGCCCTCTGAAGTGATCCATTCGTCAGAGAGCACCGATTTATCAGAGTCAGTGCGTATGTTGATCACGAAGGGGATAGAGGAGCGAGTGTACCGCAGGGTAATCGGACTCATGTGCACATGGGAACACCTGCCTCCGAAAGCATGGAGGCACGGACCCGGCTCTGGGTTTCAGCGAAGTCCTGCCACCAGTCGCGGGCAAGAGAAATGCAAACTCATGCCATACAAAAGCCCCTTTAAAAGCGGCTTACTGCAGAAAGTTTGCCATTTTCAGTTCAATATGTCAGACTTGAACAAAACGGTTATCAACCCCAACCAAAATATCCATTAATTAAAATTCACATTAGAATTCCTATGTGCCGTTAATGCAGGATTATTTTCTGCTGTAAGAAACGGCCTTAAAATAATAAACATTCAAATGTGACAATGTGGTGTTTAATGTTCTGATTAGGATGGGAGCAAACAAGTGAATAATTGTAATGTCCTTTTGCACGGGACTTAGAAACTCTTATGTTGCTTGTGACCAAAAAAGTAGGTCGTAGCTCTTTAAAATAAATGCTGAATTCTTACGTGATTAGTCATTATATTTCAGTGAAGGACTGCTCCAGACTTCCAATGCATTCATTGCAATTTTTCCTGTCATGATTGTAACCGTCTGGATTAGTTCTACAAAGGTCAAGCATGGACTAATTTCTCTAAACGCGCCGTGTTAGCCATTATGACATGCGTTGCATACTTATTCTTCATTCCAATTGACTTTGTTATGTTCCTACAACATTGTATTTTGTGCTTTGACGATGATAATAGTGAAGGTTTTAAAATGCCCTCGCCATATGTTTGTGATTGGAACAACATGCTGTTCCTCGGATATAAGGACAGCACAGGTCAATAGACGTTACCGTGTCCTAAATGGCACTTTAATCCCTACGTAGTGCACTATTTCTGACCAGAGATTCTTTACCAGGAAAAGGGTACCATTTGGGCTGCAGCTTAAGGGTCACCTAGAAATACAACCCTTCTGACATGGCGTCTGTTCAGCCTTCGGGGGACATATTGATGCACAGTTATTTTGGTCAATAAGTCCTTCTAAGCTGAGAAAAATACATCCCTGAGACTCTCTGTATGTGAAAAATGAGAAAGGGTGGGTTGAGACTGAGCATTTTCATCTATTCATAGTGCTATACCGCATCTTAAAGGGCAAGGAGAGTAAAACCAACCCTGACCTAAGACCTTTTTAAATTCAGATGTCAATAGACCTCTACGTATTGGCCCTTAAAGCCGCCAAACTAAATGGTCATACAGCTAGCTATATAGACACAGGACGATGCAATACAAAAACAACACAAAGAAACGAACAACAAATAAATGTTCATGTTTTGTCATGCGCTTCAAACTGTGTTGCGTTGATCATTTCATACATACAGGTATTTCAGAGCTGGTCCAGCTCGCAACGGTTTGCAGTCAAAAGTCCAGTGTTTGAACTCTCTCTGAGTCACACTTGGGAAGGAGAGGGTTTTTTGTAACAGCTATCTATAACAAAAGGCTTTAAATAAATCATCAGAATATCTAACTTTTATGGACTCCCATGTTTCAGTCTGCATGGAAGGAGCACAATTCCAGTGGCATACTGTGTAGGCTGGGTAAGCCCTCACACCGCATTCCACAGTCCTGAATAGCTGATGGTAAACTGAAAAAAAGTTCTGTTTCTGGAGTTGTGTTTCAAAATGTTAACATCTGGACAACGAATTGTCTCTGGGCAGACACACCACCATCTCTAACAACCTAAGGGCTGGGCTTTCATGAAGATGAAGACATATGTCTAAGTGGATTATAAGTTTAGACACAAAGTTAGCACCTGGGAGTTCCTTGTCTAAACAATGCTGCCAAAATGCAGCCTGTTCCATATCAGTGCACTTTACTGAAAGTGGTTCACTATGGTTTAGATTAGGGTGCCATTTTAGACACTTCTCTTGTCTTAACAAGGCATAAATCCTACACTAGGCTGTATACCTACACTGGACCAGTTACACTTTCACTACACCATGTCCACTTAAAGTCATAATTAAAATCTCACACATACTGCAAAATGTTTGCCTTTCAACTAACACTGAAGCATGCACTGATTCAGGTTGTGACAAACTGAATGTCAATCCGGGACATTCCTACATTCCAACACTTTCCAGCACCTCCATTATATCCTAGTCAATTGAATATGCAGGACAAGGTACAGTAGATTCTATTTTGTAATCACAGAGTCAGGGAAATAGAACACAGTCGATTGTTGGCCTGGGCCTTTGTGGTGGGCTGTTTGAAGTTTACCCCTGCTGAGTTCAATACATTGTCCGGAGACACAATCAAACTTGGCAGCTATTGATCCATTCGCAAAGCAGACATGAAACTTACTGAACGTGTTAACACGTTGAGAATGGGTATTTTAATTGTACAGGTCTTTGAAAGCCCACTCAAGCCGTCACGGTTGTGGTCGAGAATATGAACTAGCAGCTCTTCACTGGGAACAGAGAATATATCCTGCCAAGTAACTAACCTCCTTATTCCTCTCTCGCCAAACTTTGATTTAATATCCTAGGAAGGAACTTTAACTATCTAGAGTCGTTTTTAAATAATATCCTGAAGGAATCACTATCAACAATTTGTGGATTTTAAAGGCAGGGATGACTGTGTTTGTTATCACCAAAAGGTATCAGTTTCTCATTAAAAAGTTGTATAATCCTCCCTATTCTACAAATTAATTAAAAAAAGCTAATCTAGAATTTTTTTGGGGCGGAAGTTAATAAAAAAGACGCTCATATAAATTCTCTCAGTGCACTCAAACTACCAAATTTGCTTTGAAGATTAAGATTATATTTGAATAATTTTATGTAAAACATGTCACTATACTACAGTATACTGTGCTCTGTGCCATTTAAAACATAGCAGTTTAGCACTATGTGTTACATGCAGAGTATCAACTTTAGTCATAGCTTGGTAGTAAAACAAAGTAACTGCTAATACTCTCAAAACAGAGGTTTCTAAAGTGACACTTTACAGGCTCTCCCAGAAAAGAAAAGGAGATTCATTGATTTGAGTTGACTCCTCTACCAGATCAATAGCTCGTCTCTCAGCCGAACAAGTCATATGGCATTTGAACCAGATGAAACACTGATTCCCCTCCATCCAACCTCTGGAGAGGCTCAGACATTTCAGTAAAATCCCACTGGCCAGGAGTCCATTTAACCCCCCACCCCCAGGCATAGACCTGATCTGGTCATATGAAGAAGACAAAAAATATCTTGAAATCATCTTATAAGAAGTTATGGTAATCTATGTAGGTTAATACTGAGTGTTGCTTCATTTAGCTCTGTTGCTGGCCCACTGGGGAGGCTGCTGTAAAAGGTTCTTGGAGCCTGCGGCACAGAGGGCTTCTTTATTCGGTTATTTATTTATTTTCCGTAAGAAAATAGCAAAAGCAATCTGGTGCAAACATTCTGACAGAATGCTATGGAGTGGCACACTTTGAAAATGAGACAGAAATTCAAACCTAACAATAAAGGATGAATAATGCAATGGGTAATGAAGGGGGAGGTAACAATATGAAGCACAGTTTCCATTACCTGACGACTGCATTACCTGGCGGCTGAATCATCTTTTGTGACACATTTCAGCCTGAAGACCATTCTATTGCAGTTGCTAAGGTGACAAATTGAAGGGTCTTGTACAAAACAAAGTAATTAGTGATTGGGTATCTTTGGGATGATATTGGGATCATCACTAGCCAATCAAGAACATCAAAGCTAATTACCCATTTTGAGAATTTTGCTTCCCACATGCGTTCTGGCTGTCGCCCAACCCACCCATTTCTGGGACCAATGAGATGAAAGAAAATGGATCCAAAGTTGTCAAACTTGGAAGAATTAACCAAGTATACGGCTTAATTCTTATTTTCATTAGCCCTACACCAACGTTTTGCAAGAATGTGCTCACAACAAATTGTTTTGGAGGTATTCCGTTTGGAGAAGAAACAAACGTCAGTCCGAGTTTGGGTAGTAAGGCAATACAGTACAATAACCTGATAAGACAAAATACACAGATGTCATTATCAAGTAGTAGCTAGCTAACCGTATACTGGGTCAGAATATCAGACTCGATGAAACATCGAAACTACTGATTTCTTCTCTCAAGTATGTCTGTTCAGGCTTCCCCCTGGTTGGTAATGACATTGTCCCACTAATTACGCACAATTCCAGTGGGCTGAATGGATACAGTCACATTGCAAATGATAAGTCATTGGTCAGTGTCACAATGTTTCCATAGAGGAATTCAACAGGGAACGGAGATTTGCACAAATGAATGTAATTAACAACCACATTCATTACTTCTAATTGTGTAACATAATGAGGGCTCTGAAACTGAAACCCAGATTGGATTCATATTATATTAATAATTTTATTGTACAATAGGGTAACCACCCCCCCCCCCCCCCCCCGTGACTACTGCAATGCTTCCTACGACATCCTATTTTGTCATGATTTGAGTCATATTAATAACCTGGGTGAACAGTAGAGTGCCCTCCCCCCCAGCCCTCCACCGTGTTAAGGTCCGCACCGTTTCCAAAAAGAGACCCTGTATCTTGTTGTGATATGAGGGGTAATTGTGACTAAGGACAGGTGGCAGTTATCTGAGCTCGGGCTGACAGGGAGGACCGTGTGCAAGTTAAATGGGAAACCGCTTGACATTGTTGAAACAGCATTGAAACTGTGCTTTCAACTGATCGTTGAAACATCACTCTGAAACATCAATCACGGAAATAATAAAAAGAAAAAAAAGTTTTTGTGGTCTGAGGCCACCGTGGCAGGGGACAGTATTAATCAGATTAAAGTACTGAGCGCATGTTGTCTGTTGGTCTGCTTTTTGAACATTACAATGTTGAAACACAGAAGGTCACCATATATAAATCCAGGTCTGGAATGAATAATAATCCCCCAAATTATAGTTATGGTCATAATTACCCCCAAAATAAGTGAGAAAGTGTATTTGAAAAAGGTATTACTGCAAAACTACATCTATGTACATTTAGAACCCTAATCTTATTATACTTACAGTGTATAAAAAGGATTGGCTTATTTTAAGAGGGGCTTTAGATCTCAGAAAGACAAGGCATAAGCTTATCATTTGAAAGCCATATGCCACAGATTAAGATATGTCTTTTTGTGTGTGTGTATTTGATTTTTCTCATTGACTAGTACACATATGTGAATGCTTTTAGCTAGTATGAAAGCTAGTGCTCTTAAATCCTCTCACCCACAACATTATAGTCCTAGAATGAGGACATCACAAAATGTCCAGAGTACAAACTTTATTGTATGAAAATGAATAAAGGATTTGGTTTAAGGGATGGAGAGCGTACAATCATGTCACAACATGAGAACCATCATACCCCACAGGCTTTTAGTATGTCATTACCACAGAACTCACATCATAACATAATAACTATCCCTACAACACACAAACACACACATCACACACACACACACCACACACACAAAAGATTTGATTGTTTCTGTTTTGGTAATTTTGATGTTTTCCCCTCTTGCAACCTCAAAAGTGTAATTGATTTTAATAATGGCCATCTCACTGAGAGAAATACCAATAATTATCACATCAAATAGAGGATGTCTGGAATGGCCGATAAAAGTGACGATAAACAAATTGCCAGCTCCTCTGTTGTATCGATCTACGCATTTTCAGAAACTAATTACGCTGTCTTATTTGGAGAAAAACAACAAACGCGATTCATGTGATTATTTAGACGGCCATTAAGTCCAAATGAGTGTTGCAATTTAGTATGCCTGTTGAGATGCCGGAGAGAAGAATGGTATCAGAGCAATGGTAGTACTACAGAGCAAAAAGGGATTGACTCATAGCTACTTGGCTAGGCAGTCATTTTTCAAGCCTTTATTGGCAAGCAATATATTTGTTATTGATAATCGACACTACATGCATCACCTTGGCAATGGTAACCAGCCGATTCTTTAGCTGGGAAAACACACAAGCCAACAGTTGCTCCATTCCGTGATGAAAGATCAAATACACATGATTATGCATATCCACCTGTATTTGAAGTTAAATCATTTGAAGTTGAAGGTAAAGCATTGCGATATAGCCAAAAGGGACAGGTAATATTTAATGTTATGTTAATTGTTTTGGATGTGTATTTTTGTAAATGTCAGCTGTTGGGTGGCTTGGAGGGTAGAGCTAATAACAGACATGCTAATGATATTAATTTGAGCCTTTTATCTGTTTGTCGAGTCGGGATGAGCAGGAGGAAATATTAAAAAGCTCAGAGCGTTGTGTGGCGGAGATGACAACATAAGACTGCTGACAGTCTGATAAAGTAAGCCTGGGGACGGAAAGCAAAAAAGGCCATAAAATGAATTGCCTCCTAGCTCATAAATAATAGAAACATAAATGTCATATGAACTTTATTTCAAGAGCGGGTGGTCTAATAAAGATGCCGTTTTAAAGAGGAGTTAAGAAATTCATTGTCATAAGAAGGCCACATCCCCACCATTTTCTCTGATAGTTACTCAGCCCAGTGTTGACATTCAAGACCTTGCTCACACCAAGCACCTTTAAAAAGAACAAAGACTTAGGTGTTAGGTCCTTGGTTCGCGACGTCTGTCTTTTCTGCTTTTTTGACTTTTTTATTCCAATCCTTACACCTCTCGTATTTCCATCTCTTCTCCCATTTCGCCTTCCTCTATTGTTCCCTTCCTCTTGCGCTTTACAAATTGAGACGACAAGATAAGAGATTGCTCCAGCCATGGCACACTGACGCCCATTGGTGAAACAATATTGAATCCATCTTGGCCCCCTGCGCCATCACTAAGTCTGTCAACAGAGGGGGAGGATCTCTCTCTCCTGTCTCTTGTTCTGAACCAACAACCAACCAAATCTTGACTTTTTATTTGTTTTTTTGCGTGGAGGTGTTGGGGGGGGGGGTTGGCAAAATGAGTCTGATGATTTCTCATGTTTTTGGTAAAAGTTGAGTCAACCTGGCTCTCTGCAACCGTATGAGCGTACGACCATATGACGTCAACATGCATTAATGTACATGTTCACATTAGCATGAAATGATCCTATCTCCAACTGATTTGGAACGCATTTTCTTCTAATGGAATCAGCCTTTTAATAGAGACACTGTTTGACTGTTTGAGAAGCCAGTTTTATGAACCGCAAGTTGTTTACATCATTGAATATTAATCATATGCTGAACAGCAATTACATACAAACATGAATCATCCTGACCGTGAATCACCATCATCGTCACGGGTCGGATTTTCATAGATGGCATCTGAGTTGGAGCGAGATCACATGTTGGGATGAGGAAATTAGATTATTATTGTTACATTTCCAGATATTCAGTTAAGACCCTGGAACCCAAAATTTATCGGTTACTGTGCCACCAACTGAATTTTTCTTTGCCCGAATACTCCTCAAGCACCCCCCCATGTTCATTTTACCACTAAGTAATTTACCTACAGTCTAATGAGTCTTCTGAAATACCCTGTGGAAAGGCCAGTTACCCCCAGGGCTCCTAGTACACGTGGTTAGGAACTGAGGTAAATTGGATTATTTACATATTTCACGTTATGTTATTGTAAAGTGCACTGCTTGAGAGAACACTGATCCCTAACACATTCATGTCATCATCACCAATCCACGGCTTCATAGTGTTGAAGTGTATGAATGTATGCGTGTTATGTGATTACAACAGAACATCTGTTAATCCGTACACAGGAAGTCACGTTCAATCAAAGGGTGATTAGCCAATGGGCTTGCAGTACTGTGTTGTGTGTTTTGTCCTGCGATGTCTATGAAGTAGATGACAACCAGAGTTTTCTTTGAGATGAGTTTGTTTGCAAGACCGAGTAACATCATGAATAATAGACTATAAAATGCTGCAATAACTGAATTACTCTCTCCCTTGACGACCGGGTATGCGATAATTTTTTCACCGGGTATGCGAAAAATTTCTAACAATATTTAAAAAGAACATTGATTACCACCACCCATTTATGTGTGCTAGCTATGTTACCAGATCATTTAAACTGGAGTTACAATGTTATGGAGTGAAAACAGCCACTGGTTTTTAGTAACCACATTGCAGGCCTCTTAATAATACACAAATCTTTGTATAAAAATCTGATTTATTGGAACAGATTTGGTCAGCACTTGCCAATGATGGTTTTAGAGCGTCATGGTTCCATTTCTGGATCCAGCATCCTGGGGTGCTAACACAGCTGCCATAACATTTTGAAGTTCCATGCAAATGCTAACTTGAAAACTCCATGTCCCGACTTTCTAAACAAGCTCTGCAGCTAACTGCTTATTATCAACAGATTTATTTATTTTTATTCTGTCTGCAGTCAATAAAAGAAAAGGTTATCATGAAGAAAAAGAAAAAAAAGCCCACCAACAACTGTATATGTAAATTGCAGTCCATTGTCAGATTCCACCCAGCTCTTCTAAAATTTAATAGTATTTGCATTCACACCGAAACTCAAGGGTTCCATAAGAGCCACGGCAGCAAGGACAGATGCATGCAGAGATACAGGAGGAACTGATTGTGTTTCACTTATAGCCAATACACAAAGGATATCTATGTAGCCAAGACACAAAGGATAGATGTAGGTGTATGCAAAGCAATTTATTCCCACCTTGTTCTGTCTTTTGGTGAGAAAGAAAAAAGACAGAATAAGCAAATTGTGTTGCTACTGACAAGAGGAGGACTGCAATGGTAATTCATCCATGTCATTGATGTGTAGGACACAGACACAGAAGAGGAAAGGCAATGGAGTAAACACAACTGTATGCTGATCACAGTCACTCCCTCCCAATTTTAGGGTGTGTGTTTCCTCACATCATTGTGTGTTCAGGCGCCCGGTCAAATTTTCACATCCATATTAAGCCATTTTCTCACAAGGTCAAAGTACAATCTCTCAGATGAACTATTCAGTATTTAGATAGATAGGGAAGATGAGGTTATAATCACTGTCAAGATGTCAGTGCTGAAGGCCTGCTCCACTTACTGTTAACCCCTCACATAAAATGAAGCAAGGGATTATGTTGCGTTCCCAGTTTATTGGCCAGATTGCTTTTTTTTTTTCTCTGCAAATGGCCATCGCCATCTTGAAAAAGCTTTCATCAATGGAAAGACCTACTTTCATGAACTGTACAGTAAATGGATAATAATGTGTTCTTACTCTTGTTGAAATAAATTAACATTGAAAAAAAGAGTGCCCTGGCTGTTAGAACAAAAAGTGATAGATTATGGCAAGTTTATAAAATAGTAATTTCTCTCGTCTTTCCAGCTAAATGGTCAGTTAAACGTGACAACCGGGTTAAACTAAATAGAACATAATAGTAAAAAGTTGGACAGTCGCCACTTACTGGACTCTGGGTCAGAGTTGCCGTCTCCTTCTGTGCGGCTATTGGGGGAGGTCTGCTCATAGAACTCCTCCTGGGGGAAGCCAATGGGCAGAGGCTGAGTGGTGCTGGCATTGCTGCTGGGCTCCTGGTCCCCCAGGCCGCTATCGCTACAGCTCTCCTGAGAACCGTCTGGGAGGTGGAAGGTCACACGACGCTGGGTCTGATGGAAACACAACCGAGAGAGAACGCTAGAGGACACAACCTGTGGCTGATCTGGAAAAGGCTCTGTACCTTGCGTCTAGACACAAACACGTTGTATATATACACGTTCATTTCACTTCACACCATGCTGGGTTTGAAAACGTTGCAAAACAATGTATTGCTTCACAGGTTTGAGTGTATTGGATCTTGTTGGTGCGCTCAGCTGCAGAGAGGCACATTCGATCACCTTGGAGACATTATTTGGGTGAAACCTCAGACTAATTGGTAGCGTATTATGGGATTGTTCTTGCATGTCTAACAAGACAAGTCCCCATTACGGTTGTGTCATCTCTGAGGAATATCCTGTAACGTCACTGTGTGCTAATTTATACGGTGAGCATATAACCAAAAAAGCTAGGGTCTTCAGAGATACAGTACATTGTTCAAAGCTAATGACATGCAATTCAAAAACCAACTGTAGCTGTAAGAGTTTTAATTGAAAGTTACTGGCCATGATGTTATTATAATAGATGGTCCTGTTTGACAAGGCTGCATCATGTCCTACTTTTCCCACTAGCCTATTTTAGCTACAGCGAAGGCGGGGTGGATGAAGTGACTTTGATTAGGAAAGGTCTGAGGGCTGAACAAGTTTGTAGATTCCCTCTTCTCTCTTCTCAAAGGGAGTAGCTCTTTGATTTCTCCTGAGAGATACAGAAGTTCACATAGTGACCTTTTTCAGGAGCACAATGGTAGCACTACAAAGGGTTGCACACCAATGTGAGGTCTATAGCCACGAATGCCAGCCTTTCTTCGTTACAAGAGAGCGTTGACGATTAACAATGTGAAGCACAATTATAGGGTAATCTGTGACTATCAAATATAATTTTACTTTTAGTGTACTGCATTCTACAACTCTGCCTAGAATCATTTTAATATATGTCCTGGAGGAAATTAATTGAAATTAACACTGTCAGAAGGTTATTCTTTGCTATGTAAAAGAGTGTTCACATTGAAGACATTTGACAGCAAAAATAATGAAATAAATAGTGCCTTTCTAATAATGGTGTGGCCTTGCTTTACTAATAATGGTGTGGCCTTGTATTTTCTAATTACACACCTGAAAATGTCACATTGTTGAATTTAACTACATGGTTGGGCTACAATCAAATACTCATTTAAAGACTGGGTTGATCGATAACACAAGAGTTGAGACTCAAAAGCTATTTCATATCATGTGTAATGTCAGTGTAATATAGTTGCATAGGATATGGTTCTAGATATACATCATTCATTCATCTTCTTCCGCTTATCCAGGGCCAGGTCGTGGGGGTAGCAGTATAAGCAGAGATGCCCAGACTTCCCTCTCCCTAGACACTTCCTCTAGCTCTTCCGGGGGGACACAGAGGCGTTCCCAGGCCAGCCGGGAGACATAGTCCCTCCAGCGTGTCCCGTGGAACACTGGACCAGCTCTATACCCTCTACAGGGTGATGGAGGGTTCATGGGAGTTTGCCCAACCAATCCACATGTGTTTTGTGGATTTGGAGAAGGCATTCGACTGTGTACCTTGCGGCATCCTGTGGAGGGTGCTTCAGGAGTATGGGATCCTGGGTCCTTTGCTAAGGGCTGTCAGGTCCCTGTACGACCGAAGCAGGAGCTTGGTTCGCATTGCCGGCAGTAAGTCAGACATGTTCCCAGTGCATGTTGGACTCCGGCAGGGCTGCCCTTTGTCGCCGGTTCTGTTCGTAATTTTTATGGACAGAATTTCTAGACGCAGCCAGGGGCCAGAGGGTGTCAGGTTTGGGGACCACACGATTTCGTCTCTGCTCTTTGCGGATTATGTTGTCGTGTTGGCCCCTTCAAACCAGGACCTTCAGCATGCACTGGGACGGTTTGCAGCCGAGTGTGAAGCGGTGGGGATGAAAATCAGTACCTCCAAATCCGAGGCCATGGTCCTCAGTCGGAAAAGGGTGGCTTGCCAACTTCAGGTTGGTGGAGAGTTCTTGCCTTTAAGTATCTAGGGGTCTTGTTCACGAGTGAGCGAAGGATGGAACGGTCGGTGCAGACGGACAGACGGATCGGTGCAGCTTCTGCAGTAATGCGGTCGATGTATCGGTCTGTCGTAGTGAAAAAAGAGCTGAGCCGCAAGGCGAAGCTCTCGATTAACCGGTCAATCTAGATATACTGTTTTCTGAAATATAATATGATGTAAAAATCATTTAGGGTTTTCATATACTTACATTATAAGAATATTTAACAACCATTTGTGTAATTACAAAGTGGTTATAAAAAATTCAGATGCATTTAAAATGCATTTTCCAAAGCTCTACTCAATTTAGGTTGATGTTCCATTTTGTTTTACTTAAACAATAAATGTTGTTTGTTGTTTTGCTTTGAAACATTTTCATGTAATAGGCAGGATAATTATTTGTTTGAATATTCTTTCAATGTAATACATTAATATAGAAACAAAATAAATGTCCTATTTCTTACTGAAAGCAATAACGATTTGTAAAACATAATACTAGCTAGTTAATAGCATGTACTACAAACATAGGGTGGTACTGTATCCCTTGTTTATATGTTAAAGCTAGCTACCTAAAAGCTGGCTCTACCTTTTACACCTTAGTTAATACTTTATTTGGGTCAAAAACTGAAAATGTAATTATAATTGCTGGAATATTTATGTATTCTGTATGTCAAATTCAAATTAGAGTAAATGTTTACATTTTAATTAAAAATAACAACGAATATATACAAATGCTTTTTAAAACTATAATAACTGATTCCAAAACATTCATATTATTATATACATCGTAATATATATGAACCTACTAAGTTGATACTAAATTTTTCTCTGTGATAGTTACAAAGTTATCATGGAAACTTGATAGCAAAATGTTATGAATAATAACAAGCATTTTAGACAGGATTAATTGAATTATATAAAAGTATCTAGGTTATCAGGTAATGATGGTCAACAATCTTCTGTGTATAAAGTAACATTTTGATTGATTTCCTGTCCACTAAGTTCTAAGGTGTGTGTTGTATGCATTAGGAATAGAGTAATGGGGCTGTCATATTTGGTAACAGATACCATTAAAAATGTAATGCCATATTTGTAGAAAGAAATATTAAATACTCTTGTTTGTTAGAACCGCATTTGCGTACCCCAATTATATTTACCAATCTACAAGTCTACTGTAGTTTCTCTTACAACGCTATTTGAAAGTCTAGTAACCCCATGTAAATAATTTGACTCTTAAAAGTTTGAAGTAAGGATGATGTTGTTGTACAGTAGAAAACACATTGTTTTCTTTCCAAATGGTATCTCCTTGTGGTTTTATTTTAATATACCAAGGCATTTAGTAGTTTGGAAGTTGGTTACTTTAATTTGCTTGGCTGTGCTGTATTTGTAAAATGCAATATTGGTGGACAGATGTTCCTCTAAAATGTTATGATAAAAAACAACTTAAGCACCATTCATAGTTGTTTTAACATGTGTCCTTCAAAATATTTTCCTGATCATGTCTATTTGCACCTATAAAACCTTGATTGTACTTCCTGCAAACATTCAACCTTTGTCCTGATCATGTCCTGATACAGTCTGTTTACAGTTGTAACATGTGATCCTAATCCGATCCTAATGTTTCTTCTTACAGTATACACCTGCCTAAAAACTGTCAGGACTTGGACAAGATCAGGACAGGAAAATGTTTGCACCAGGAATAAATAGAGCTTTAGTGACTGTTGTCCTCTTGTTGTCCCTGCCTTACGGTGGTGTATGAATAACGGATTATAGAGCAAACAACACAATTATCACAACACAGGTTGTAATATTGCTTTTTTTCCTGGCTTGGATTCCACAGTGATTTAACTCATGCATCAACAATGAATATAATATAATTTCTCTTGCAGCCAAGTATCAGGGACCGGCCAGGGATAAGTGGAAGCAAAATAGCCGCATATGTAGCAGCCAGAGTTAGCTGGGCTGATAATTAGAGAAAGAACAGCTTGACCAGATGTTGCATGTAAACCAGGGGAAGTGTCACCAACAGAGTCATATGATTGTTTGTGAGCCACCTGTGATAAGCTTCAACATACCTTTCAGGGTTGAAGTGAGTGCGTCTCTGTCCTTGGTAAAGATAATGTCAAACTTTAATGACAAATGAATATACAAAGTATTTAAAGGGACAATATGTCAAATGTTTGGTATTGTTTCTAAAAGAAATAATGCTAATACACTATCTTTAATAAATGTGGAACAGTAATGTTCAACAGATTTTAATTGGGTGCATTCAAAAGTGAGTCCAAAGATGGTAAATTTCGATTGGTCAACATATGGCAAATTGTCTTCTGTCAAATGGATAAGTTGCACTCCCCCACCCCCCCACACGCCATTAATAACATATTTGATTATCTCTGCCGCAAGCCCATCTGAACAATGGCAGACATAACATACACTCACCTAAAGGATTATTAGGAACACCTGTTCAATTTCTCATTAATGCAATTATCTAATCAACCAATCACATGGCAGTTGCTTCAATGCATTTAGGGGTGTGGTCCTGGTCAAGACAATCTCCTGAACTCCAAACTGAATGTCAGAATGGGAAAGAAAGGTGATTTAAGCAATTTTGAGCGTGGCATGGTTGTTGGTGCCAGGTGGGCCGGTCTGAGTATTTCACAATCTGCTCAGTTACTGGGATTTTCACGCACAACCATTTCTAGGGTTTACAAAGAATGGTGTGAAAAGGGAAAAACATTTAGTATGAGGCAGTCCTGTGGGTGAAAATGCCTTGTTGATGCTAGAGGTCAGAGGAGAATGGGCCGACTGATTCAAGCTGATAGAATAGCAACTTTGACTGAAATAACCACTCGTTACAAGCGAGGTATGCAGCAAAGCATTTGTGAAGCCACAACACGCACAACCTTAAGGCGGATGGGCTACAACAGCAGAAGACCCCACCGGGTACCACTCATCTCCACTACAAATAGGAAAAATAGGCTACAATTTGCACAAGCTCACCAAAATTGAACAGTTGAAGACTGGAAGAATGTTGCCTGGTCTGATGAGTCTCGATTTCTGTTGTGACATTCAGATGGTAGAGTCAGAATTTGGCGTAAGCAGAATGAGAACATGGATCCATCATGCCTTGTTACCACTGTGCAGGCTGGTGGTGGTGGTGTAATGGTGTGGGGGATGTTTGCTTGGCACACTTTAGGCCCCTTAGTGCCAATTGGGCATCGTTTAAATGCCACGGCCTACCTGAGCATTGTTTCTGACCATATCCATCCCTTGATGACCACCATGTACCCATCCTCTGATGGCTACTTCCAGCAGGATAATGCACCATGTCACAAAGCTCAAATCATTTCAAATTGGTTTCTTGAACATGACAATGAGTTCACTGTACTGAAATGGCCCCCACAGTCACCAAATCTCAACCCAATAGAGCATCTTTGGGATGTGGTGGAACGGGGGTTTCGTGCCCTGGATGTGCATCCCACACATCTCCATCAACTGCAAGATGCTATCCTATCAATATTGGCCAACATTTCTAAAGAATGCATTCAGCACCTTGTTGAATCAATGCCACGCAGAATTAAGGCAGTTCTGAAGGCGAAAGGGGGTCAAACACAATATTAGTATGGTGTTCCTAATAATCCTTTAGGTGAGTGTATAACATTTCCGCTGATTCAAATGTAATGGCAACTAATGTACAATATTATATAAGGTGGAGTGTCCCAGATTGACGAACAACATAAAATGTACCTCTTAGACCAGGTTTCACTGGGCAAGCAAAATACAAGTATGTTTAATAAAGTTTTTTCACCAATAATATTGGCTGAAATGGCTTAATGAAAGTTGTTTAATAAAATGGGTAACTCTGCTAAACATATTTACGTAGTGGAGACGTAGAGGTTGTCACAAACTCTATGTTGTCTAACCTATTTGGAATGTCGTTAACGGAGCTTTGAATATGAGGAAGAGAATGTTGGAAATCTGTTGAAATCTAAAGAATGGATAATGTATGTATACTATTAGTGAATGAAAATGAAATAACAAGGGGGATATGTTTTTGAAAAATATAAGAAATATGAGTAAAGTTTTAAGCAACTGAAAACAAACTGGTCATGAGGTTTTTTAACCCCTAAGTTATGTTATGGGCAGATTGACCCGTTTGAAGACGTTGATTTGTCTGAAATATAGTTTTTTTATTTTTATTTGCATGAAACTTGGTGATATCCTTATCATAGTGTATATAAACATATAAAACAAAGGCAACCACATTTAACAGTTTCAAGGGCATCTAAAACCAGAAAAGGAGCAAGGCAAGCCTAGATCAGCCGGCCCGCAATTAAAAGTGATAATGGTTATTCCCTCTCTGGATGCAAACCCGGGTCTCCCATGTGAGTAGCTACATCTTTAACCACTACACCACAAAGCTATACATTTGCAGAGTGTCGGTATAGCATCTCAACATGGGATGTGTCAGTATAGTGTCTTGACATTAGATCATGTTGTCACGCATTAACATCACGCCAAGTTTGAATATTTCGCTAGAAACCATTAGCATTGTTTGAAACTGACTAACGTTTCTTATTATGTTTATCCACCACACATAGCATCTATGAACTGTATGGCTTTTGCCACTGGCCGTTTTAACAGCTTATTAGCCAGTAATAGCCTTACTAGTATCTACTAACTTACTACTTGGAATAGTCATAAGAATTGAGCAATTTCTAGCAAGAATGAACATGAACTTTACTCTGCGAAAGCTATTTCATTTAATGTTTTTGGCACAAAAAAAATGTCATTTGTGAATGACATTGATCCAATAACTATCAATTTAGGTGACAATAACTGACTTTTTCGTCAAGTGTGAAGATGAGAGTGTAGTGGAAACCCCTACTCTTTTACTGCCAAAGGGGTTTTGATAAAGCCAATATTACCCCAAAAAGCATCCATGAATGCGTAATTAAAAAATCCACCAGAAATAGTTGTAGAACCACAAAAAGTTTTAGTTTAGGCTTACTATAACATAGCTTCCGAAGGCTGTAGTCAGCAAATGTTTTGTCTGGCCAGAACTAATGCATAATTTGAAAGACACATTCGTTCTTCTTGGCCGGCTGCGCGGTCCGGTAAAAATATAGTTATATTCTTTCATAATGCTAGGGTCAAAATGACCAGATGAAGAAGAACAGATGAAAATGCTTGTTGAAAATCTGCAAATTGCAGATATTGTGGAAACAACACCTGAAAACACACACAGACACACACACACACAACACTCTCACACACACACACACACACAGTACATGCAAACTACGAATGCCATGGTGAGGGTTTCAGTACTTCTTTAGCAGGTCACATGAGGTGAAGAATTGTTACATGTTAGGGACATTTCACCCACTGAGATACTTTGTAATGTCTAACATCACAAGCTTGTGGGATTCCGAGACAGGGCGTGATGTGCTTCATGCAACCATGTCATTTGAGCGATTTCATATATTCTCTAGAGTAGATTGCTTCAATAACTGTGACACAAGACCAACACATCATGTTAGAGACAAATAGCACGTTGTGTGAGAGCCTTCCCAGAAACCTAGCCTCTGTGAACATCTTCATGAAAATCCCCTGGATAGGGCCACTGTGTCACTGGACCCCCCCGTCTCTGCCCTAAGGTTTTACGCTGCTATATTAATGTGCCGGGGGGAGCAGGGCCAGTTCTCCTTCTCCACTGTAAAACCTTGCAAGACTAAAGAATGCACTCTCAAAAAAAAAGATCCTGTTCTGTTCAAACTTAGGAGGACATGAGTTCTGGGCCCGCACCTCCAGAGTACAAGGCTCTAAAGACTCATTGCTGCCACTGTCCAAAGTCCTCCTGGCTTTGTTACCGATCAAGACGATACTTCACGATTCAAGCTGCCTGTCTGATGACCAGCCCCCAGCTCCCCCTCCACCTGGTTGTCCCTGTCCTTGTCCATCTGTTCATGCTTTTGACCTAGATTATGTTTTATAGACTCTGGCCACAACCCAAATACATTTACTAATTATTAGTACAGCCAGAAGAGGACTGGTCACTCCTCCAAGCTTGGTTCCTCTCTAGGTTTCTTCCAAAATGCTAGGGTCTACTCTAGAGAATATATGAAATCGCTCAAGTGCTATGGTTGCACATTAAAAAGTATTGGTTAATTTTGTCCATCATAGGAAATATAGATACATTCTGGCTTTTGGGATATAAAACAAGTGTTTATCATAAGGTAAAGGTTGTCTAAATTGAATACAAAATATAACCAAAAGAAAAACTAGCAGTGATTTAACATCCAAGGTCGATTTGAAATGCTAACATAATGAGTGCAAACAAAATGTTAACATAACACAAGGGTTAAGTTTGACATTTTCTTTTCTAGTTTAGGCAGTGGAGAATTCCAGTAAATAATAGTAAGCTTACAGTATATTAATGATTTGAAATACTGCTTGGAAAACACAGCTAATTAATACCATAAACAAACATCTAAATGTTGAGGCTATTTTGATTATAAAATACAGTTTGATGAAAAAGGCCAATGTCACTCTGGGGCTATAATTTATTTTTATAACAAGACGGTCTCACTTTGCATTTCAGGAGGACAATAAAACATTGAAAACTTGATTGTATTTTCCTCTGTTTTGTTATTATGTTTCAGTTTTTTATTCAACCTATTATTCAGACTGATTAGAATAAATGTTTTGTAAAACAATATCATAGCCTCAGCACAATAACACACAACCATACATTTTCCTCCGCGTCTCGAGTAATATGGGAGTAGAGAATTTAGAACATAATTAACACTTTGTCTCTTTTGCTCACAGAGAGTCGATGGTGGCTCTTTGTAAAAGCACTTTTCTTCCACCACTGTGGTATACAGATAAAGCGTTTATTGTTCTTTGATAAGGCAGACAGAATAAAGGAAAAAAAAGAGAATGGGGCAGAGGAAAAAAAATCTTGGCTCAAATGAGGCCTCAGCCCTGCCAAAAACAGAGATCTGCAAACAGCTTACCAGTTCATTTAAGAACTATCAGAGGATTGACTAAACTAAATCCTTACAATTAACACCCTGAAAGCAGAACTGAGAGATTTTCTGCATTATGATGTCATAACGGGCAAAACTGTATTTCCTTAGTCAAATCTAATGTATGTATGTATGGATACGCACGCATGTGAGGATACAAGTCGGTATGCCTCGGTTGGGAAAAAGATTTCCAGCATCACCGCAAATGTTTGAAGGGCATTATAGAAGCTACACACCTCCGAGCTTCAGTCAGACCTAATCTGTTTTTGTTCGTGTAAAGACCCATCCAGCAAATTGCACGTCAAGACTGTCAGTCAATTGCCCTTCCTCCAGAAGTTTTAAGTGAAGCCTAAACAATCCCATTGGCTTTAAGTTATATACAGGTTTGAACAGATCAATAAAAAATACATTTGTTTGTTCTTAAAAATAACAACACGGCCAGACAGATTATTCAATGGAGTCTTTTCATGACATCTGCCTTGAATTGTCCAGTTGTTCCTTGCATTCAGTTAGGCTGCCCGCGAATCCTGTAGAGCAACTGTTTGGAGGCCCCGTGGGAAACTGTCTCTGCCCAAAATGACACACTATCCCCTATTTACAGTGTGCTACTATTCCAAAAGGGCTCTGGTGAAAAGCAGAATGCTATGTATTGAATATGGTAACATTTAGGACAGATCTGCCCACTTCCTCACCACATGCTACTAATTTATTTCAGTCTTTCTGCTCCAACAATGACAGCCACCATTGATTAATACAAACAGCTGTCCATGACAATTAGAACATAATCATAGCGTGTAGCTCTCTTTTCTTTTCTCTGTCAGATGTTTATACAAACCTAATTTAGGACTGGTTGAAAGGTGTAAAAATAAAAGATGATTCAATCGTGCAGAAGGTGTTTGGGAGATGCGCAAGATCAATGTACAGTTTTTATAACAATGGGCAGTTTGCTCTTTCAAATATTCTTTTCTATGTAATTATTGTGTTGTAAGAAAAGATTCACACGGGCAAACAAAACAAACATTGGCTCACAAGTCAAGGTGTATGTATTGTTAAAGCATTATCACTTATTCAAAAAAAATATCATGCCAGAAATCCATAAAACAAACACAAGCTGCTGTTAGAGATAGCGAGACCAAACAAAGCCTGTCCAGCCAGATAAAACATGCCTTGAAAACTATGTGCATAGAGAGATAAAAAAAAAAACACGCACACATGCAAAAAAAAAAAAAAAGTAGAAACCAGCCAAGTTCTCTAACAAGCCAGCACTATCCAAACCAAAGCCGCTCTCTGGTAGCGGACCAGACAATGTGCAGCTGGATCTGGCTTCATGGTGGGGTGAGGGATTAGGCATCCCATATTTACATGGATAGGAGGTGAGCTACAGTACAGTAGAATATAGATACTGCACATAGTCCATGGGGGGAGCTCACCGCTCAAAACATGGCTACATTTCTCTCCTATACCCCTCCAAAACTCAAATGTTATCAATGTTGAAAATGGAAAGATAGGGAGGGGAGCCTGGTTGCACGATAACCAAAGTGAGGCTGCCATTCTTCCCACCTCTTTGAGTGATAAACAGAGCTCACTTAGGAGTGGATCAGAGAAGCTTTGCTCTTGCCTGTCTCAGATAAAGATCAGCCTGGAGGCTTCACCTAGACCCGGAGAAATCATTTTGGCTGAAACCGTGATTTGTCATCTCGTTGCCCCGCCGTCTGCCCTAACAATACCCTTTTCTGTTAGTTTTTGAAATTGGATCCTAACTGTTTCCATATTAGGTGTACAGGAATTCATAATGTCAGGCATGTTTTATGAGAAGATTCTGCAGACAATGGATCCCAAAGGGTGTTATTTGTCCGCTAAATAGCAGGAGGAACAGCGATCTCATACAAGACAAATTAAAGCATAACCCATTTCACTTACAACCATCCCTCCCGAGTCCAGACTGTAATGTAAGCCTGCTCAGGTATCCGTCGCTGTATCTAACCACGAGAGTCACCATGTGAGAAAGCTGACGGTAAAGCTGTTACTGGTCGGAAGGACTCATCTGCATCCTGGACTTTACAGCTCTATTAAACAGGCTGTGTTTCCTTGCTTTGAGGTACAAACCAGTAGGAGCCATCTATAGCCCTGTTTATACTTAAGTATGCCACGCCTTTGTCCTGATATAGTCCACGTTATGATTGTGCTCACATTCTCAGGCAGGTGTAGAGAAATAAAAGGCGCATATCAGATTGGTCAAAGTGTCACAAATAGAAATGTACTGTTTTAAGCCAGGACGCTACAAGCCAAGTGGCTTTCTCTGCAATTTCTTTACAAGACAACACAAGAAAAATATGCGTCATTCTGGAAGGGTAGAAATTAAACTGATGTGTTATGCATTCCTTCACGCAACACATGAAAATATTTACCTTCGGATTAACTATGTAATTGATAAGGGTCAGTGAACTGGTCACTAGTAACAAAGTCTAAGACTTGGAGACGTCTGCACGTCTAAGCTGTAGATCAAACGGCTAGTAGCCTGATGGCATTGCACGTGGAACTGCAGGCGTTGACCTGGGCAAGCTCAAAGCTGAACATACAGTAAAGAACAGAATTCAGTTAACTGAGCTCTGAGACTTCGGTTAAGCGTTGCAGTACACAATGTGAGAAAATAGATTTATTTTAAAATGAATAAAAAGAATACAAAGTAAAAGATAACAGAAGGTATAAAGGTCACATAGCACAATTGTGACCTCAATACGAGCTGAAAAGAAAAAGGGTCCCGTGTCTTTTATTGCCATAGGGCCAAGTCAGGTAAAGTTGTGCCATCAAACGTAGAGCCACTGAGAGTATTTGAAAGGAACATTGTTTTCACATCACTGCATCTTTTTGAATAGTTGAAATAAGAAACTATAACATGAGCAATCCAAATAGAGAACAGAACAGATCTCTTCAATTTCAAGAGCTCAATTGGACAGATTCTGCACCTTTAGGGCTTTGATGTGGCATACAGCAGCTGTTGTAGAAAACACAATTCTTGTGAAGAATAGCGTCCTTTCATGATTATATTACTGAATTGCCCATGCATTTGTAAGTTAAGACACTTCTAACACCTTCTAAGCGACTCACAAAAAAAATCTGATTATTAAAGAATGGCTTTTGTCCATTTACCAAACATCTTTGTCTGAAACCCCGGCCTTAATTAAAATGTTCGTCAACCGCCTTAAAGGTGACCATGGTACATCGACATGCTCCGAACATAGAATGGACTGCAAATAAGTATGTGCGCATGCAATGGTTCCATGCTCTGTGTGCCTTTGCATTCATACAAAAGGCTTTGAAAGCGTGATGAAAAAAAAGCAGTTTAGGAAATGTGCCGGCATTCGGTACTGTTAGACTTACGTTTGCAGTGGTTATCTTGCTGAGATGACAGCCCTCCTGTAATAACACATATGGTGAAGTAATGTTAGTGTGCGCTCTCCATGATTACATAATGCATTCAACCACAGTATTGATTTTAACTGTAATTTTACCCCCACAGTGTAATCAGGAGGGGCACTATGGATCCGTTTCCATCTGTGAGCATGTTTTTTGCGATATCTCAGACACCACCGGCGACACTGATGACACTTGAGTGAGTGATGTGTGTCTTGCCATAGGGTCTGTGTTATTTAAAAACAGGGCGGGGAGCGACAGATTACGAAAACAAATGCAATACATTTTTCAGATTTCTATTCATATTCATGTTAGCTTTGAAAAAAAAGCACTAATTAAAACCAGTTCTGCGCAAGTGAGTCTGACCACAAGTGAGAGACTGTGATGACACAGATGTGTTTGACAGATCGGGAAAAAAGAGCAGGGAGAGACTTGTAGGTTACCGGACAAACCGTTTTTTCTAGTGGTGAGACTGCTGTCAGCATCAAAAGATAATACATCCACAAACCTGACATGAGGGTTGAACAGTGTATGACAAATATGCTAGGATATAACATGGCCTTTTATGGATATCTAAATAGTGCTGATGTGAATCCCACTACTACTAAATGTACATGGTAGAAATGTAGGGTAGCCTCACCTGTTGATAAATCATTGCTTTTGTAACCTGTGGGTAGCCAGTGAGAAATGGCCTATAAACATTTGATAGCCTTTTTTTGTAAACTTTTAGTAATGCAATCTACTTTAATCTCTACCCATTTTTCTCCCATGTAAATAGTTATTTTTGACAGAGCACATTAAAATCATGCCCTTTCATGAGCAGCTTTAAATAAAAAAATTTTTTGGAGGGTCCAATGAGTCCTTCATGATAACAACCTCATAGACATCAAAGTGGGCTGACAGGTCCTTGGTTTTGGGGTTCTGCTCAGTATATATATTTTTTTTGAGTGCAGATTGTTTTATGAAGTGGGATTATTACTGGTAGTAACATACCTAACAATAAAGTATAATGGAACATCCTTTTATGGCAAGCTATGTAAACTATAAACTATAGAATTATTACATTTTATGCTATCCTCTTTTAATTCATGTTAACACTCGCTGGTCTTTTCACTTTGTTTGACATTAATTATTGATATCTACTAATCGATTATATGGAACTGTTTTAATATGGAAATATAACAGATGATATACAAAGGAGATTTTCAAGTTTGAGGACCTATGTATATATTTATACAATGAATAATGAAAATTATTTGAAATTAAATTGGAATTGGCCATTGCGGCTGTAGTGCATAAGAACCTCAGTGTAAAACATATGTGTACTGTAACATAGCTTAACATATTCCTAAGACTATTTACTTTCTCATTTGTCTCTCCAGCGGTTGAGTTACTACAAACGTTTTTGTGACTTATGTCTTCTTTGTTGCCTTTTACTCTGATCAAACTCTGCATTTCACAAACCCTATCTAATGCAATAAGAGACAGACACAGTAAAGACACAGGGCCGGGCAGATACATTAAAAAGAACTAGTCTCAAGTCTCAAATGCAAGCACACAAAGCTCTGATAATTATAACTGAATGTGAAGTTGTCACGCTTTCTCATTAACGGGTGCATAACAGCAACTTCTCTCGTCCAAGGGGAGGCGCTACATCATTTAGACGAAGGCATTTACTGTTTCCATGTTATGAGTTAAGCTTTTATGCAAGTTCTAAACTTTCTGATGAATGTTTGTCATATAAGCCTAGTCAAAGTTCCTCTATACGCTCAAAGATGGCTTTTTGTTGCAGGTACTATTGAGACGTCAAATGTGCATTGATTTCTTAGTTGAAGAAAAAAACCTTGCAAGTCAAGTTGTTACATTGCTCAGTTGGCACTCTGACAAACATTTTGGTAGAAAATACACCCTCAAAAGAAATGTAATGCATGCTCAATGCACAACCTGACACCACTACGACAACACAAGCCAATAATAACTGACACTGTGGTAAAGATGTCTTTGCATGTCAGTAGTAAGAGGACTGAATATCAAATGAAGCATAAAAAATTAACAATAAACAGTGACAAGCTTCTAAATTGGGAACAAAAGAGGCCCGCAAGGCAGCAGAATAGCATCCTCTCCCAAGGGAACAGATAATAGCTCACAGAGAGATAACAGTATTTAACTTTTAATCACCAATTTTGTTTTCTTTGTACTGTGTATAATAATCCGACTACATGACTTTGCGACGCAAAAGAGGAGATCTGGCGATAAAGGAAGACATTGATGAAGAGGAAGAGAGGAGAGGGCTGCTGACAGGTGAAACAATGAAAAAGAAGAAGTACAACATAAACACCATGAAACAAGTCAACAGTAAACATATTGTCCCCCACAAATGATTTACTTCCTCCTGAGCCATGGATTGACCTTTATCTACAGATGAGGCATATCAAGTTTTTACACATTGGCCATTCAGTGCCTGAAGAGTAGTGTTTTCCCTGTTTCACACAAAATGCAAAATGACAGGAAATCCATTGTGGTGAATGCTAGGGGTTCATCATGTACCTTTAGGTCAAAACGGGATGAGGGGCAAGACCTTGCATATTTGCATTTTCAATTGTTTGTTGACATGCAACCATCTGGCCAATAGCTTAATTGTTTAAATGCCAGGCATGTAATTCACTCAAGTTTCCTAATAATTAGACCAATGGTTTCTGAGATATTGTGCACATAGTGTTAATTCACATGTGCATAGATGAGATCCATACATCAGTAAGGTCAATGATAGGACAGGGACTTGTGACAAAAAAATCACAGGGGGATCATGGAACTATGATTTTAAATACAGCTAAGGCTACTACTGTGCATGTTTTATGAATTTACTAGGGTGCCAATTTAGTGGTGACAAAAGGTTTGTACAGCAACCAAAAGTTGCTATATAAAAATCCCAGAACATGAGTAAGGCAGTTCACTTTAATTGCTACATGTGCCATCCCCCACAATGCTCCAATCTGGAGGGGTTGAGTTTAAATTTAAGTTGAACCTTGTGTGCAATTGATTACTTCAGTAATACAAGCCCAATCCTTAACAGAACTGCAGCACATAACTGCACATAATATATGCCAAACTAAGAACAAAATATGCCATGTAAAAAAGTGTCTTATTAGGTTAGAAATAAATGGTGTGATATACAGGAGCCACCATCACAAGCTAATGGGAAAACACTGTACATTGCATTTTGAATGCAAACTATGCATTTACTATAGCTCGTGCAATCCAATTTGTAGGCGAAATATGAGAATGCTTTGGTAAGCGAGTTCTTGTTTCAAAGCAGTGAAAACAAGAGCAACCTGTTAATTTTGCATTAACATTCATAAATGAGACTGAGGCTGCGGACTGTTTAGTCAGAGGACCATGTTTGTGCTGACCAGTAATGGAAAATGTCAATAAGCACATGGAGTACCATGGAGAAATATTCCAGATACTGTCTGCATCCCCTAAAGCACCCTACCTATAGTGAACGTATAGTTCCATTTGGCATGCATTTCATCTTTTCTGAAGTAAGCATTGGAGGCTGGATGGATTGAAGCATGAGTGTAATGAAATCCGTTAGGTTCAAGAGATAAATGGGTATAAGTAAAAATGTCCCTTTAAAATTATAGCCTTTAATGTATTAGGTTGTAAATTAAACACGGCTGACAATTAATCTTTAGGCAGAGAAAATAAAAGTTAAGAAAATCTTAATTTAACAATATTAGCAAATACTGTTCTGGTCAACCCATGAAGGTAACCGTAGTCAGGAGAGATTTTTATTTGATCTGACCTGCCAAATGTGAATAGATTTTGAGATTTTGTATGATATACTAATTGAGTCACACATTAGATAGCTAACTCAGCTAGATTGCTGCTGGCTGGGGTCTGGAATTAACGAGTTGGTCCAGTTAGCTACCTATAATATTGCCTTGTCATTAATTAAGACCTGATCTTCTTGCAGTGTTTTCAGGCATTTATGAATTAGAACCTAAACTTAAATTACAATGTTAGTGAAATTGGTTCCTTCCTGAAATATATGTATTTGATATAATTGTTTGGGTGACTTCATGAAGTCTGCTTTTATTTTGAAAGACCAATTCCTTTTCATCTTGGCAACACTGTGAGCTCCAGACCACTGTATCAACTATGTTGACATACACATCAGGTATGTGTATGTAAACATCTTCAACATTTTATTTTTTAAAGCCCATGAGCATATTAGTATACAGTATGTCTTTTAATGAAATGAGCGCACACCATCCTCTTTGATGAAATAACTATATTCAAAAATTTGTGGTAGATTGTTTAAGAAATGTGCAATGCACAGCAATACTAAAGAACAGCACAGAAGTTCACAAAACATACAAAACCATACCATTGGATGTGCCCATATTTTCCATGAAAAAACTGTAAAGGAAAGGAAAATACAAAGAGGAAATAGACATAAGAAAAAAGAAAACGAAAAAAACGAAAAAAAAGGAATCGATTTTTGAAGTGAAATCTGTGTAGAACATTGAATTGTATAAGACAATATTTGGAGTTGAATGAACAGGTATGAATGCATTCCAGATGTGTTTCTAAGATCTGTAGATACCTGAAAAATCAATTTATTTCTATATGGGTCCTAGGGTTTCCACAGCAAATAAACAGAGGCAAAGTGTGTATAGACT
This sequence comes from Esox lucius, assembly GCF_011004845.1. Taxonomy (NCBI): domain Eukaryota; kingdom Metazoa; phylum Chordata; class Actinopteri; order Esociformes; family Esocidae; genus Esox; species Esox lucius. Next base: position 10,437,500 of record NC_047572.1, read on the forward strand.
CTATATGGAATGAATCCCCAGGTCCCTCCATCGCTTAAATGTATTATGAAGGTTAGAGGGGACAAAGGAGGGGTTTTTCACTATTGAAAGCTGGAATGACATTGGTCAAGGTCAAAATGACCCTAAATTTTCTTCCAGAGACTGACTGCACTATGTATAATAGGATTATGATTATAAAGTGATTTCTCCAGGCTGACAGGGGACATGATTACAGAGCCAACAGAGAAGGGGTAGCAATCCTCACTCTCCATTCTAAGCCAGTTGGGCGACGCATGAGCGTTGTCAAGCCAAACCGTGACGGCGCGGATGTTAGCAGCCCAATAGAAACATACATCTTTTGGGAGAGCCAGTCCTCCCTTCATCTTGGACTTACACAATAGGAACTTTTAAAGTAACTCTATGACTGGTCAGTTTCATTGACCTCTTAACCTGTTTCTGTAGTGGGCTACTCCGTACCCTGGGCTGTCTATTCAGAAATGATCAGTAGGGCAAATAATTGCCTCTACCGATTGGAGCATGTCTCTTAAACCAATCTGTTTTTAGGGACAACTACAATGATGTATATATATATATATATATATATATATATATATATATATATATATATATATATATATATATATATATATATATAATAAAAAAACTCATGACATTTTGTAAAATGATGAATCTGCTAAATTTTTTAGCTAACATAAATAAACACACATGCATACTGTATATATATATATATATATATATATATATATATATATATATATATATATATATATATATACATACACAGATACATATACACATATACATATACACTCCCCTAAAGGATTATTAGGAACACCTGTTAAATTTCTCATTAATGCAATTATCTAATAAACCAATCACATGGCAGTTGCTTCAATGCATTTAGGGGTGTGGTCCTGGTCAAGACAATCTCCTGAATTCCATACTGAATGTCAGAATGGGAAAGAAAGGTGATTTAAGCAATTTTGAGCGTGGCATGGTTGTTGGTGCCAGACGGGCCGGTCTGAGTATTTCACAATCTGCTCAGTTACTGGGATTTTCACGCACAACCATTTCTAGGGTTTACAAAGAATGGTGTGAAAAGGAAAAACATCCAGTATGCGGCAGTCCTGTGGGCGAAAATGCCTTGTTGATGCCAGAGGTCAGAGGAGAATGGGCCGACTGATTCAAGCTGATAGAAGAGCAACTTTGACTGAAATAACCACTCGTTACAACCAAGGTATGCAGCAAAGCATTTGTGAAGGTTGCGGTCTTGGTCTGGATCTTGGGCTTGGTCTTCTCTGTATATCGAGACCGATTCTTCATATAGGCTAGCTAGTCCCTTTACACACCTGTAGTGTACTGTAGTTGCGTGTTTTCTATCATGCGTTGTTGAACTGCATGTGAGCTGGCACCAAACAGGTCTGCAGGTAAATCATAGCTAGCTAGCACACACACCTCTTTATCTTTTGTGCTGACATGACTCATTACAGGCTGCTGTAATATTGTATTAATATATATTATCAAGCTAAAGTATTTTCATTGCGGCCAGAAACTTTACATGAAAATGCCGTTTCCAATTTTGACAAGTACCCACAGCCATTGATGTCAATACTATGGTTATCCAGAACAAACCTGACTGAGCAAAGCTATAGTTAGCCATCTAGTTAACTACCTAGCAAGTTAGCTAATGTGTTTGCTAGCTAGATTAGAACAGCAGTGTGAAAATAAGCTCTAACATGTATGGTTTTGTCAATCATATAGCTTTTAAACTGATTTAAACTAACAGAGTGATGGCACTGGGGAGCAACAGTTCATTGAGGGAACCATGAATGCCAACATGTACTGTGACATACTGAAGCAGAGCATGATCCCCTCCCTTCAGAGACTGGGCCGCAGAGCACTATTCCAACATGATAACGACCCCAAACACCTCCAAGACGACCACTGCCTTGCTAAAGAAGATGAGGGTAAAGGTGATGGACTTGCCAATGTCTCCAGACCTAAACCCCATTGAGCATCTGTGGGGCATCCTCAAACGGAAGGTGGAGAAGCGCAATGTCTCTAACATCCACCAGCTCTGTGATGTCATCATGGAGGAGTAGGAGGGGACTCCAGTGGCAACCTGTGAAGCTCTGGTGAACTCCATGCCCAAGAGGGCAAAGGCAGTACTGGAAAAAATGGTGGCCACACAAAATATTGACACTTTGGGCCCAATTAGGACATCTTCACCTAGGGGTGTACTCACTTTTGTTACCTGCAGTTTAGACATTAATGGCTGTGTGTTGAGTTATTTTGAGGTGAAAGCAAATTTACACTGTTATCCAAGCTGTACACTCACTACTTTACATTGTAGCGAAGTGTCATTTATTCAGTGGTGTCTTAGATATAATCAAATATTTGCAAAACTGTGATGGGTGTACTCACTTTTGTGAGATACTGTATATATATATATATATATATATATATATATATATATATATATATATATATATATATATATATATATACAACATTTAATGGAATCAAAAGCAAACAATTTTCCTTCCAAACACATTGATATGTTGTAAAAGAAAAAATGAATTTCAAACTGTTTAAGCGGTATGATACTTTTGACCAAATGCATTATGCCACAAGTCTGATTGTTTATTGTAAAACATCAATTACTTTTTATCTGGGTAAAAATATGGGCTCTAGGCCTTTCAGTTATTCAGATCTTTGAATGCAAATATGTTCAAATTAGTTTCTTAGCCCACATAATACAAAAGATCATTTCAAAGGCCAAAGGAGACTTCAAATTATTCTTACTTCATGCCTAGTAAATTACTGTGTATTTATTTCTTTATAGACATAAAAAAGGGATTTTATGAAATAGGAAATAAGAAAGACTGCATCGGGAGAGGAAATATACCTGCTAGGGCTGCCTGAAATTAACACACACGACCTCACACTTCCCATTTGAGCCCAAGCAAGCTGACTTTAGACAGATTAAACAATCCCAATGCAACAAGTTTAGTTTTGTTTATTTTATGTTTTAACCAATGTTTTATGGTTCCACGCGATGTAATACAATGTTAGATGCTGACAATCGGTCCTTGTCAATAATGTTTGAAGATGTGTTATATTTAGATTGCTTAACCATATGTTTTAGCCAATATGTGACAGTAATGGCAACTCCATTACTTATTCTAATGTATGCCCCTTTATGTATTATTCAATGTTTCACGACGCAAATAGCTTGTGTTACAGATCTCCTCAACCAATTAAATGTGTGATAACACAGCCAAGTTGAACAAAGAAACTTCTTAAAAAGGTGACTCAAAGTAGATTCACTAGCATTCGCTTTCAAGCCTACAGTATATATGTATATTGTATATCTCCGTTTGCGGGAGAGAAAAAACGTGTGATCCATCTCTGTAGTGTTAGGTCGCTGACCCTCTTTTCTCCATTTTTATGCCTCTCCAGACCAATGGTTTCAAAGCAACCACATGCATGCCTGGCAGAGATATCTGGAGATAAGTGCATTTGTTGGCTTCCCACATCAAAGCCATAGAAGGGTGTCTTAGCGAACAGAGACAGTGGGGATCGAACCGTAGCTTTGATCATTCTCAGCTTTCTGTTCATTAAAATATTGGATAAATAATTGATTGAAAACTCCAGAGCTCATTGTGCTGCTCTGTCTTTAGATCCCAATTTGTTCCAACCTTGAGATTCTTTATGCTTTATCTGAATACATATGTGGGTACAACTCTGAGAGGTACATGGACGAATTGTGCCTCCATTCATGACATGATACACAATTATGTTTGACATCACTTGTAGCTTGTTGATCCTAGCGAACAACTAAAAGTGAACAAGGGGACTATTTTTCTGCTGCTTGAATTGTGCAAGGTCACATGCAATGGCTATCAAGACATGGGTAAAATAACACTCTGTCTTTGATGATATGTGTTATTATCTCATAGAGAAAGATGCAGATAATAACTATACAATTCCTTTGGGAGATCTTCCCCTTCTGGGTCATAACGATCTGTGGCTGAACTCCAGTAATATGTTGCAGTAATGACTCCTAAATGTCGCCATTAAGCAATTATTCAGCTGAATGTGGGACTAAACCACGTGCACATTCATATTCAACCCATATTCTAGTGTGTCAGTGTGGCGGAAGGAAACCAGCATTTTTTTTTTTTTCAAGGCAGTAGGCGGATGGCATATAGTGTGACATGATTGTTGGATTTCATGTAATTTGATATTTACCCTGTAACGCAGTTTCATTTTCAATCCAGCCCTGAGTCTACATGCCCTTCGTTACAGGAAGTCTCTCTATCTCTATTCTGGAAATGGGAAATAGCAAAACACGATACTTTGTTTTTTTTTCCCATCGTGTGGTTTGGCAATTTTCACAACATACTGTGCGGTGTGTGGTTTGTGTGGTTTGTTTGTAATGTACTATTGTTTTTTTCACCAGCCAACCAAGCCTCTATCTGTTTTTTTTTTTACTGTATGCCCTTGCTGAGGTCACGGAAGTCAGAGAAGCCCTGGCATGTTAGCAATGAGTGAGACCCCCTCTCACAGGACCCCCGGGGACTGCTTGTTTTACGATGTCCTTTAACTGGCCACATTTTTCAAGTAACTCTACAGTACGTGGACCGTGGGTAAAGATGATCTTCGTCCATGGGTCTGGCGTGTCTAAATGAAAAAGCACCATCTCAACGGGAGCGCCGGCAGAAAAGTTCACTCGGCTCTATAAGTGTTGGCAGCGAGTGAAGACTTAAATCGGTAGTTTTCTACTGAAAATACAGGGGAATGGCCTGAAATGTGGTGTATGATCTGATAGATTAAAGCCTCAGTCGAGTCTTAAAACCTTTACTCCAGGGCCCTTGTACCCTTAATGGTTTAGGACTAATGAGATGATGGGCGCCCCCTCCTTACCCACAGTCACGCCTGTGTTCTGCAGTCGGCCTACGTCACAGCTGGTTTTACAGTGTAGATACCTTTTAAAGACATGTAAAGAGAGACTGAGAGAGAGAGAGAAAGTGGGAGAAATAGAGAGAGCGAGAGCAGAAAGGTAGAGCGCGTGTTGGCTGGAAAAAAAAGCAAAGCCGGGGCCTTTGGTTGGTTTCACTCCAGTCGTGACCGGAGGACTCTGGTGAGAGGCGTTGGAAGTAGTAGTCAACTGCAGTTCGGCGTGTGAATCCTGTGAAATGACGGTCCAGCTCGAGCCGTCACGACCTGTCAGGATTCGAAGAGTGTCAGCGCGGGGCTGTGGACCTGCGATGCTGCTGTTTAGAGAAAGGGGGGGGACGGGGGACGGCGACGGCGACGACGACGCATGTGGCCCCGCCGTCAAGTCTCCACCCGGAGGGACAGGAATGGGTTTCCAGTGTTTATCAACGCGGGATAAGAGATGTCTCTCTAACGGCTCTGCCTGCACGGTCAGTGTCACGTAATGTATGGGCGGGAATACTCCAGTAGGTAACGTTCCAAGGCACATCAACTGCAATTTGTCTCAGACAATTTGCCCACTCAGAAAAAAGCATTGCAGGCTATTTCACACTCGGTAGACGGGGACACTTCACACTCCACCCTAACAGGTTGCGAACCCCGGTAAGACGCGCGTGCCTCACCTCTAGGTCCGGGATGTTTAAAGGGGTTGCAGTAGCCCTTAATACAATTACACAAAGCAATAATGTCACCACTGTGTTGAAACCCATTTTGATTTACAAGTGGACATGTTGCCTTTTCATCAGCTTATTATTACTAAGTGGTGGGTGTATTCCTGAACAATCCCCCTCTCTCGCAGCCGCCCAGTAGCACTCAGTGAGGGAGAGAGAGAACACATATTGATCCTCCCCAGTACTGCCCAGCTAGCCCCTCCTGATTTCATTAGGCTCCCTGATGTTAATTACTCCACACTCTAACCTTTCCCTGTTTCATTTGGACCAACAAATTGGCTGAATTAAAATAGAGAACTATGTCCCAAATTGCGCCCTATAAACTAAGTAGTGCATTCATTTAGACCAGTGCCCTATGGGCCTAGGTCAAAAGTAGTTCTCCATATAGGGAATAGGGAGCCATTTGTAATGCCTGCAAGGTAAGAAAAAAGAAATCTGAATAGGTTGACTGTGTTCGTCGGATCTCTAAGCTACCTGACGCTGCGGCGTTAAATTCCCAAGCGGTGTCATAATTAAAAAAGTTCATCAAAGTTCTTCGCTCATCAAATTATACTGGAGATGGAGGCTAAGAGGTAATAGGTGTGTGAGGGAGGAATCACTTATAAACTCATCGCATTGGTCCAATCTGGTTTGTTGTCTAGGGAGTGTTTGTACACGAATACATTTGGGATGGGCTTTTACTAATTTCATCATCTTTATTTATTTATTTATTTTTGCTTTTCTTCCTCTTCTCATGTCTGAGATATTTCAGTATGAACTCTCCGTCGAGTTGAAATGCACAGAACGTGAAGGAGTGTAAAATCAGGGTTAATACTCAGCCCAGCCAAAGAAATTCATCTAGCATTTTGAGGACGACATTTCTACACAACAAGGTCACAATAAGAGTCTGAAATGGATACATTCATGGTGATATCCTTTTCATGCGAGATCTCTTTGAAATAAAACACTTGGAATTTCAGACTGTTTGGCTTGGTTATTAATGTACTTTAAGCCAACTGAAAGATGTCACAAGGTAGAATTGATTATAAGAGAGCCAATAACTGTTCAACTTTGTAAGGAGGTGGGTTCTGGATTGTGCTTCAGAAACAGCCAATCAAATCTGTGTATCGGAACGTATTCAAATTGGTTTGCTAAAACCCACACAATCAGACTGAGCATATCAAAGGGCCAGCTGAGGCACTGGGAAATAAATTATGAAATATTATATTGGAGGTATATTTTAAAAGAAAACAAACACACAGTGATTTATTAGACATAAAATTATGATTTATAATTAAATAGATTGTATCAAGTGGGCTGGATGTTTTTGAAAGACAGCCGAATATGGAGTCATGATGATGTTTTAAGAATATTCTATTTACGGTTGTAAAATATACATGACATCTAATACCAACTTCACGGCTGAGACAATACACTAGGATCTAGGTCACAGCCGTGTGGAGAAAGAGGAAGACAATGATAACAATGTCCTTATATTATTAACACGCCAACTTCCTAAGTATGTAATCCAGATATGTTACAAAAAACATATTATACCTACAGTAGCACTTTGTTTAAAGCTGCTGAGCTTACCAGGTGACTGACAAAGCATTACCTGTAAGAACATACCAGATATACTGGTATACTGGAACCTATTTAACTACATGGTAATATGGGAAAAGGAATTTGTACAAATATATTACTGATATCCATATATTAACACTAAGTTGCTGAAATTTTCCATGCGACTGCCACATTTGAAAGTAATTATCATGTTAATAAAGCAAAATGTGACTTTGTGACTTACAACTATATAAGTCTTCAACCCTATACTCAGGGACCCCTAGTCATTCTTTGTATTTGATCTATTGCAGAGCCAGCTAACACGATTAGTGAATCAGGTGAGCCTGTTCATGGCTACAGCAAAATTGTGGAACATCTGAGGACGCCTGAGAAGAGGTTGAAACACCTACACAGCCATTAACAACACAGGTAATTCCAGTGTTAAAAACAAATTGATATACAGTAATGATTCAATGCAATTGTCTTGTATGAAACTAGAGATTTTCTTACATTTCACTTAATCCAGTATAACCTTTCAGTTAGGTATTAACACAGAAATATTCTTACTGAAAATGCCCTGCAGCTAATGACACAGTGAGACTTGTTACAATTACTAGATTGAGGTTCCGACAACATTGTAACCTTTGGAGGTGATGGTAGAGGTCCCTTGTAGTAACATGTAACAGTTGCATTGTGGTATGATTTTATTAAAATGACAATGACCAGGTGACTTTAAAGCATGTAATTACAAACAGTTACATACAGTGGAACCAGATACTGTGTAATAACACATTTCTTGTACCAATCAAGTAATTACTGATCCAGCCACAAAAGATTGAGGATACTTATGTGACGCTTACAGTATGCAGGTTTCCTGTGTTAGTAAAATACATTATTGGGGCAAGTTAAAATAATGTGTGTGGTCAACCAAACATTCATATACTATAATAAAGGTTGATGTTGTCCTTTTCCAACTTCTCTCAAGGTTGAGAACATTCTGGTTAAAAAGACCATAAGCTGCTCAAAAGGAGCCATTCAGAGCATTTCGATCCCTTAGCCTCAGATATTAACTTAATCATAATTGGCTTGTGATGCTCGGGAGTGTTGAATTGTCAGCTGCAGAGGGAGCTGAACTGATTTATTGCTCGATTTAATTATGTATCAAAATTCAATTAGACACGCTCTCAACTAAATTTGAAGTGAGTTTTGTCAAGCCGTCCCTTGAAATCAAAAACACACTGATGGACATCCTTCATTGAAGGGCAACATCTAACCTAATAATAATCACCTCTTATATCTCATTCACCGAAGTGAGCTGAAAAGATGACGATGGCATAAACACATTAACTTACAGCTTTTGAATAACACAATCCGTATTTTCTTTTTCAAAGGAGAAGGTAACCACTCGCAATCACGGAAATAAATACACATATTCAGTGAGGGATTCAGTGAGGTCAAAAAAGTTTAAAGAAGGAAAGTCATTAGGAGATGATATGCAACAAAATGCTTGTCGGTGATAGGTAAGGAGATGTCTACCTTTAAACCCACATCAGCCTGTGTCTGCACCCAGCTCCCTTCAAAGTGCACCACTTTATGGCATGGCAACTTCAAAATCAGTGCACTATAAGAGGGAATAGGATGTCATTTGGGCCCTGCATGCCTGTACACCTCTGCATAAGACATTCAGCAAAAAATCTGCCTTTTTTTTTTACCAGTGTCCTACTGCGCTCGATGAGATCCCATTGATCTCTAACCACTATGCAAATGGAGAGTGTCAAGGTAGTTCTTCTCAAAACGCCATGGAGGGAGAAATATTCCAGCCTGAGGTCAGTGGCTATGCGTAGTCTATTTAAAAAGAATTGTAAATATGTCAAGAGTGGAAAGGTATCAGGGAGGGATGAAAAAGTAGAATCCCCATTGTAGTGTCAACCTTTTGGTGTTAGTTTATCAAGATTTCACAGCCAGTGACATATGCATTGTTAATGCCTTTGATCTTTCTTCCTCTTTTGTAACGCTTGACACTTTTTTTCATTGAGACTGGCAGACGTATTGTTCTCAGACTATGGAGTGACGCCGCGCAGTCAACCCTACTGTATTATAGTACGAGGGTCTCAAGTTGAACCAGGAGCTGAATCACTTATCACTGTCACAGACGGGGCCTCTCACTGGCAAACTAGACACACCATGATGACACTGATGAATCACTTCCACTCAGTGCATTTGTGAATGCTTCCGCGTTCCAAATGACTCCCTGTTTGCCGGAGCCCTGTGGACCCCGGTCAAAAAGTAGTACACTATGCAGGGGGATATGGCACCATTTGGGCCACAGGTACATCTCAGAGCCCAGAACTCAGAAGGTTTGATTCGATTCAACTCTAAGCATACAGTTGGCAGCCATATGGTCGCTGTAATGTAATTCAAGAATTGTTCATGCATGGGTGTCAAAACACAGTCTCCGTCAACCAGTTGGTGCTGAATAGTCATTTCACATCAGAACACACGAGTAAAGATAATCTTGTGAATAGCTAACGCTGTAACTCTAACGCTCTCTAATTATCACCCTCAGTCAGAACAGATGAACAACTGGAGTGATACTCCAGTTGAAGTGCATATCGGGACAACTTTTCATTGGTGAAATGGTTATATACGCAGAACAGAAAACAACTGCTGCGGGTGTAACGCCGGTAAAATTAAACCTGATCCCCTGATGTTGATAATACACTGTTTTTACGCCACTTTGAGGATTGTGTTATGTAGTGTTGAAGTTAACAATGTTGCAGTTATGACTTTTTGATGAAGGCTTTTCATATCAACTAATAAGATTGTTCAAACTTATTCAATTACTGACCTTGCTTTGCCTCCTGAAGTATTTATAGCAATTTCTTTATCTTGACTCACAATAGCCACTCACGCATGTCCCTAACTAAACTAAGTAAAAGGCTCAGCCCTAAACGAACCCAACCCAATTATATCCTCCCATGTTCTTCATAAAACCAACTTACGCCTCACAGATAATTTTTAAGTAGCCTAAGCGATACTGGTAAGTGAAAGACACTGTACCTGTCAGTGGCCTTTTAATATTACAAATGACCACTTTCAGTTGCATTTCTGCAATTGGTTTGTTCACTACCTTGAGGGAAATAAGTTGTGACAGTGCAACTCGTAAAACCCCTGACACAGAAGCAAGGTCATGTGTTTATATCTTGCAATGAGAAGCCAATAAAAACAAAGTAATAGGCAGTAAAAAAAGAAGGCAACAGACCTTAAGCAGAGAGTAAGATTGGAGAAGGAAAGAAATTCGTAAATTCTCCCTAAAGCACTGCAAAAACAAGATTCAGCACACACACACACACACACACACACACAAAGTTCTAATAGACCACCATAGGACCATTAAAAAGCTATATCAATAATAAATTTACATTAGCGCCACTCAATATTAATATTACCAAAAAGACACACAGCTCTTCTTGGCTCAAGTCAAACCGCAGTGGGCATCATGAATATTTTCTTAAGGCGCTATAGACACACACCAGCAAAATGCACAGTAGTTCGCCATATCGGTTTGCTGTCTGCAAAGTTTTGACCAACCGCATGCTTTGCCCGTCATCGCATGCTGTATGCGTAGACGGTACTGAGCACTGTGTTTTTAAATGAATAATCGTATATCTATTATAGGAAAGTCACATTATAAGGATTAGAACGTCTTGCGGCGTGACACTATTTCCAGTTTTTCCCCGCAGTGGCATTACTTTAAGCTAACTGTATTTACCAACTCTTTCACAAATCCCATACCGTGTACTCTACATGCTGGAATACGGGCCTGGTGAAATATTTATCAAACCTGCGCCGATCGTACAGTTGTATGCTCACCTACCCACAGCGCACAAACATGTTTGCCCTAAATATGTTTGTATCAGCTTTTAGCAGCTGAGTATAATATAAGTACGCCAGTGATGCTTCTCCAATAGATACGTCTATCTTCCCCAGTTGGCCGCAGCCAGCGGGTTCTAACACGTATCGCTAAAACAAAGTTCCTCTCTGCCAAAATAGTTATTTTCAACAAAAATAGGGGTGCCCGTAATATCTTTGTAGACCAGTCTTTGCTCCAGGAAGCATATCCCATGGTCTCCTTTCCCCGAGCCTCATACTGTTTCCTGGCTGCAGAAAAGCACATTAACATAATGCTCTCACAGCGCACAGTGCTACATTGCAGTGGTAAATGCCTTATTATGGAAGGTTCTGCCTAGTGCACAGCCGTTTAATATCCATATAGTAACACATGGCCGTAATATCTACCCACTCATGCCACTGGGGATCTATATGTCATGGCGGGAAGGCCTCCTTAACATTTAGTCCCAGGCCTTTTCTTCAACCTGGGACACATCCACTTCTGCTGATGGAGAATTATAATAATGACAAATAAAGGCAAAATCAGCTCTAGACCACAGACACTGACTATAATCATTATAATGGGGTCATCTTGTGGTTATATTTAATATTATTTCATATCCGTATATTTTTTGTCTATCATTTCAGCATGCAGGCAAGCTTGAATTTCCTGGATAGGTTTGGCAATACCAATAAAAAAAAAGTATATATATATTTTTTTAGATATATATATACATACAAACACACACATATATGTACATATATATATATATATATATATATATATATATATATATATATATATATATATATATATATATATATATATATATATATATACATACACATATACATACCTATATATATATATGGAAGACAGAGAGCAAAGGGGGAATGATTGTATTTCATGCTGCGCAACACCATCATGTTCTGCCTAGAACACTTAGATCTACATACTAATGCAATTTCTCCTCTCTTTCACTTTGATATTTCCCTTCCAATGGAGACCGTCAAGGGATTCCAGAAATCATAAATTACTTGTACTAAACCAAATTTTCAACATTATGAACCCCACAATGGACATGAAATATTGTAGCGAGCAAGTTATCTATGCTATCCATCTATTCATTCTATCACAGTGATAAAATGCATTTAAGACCAGTACACAAATTATAGTCAGACCTGGCAAAGGATACTGAGTGAATAATAGCATCAAGGTGAAAAGCGAAGGGAAGGTAGAGGTTATATAAAGGTGAGAAGCATTCATTTGCTTTTGGATTGTATGAGTGATCGGACCACTTATTATACATTGCACTAAACAGAAACAATAGCAAAATGTAGAGGCTTCCCAAAGTCGTCACAAAATATCATATCACTTTTTCAAGGGACTTTTTATTGGCTTCAATTAATTGTTTCAGAGCCATACTTCCCCTAAAGCTGTCTCCTCACATCCACAATCACATTCCCTTGTAATTCTCTTTTCTAAGTGAATGGCTTTGATTTGGTAATACATGCAAGGGTATTAATGATTCATAATTTCCTCTGAAGAGACTCAAGAGATACATAAGATATAAAAGACCAGAGGGAAACAAAAAGGTTCCTCTTTGCAAGTCTTTTTGCTAGAAATTGAAACCCTGAGATAGTGTTAATAATGTTCTTATACCAGGGGTTACCACTAGGTAGACAAAAGCCAAAAGATCTATCACATGGTGTACCGAAGTGTCTAAATTAAGCTTATCTGCTGTTATAGTTTTAAAACAGTAATGTTTTTTTTTTTTGGGGGGGGGGGGGACTATTGGATACTATGCCTCACTTTTTGTATTTGACATTACACAAAACAGACTCTGGGTTCGTTGATCATTTGTATGCTATTGGTTCAGTTCGTGTTTGAAAGTATTTTTATTTATATTTAGTAGTCTTTGTACTGTATGTGAGAGCTACAGTTATGCAATGCTCCTGTGAAGGGTGATTGTGAAGAATGTGTATCAAGCACAACAGAGAGCTTGTCTCAAGCACTAAGAACAGACGACTGGTATCTGTGGCATCTCATACACATGCATTGATTTATAATGGGAAGAGAAAACAGCAGTTGGAATATGACTGGATACTAACATGTATATTTAATATAGAATATTCCTTTTTTCCTGACAGTGTCCATGAATTCAGAATGTTTTATGATATATGCCAGTGGATTTGTAGTTTTATAAAGTTTTGACTTTAAAATCACCTGAGGGATAGCTCTGTCCATTAGGTTTCAATGGTGTGTGTTAGGCGACTTGGTTTCAGTCTATTACATGCTAATCCTAACCAATGAGGATTCACTATAGCTCTCAACAGGTCATTAACAGCACGCAAAGCTAGAATTACATAATGACTGACAACTAAAGGTGAAGGATTACAAGCTGCCATGCAGTAGGACCCATAAATAAGCCTGCAAAAGCAGTGGCACAGTTCTTCACCATTGTATTAATTGCCCGCTTATTCACCCAAGATGCCTTGTCAGAAGACCTTCTACGAGGGAGCTCAAGCCAAGAGGCCGGAACCTGATCAAAAACAGCTTACAGAACACATAAGCTTTTGGATGACGATGGTCATTTCCCAAGTAGGCCTACTGTAGACTAGCTGTTCGGGAAGGAAAGAGGCACATTTTAGCATTGTCCTTGGGACCAGGCTGAAGTAAAATCCTGCACACGACTACATCTCTTTCACTGTACAGGGGGTTGTAGGAGAACAGAAAGATGTCCAGGTGGAGACAGCCTCTCACAGTGGGGTAACTGCACTCAGCCATCTGTGGTGAATAGACAAATTATTCTGTATCAAAGGGGGTCTGTACTGATTTGGGACGTCAATGATTGGATGGGTGGCACTTAAATCCCTGATTGGTTTAACAGAATGGGGGGAGGGATATGGAATGGCACAGGAGAGGATAATTGGTATAGAGGAAACAGAGTTCATACGGACCTGACAAAATCAAATTCAAGGACTTTCAAGCACTTTTTTAGAAACATTTTCTTTTTTTCAAGGACTTCATCTAAACCAACTCTATATTGTTTATTAACTTTAAAAAAATTTTTTATGTATTTAATATAATTCCCCATACAACAAATTCATCCATATGCCATTGTTATTTAAAATACAGTCAATTTTTTAGGGCTGATTATTGAAAACAGTATTGCTACCTTAACTGCTTTTTGAGGAACTCCGATTGCAAGAGAAATTGCAAGAGAAATTGCAAGAGAACTCCATTATAAACGTCTCTGATTTATAGCTTTTTTACAGTAAAAGCAATGGTCAATTTGACTTGCTAATATTGTTAGAATAAAGACAGACAGGTAGCAGGCCAACAAATATATGTTATTTTTGAAAGGAGCTTGTAGATTAGTCAGATATTGATAGGTAAACAAAAATCATCATGTGTAGTTGCAAGCCTAATGTGAATAGATAAGTTAAAAATAACGTGCGCAATAATGTCTCACCTTCAGTGCTTTTTAAGCCTCAGTCTAAACTTAAAATGGTCACAACAAACAAATGTTCTTATCTAATCTTTAACAAACAACTAGGTCAACAACTAGGTCACATTTAGCAAAGCCAGTACCCGTAAAGATTCATTTCTAAACTTGCTGGATCTTTTAACAGAAGAACAGAAGATGGAGGGAACGCACTAGTCAGAGAGAAGTTACGGCTTCTGAGAAAAAGCAGCTTCAGGTTAGTCACACTCAGATCAGGAAAATGTTTTTTTGAACAACAGGAGAAATATTACTTTGATATATATTTCAATGTTAATGACTTTATGTTTAAGGACTTTCCAGGTTTTCCAGTACCGACATTTCTGAAACTCAAACTCAAAAACTCTAAGTACTTTAAGCACTTCAAGAACCTTGTGCGACCCCTGGGGAGAATTAAGGTCATAAGTAGGAGATACATATTTGTTTACTACACACTAAGCTTATCAAAATGATACAGGAGACAATTCTCTTGTGAATTTTGGTTCTGGATCTGTATGTTTATGCTGTTTCTAATATAACCTTTAGCTTGATCCAATATAGACAGGCTTTTGATTAAAAAAAAGGGATTTGAAAAGATGCTCTATTCTTAAGATTGCGTCACATCATAATGTCTAACACCCCCAGATTCTTATGTTACACTATATCTTCAGACAGGGTCTGAGTCATACCTGACTTATCAATGTGTTTTCCTGATATTCTTGATATCATCATTAACCTTTGTTGTGGTTTTCATGGCACAGGGGAGGTGACATCTTAAAAGACAGCCCACAGCCTAGCAGGCCTCTTGGGGATTCCCTCAACCACATAAACCATAACAGCAGGAACATTATGAGAGCAAAGCACTGCCTGTAGACAATGTACCAAATACTAACCACATGTGCACCCGTGAATTATAGCACGGTATCACAGGTTTTTGTGAGGTTGACACAAATTGCTTATTAAAAATGCTTGACATGCACACAAGAAAAGGCCTTTTCTTTCCAACTTGTCTTCCAAAAAAAGAAGAGGGTGGAGTTTGGGAACATTAATCACAGGTCTTTCTTTAAATACTAACCTCCAACTAAACTCTTACCCTAACCTTAAACCTTACTTAATTCTACCCTTAACGTTATCCAGAATTTATTAAATTAATTTGTTCCTTCAGGTCATATCTGATTTTTTTTTTCTGTAGACAAAAACATTCTAGTAAGCAATTTGTATCAATTTAACAAAAACAATCAGTCATATTGTGCTGGATAATAAATGTAATCCACATTCTATCTTTAAATTATGTGGGTAATAAAATCCAGACCAAGTTCTAAAATACAATTAGCGCTTTGTAATAAAAAACTAAACCTTGTAATGCTGTAAAATTGTAAAAGAAAATAGCCTGCTTTCCTATTTTGCTCTTTATCTCTAAAAGAGTTGGCAGTGCGTGGAGAGTTAGTAGTAACCGGAAATGATGAACTACTAATAAAACGAATACAGGATGTGCAGGTATTGCTGCCAATCCGTTCTCCGCTTGTTTGCGTTCGGGAAATACTCATAATGTATGCTGCCACATGTACAGCTGCTATGTCACGCCTTCCGTGGCATGTCATATAACGAGCCCTGTCATATGGTACAAGGAGGCTATGCAGAGAAGCCAAAACAAAACTGCAGAACAGATATGTTGCCGGTCGGTCGCCGCAACGAGCAAAACAGTGTTTCTACATACATCTCCCTTTGTGGCATAGCGAGCTGGCAACGACGCACAGTTTTACCTTTTGCCTTTTGACATGGACATGCTGTGCTCACTGGTGACAGCTGCTGTACAGGACCAGGCCCAGAGGTCACAAATGACCTTTCAGATTGTCTTTTTCCAGTCGCACCGCATATTTGTCTGAAGACGTCCACCGATGCAACCCAAGGCATCACGGCAGAGCATAAGAGTGGGCGCGGGGTGCTGTGATTGTTACTGCTTGTCTCGCAGGATCATATTTAGCTTGGCTGAATTGTGCGCGTTTTTACTGGGTGTGTGTGTGTGTGTGTCGTCTTGTGGTTGCGTGTCTCCTACCAGTCCTATGACTCCTATGGCCTGCTGCCTTGAGTTTAGTGTTGGTACAAAGCTTAATTGCTGCATGACTAGCCCTTTTGTTTGGTTGCTGGAGGGACTATGTTTTATTATACTGTATGAATCATCATTAAGATGTGTTTATTCACCAGCGGGTTTCCCTGGCATCCAAACCCGGCCAACAGCTTATACACAGATGTGTTGTACAGAGATCATGTGTGGTCAATATCCTATGGCAAAAATGTGTCGGCTTTCGGTACGCTTGCTTTATGAAAATCTGTCCAGCCTTTTGTAATGCTTTTGTAAAACAACAATTTGATTTGAAAAAATAGCATAACATACCGCGCTTGTGTATTGATTGCTGGATTGGTCAAGAACGACGGCAACACAAAGGGTTAAGGGCACCGCTATCAGGGACAGGCGGCATGTGTGCTATTGTAAAAAAAAAAAAAAAGAAGCATAATGTGGCATTGTGGGATGTTTCCCAGATGGCACCCTGTTCCTTTTATAGCCCAGAGTCAAGATCCCTATGGATACAAATCAAAGGTAGCATACTACATAGGCCATAGGGTGCTATTAGTGACATGACCATGGTCTCACGAGGAGGGATGTGTAATGGTTTTGTTTGTCATAGTAATTTCATGAACCTGGCAGTGAGGTTCCTGCTTGCAACCCCATACAGTGAGAGGTGGCTGAACCAGACCCCTTCATCACCCAATCCATCTGTTATCGGCCGGTCACCATGAATGGAAGCGTTTCATATCATTAGCAAATATGTAGTCCCAAATATGGACTCATTTCGTTATTGATTTTTCATTATCTACTATCTGAATGAGAAAAATAACCTTTAATGAAAGTGTTATAATGGTGTTATTCGGGATCTTTTTTTTTTTTTATAATGCTGTTAAAAAAAATGACTGCCTCTAGAAAATATCATACCTTCACCTCTCACCCTTTGGTTCTGAAGCACTGGGAAAGTGTTTCGCTGTTCAATTATTCACTGATAGACTAGCATTCTCCCTCAGAGTTTTTAGCCAAGCAGACACAATTTTAAGAAACTGAGAAGATTATAAAAGCCTTGTACTGGGATTGAATAAGAGTGGGTTTGGTGGAGGGACCGGACGGACAATTCGTATAACATTTATTATTGTATTCTAAAAATGTGTAGACCACAGAGGATTTTTTAAGTGCAATGTATGGCCTTTACAGCACAATTGGAATAGAGTACAATCATTGCGTTCTATGAAATCCAGAAACCCTTGGGTGGCCAAGGATGTCTCATAAATAGTACCCTATTTCTTACATAGTGCACTCATTTCTAGTACACCACCTATAGGGCCTTGGGGGAAAATAGGGGCCTTAAGGAGGGTATAGGGTGCCATTTCGGATGTAGTTCAAGTTTTTCCCACCCACTCGGACAGCCGTTAATCATCTTCTTCCCTCAGATCCTGGCACTGCAGAATTTGGCCAATGTGTCAAGAAGCAATTATGTATACTTAGTACTCTGCCCACCCATCTCCTCCCTCTCTTTTTTCTCTCCCTCTTCTCCATCTCTCTCACCTCTTTATATAATCACAGAGCCGGGGAGCCATTTAAAAGTCTTCTCTTTCTGCCTGTTCATTCTCTGTGTCTTTTAGTAGACGGCCAATGCAACACAATGCAGACTAAGACAGAAAATCGGAATATCCGAAGCTTTGTATAATCAGTCGTTCCCTTTTATCTAAATCATATCCTCCCTCCATTTATTCATTATGCTTTTATTCTGCAGCTGAGTGACATTGCAAATTACCCTACTGGCCTACCGGTTCTATAGGCTCTGTGCATATTGGTCTATGAATGCGGATCATGAAGAATAATGTGAGTGGATGAGACGAGAAGAAGATTATGTTCTGCTGGTATAGCAGCTAAACGTATTTTTTTAACACAATTGCATTATTGCCAAAGTGGCGTCTGTTGCATCATTATGTTACATTACCCCAGATCAGCTGTTTTAAAGAGAGAGGGCTGACAAGACTGGAGGCTTGGAACACTGCAAACGTTTCCTAGCATTTCAAGGACAGCAAATGCATGCAGATTATGCCAGCTGATATCCGAATTAATGTATCGTAATGCAAATGACGTGTTGTACTTCGCCGATCGATAATGTGTGCCATTTTAGTCTATCTTTGGAGACTATCTTCATTTTATTTTTTTTAAGTATCGTCAACTCCTGAAAATACTTTGGCAACTTTGTTCTGAAGTTTTCGTACAGTAGGTCGAAGCCAGACAGCCTGAACATTTTCATTATGTTGTATGTGCTGCATCTATAAATGTACCTAATGAGTGGCCTGGATGACTCGTAGAGGTATGATAGTTTTTAAGAGCCACTAATAACCAAGGCTCTTGGGAACATATCAAATCCTAAAGATACATGGCCACAACGATGTTAGTGATTCCAAAGCCCCTGGGACACAAGGGCCAGATACTTATTTACAGTCTGTGTCCAAAATGTAGCCTTTATCCCGGAGGCCTTGGTCAAAAGTAGAACAGAGATTAGGGTGCCAATCGGAACACACACATAGATATCAGAATTGCTAAGATGGTCTTATCAGAGGTGATCTAAATATATGCAGTTCAGGCCCATGTGAAGGACGTGATGGCAATTACGGTGTCATTTTGTGTCGACCGGCTCCGAACAAAGCTGATTGCCTCGCTCATTATTTCACAATGACAGGGAAAGTATCGTGTTGTATTATTTACTGTCATACACAGGCAGACGCGACGTCGTAGCAGCCAGTCTGGGGCTTTCAATGGCACAGCAGTCACTTTGGAAAGCTGTCTGAGCATTAAAGGTACACTCTGGGATTTGGAAAAGTGTGGAATTGAATTGCTGTTTGAATCGTTGGTCCCGCTCTAAATAAGTGCACCCGATAAAGGCTTCATAAAGCCTACATAATTACTACATATGTGTGTCATAAACCATTTATAATCTGAGTCATGCTCTATGAATGTTCATAAACGTGGCATAACTGTGTGAAATGACCACAGAGTTCAAACGTGAAATAGCCCACTTTACAAACATAACCTTCACGTATTTTGGTTTAGCACTGCAACACCAGCACATTGGGTTTGATTCTTGAGACCACCCATGCTTGAATCAAGAAAAAAACGGCACAAAATGGCACACATTAGATATTAAAGAAATATTTCTTGAAAAGCTTAACTTCTTCCCGTTACTGGGTGCCGAGACAAAATTCAAGCCAACTCCAACTCTCCCCGAAACGCTGAGCTGCAGAATGATACCCGCTCTGTAGTGCGGACACACCCAGACTCCTCCTTGCTGACCCAGGGGTGTGTCTTCAGTCCTTAACAACCCCCCCCCCCCCCTCCACGCGGACAGAGGCCTGACTTGTAACCACATCGGGTCAGCCTACAGGGAGGACGCACGCAAACCCGGGAGGAGCGAACACGCCCTCGATCCACATCAACAGGGCTGCTGTCGAGAGGGTCCGTTTTTTTATTCACTTTCTTCAGCGACTGAAGAGATTCTTGACGTCACCCTGGGTCCTCTCTGAATACTATCACAGCGTCACAGAGAGCACCAGGACCAGCAGCATCGCAGCCCGGCCCGGGATCCGCTCAGCACGCAACCGCGGGGCCCTCCAGTGGGCGGTAAAGGCGAACCTGCGCTTCACTGGGACGCGGCGCTCCCGCCCATCCAAGACATTGATCTAAAACGATGCCCGGCGAAAGCCTGCAAGCGCTCGAGGGAACCTCGGCTAGCCATTCACACGCTGTTCTTTCGCCTGACGACAGTCAAACTGAGACCGCGTGAGGTCTCAGGACGAGAGGCTCTGAGACAGTTTCTATCTGCAAGGCATCAGCTTGTCGAACACTTGACCTGTCTGACCACTGCACTCAGCTACACTCAACTGGTGCACACGCTCACACGATCACCCAAGAAAACAGACACGATTGGCTCACATACCACCCTGGAAATAGCCATGTTAATACCAAAATTACTACAGCTGATGGTGGGTGTTAATGTTATCACGGTTATTACAGTTATTGTACTTAAATATTTAAATAATTAAATATTTGAAGGATGGTCATTTTGAGGATGGTAACATTTAAAAGACATGTTGATGTTCTGTTAACCTTGGATTCAGCACATACGCTTGGTTGAATGCAGAAATACTGCCGTCAACAGTGTCTTTGCAGATCAACTAAATATGTGTGCATTAAAAGTTCAATTTTCATCCTTTGATACAGTATATGCCAAACAGTCTATATGTATATGCCACGCATAACATACTGCAAATATCTCTGCAAGGCAATGGTAATAAGCTCATGCAGCACTCCAGCATCTATATTAATTTAAATTAGGTACGCTATGTGTCCTCAAATGGCCTTAATCTGAAGATAAAAGATGACCAACTACAGGCTACAAATACAGAATGTAGCCAACTAACAGGCAAAAAAACCCCAAAAACATTAGATTTCATTGCTAGAGATGGGTAAATGAGAGAGGAGTAATAATAGGAATTAAATGGAGTTACCATCCATTTAAGGTACAGCACAGAAATGCCGATCCAGATTGTGTGATGAAGTCTCTTCTCAACAGAGCTGAACTTTCTTTCGTTGTCATGGTGGAACCAATATGGAGTACCAACAGCACACAGAAAGGCAAAGAACCAAAAACATGTACTGGCCTTGAATGGTTTAAAGTGTACTTGAAACCAATATAGTGTCATGCAATATAATCTTTGTGGACTACATAGATGACTTAAAGTGTCTCAAAGAAGACTACGGAAAGATTGAATGACTAGGTCATAAATGTTCTGCTGATTAAGTGTTCCACAGCATACTGTACAGTAAAGTGTTTAAGGTATTAAGATGGACTAATGGAACAGAAAAGCTTGTAGTTGAATGTGTGCGTGCAATCGTGTGTGTGCATGTGTGTGTGTGTGTGTGTGTGTGTGTGTGTGCTTCAGTTCTCATGCTAGGGACCAGGGTTTGATGGCAACTCGTTACCATCTAAGATGAAAGAGCCCAGCTCACCCAATATGAAACATCATATTGTCCTGTGAGTTTGTGTACTGTGGAACATGCAATTTGGTTCCAGAAGAAAGCAACTTTTTTTATTTCATAACGTTGAGGACTTCCATCAAAGTAAGTGATGCCTGGTTTAATTTAATCATGCTTGGTCTAAAGGTTTTACATTTCCCTAGCCTCAGCCCACAGATGTACACCAAAACAAGTGAAAGGGAGCCATTTTGTTGTTTTTCCAATGCCAGATTGTCTCTTTAAGGCAGTAAAGAGGTGTCGTTTAAGCTGACCACTTGATGACAGGCTGTCAGATGGCAATCTCCACTAAGTTTCCTTTTCCCACAACTTAGGCTTTACTGGAGTTTTTTTTCTTTTCTGTACTCTTGACCGCGGCAATCAACCAGAAAAGGACACTGTAATCTTGACACTTTTTCCTTATTGAACTGGAACACGTGTGACACTTTCACTACATCACACATTATCACCTTTGTAAGTGGAAGCAGTGGCAGAGTCAAGTAGAAAGTGACTTCAGTGTTGGATGATTCCTCAATAAGGATGAAGGACTTTTTCCTTTGTATAGCCAATTGGGATATCACTGGTGTCATTTCATGTGTTACTTCAAATTTCAAATTTGCATGTATAGTGTTAGGAGTAGTTTTTAATTGTACCAATTGTATTACTTAATAACAAAGAGAGTGTCAATGTTCCCACTTGAAATTATGTTGTGGGAAAATTTTTATTTTAAATGTACAGTGCTCGCCACATTTGTTTACCCTCTTGGAAAAGATGAGTAAAAAAGATACCAAAAAGTTATTGTTTATCAGTTTGACCTCTCAACATATGAAATACATACATCTAACATTAAATAAATAAAAATTGAATTAAATTGAAAGAAAAACAAATCTACAATTACATATTTGTCTTGAAAATAGTTGTTACAATTGTTGGCAACCCTGCATTTAATATTGTGTGCACCCTTCTCTTGCCAATATAGTGGCACACAGTCTTCAGTAACGTGTTTGAAATGGTAAAAGACAGCACAGAATCTGAGACCATTCACTCCATGTTTTCAATGGGGTTTAGATCAGGCAAAAACTACTGACCATGATGCCATGTATCCTTACCAGGTTTCCAGGATATTTGGAAGCAATAAAAGGCCCACAACATCATAGATCGACCACCATAATGCTCATTGGGGATTGGATGATTTTTTTAATGACTATCCTTCTTTTAAACCCGAACCTACGGTACCTCGAGTGTTTGTCTTTGTCCCGCCTGCCCATTACAACTTCCATTGAAAGTTCCAATCATATAAAGCAACCTTTTGTCTCATTTCATTTGTATGTTCACTGACCGTCCCCGTATTCATAGAGGCCTGAGAGAGGCATGTGTGCCAGCGCATAGTTATAGAACAGTGAAAAGTTCAGTTAGGGAGACCACTTTAAAAGTAAATTGATTAATCTAATAACTGGAGTATAAGATAAAGTATGATGAAGTAGACAAAATTGTAAATTGCATAGCTTTTGTTACCAAAAGGGTAATTATGGGAGCACTGTATATCTACTAATATTGGAACCACTGGTAAATAGGAGCAAAACAGGCTGCGAAGAAAATGTCTTTACTGTTCACCCTCTTGGTCTTTCATTCAAATTTCCACTATCATGGCAATAGATAAGATGTTTTAAGAATAACTAGTGATGTTAACAGCCAGGAAGAGAACGTGTGTTTATATTGACCCCACACGTACAGTGAGGAGGATGGTTTAAGTGGCCAAATAAACTCCAAATATCACAGCTGGAGAATTACAGATGTTAGTTGGTTCTTCGGGTCAGACATTTTCCAAAACTACAATCAGATGCCACCTACATACAGTAACCACCTCTGGAAATTATTTTTATTTATTTATTATTATATTTTTTTTTGGGGGGGGGGGGGGGGGGGGGGGGCGACACCAGAGCTGGTTTTGGCATTGACAGATATATATCCATGCAGAATAGTACCCCATCCCTACTGTGAAGTAGGGTGGTGGATCGTTGAGGTTGTGGGGCTGTTTTTCTTTCATAGGCCTTGGACAACGTATTTGGATACATGGTATCACGGATTCCTGCTGAAAATAAATTGAAACCTAACTGCCTCTGCCAAGCTTAAACTGGGCCTTCCAGCAGGACAACTCAAAATCAACACAAAAATGGTTCACTGACCACAGAAGCAAGGGTTTGCCATGGCCATCCCAGTCCCCTGACCTAAACCCCATAGAAAACCTGAGAGATGTGAGGAAGAGGAGAATCCTCAAGCATGGTCCTTGGAATCTAACGGATCTGGAGAGATTCTGTAAGGAGGAATGGTCTCCGAAAACAAAAACAATATTTTTCCTTCATTTCAAAGTTTGATCTATGTTAATATTTTAAATGAAAGAGCACGAGGATAAACAATAAAGGGCTTTTTCCACAGCATGGTTTTCTCATTTTTACCAAGGGTGCCAATATTTGTGGAGGGCATTGTAAGTGAATAATGGGAAAATGTTGCTTCAGTCATAAACTGGGACTATGGTACATAATATACAGCAAACAGCATCAAATATATTGTAAATTCAATCTGCAATATACTGGCAATTGAATGCTGTATTGGTACTGCAAGGGCTTAGTGAGAGCAAAACGCTTACCTTATGGGAACACGTTGGTGGGACTGAACTGAAGGATTTCTCCGGTGTCTGGCCCTGATTCTACAAGACAGAAAAACACATTATCAGAAACATGAAATCTGTAGGGTCCATTTCCAAAACAAAATAATGTGACAGTAGGATTACTTCCCAAATGACTCTCTTCCTGCAATAGTGCCCACTTTTTGTTCAGAGCCCCAAGGGATTTGGTCCAAAGTAGTTCACTAAAAAACTCTAGACTGGGGTAGCATCTGTGCCGCACCCTAAATGCAGTTTATTTTCTCTCCCTTATTCTCTGGACCATTCAGAGATTAACTGACCCTACTCTACCAACGGTCAGGTTTTAGTCCCTGCATAATCCAAGAATAAAACTCCACTCCAGCACACCAAAATGTCAATCTTTATCATGAAAATATAATCTTAACCATAATAATTTGTTGTTTTTTTGTGGTGTTATATTGTTTTGTTATCATTTCCCGCCTTTCCCTTTCCTTTGCGTAAAGCATTTACAAAGCTCCTTTTGCCGAGTCGCACAGATCCACATAACATTTGGGCCTTACTTTCTACACAAATTGTATAAGCAGATGCTTATCATTTTTGTTAATACATTGATAAATCATTCAGATACCAGAAAACAACATTAAAAGAAATCTGCCAAGGTAAGTCAACAAGCCAACAACAGATGGTCTTGCTGTTTGTGATTATCATGCAAGATGCTGAAGTGTTTACATATGCAAAGTGGCAGTGAAAAAAAAAGAAAAATACTAATATGACTTGAAATGACCTGTGAAACAAATGAAAGGAGCAGCCGGCAGCCAGTAAACTGAACAACAGAATGATGGGGTGTAATTATACGCACATTCAGGCTCAATCAAAACATGACATTATTCCATACAGTTATGCTCTATGGGTCTTAGTCAAATGTAATGAACTTACTAGGGAATAAGGTGTCTTAGGGACATCGACTGGATTTAAGTACATATGCTGTTTGTGGTCCCTCCAATGTTCAGGGGGAACCTATGCCTTTGCACACTCAAAATAGAATAGTGTTGTCTGAAAACAAATGAACCACAAACAACAAAGAACAATGGAGCATCACAAGGAGTGGAGAGGCCTCACAAACTGTAGCTCCCCTGAAACCGAAACTGGCCACCTCAGGAGGCCACATTGATTCCAAGCAGGTGTCAGCAGTTAGCTCCTCATATTCAATTATCTTCCTGTTGTACGCCTAATTCTCCCTGACACCAATAATGGCTTCCTTATGGTATCACCGGGAGATTGGAGACACAGAACTGTCCAGACTACAGACGTCTATATTTCATCAAAACTTATTAAAGGGACTCTAGCTGGAATACCTCCGGGGTTGTATGAAAGAGAGAAGCACATATAGTTAGCTTCACACACACGCACAAACTGGTATACATGCACACACAACCCAAACTAGCTAGCCTTACCAACTCCACAGCTAGAAGCTTGGAAAACACTGACTTCATGTAATATTAATGGATAACGTCCAAGCTTGGTTGTCGGAATTATTTGAAAACTACTTCCACTCAGAGTAGATACTGCAACCGTAACTAAAACAGTAATAATTTATCTGTAATAGGAACATGACTGGCAAGTCTGTCTCTCTCTCTCTGTGTGTGTGTGTGTGTGTGGTTTTGGATGGGGCTACGATAAACATGGCTTGATTAACTGAAAAAGTTCCCAATTTAAATTTGGCAATGCATGGTTTTCATTAGCATTTCATATCAAAGTTATTCAGATGTCATGTAGATCATGAGCTGGTTCCAAACACTATGAATGTAGGGTATATTATTGTACGTAGAACTGTAAGCTGAGCAGCACTCACATAGCTCACAGTCTGTACTGAAGGTCATTGCACCACGCAATCTGCTTTCCTGTTGCAAGGTTAAGCCAGAGGACTTGTTTATTTAAGTACACTGTGTAGTCTGATGTCAGTCGGCATCCCCTTTCAATAAGCCTGTCTGCTTCTCCTGCAAATCAAAACTCAAAGTGCACGTAATCAGTGCCTAATGGCTTTTTTGTTTTGCTCACAATACGCATCGAACAGTAAGACACATTATCAAATTACAATGTCCCGTCCTCGTGAGAACGAGAGTGCTAAATTCATTGGGGGGAACAATATTTTAGTCACCTCAGATTATATATTTCCCTCTTGTCGGTTTCTGAATGCGGTTTGAAAGCCATTTCCTTTCCACATTAATAGAATACCAAACATGTCAGAGAAATAACTGTCTATGAGCTGTAGTATGAGTTTTGTGATGCTTAATATTACCACAGTTGTAGTGTGTGAGTCTCTACACGACATAACAACTACTACGCCCAGGTAAGACTGATCATGACACACAAGTGACAGATTCACTTTAGACGGCTCAGGACGGATGCCTTGAAACAGCTAGAGTCTCACAAACTCCCCGAGGATATTCCACCCTGACTTGCCTTTGTGAGAACTTAACACCTGCACTTCCACAGTGCCTTCGCAAAAGGTTCCTTGTGAAGCCAAAGCAATGGGCTGTGAAAGGGTGCTAATCTTTCAGCCATCGGTATAGACACAGACTTACTTATGAGTGGGCCCACGATGCAAAGGCAAGCACTTTGAAATGTCAGGTTTGCCACTGGTGCATAAAGACACTGAGGTTTGGCGTCTACCGCTGAGCTTGTTGCCGAAACAAGCCAGGATAGCTTTTAAGGATGGAGAGTATACTTGAGCGCAGCGGGTAGTCCCAATTAAGCACATGTAAACCACATCCTAGATGGGTCATATTCTGTAGTATTCATAAAAGGCTGAATTTCTGTTGACTTGACCAATTAGGACTTTCAACAAGCTAGGGGTTACAGCACAAGAGTTTTAGAGTTTATCTTCTTGTAAAATCCAAGACGTGCAGTATAGTCTCCCCTCGCCTCCCCTTAAAGACAAACGTCTGTCGATATGAAGACAGAGGAGTATATAAAAATGGAGTAGCCCAAAAGACAATACAAATGCACTCCTAGAAAAGCACTGAGCATGGTGTTCAATATTTGACTTCAAAACAAAGCAAGTGGGCTGTTTAAGCTTGATAGCTACCATAGATAATCATAATCCGTTTCCCTTTTTTCTTCATGAACACACACAAACACACACACACACACACACACACACAGCACATATTTCCTGGGGCTGTAATGAGTGTGCCTATGTTTTTCAACAGGATTAACAGCATTCAAATCGCATTTCATTCTTTTAGCAGAACAAAACAATGGTTTTCATAGAGGGCATGTTCATTTATTACAGTTGCAGAGAAACTTAGGCTCCTGGGCCAAACAGCTCCTTATTTTTTAGAAAGTGCACTACCTTTGACCAGGGCCCGGTGGCCATTCAGGGGGTCTGGTGTAAAAAAGTGCATTACTTAGATTTGGAGATGTATGTTAATGTAAATGTACATTACATAGTATAATTAACCTTCTGACTTCTCTTAACAGAAAATCAACCTCTGGTACAGTACTGGTTCATCTGAAAGGGAGCACATTGCATTATCGACAAGCATAGCAAAGGTCCAACCGCATATTGATGTTTTAGTCCATTCCAGAGCCAAAATATTGTAATGTGATGAGACAATTGAGGAAAACAGCCATGATTTATTGACAGGGGATTTATTTTTGTTTGTGAGAAAAGGATGAATGGTCCTTTTCTCAATTATTAAGTAATTGTGGTGAAACTTTGCTGACCTTAATAGTTTGCAATTGAAAAGATCTTCCTCAAAAAGACATACCACCCACTTCTGAAGTTAGCCAACAAAATAGCTGCCCTAGGGAATAACATTAGCAACATTAGCTTTCCTTCCCTAGGCCATAGCCCATGCTGTTCACAAGGCAGACATTCAAGGCAGACTCCCTACAAAACCTGAAAACAAGAGCTTCATTCACCCCCAGTGTCAAGCAGACAAGGCATTTTGGGGGGGACACATTGGTGTGTCAGGGGGAGTTGGGCACAACTAGCATTCTCGACATATACAAGGAGTTGCTTCATCCTGTCAGCTAACTTCCTGGCTACCTCTTTAAAATGTCTTGCTGCTGATACATTTAGTCAGCTGCAGTTCTATTGGCAGTGTGTTTTTGTACTTGTGTTTACTGCAATACATTGTATATATATATATATATATATTTCCCTTGCTGTCATTAAAGCTTTGCTGTAGTTCCAGGATTATCTGATGGCTTTGATCATGTGACTTCAATGTTTTTTTTTTTATCTGAAACAGGAAGAACTAAATCTCTATGGATTTCAGTGCTAGTGGAACTGTACAACATGACATGAGCTGGTGACAGGTAGTGAACATAAAGACTATAACAAGCACAAAAACAAGTCTATTTGGAATGCGTTTTGTTACGATGAGATTATTCACAAGCGCTGGTTTCCTGAAATGCCTGATGCAAAAATGATTACCCAGTATTATACAGGTGAGTAAGTGTCGATGTGTGTTTAATTCTTCAGTCTGAAATACATGCCTGACTGGCTGTCCAGCACATGATTTTGGAATGGCAATGTTTTGATCCAGGACTTATCATCGATGGGGCCTAAATTATTTGTTTTGGAGTATACTAATTTCTCAGCTATTTAAAATGTTCACCAATTTGAGGGAATAACAGCCATTTTCCAGATGTGGGTAGAAGCTTTCAGTGAACAATAGAAGAGGGTATTCCATAGAAATCGAGAGGCTAGCTGTGTTTCAAACAACAGCCTCCCCCAACCCTCCACCTGATCATTAGCTATTCCGTAGCCCTCGGCAAGTTAGGGGGATTGAATCCCTGTATTATTATTAAGCTGCTGCTTTGGAAATGCCATCAAAGGGACAACACTGTACATAGCAACACTTTCTCCCTGTACAAAAACAACACAGACTGAATTTCTACGAGCCTGATGTTGGACTCAAATTCCATTGTAGCAAGCCAAGGTACTGTATCTTGTTTTAGTCAACATACCTCCAAAAAAAAAATCATCGTTCCCTTGCTAGGATCATTTCCAATTACTGTCAGTGCCAAATAAAACCAGGACATATCAAAACAATTATTTTGATGCGGCTCCAAGGCACAAAACATTTCAATTTGAATGGGCTACCTGAAATCATTATAAAGGCGTGGTTTCAGGCAAAAAGCCATCAAAGCCTGATTGAATATCATTTTAATGGCAATATACCTACAAGGCATCAGAGTATCTACCTGTCATGTTTTTAGATAGACTCTGTCAGTCAAACAGCAAAACACATAGACTTCCAGACAGAGTGGCTGACAGCACGAAGCACTAATACTCTTCCCTCCAAGCTCTGTGGATTTTTCTTTTTTATGTGTGTGATTAGTATTTAGTAAGTGCATATGATGAAGGTAAAACTATGCTTCCTGAAGGAAAGCACAAATGCAAGCAATTTGAAACAATGGACTCATCTGCACAGGAATTAAAAATGTAAAAACAGTGTATACAATGAAGTTAGAAACACTCTAAATAACCTCATAATGACTTACAAGCACATTTACAATCCTATATGAATTGTAACTGTTTAGAAAAACCTATTGTGACTACATAAACAACTCAAACCAGTATGACTTCTCTTGTTATTGAGAGAAAGGCAACACACTGTTTGTTTGATGTCCGGCCCATACTTTGACATGCTGTGCTTGCGGACCGGTATAACAGCCAGTGCATTGCCATAATTGTTTTGGCTCAGAGGAGGGCTAATTTCCATGAGAAACAGTCCTTAGGCACTCAGAAGCTAGCCTTTGACTAAGGTGCCAGCTAGCACAGCAAAACAATTTAATTACAATGTAAACGGCTTTCCTTGTAAGTAATAGACCGAACACTCACTGACCGTCGATTTTGTTTTTCCTATATGGATCAGTTTAACAAACCATGGTGACTAATGCCATATGTAGTCTTCTTCTTTGGTACTCAACGTTTGATAACATGGGTTGGCATTTTAAAGATGGTCTGATAAAAATCATATTGGATTATTATATATACACTCTGGTCACATGATCGCCTCTTTGAACTTTCCAAGATTCTTCAAAATGAACATTGTTTTAAAGTGACCTTGCTTTCCCTCAGATTTATAACCACAAATCACAATTCCATTCAAAATCAGGGCCAAGTGTGATACAGGCTGTTTTGGGCACTGCTTTGTATTAATAGGATGGAATAAGTTGTCACTCTTGTTTTATCTTCTAAAATAATTAATGGTTTGCAAAGTGAGCCTTTTCAGCTGGAAAAGTATTTTAAGTGGATGATCAAAATGTTACTCTGGCTACTTCTATAACTAATTTGGGTTTTTGTCAAAATAGCTGATATGATTTGTCAAAATTACTGGGACCGAATTGGCTTGGCTGTGTTTGCTTGGATTTACTGGATCAGAACTGGGCTGCCTGTGTAAATGTATGAATAAAAATGATTGCTCTTAAATGCAACCAGTAGCCTAGGCTCAAGGGCAGACGCCAAAACAAAGAATATGAAAACCCATGAGCTTGTGCCAAAAGCTTTCTCTCCAAAGAAACATATTTAAAACAGTGTTGCCCAATATAGTCAATATATTTGGGAAAGCCGTACGAAACATTATCAAATGGTGGAATAGTGGAAATTAGGTTTTTGTAAATGTTTATAAGGAATAAGGGGGTCTACATAATATCTAGCTAATTAGCTCTGCCACCCAAGTGGCATAAAGATATCTCATGACTTCTCTCAAATTAGAACACAACCAGTCACAATGTTTGCATCTGAATGTCAGTCACTTCATGAGAAGCACTTGTTGGCAACATGCGTACGTTTCAGCACCTAAATTGTTCCAGCATCCAGACAGCACAACACTGTGAACCCCCAAATTGGAAAGAGGTTGGGAAAAAGTCTAATGACATTCGGCTAAGCTATCATTAGGCCAATGATACATGTAGCTGTATCGCGTAAGCACCGTCTCTGTTGCCTAGGCAACATCTTAGTGTTTTTGTTGAGTTGCAATGCAATTGAGACATACTTTCCTTTTAGTAAAGTAAATTTGCACATATTCATGCAAAAAACATTACCCACTGGTGTAATTACCTGTACTGTAGTTTGCTTGTCCTTTCTTTTTCATAGTTTGTCATGAATTTGTATGTCTGTTTATTCTGACACTCCGAATCCTGGTTCAGCAACTCAATAAACACTTCTGTGACCAAAGCCATTCTCCCCCCATAGTGCAGTTTGGCCGGCGCATTGTTGGTTCCAATTTCTATCATTTAAAAATTATGGAGGCCACCGTGTTCTTTGGGACATTCAACGCTGCAGTATTTCTTTAGTACCATTCCCAACTGTGCCTCGACACAATCCTGTCTCTGAGGTCTGATAGAATATGGGCATTAGTTTTGTTCATGGGTCAAAAGTGGACAATGCCTAACAATCTAAGGACAATTCCTTTTACCCAATGGCTTCGTTGTTGCCATGACATGTATTGTCAACTGCAGAGCGTTATATTTACAAGTGTGCGTCTTTCCAAATTATGTCCAATAAATAAAACTTACCCCAGGTGGACTACGACAGGATACGCCTCAGGTCATTTCTGAGCACTAGAGCAAAATGTCTGCATACTTATGTAACTGTGATATTTCTGTTTTTTATTGATTTATTTTTATTAGAGATTTATTTTTTGTAAAAACCTGTTAATGCTTTCTCATTATGGGATATTGCGTGTAGATTGATGAGGGGATAACATATTCATTAAATTTTTGAATTACGATGTAATGTAACAAAATGTGTACTGTAAGTGAAGGGGTCTGAATATTATCCAAATGCACTGCTCGATCTGACATGTGGTGTACTGGATCACAAGGGAGTGATATTAAACCATCAGACAAAATTACATTCATTATCCAATAAAAAGGACTTGAAAGACCAAAAGTGTACTTTCAACCTTTTCCTGTAGCAATCCCATTTGTAACACCACAACATGTAATGTTTTAAAATC
Organism: Esox lucius; assembly: GCF_011004845.1. NCBI lineage: Eukaryota > Metazoa > Chordata > Actinopteri > Esociformes > Esocidae > Esox > Esox lucius. The sequence goes on from NC_047572.1 coordinate 10,469,809, forward strand.
ACTTAAGATGATGTGAGGGTTTGTGTTGCAGCTCAGATGCCACTAGTTTTGGTGATACAAAACACATTTAAAGAGAGTAGCTTTATGAGTTCATTCTGATTAAAATATAATTATTCAAATTTACTGGTTATGGAAATACTCTTTTGGATTATCATAAGAATAATGAGGGATTCCTCTGAAATATATTTCTATTAATTTGCTAGAGTTAAGATTTAAAGTAAACAAAGACCTCAAAATAAACAACAACTGAAGAAGGCTGGCGTACAAGCCTGGCAAACTATGAGATAACTATACCCAGTTTTAACTGTTAACTTTAGGCAATCACTGTAAATCACAACTTTAGAAATGACAGCTATGTCAATCTTTCCAAATACTTTTGTCAAACAGAGGAACAATGTTTAAACAGTGTTGTCATTTCTAAATGGTAGAACAAATTTTGACAATAAAAGCTAATTATTACAGTATAAATAGTATACTGTAATAATTGTTTGTTTTCATATAATGGTAATGTGTACAGAGTGCACTGTTTTTCTCTATTGAGACTGTGTGTTGATATGCCATTGACCTGCAGTGAACTATACTGTAAAGACATTGCTTTTTATGATCACTTGAATAATCAACAAGTAGCGAGAAGGAAAATGTCAGTCCTTTAACATTCTTATCCAGAGAAGATTACTGGTAGAAATCTCCTAAGTACCTTGCTCAAGAACACAACAAAAGATTTTTCACCTAGCTGGATCGTTCATTGAAACCATCGATCTTTCACTTACTGGCCAAATGCAATGAGCGCTAGGCTATCTGCTGACCCCATGCGTCTAAGACAACAATAGAGCACAGGAAAGTTATTAGAAGAGCAATTTAGGTTTAAATTGTGTTTAGTGTATTATGGTTGAACTAAGGCTAGAACTGACAAAGACAATGTTTTCAATTAATTTACATATGACAAATTGAATGCCATGAATTCTTTAACACTGTTAATAGAACAAACCTTTTTTGTGAAAGCATTACTTTCTGGAAGTACTCTGTTAATGAAACACACAACACAGCGGGCACTTGCAGTGCTTTTGGGAAGCTGCTGTTATTGAACGCTAATTTACCCCAAAAAGTTTAATTACAACAGGACATCAATTCCATGTTGGAACTGTTTTGTAGCTACTGTTTTTACCATAGTTCTTAGGTCAAACTATTTAAGCTGATTGTCAAAATAATATTGCCAGCAGCTTGTAAGTTCATGTTGAAAAGTAGCCTTGCTGAAATACTTGAAAAATGATCTGGCAGATATGCAATTGTCTTCTGTGGAATTCCTAACATGGGCAGGTTTACATGGTCTCTGTATTCACAGAGACAGTTTTTTCATCCTGTAGCCACCACTTCAATACGAAATGTGTAAGATATTAATTTAGAATATATGAAGCTTTAACAGTTCAGAAAAAGTGTGTAATCCAGAAAAAAAAAACACATCACAAGCAACTCTTTTTTCATGTTGCTTTCAATTAGGGAAATTCTCCTCCCTCGTAATGTTTTCCGATATCCTTAGTGTAAAAGAGAAAGTACAGTTTTTTGAGGAAAAAAATACTTTTCACTGTAATTTCCCTTTAATGAGCATCTGGGACTTTAATTGTGTATCCAGCAAAAGAGGAATGTGATTCACCCTTGGATGAATTAGTAGCCTACTGCTCCTGACATTTCATAGAAATAACTAATAATAGACACATATGATGTACTTGCCCATGATATACTTCTCCCAGGTAAGCCTACTTTGCAGTTTGGAAAAGATTTTGGGGAAAGTTCAAAGTATTTCTGTCAACCCACAAGACACAGTTATCATTATTAGAAACTGAGTGATCAAACGTTTGCACCACACAGACAGACAGGAGCAACTTTCTGGAAATTAATTGCCAGATATTGTGTTAGGTTGGGCTTTTCAAGCCAATAATGGCTAAACAGGGGTGGGGTAATGTCAGTGTTTTGTTGATTAGTAAATAGCTTGGAGCCTGCAGTGTCTGGTACTGGCGAGATTTGTTTATGACAGTTTGCAGCGGAACACGTCATGACTGCATGTACTTTCGGGAATAGTTTTCAAGCTAGCAGTCAGAATCAACAGGACATCCCTGCTCTAAACTGTAGAGCTAGAATCACAGATTGTTTGGGAGGGATACATAGCATCCGTTAAACAGCTATCCAAACAGACACACACCAAAGAACAGGCTTTAACTATGACGGTATCTGAATCTAATTAATGCAGAGCCAATGGAAGAAGTATTCAAGTTCTATTTTGTACAGATTTGGGTCAGGCAACAAGAGAAAAGCCAGAAAAGCTGTAATTCTTCTGTTTATTCAAGGGTCTTTCTGAGCTAAATGCCTCAGTCGGTTTAGTCTTGATGAGAATGGCTTGCGCCACTTTGGGACTGGATCACTCCGCATCGCAGTGCCTTCCGACATGTATACACTTGACCGTATAATTTGCATGCTTGTCACAACCCAGCCCGCCATTTCCTCTTCAAAGTATCTTTCTTGGCTTGCTATCATCTGTTCCTCTAACCAATTTGTCATTCTAAGCCTAGCCTTATTGCTGCCAGCTCCGGGATGATGGCAGTGTAGCTTCGCTGATCCAGGCAGAGACTAGGGACAAGGCCAAGTGTTACAGCGCTACGCTGGGACACAAGTGCTTCCGTCTCAGTCTGATCCACGGCTCCAAGGGCAGAGCAGAGCTGGCTTTGCTACACTTTTTATTTGCTGCAGAGTGGGAGATCATCTCAGCCACTAAGTCCGTGCACGTGAGCGCGTGAATGCGAGCTTACATGTGTGTGATACAATTAGCCGAGAATAGGGCAAAGGCACTTTGTTGTCACGCAATTATTGTTTCATGCGGAGTTCTATGCGAGAACTGTCCTTTTCAAGTAGCCATTTCTTTTTAAAGTTCTTTCTAATAGGGACAATATGGCAATACAGAAATGCTATGTATCTCTTAACACTATTTTGCTAATGACCAAACTTAAATGCTACTGTAAGAGGCTGCTGCGATTTTCGCTTATTGTGCATCAGCAGACTTCTTTACTGTTGTATGAACAAAGCCAAGCCAAGGAGTTTATATATTTTTTTTATTATTAAGTATTTCAGAGAATAGTGAATTATATTTTAAAGGCCATATGAAAGTATCTTCAGACAATCAAAACATGATAAGAACTGTTTATATGTATTTGTTGTATTGCATTATACTAAATATATTATAGTTACATTTTATAGTGTTAATCTTTTAACCCCAGTACGGAGCCCTGGTAAAAACTAGAGGTTTTTACTGAGATAAGGTACCATTTGGGATGCATACTGTATGCTGTGTGGACTGAGGTAGGAGCAGCTTAAGAGGCATGTCTGGCTGGCTAACAGAGAGGAACACATCGATGTCACAAACAAGACACCGGGGGAAACAGCTTGCTTTGATTGGATTCTGGCCTTCCTAATCTTCAGTCAGTCTGTGTGCCATCCGTAGTCCAAGTACCAGAGTGTGTCCGCAGACTTCAACACAGTGTCTGTACAACTGAAACTGATTGAAGCCTTCCAGATTAATTTGCAATCACACACTACAGTAGACCTAAATCACGAGTAGCAAGATAAAAGATCGGTGCCATTTCGTAAAAAAAATGGATAATGGCAATATAACTGGAGGTTTTCAGTCAACAGGCAGGTACTTCAAGGCTCAGTACTGAGACAAATTAGAGGGTATCTTTTTGGAGGGGGTGACGGTGGGGCCTGTAAGGATAAATAGATTGACACCCTTTCATATCCGAATGCATTAGTCACACCTTATTTAATCCCAAACATAATTCAAAAGCTGCACATGAAAATGCAAAGGTCTGAAAGGTCGCACTCCAGTCTCTGCAGCTCAATGGTGAAGAGGCTGCACATTAATAGAACTGGCTGTTGTGTAATTTGGTGAACAGATGAATATTACCATATTCACATATTTGCCCATTTCTTTTGTTCCTTGAATTTAAATACAGCACATTTTCTACTGCTCCAATTAAACCAGATGTCACAACACTAAAAGGTATAGCCCAGGATGCACCACAATAGAAGACTAAAGATAAGCCACATTCAGGGGTTATCCTTTTTTCACCAAAAAAAAAAAAAAGGAATACATGCAAATTGTTAACCAACTGCCAATATGATGTCATCTCAATGCCCCGCAAGTACCAGTTCAAAAAAGCTACATTCAATCGATAAAGGTAGGAGAAAGGCCAAAATGCTGGAACCTTCAGGGTTGTTATACGAACAGAACTCTGATGGCCTTAATGATAACTCCATGCTCGGCGACAGTCTAGCCCATTCCAGCAGAACACTCCAGCAATCAAATCTGCAGATCCCCAAAGGGGCTGTCCAACATAGCCCGCTCCCAAAACGACACAGGGAGTGAGCCCAAATGGCAGGCATTTCCTTACCTACAGAACAGCCCTGCTATTGACCAGGGTCCTATACCATTTTGGAAGACCGCAAACCACTCCCACGCAGACAGGGAAAGATGTCTCGAGACATGAAGAAGATGAATGGAGCTTCTGGAGGCCTTATTTGTTATTTTGGTAGATGGCGCCGACAGTTAGTAAACCATTTGAGTCTTTGAGATGCAGTGGAATTGATACTTTGGTCGCTCTTATCCCTATGATGCTCTAAAATGCAACCTTCCTTACTGTGATAGAGCCCTTTGGGCCACTGGTGAACGATAATGTATAAGGACTAGAGTGTCATTTGGGACAAATCCCAGCATGGGTTATGTTAACATGGGTTTTGGGTTATGTTAATATGGGTCATGTAAGCAAAGGTTATGGGTTGTGTTATCACAGGTTAGGGATTATGTCTACATAGGTTATGGGTTATGTTAACACACATTATGGGTAATGTTAACATGGGTTATGAATTATGTTAACACGGGTCATGATTAATGTTAACATGGGTTACGGGTTGTGTTAACATGGATTATGTGTTATAACACAGGTTATGGGTTATGTTAACACGGGGTGTTCACTTTTACCTCTCTCTTCTCGTCATAGTTAATGCACACTAAATTTAGTGAGTACAAAGTCAACATGTGCATTTGTTTTAAGACACAATTTGTTTTGATATGGATGTAGGTTTCCCGAAAAAATATATTATTTGATATGGCCATGAAAGAGTGTTATTATGCATAAAAGTTTTCTATAAAATTTGGCTGATGAAAGAATCCATTTTGTTTAATTATTTACTGCTTTGATTATTTTGTATCGGAAAGACGGGGTAGAAGAGTATACATTTTTCATTTAGTTTATTATTTGGAAAAAACATTTGTACTTTTATTTTCTATTTTTCATTCCCACAGTGTACTCTGCTTACCCTTACTATTGGAGATCAGCCTGTGGGCATCCTGGAGCAACACCACCTCCCTGTTCCAGAGACTCTACTGACTATAGAATATATATACATATTTTTATAATATTCTTGCTCAAACTGGTCATTTTAAAGGTATTTATTTCTCAGTGCACTGACTCCTTAGCTTAGCTTTTGGTTGATGGAATGGCTTGTGGGCATCTTACAAAATAAAACACATCGCATGTTCCAGAAACTCTCCTGATTCGAATTGAGTTACTTTGCAGTTTGTAGCTCCAGCCATTTTGGTCATGGCTATTATCAATTTGACAAGACAACTGTCACTGATGAATCCCTATGGATCAGCTATATCTAAGGCACATGTGTCTGAGTAGAAAATGGACAGCGTGTTCCACTGGCTCTTCCCTTTCAATTGATGTGTATCACTCGTTTGTGTCACAAACGGTTCGATATTTACAGACTAGTGATAGGAAGTTAGACTCTTTCTACTGACTCTGATCTTTTCGAGATTTTCAGTAAAAGGTTTGATTCTATTGAGTCATTTCGTTCATTTGAGTCAATAATGCCTAACCTTACAAACATGTATTTACGATGCTACTTTCCAGATCAACTTTTCTTTGAGAACGTCAAACTAACAGCTGTTAGACGAAGCGTAGGCTACTGAGCTGGTAGAACTCCGCTGGGAGATGTTCAAATGACCAAAACAACTGTTCAACTGAACGATAAAACTGACAGAGTCAGTCGTTCACGAGTCTTTTTACTTAGGCAAAGGCTCAGTGTATGATTTTATCTGTGTTTATCATTACAATCAAAAATCAGCTTCCTCTTGGAAGCATCCCTGAACAGTTTTCCTCTCTCCTTTTTATACATTTTGGATGGAAGTCCAGTACTTGTTAATGTCTCTCTTGTGCAAAATTTTCTCCACTTCATGATGACTGTCTTTACTGTGTTCCATGGTATATCTAATGCTTTGGAAATTATTTTGAACCCTTCTCCTGACTGATATCTTTCAACAATGAGATCTGTATAATGCTTTGGAAGCTCTCTGCGGACCATGGCTTTTTCTGAAATGCAACTACGAAATTGTCCGGAAAATCCTACTAAAACTGCTTAACTTTATTTGTGATTAATCAGAGTCACTTTAAATGATGGCAGGTGTGTAATGACTTCTATTTAACATGAGTTTAAATGTGATTGGTTAATTCTGAACTCAGCCACATCCCCACTTATGAGAGGGTGTGCACACTTATGCAACCAGGTTATTGTAAGGTTTTTATTTTTCATTTTTCCCCCTCGAAGATTTCAGTTAGTTTTTCAATTGAATTGGTCACATTATAGGTCACATTAAAAGTGGAAAAAGTTCTAACATGATTAATCATTGTCTCATTCTTTTACATCACAAACACCTTGCATTTTAACCGGGGTCCGTAGACTTTTTATATCTACTATATATGTATATAGTCCCATCCCATCCAATGTATATATATATATATATATATATATATATATATTTATATATATACATTCACCTAAAGGATTATTAGGAACACCATACTAATACTGTGTTTGACCCCCTTTCGCCTTCAGAACTGCCTTAATTCTATGTGGCATTGATTCAACAAGGTGCTGAAAGCATTCTTTAGAAATGTTGGCCCATATTGATAGGAATGCATCTTGCAGTTGATGGAGATTTGTGGGATGCACATCCAGGGCACGAAGATCCCGTTCCACCACATCCCAAAGATGCTCTATTGGGCAGTGATCTGGTGACTGTGGGGGCCATTTCAGTACAGTGAACTCATTGTCATGTTCAAGAAACCAATTTGAAATGATTCGAGCTTTGTGACATGGTGCATTATCCTGCTGGAAGTAGCCATCAGAGGATGGGTACATGGTGGTCATAAAGGGATGGACATGGTCAGAAACAATGCTCAGGTAGGCCGTGGTATTTAAACGATGCCCAATTGGCACTAAGGGGCCTAAAGTGTGCCAAGAAAACATCCCCCACACCATAACACCACCACCACCAGCCTGCACAGTGGTAACAAGGCATGATGGATCCCTGTCCTCATTCTGTTTACGCCAAATTCTGACTCTACCATCTGAATGTCTCAACAGAAATCGAGACTCATCAGACCAGGCAACATTCTTCCAGTCTTCAACTGTCCAATTTTGGTGAGCTCGTGCAAATTGTAGCCTATTTTTCCTATTTGTAGTGGAGATGAGTGGTACCCGGTGGGGTCTTCTGCTGTTGTAGCCCATTCGCCTCAAGGTTGTGCGTGTTGTGGCTTCACAAATGCTTTGCTGCATACCTCGCTTGTAACGAGTGGTCATTTCAGTCAAAGTTGCTCTTCTATCAGCTTGAATCAGTCAGCCCATTCTCCTCTGACCTCTAGCATCAACAAGGCATTTTCGCCCACAGGACTGCCGCATACTGGATGTTTTTCCCTTTTCACACCATTCTTTGTAAACCCTAGAAATGGTTGTACATGAAAATCCCAGTAACTGAGCAGATTGTGAAATACTCAGACCGGCCTGTCTGGCACCAACAACCATGCCACGCTCAAAATTAAATTAAATCACCTTTCTTTCCCATTGTGACATTCAGTTTGGAGTTCAGGAGATTGTCTTGACCAGGACCACACCCCTAAATCCATTGAAGCAACTGCCATGTGATTGGTTGATTAGATAATTGCATTAATGAGAAATTGAACTGGTGTTCCTAATAATCCTTTAGGTGAGTGTATATACACATTTGCTTAGTTCAGAGGCACATTGCCCTTTCTTTTTAAGGATTTCAGAGCATTATTGTTATTGCTATTTGAACAATAGACTCTGTAACATCCTGTTTTATTTTCTTCTGTTCGGCGGCAGCACTCGGTGGTTGAGAAAAATCCTTAATCCTCACAAGATAATAACAATGTAATCCCGATTCCCAGATGGGGGTGTTGTTGAAAAGACAGTTTGTGGCGAACAGAATTTCTTTTGAAGAGGATTGAAGAGGAAATACATGGTGTCAAACTTATTAAAATGTTATTAAAAGAAAGCAGAAATAAGGAAATATTAGACTGCTGACTGCCCCATCCATAAAAAAATGCATAAATCTGGTTATATAGATATACAGTGGAAAGAACAAGTATTTGATACACTGCCAATTTTGCAGGTTTTCCCACTTACAAAGCATGTAGAAGTCTGTATCATAGGTACTCTTCAACTGTAAGTGATGGAATCTAAAACAAAAATCCAGAAAATCACATTGTATGATTTCTAAGTAATTAATTTGCATTTTATTGCATGACATAAGTATTTGATACATCAGAAAAGTGGAACTTAATATTTGGTACAGAAACCTTTGTTTTTCAATTACAGAGATCATACACTTCCTGTAGTTCTTGACCAGGCTTGCACACACTGCAGCAGGGATTTTGGCCCACTCCTCCTTACAGACCTTCTCCAGATCCTTCAGGTTTCGGGGCTGTCGCTGGGCAATACAGACTTTCAGCTCCTTCCAAAGATTTTCTTTTGGGTTCAGGCCTGGAGACTGGCTAGGCCACTCCAGGACCTTGAAATGCTTCTTACGGAGCAACTCCTTAGTTGCCCTGGCTGTGTGTTTCAGGTTGTTGTCATGCAGGAAGACCCAGCCACGATCCATCTTCAATGCTCTTACTGAGGGAAGGAGGTTCAAGATCTCGCGATACATGGCCCCATCCATCCTCCCCTCAATACGGTGCAGTTGTCCTGTCCCCTTTGCAGAAAAGCATCCCCAAAGAATGATGTTTCCACCTCCATGCTTCACGGTTGGGATGGTGTTCTTGGGGTTATACTCATCCTTCTTCTTCCACGAAACATGGCGAGTGGAGTTTAGACCAAAAAGCTCTATTTTTGTCTCATCAGACCACATTACCTTCTCCCATTCCTCCTCTGGATCATCCAGATGGTCATTGGCAAACTTTAGACTGGCCAGGACATGCGCTGTCTTGAGCAGGGGGACCTTGCATGTGCTGCAGGATTTTAATCCATGACTGCGTAGTGTGTTACTAATGGTTTTCTTTGAGACTGTGGTCCCAGCTCTCTTCAGGTCATTGTCCAGATCCTGCCGTGTAGTTCTGGGCTGATCCCTCCCCTTCCTCATGATCATTGATGCCCTATGAGGTGAGATCTTGCATGGAGCCCCAGAACGAGGGTGACTGACCGTCATCTTGAACTTCTTCCATTTTCGAATAATTGCGCCAACAGTTGTTGCCTTCTCACCAAGCTGCTTGCCTATTGTCCTGTAGCCCATCCTGTAGCCTTGTGCAGGTCTACAATTTTATCCCTGATGTCCTTACACAGCTCTCTGGTGTAAGGACATCTCTTGGCCATTGTGGAGAGGTTGGAGTCTGTTTGAGTGTGTGGACATGTGTCTTTTATAAAGGTAACGAGTTCAAACAGGTGCAGTTAATACAGGTAATGAGTGGAGAACAGGAGGGCTTCTTAAAGAAAAACTAACAGGTCTGTGAGAGCCAGAATTCTTACTGGTTGGTAGGTGATCAAATACCTATGTCATGCAATAAAATTCAAATTCATTATTTAAAATACAATGTGATTTTCTGGATTCTGACTGCTTTTTCCCTTCAACGTTCTTGTATAGTTTGGAACTGTGATTTGGGTCATTGTCCTGTTGTAGAAGGACATTGACTCCAATCAAGCGCCATCCATAGGGTATGGCATGGCATTGTACAATGGAGTGATAGTTTTCCTTCATCAAGATCCTGTTTACCTGTTTCAAATCCCCAACTTCCCCACCACCAAAGCATCCCCAGACCATCACATTGCCTACACCATGCTTGACAGATGGGGTCAAGGACTCACCCAGCATCTTTTCATTTTGTCCAATGTCTGTGTTCTTTCTAATAACCTTTTTCTGTGCAACTCTGCCTAGAAGGCCAGCACCCCAGAGTCACCTCTTCACTGTTGCCGTTGAGACTGGTGTTTTAAGAGGACTATTAAATTATGCTGCTAGTTGAGGACTTGTGAGGCATCTGTTTCTCAAATTAGACATGTATTTCTCCTCTTTCTCAGTTGTGTACTGGGGCCTTCCACTCCTCTTTCTATTCTGTTAAGAGATAGTTTGTGCTGTAGTACACAGCGTTTTACAAGATTTTCAGTTTCTTGGCAATTTCTCACATTTCTCATTTCTCAAAACAAGAATGGACTGATAAGTTTCAGAAAAAAGTTATTTGTTTCTGGCCATTATGAGCCAGTATTCAAACCTACAATTCCTGATGCTCCAGTTGATACTCAACTGGCCTAAAGAAGGACAGTATTATTGCTTCTTTAATCAGCACAACAGTTTTCAACTGTTACTCTGTACGAAGCAGATATTCCATAACTTTTCAATAACAAAGAAAGGTGACCCCAAACTTTTGGACGGTAGTGGATATATATGTATACATGTTTGTGTGTATGTGTATTGTTTCTCATATTCTATAAACATCTAAACCTTCTCTACAGTATTGCGCTGCACTTCAAAACTCACCAAGAACCTACAAACACACCCACACACTAATACATTCAGCACTCCTCCGTGAAGGCTTAGCTGCGTGAAAATGTTTAATTTCCATGAAATTATTCACATCGTAATTAATAGTGTGAATATTGAATTTGAATAACGAATGCCTTGCCACGACGTCTGCAAAAATATTCCTCCTTATTCCGCCACCAAATGAAATCTCAGAGTAAAGCTTGTTTTTATTCAAATTATATTGATATAAGGATGCCGTTCAAAAGTGGAAAATGCATGAAAATCATCCGATGTATCTACAACGGGAATCCTCTTTTTTTTCTGGGGAAACTGACGGCAACCGTGATCTTCTCAGCACGACCCTGTCTTCAAAGCAGTGGTTTTTGGTCATCGCAGTGGAGTCCACAGATCCTCATCCGCCTCCTGGATCCATAAGAGAGTCTGAACACAGCAGTGCTGCTCCCTAACAACACACACACACACGCAAACAGAGGTACCGCTGTCTGCCTCTCTCCATCTCCGTCACTCTCCGGGTGACTCTCTCTCGTCCCATGTCATTCTCTCTCATCCTTTCCTTCCTCTCTGCCTCTCTCGCTCTGTGAGTGCAAGGGGACCGCATGCCAACCCCAGGCTACGGGCCATCCCTCCTACCTCCACATAAAGCCGCCATTTCAACTTCCGACCGTGCAACCCCCGGGAGGGGACCCCGAACGGGGAGAAGAGAACAAGCCGTGCCCGCCCTGGTGCCATTGTTTGAGGGGAAGCAGGGAAGGTAGGAGAGGCAGGCTCAGGGCCCTTGGCAGAGAGTGAAGGAGCTGGTGGATGGTACACTGGAGTGCTCATTACGCCTCTATAGGGACCGTACTCCAGGGCATCCAATGTGTGGCTGAGGAGCTCATTACAGAGCTCTGCCGCCAAGCTGCAGCGGCCCAGAGGCAGAAGGCACACCAGAGATATAAGGGAGGGGAGGGCTGCCAGATTAAACTTAATCAGGAGGCACCTGTAGACATCTGCACCTCCTCCTTACCCCCAATGCCCCCCCCCCCCCCCAACACACACACACACACACTCTACATTCTCTCTGTTCATCCTCACCAGCAGTGTAATTATTGCGGTCGCTCAGTTCGGATGTGTGTTTCTACACATGTATGGATTTCATGCTAGGCTTCTGTTATAATGAGGAAATATGGGGCTGTGATCCGGCAATGTAGATTTTTAAACAGAATGTATAATGCCAATTATGCAAACGATACTTTTAGTGTGACATGTCCCATAACCCCCCCCCCCCCCCCATTTAAGGAGGAAGATAATCAGAATGTTTCCAACCTGCTTCCTATCCAGCCAAATTCATATAGCTTGTCGTCTGTGGATCCAAGGCTAAGTAACGATGGCTTCCGTATTGTGACACAGATACTCAGAGGATCTGGATAAATGGATTGACACATTGGTGAGATTGAATAATAGCTAATTATGTTAAACATGGGTAGAGTCCATTGGTACCCTTTTGCACCCTTAACAAGCACTTAGTGCCACATTTTGCAAAACAGTGAAGACGTTGCGACAATATAAAGTTGACATTGCTTATTTATTCATAACCCTGTGTTACTATATGAAAGCTATGGTGACAAGCACGGTACACTGTGTATGACCAATTCATAGTGTCACATGAGTATATCTCCTCCATGCTCTTATAGCCTGCAGATTAGATCAAAGAAAGTTTGAGTGGTTAAAGTAATTGACTATTTCCGCCTCGTGTCTCTATAGCCTGTATCAATGTATCATGAATTTGTTTTTAAAGTACTGGTAATTAATTTCTGATGAATGTCTACGTTCTAAGTAAAGCAGCCCGGGTAGACCTTTTAGGGGTTCCTCAAATGGTTTCCTACGTCTATGAAAAAAAGTGCGGCTGTGTAAAGATTTGAGCTGGAATCTTATTGTTATGGAACAGGTTCAATTTTGAACCTTTTGTTACATATGGGCTGTCCGTCCTAACATTTGGGTTGTGACTTATTGGAGGAGTGACTTCGAGGAAGTTATGCCATTAAACAACTCACATCTTTAAGACTCAAAACAGATACAAACTGTCAGTGTTCAGCCTTAACAAGCGATGACAACACAAGAGAAGTGATAAACAGGGATGACATTTCCTCCTAGGGGTGGCCTAGAACATCTCTCTGAAAGCCATGCCACTACTTAGCCAAGGTTTTTCAAGTCAGCACTAATTCTTAGCGTCTTTGAACCGTTTCTACGAAACAACTCTGATTGATAAAAGTTACTGTAGGTGTTAGAAGAGTGTTCTTTGCTCAGTTTTGATACACAGTGCGGTGGGGATTAATGAAACCAGTATAATGTGATTTGCATGAGTGAACTGCTTCTGTGATTTCCCCTTCTGTGCACAGCACACCTCCCCTTAGGTATTGAAACATTCTTTGAAACGAACTGTCAAGCTGTTGTCTTCTTACCCGGCATACAAAGAGCTCAGCGAGTGCCAGTGCTTTACAATCTGACACGTTCTCTAAGCGAGGGAAAGCAACGGCTTCTTACTGTCTCCAACTGTCTTCCCGACTGGCTCATCCGCTCGTTTCTCTGGAAGGTTAGGAGAAAAAAACTTTGCCAGAATAGACCCAGCCATGGCCGCTGTTGTAATTAATGAATATATTCTTCAGGTAGCCAAGTAACTCATCTGTCGGCGCACATTGCTTCAGAAACCACAGCGCTTCACAGGCACAGCATCATAATTATCGTGCGAACATGTCTAAAACAAGTCTTGAGAGGATCTGTCTTAAACTCATTTGTGGCTGAGGTCCCGGTGACAAAGAACAAGGCTAAATGAAAAGAAGCCTGCGCAAACTTAGGATCAATGCAACATGTTCAGTTTAATAGGATAAGCTCTTCGATCCTTAGGCCTTGATGAAGGTCTTATGACTAAAAGCTCAGAATATTAAAATAAATAGTGTATAGATTGTTTTTTATTTAGTATTTAACTCGTCAAGTACCATTACCATTTAGAGAAAGGTGTCCAAACCTACCATAACAGCTTAGACAAGGCATAGTGCCTAAAAGTGTAAGACACTCTCTGCTCTCCATTGGATAGAGTAGGCATTTCTACACGTTTGCCATTAGCATGAACTGTATTATCTTAGAATAGTATACGTATTCAAACAATGTTATAGATAAACACTAATCTCAGTGATTATTTCTGTATTTACATTAGAAAAACTTGTGGGTCGGGAGCAAATATGGCTCGGGAAAGGGAAGTTTGGGGTCCCCTGCTGGAGCTGCTGCCCCCGCAACCCGATACCGTATAAGCGGATGAAGATGAGAGAGATGAGAGAGACATTAGAAAAACTGTCAGATGTCAATAGGATATATTATATAGCTGCTTATAGCTGTATATACAATAAATAATCTTTGCCAGAGTCCTATTATTTAATTGTATTACACTGCATGCTTAATGACCAAAATGTAGTAATCTAAGTATAATGTTATGTGACTGAAAAGTGTTCATTGAATCTCATTATCTTTTACAGAAAATAAATTATTTCATAACCTTAGCTTTTCAATATACACTACCAAACCTTTGGGGTTTACTTAGAATTGTCCTTCTTTTCGAAAGAAAAGCATATTTTTGTCCATTAAAATAAAATAAAATGCATCAGTGTAGACATTGTTTATGTTAATAACTATTGTTAATGACTGTTGTAGCTATAAACAGCTGTTTATAGCTACAACAGTAATGGAATAATGAAAAACCTAATGGAATGTCTATGTAGGTGTACAGATGCTCGTTATCAGCCGACATCAGTCCTGTGTTCCAATGGCACATTGTATTTGCTAAGTTCAATCGTTTAAAAAAGTTCAATAGTTTAAAAAAAACAAATTGATCATTTGACAACCCTTTTGCAATTATGTTCGCACTGCTGAAACTGTTGTGCTGATCAGAAAAGCAAGAAATCTGGCCTTGTTTAGATTAGTTGAGTATCTGGAGCATCAGCAATTGTGGGTTCGATTACAGGCTGAAAATGGCCAGAATCATTTGGCCCAAATTTCCTCTGAAACTCATTAGTGTATTCTTGTTCTGAGAAATGAAGGCTATTCCATGCGAGAAATTGCCAAGAATGGTTATTAGAAAGAAAAGATTAAGATGGGCAAATGAACACAGACACTGGACAGAGGATTATTGGAAAAAAGGAGTCCAAATGAAAAGATGCTGGGGGAGTCCTTGATGCCATCTGTCAAGACTGTTGAAGGCAATGTGATGGTCTGGGGGTGCTTTGGTGGTGATAAAGTGGGAGATTTGTATAGGAAAAAAGGGATCTTGAAGAAGGAAGGCTATCCCTGCATTTTGCAACGACATGCCATACCCTGTGGACCACACTTGATTGGAGCCAATTTCCTCCTTCAGCAGAAGAATGACCCAGAGCACAGCTCCAAATTATGCAGGAACTATTTAGGGAAGAAACAGTCAGCTGGTATTCTGTCTATAATGGAGTTGCCAGCGCAGTCACCGGATCTCAACCTTATTGACTGTATGTATGTATATTACAAATTTGAAAAGGTAATTTGTTTGGGTTTAAACTCAAGTTTGAATTAAAAATATGAATTTTGCTAAACTTCCTGTTCAAACTCATTTTATATACAGTTCATGGAAAACAAGGACATTTCTAAGTGACCCCAAACGTTTGAGCAATAGTGTGTGTGTGTATATATATATATATATATATATATATATATATATATATATATATATATATATATATATATAAAAAATTAAGAGACCACTGAACCTTTTTTCTTTCCTTTACAAGAAAGTTTTGAGTGAAAGGAAGCAATCAATTTGCAGTGGTCTCTTAATTTTAACCCTTCTGTTCCTCACATAAAACCTTCCTTATCAACTTTCTTGGAAAGGAAAGAAAAAGGAACAGGGGTCTCTTAATTTTTTCTAGAGCTGTATATATCTATATAAATTATAAAAAAATTGAAAAGGTAATTTGTTTTGGTTTAACTAGACTATAGCTTGATTGAAAGTGTATTGCACACATACCGTAAGAATAGGTTGATTGCAAGTACAACTATTTGCTCACTTAGATAATCAATGTGCTTTGTTTTGGAAGTATCCCGTTTAACTATAACAGCTGAATGTCAAAGTACATGACAAGTCATTCGGGTGACAACACTGTTATCAGGTTTACCACAGCTACTCATCAAGTTTACTTTATCCTGATGAAAGAAAATATTTAGTTGTAGCGAACTGCACATTTTCGACAGTAATTACTGAACATGTATGCCCTCATTAGATCATCTCGATAAGATTCCATACCTGACAGTTACACAAAATAAATAGCACAATAACCCAAAAAAGATCCATGTTGAATACTTGATCAACGCCTTCGCATCTGGGGAGAAGCACAAGAACGCTCTGTTACTCACTCAACATAGCACACAGGCAAATATGGGCCACTGTATGAAAAAAAGAATAAGCTCAAAGAAGCAGTCCCTCCACAACCCCCAATCTCCTTAAATTGGAATGAAGCAATGAAGAAAACATCCTTATATTTTTTACCCTGTTATATATGTTTAGTCTCTGCTATACAATCTCAGGCACATTTTGTTTTGCCCGCAGTGGAAAGGCAAAAAGGTGACAAAAACACAAAAAATAGATGCTTTTAACTCTGGCAAGACAATGTTTTTTCGAACTCCTTTATCGTAGCAAATCAAAATAGAAATCCCTTGAGTTTTTTAGACATCGAGCTGCTCAAGAGTCACAATTGATATTTCTCCATTCTCTTTGTTGCTCTGAAATCCCTCTATACTTTACTGGGCTTGTGGGAAAGACCTCCCGGTAATACCAGTAACGCTACAGATAACATCCAATGTCAGAACTTTATGTAGTTTTACTTGAGTCTTCTGATAAAGTGCGGGCCGGCCCACCATACAGGAACAAAAGGCAGACAACAAGGGCCTCAGGGAGCTGGGGGGCCCCGAACCCAATTTTTTTTAAATGTCATATTGTCTATGATATCAGTCATAAATACTAAAGGTGCGGGGCCCCCCAAAGTCATCTTGACTAGGGCCCCCCAAACTCTAGGGCCGGCTCGGAAAAAAGAGTAAGATCAGGCACAATCCTAAGCTAAGTCAAATTGAAATTTAACTCCAGGACATCATTCAGATTTTGTTGATATATAATAAACATGGTATAATGTTCCAAAACAAAAAGAACACTGCTTCAAATAGTATTTCTGAATGCTGTTGAGATGTTATTGAGATCAATTTGATAAATGCTAATTTATGTAACGGCTTATCAACCGAGCCTCATCCTTCCAATTTGATGGCAATCTGATTGCTTTCAATGAAGTCCCCTTCTGGGAAACTGTCTAAAGCACTTTGTAATATCCAAACACATCCTGACACTCTTTTGCCATTTTTCTGCATAGGACTTGTATGCTCTAGCAAGTCTACAGTAGTGGAACTGAAAACCTTAACTGTGGTACACATTGTTTTAGATTGTCTTTACAATGGCAGCGCATTTGTTTTCATTTAGGTGTACTCTCCAGCAGTATATTCCTGTTGTCCTGCAACAGGGGCTCTGTGCTGAACATATTACATTCTGATCCCTCTGAAATAAATGATGTATCGATTTGAAGGAGTGTACCCTATTGTATCACCTAACTGACATCTGTGACCCGCGGTGATCCTCATTCTGTATTTTCGACAGGTTACTGTACACATTCTCACCATGGGAGAGATACGACATACAGTGTACTTCCACAGTGATACTGTTCAGACACAGCGCATCTGCCATCGTGTTATTAAAACGCTTGAAATGCATAACGAAAAAAGGTCAAGCCTAGAATGAAACCAATACGGGCCGGCTCGAACAATGACACTCCACTCCAGAGTACATTCACTGATCCTTCAAACAGCACGGATGAGAGAAAAACATATTGTCCCTGTGCATGCTGGGGTGCTGTGTCACAGCACAGTAACCAGTAGGGCTTGACTGATGCACCACTCACAATTGCAATTACTATTTTATTAAGGGGATGGCTTCTGCCATTGGCAGCGTTTCTTGGCAATGTTTAGGGGAGCTTGGCAGAGCCCGGGGGGGGGGGGGGGGGTCTTTGCCCTAATTTGGGTCACCGCTTGCTCCACACGGGACAGCAGTGATAGACCTTTCGCAGATCTAATCGGGGGAAAACACATATGTTGAATCCGTACCCGCTTCATTTAATTGGCCTAATTATTCCCTGCTTGATGGAGGGAAAAGACAAGGGTTTGACATCTAAGTCCCACAAAGACTTATTTCACACCGGTGCTATAAAAACGCATTTAAGGAGATGGAGGCTACCTGTCAAGATGACATCTTAGAGCCTAATTGGTTTAAATGGGGGACCATGCAAATGCTTTGCGCTAGAAAGTAAAGAGAGCATAGTGCCGTCCGCAGGGGAGAAAGTGGGGCCGTCGGTCTGAAAGCGAGACAGTCCCATAGACAACATGAAGTAGCAGACAGAGGCAGGCGCCACAGAAAAGAAACAGACAGGCAGACAACGGTGCCCCGGACTACTATTCGTCTTATACCAACAAATGTGTTCTGCTCTGCAAACACAGTGGGACCAAAAAAAACTGTAAAGGAAAAACATAAAAACATGACGACAAAACATAGCTGGATATGACCAGAACATGTGCATTTGTTCTCAGGTTCAGTAGCAGTCTATGAATAAGTATAGATATGTATATATATATTTTTTCTCATCATTATCCAGAAATAAAAAGGGGGTCAGGAGTGGGAGGATCAAGAGCCTGAGAGGGTTGAAAGTACTCTGCCTGTCAAACTGGGTTTCACACCAAGTGCCATGAAGGCAGCAACAAAACACTTATCACTGCAAAACAAACCATTTGTTGAAACAACGCTGAGCAGAAAGCAAATGCTTTTCCAAATAGTTCTAATTACAGGCACAGCTATTAATGTCATTATCTCGTCCCCTCTTTGCTTAGGTGACCGTCCGTTGGTCAGTCGGTTCCAACTTTTCTCACTGAGCGTCGATTTGTTCTGCGGAACTTTAGTTCAATATTCATCTGACTTTATCTGTAGCCGGTTATGTTAAAAGGATTTCAACTCCATTTATTCAAGTGCTGATCAATGGCGTGCAATCACTGTACTTCATGCATTATGTATTCTAATGGAAAACACTTGCTTTATAGCTGAATGGCGTTAGGTTAACAGTCCCAAAAGGTAGGACTCCCGAAAGACTAATTTGAACTTCAAACAGGGCTTTCTCTCACTTCACTTTCAGCAAGTGCACAACAACTGGAAAGTGCGAGCTCTTTTGGCTGTGGAAAAAGATTTATTACCCCCACGTCCTTAACCCAAATTATTATGAGCTATCATACTATAAATGGCCATGGACAATTTCACTCTCCACAGGGAGAGCATGAAGAAGAGAAGGGGGAAAAAAGAGTGGAAGAGAGTGAGATAAGAGCGAGAGAATGGGTGAGATGCTCCATCTCAGTTACTTTCATTTGTGGAATGAGGAAGAATAATTAAGTGATAAAACCACACAAAAACACTGTTCATTTTCCTTCTTTTTTTTCTTCTGAAAAGTCAACCAAACCACAAGTTTGAACTTCACATTCTCAACCCATCTACTCTAGTCACATAGGGAAATATTCCAGACATCTCCAAGGGATTTTATTTCCCCACCCCTCCTTAATAAAAGTAGCATGCTATACCACTGACAAGGATCCCTCTGGACTGCTCAATGAGAACCATGAGACTGAGCTAAAAGCCCTTCGAGCTTCACTAAATCTAAAGTGGAGAAGGTGCCATCATGACATCCTGAGTATGTCCCCAAATGACACCACCTTATTCCCTTAAGAGTGCACTACTTTTTAACCAGGTTTTATGCTTCAGTGGAAAGTAGTTCACTACATAGGGAATAGGGTGTCATTTGAGATTCACATGCACCCCTGAATAGTCTAGTCAATTACGGCAGACAGTTGGTAAAAAAAATATAACATTCATGTCTATGGAAACTGGTCTTTAATTATTATTTTTTGCTATCAGTGGAGATGAGATGTAGCGAGCAACCAACGCAAATGTGGCAATTAGCTTCCCAGAGCTATACCGAGAGAACATTAATTGCTTGATACTTAAATGAATGTGGATGTGTGGAAATGTGTTCATTCAGGAAGTTAACATGATGTTATCCAACATTTTGTAGTTTCTCTGCTTTACAACCCCTTGGTAGGTAGGCCACAGGCAGTGGTAGAACTGGAAGGTGAAGAGTAAATCTACATTGAGGTCTAGATTGAGGTTATACACAATGATTTTATTAAACCAAGTTAAGTCTATCACCTGTGGATTTATTTATCTGTTCTTTGCCTCATGAATAGCATTTAATAAGTCTTAGGTATAAACACATACGTGCTGCAAGTTAATTTAAAAATATGTACCCAAGTCTATTGTGCTGACTGCTAAAAGCTTGCAACACAATATAAAATCCAACCATCCACAATTAGTTTACACTACGAATAAATACATTTAAGTGAGTATGCAGGCCATGGAAATCATTTTATCTTAAAGGGGACTGACGTTGTTTACAATGAAATCCATCACATTTACATATTAGTCATTCACAGACACTTTCATATAAAACAACTTATATACATATCTTCCCAATATTCACATATTCACCTGGCAATTCCCTACTAAATTATTAGGCCAGATATAGGGTATGACAGATATACAGTATGACAGCCTTGTTATACTTCATGGTGCAGGAATGAAATGCAATTGGTCTGAATGGCACATTATTAAAATACACATTATGAAGCTTTACACTGTCAGTGGGTTTCATTATACAATTAGTACCATACATCCAGAGGGATTATTAGGGTAGGTTAACAGACATAAAACATACCAACAGAACGTGGACATTATGGTTTTAATTACCTTAAGACTCGTTAATTGCAACAGATGTGACCGACTCATACAAAATTAAGCAGAATTAGCTTAGCTTATCATTGCCGCATTATCTTAATGGAATGTACATAAAGGGTGAACCTAATGATAAGTTGGATGCCTGTTGAGGGGGCAGTCTGAGAGACGGTGGATAAAACCCATCTGTCAGAAAATCACTTAGTGAACAAAAGATGCTAGCTAGAAACATGATGTATAAGCTGTAAAGAAGCACTTGTCTTCGACACAGAAGCTTGAACTGAAGCCAGCCATTTTAACTGGCGCCATCAGTCTCCTCCAGGTAATGCTATTAGATGCCACTAATATCTTGGGATGCTCTTCAAATGGCAAATGCACTTTCACTAAACAGCAACACAGTAATAACCAGTGACAGGACTCTAGGAGCCAAGATTTAAAAAGCTTTTGCTTCTGATTGGCTCAAGTAATTGGGGATATAAAACCCTTAGTTCATGGAATTTATAAACTAAAACTGAAATATTCCTTACTCGTCATAATGGTTAATGTTACTATGCAACCTAGTTGGTCCTAGAGCACAAATATGCAGTACAAAGCCCCACAACTGTTTTTAGGGGCCTCTCTGTCTATACAAACATGACCACAAGAAAACATTCACAATGTGGTTGATGGACCTATTGCTTTTGTAGGGGCTGGACAAGCGACAAGTTACATATTTTAAATTTAATTTTTTGTGTCTATAGATACTACAGTGGATATAAAAAGTATACACACCCCTGTGAAAATGCCAGGTTTTTGTGATGTAAAATAATGAGACAAAGATAAATCATGTCAGGCCTTTTTCCTCTTTTTAATGTGACCTATAATGTGAACAATTTAATTGAAAAACAAACTGAAATCTTTGAGCGGGAACAATTACAAGTAAAAACCCATAAGATATCAAATGTAAAATGAGGGGCTCTGGAAAAAGTTTGGGGCCTTGGTCTTGAGCCCTTATTCAGATGATTTGGCCCAAACTTTCTATTCCAATGGAACAGGCAACGTTCCAGGTGTGGCTATTTTTAAAACGTTAGTATTAGTCTCAGTAGGGAAATATAAATACAAAAAATATAGGAAAATCACAGTGTAACTGCATTTTCTCTTTGAAAGACAGAACAGTATAAAATGTACAGTACTCTACTGGTGTTGAACAGTCTGTACAGTGTGTACATAAACAAGGGTGTCACTCAAGGATCATTAATTTATTTTTGGTTGATTTGTAACAAAAGAAATATAAATTAATATTGATTTAATAATTTTAATATTCAGAACACATTTGTGTCCACATGGCTGACTGTTAGAGCTTCAACCTGCCTTTGTTGCCTTGCAGAAATCATTTGTTTTATTGAAACCAGTACTTAATGTAGGTAAAACCAATTACTAATCTCACTTATCATGTTTCCACTTATGAATGAATATCTTCTGTATGTATCTGTATATACAAAAGGCTGTCCTTGACAAATAATGTTGATGAGATCAAGCTGGAAAGCCAAAAACGAATGATTCAGTGTCCATTGATTCCGACAATCATGTTTATATTAATGCAGTTTATATGAGTCACTGTTTTGAAGGTATTGGATGAATTAATTATACACTGCTCAAAACAATGAAGGGAACACTTAAAACACATTGGATCTCGATGAACAAAATATAGTAAAGATCAAAATCTTTACTGTGAATTGTGTAATTCGTTGAGAACAAAATGATGTAACAGTCAATGGAAACCAAAATCACCAACCGATTGAGGGCTGGATTCAAACAAAACTATTGAAATCACACGCTGTTCCAACTTCAACTCATAATGTGTCTCAGTAGTGTGTTTGGCCCCCAAGTGCCTGTATGCACTCCTGACAACGTCTGGGCATGTTCCTGATGAGACGGTGGATGTTGTCTTGGGGGATCTCCTTCCAGACCTGGATCAGGGCATCAGTGAGCTCCTGGACAGTCTGTGGCTCAACTTGGTGGCGGCGGATGAACTGATACATAATGCCCCAGAGGTTCTCAACTGGATTCAGGTCTGGGGAACCTGAGGGCCAGTCAATGGCATCAATGCCTTGGTCATCCAGGAACTGCCTACACACTCTGGCCACAAGAGGCCGGGCACCAGGAGGAACCCAGGGCCCACTGCACCAGCATAAGGTTTGACGATGGGTCTGAGGACTTTGGTCTGAAGATCCCGCTACCTAACAGCAGTCAGGGTACTTTTGGCTAGCACACGGAGGTCTTTGTGACCCTCCAAGGATATGCCTCCCCAGACATCACTGACCCACCACCAAACCGATCATGTTGGATGATGTTGCAGGCAGCATAACGTTCTCCACAGCATCTCCAGACTCTTTCATGTCTATCACATGTGCTCAGTGTGAACCTGTTCTTATCTGTGAAGAGAACGGGACGCCAATGGTGGACATGCCAAATCTGGTGTTCTCTGGCGAATGCCATGCTCATGGAGCCTGTTTCTGACAGTTTGGTAAGAAACTTGCATACCAGTAGCCTGCTGGAGGTCATTTTGTAGGGCTCTGGCAGTGTTCCTCCTGTTCCTCTTCACACAAAGGAGCAGATACCAGTCCTGCTGCTGGGTTGATGCCCTTCTACAGCCCTGTCCAGCTCTTCTCCTGGTATCTCCTCCATGCTCTTGAGACTGTACTGGTAGACACAGCAAACCTTCCTGCGACAGCATGTGTATGTGCCATCTTGGAGGAGCTGGACTACCTGTGCAACCTGAATGGGCTGCAGGTATCACCTCATGCTACCAGTAGAGACAAGGACACTAGCACGATGCAAAACTAGAGAAGAATCAGTCAGGAAGGATATAGAGAAATTGTCTGTGGCCACCACCTGCAAAACCAATCCCTTTTTGGGGGTTGTCTTGCTGTTGCCTCCAGTGCGCCTGTTGTCACTTTCATTTGCACCACAACAGGTGACATTATTTCACAATCGCTTATGCTTCCTAACTGGACAGATTGACCAATTGATTTCCCTGATTTTTAACTGACTTGGTGTTATACTGTGATGATTACATGTTCCTTTTTTTTTATAGATGTGTAGTATAATGTGATTTATAATAGGTGATAGGTTCAGTACATGTAACTGTTTTTCTTTTCAAAAAGTAAGGATGACTTCTTTAAAGTCTCATGGATCGATTCATTGCACTTTTTTAGTGTTTAAAGCCCACTTAAAGTTCTGCCATACCTTTTTCCTCATCATTAACTTTTAGACATTTAAGTTCCAATACCTGGACTCAGCCATGGCTAGCTCTGGAGAACCCTTCAATCTCCATTGTTTGGCTAATTCAGAGGGCTGTTAGAGGGCCTTTTTACTGAGCAATGTGTTTGGTTCCTTGGCTTTTCAAGTTTTTCTGTTTGCATCTTATGTAAACTGGTTGCAGGGCTCATCTACAAAAGAGATTTTTGTCTCAACATTGACTTCCTGCTTTAATAAAGCAACCTAAGCAATGTACTTATAACTGTCAACAGCAAAAAACATTTTCACAAAATGACAGTGTGAACAATAGTTTTATCAGAGGAACCCACAAAGTCTCACAGTAGTTTTATACTGAACATTTTAAGTTATCTGCAAGATTAAGGAAAAGAGATGGCAAACCCGGGACTGATAATGTGTAGTCTCCATTCTTGTTACTAAATATAGCACTAATTTTCTCCAGTGGGATCCCTTTAAAGAACCCACAGTACCACTGATTTATTGTCGGTGGCTGTTTTTTTTTTTTCTGTCCAGTTAGGGAGAATGTATTTGCGGGGTATAAAGCCTATTTTGTTAAGGAGCTGTGCTGAGTATGTCTTCTATAGAGACAGATACAGGGAGAACATAGAAAACACAACAACGTTTTTAGGCTAGATTCAGAGGTTCATAAAAAAATGGATGTCAAGGTGCCAATATAATTTTATGAAAAATTGCACACTGTCACTTGACTGTTTGCATTCAGTCTACAACATTTTATAGAAATACAAAGTGTATAATTTGTATTTATTTAATCTTCCACAGAACACCAGTATATGCAACAAGTAAGCAATTACATACAGATATGTATAAAATAAGAACTCCTCCTCCACCCCTTAACTCCTCCCTCCAAATCAATCATCTCCAACTTCTGTTTCTCGCTGCCTTCGACCGCTGTGCCCTAACATTTCACATTCCTCACATCATTTGCCTCGCTTTCAGAAATTGAGATTGAGGGTGTGAGAAACAGAGAGGCATAAGTGTCTTTATACCTGGTGCTAACATTTGTCCATTCACCTGAACTTTTCACATTCTGAATCTATACACATTCCCATTAAGCAATTGTTGTTTTGGGCAATGAAACCATACTGTTGTTACTTTGCAACCCTTTAATAAAGTTCAGTTAACTTTTTCAATATGTGTTTTACAGCAAAGTAATTGAAATGTTGGACAAAACACGTATCTATAAATATTTTCCTCACCTTGAGTAAAGTTTGGGATTCTTCTTCAAGACTTGTGAACTACAGCTTCTGCTTAGGAATGAAACAAAACTCAACTGCTTTTATGTCACATTGAATAACTTCTCTGTTGGAAAGAAGTAGGTTTTGGATTATTCCACTCAGTACCAT